>NC_134564.1:22724891-23924891 GCF_025594145.1 Primulina tabacum
CATACTTGCATACTTGTACATACTTGAACATACGTAACTTCATCATTTTGCGTAAAGGCATGTTTCAAAGCAAGTGACCCATACATAAATACGCCTGATCAGACAAAACCACAGTACTGGACTGACAGGGAAGATCCACTACCACATACATGATATCCCCGTTCATGCTTTAACGGGTGGATTGGTCCTTGGTCATGCTTTACCGCTTTCCAATCCCATACATAAATTGGTCACAAGACAATTAGCATACCTCAAAAACTTAAAAATATTTTCTTTGCACGTCAAACATACTTACTTGGTGTTGAGAGATTCATTGAATCTCGCTTGGGGCCACTGCTGCACATACTATCATGAATTTCAACATTTAACTTGCATAACTTAAACGTAGGTATTCTTGCTCACCACCGAAGTAAATAAACAGCTTATGACTTTCTAGATCACTCGGGACTTGACCTCGTTAAATCATCTTACTAACCCATGACATCGAACCCCGAACAATCTCTAAAATGATGATGTGAACATTTCCCAAAAATAAAAGACATGAACTCACTATTGAACTTAAAAAGAAGAAATAAACCAAAAATTTTTACAGATGGGTCCGCGCTCGGGCGGTAAAACTTTACCGCTCGAGCGCCAGATCTTCTGGGAAAAATACTCGGACAGAAGGAGTGGCGCTCGGGCGCCGAGTTTCTGGACTCCGCGACTTGCATAACTAAAATAATATGATTCGTGAACCAATCCATCGAAACCCATCCTAGGACACTATGACGCTGACCCGACTCCATAAAAATGCCCCGAACATTCCCAAAGAAACGAAGCACCTCACCCAACGCAATAAAACCCATAAACTCAAATTTTGACATCAATTATTTCCTACGATTTCTAGTACAACCCACGACTAACGACGCGAAACGAAGCATCAAAACTCATCCCAAACTCATACTCCATATACCTAAACACAGGAGCGATCACCCGACGGTTCCCAACGAAGCCTGCAATAAATAAACTTCAAGAACACATCAATAGCATAATTTTCAGAAAAACGCAGTTTGAGCAGTCCCACGAAAAACACCATAACTCACTCAAAAATATTTCGAATTTTATATCAAATCGAAGGTATTGAAAACTCTATGTTTCATATGTTGAAAGTTTTCCAAAATTCGCGACCGAAAAATCAAAGTTTTCAAAATACAGTGAAAAACGAAAATTTAGATCTAAAAATTATTTCAAAACTGATCCAACAAATTTTCTGCTCAAACTAAGAACATCATACATGAATTTTATGCATAATAAACATCAACATATATACTATGACAAGATCGATGCAGGAAAAACAAAATATACGTGCCTTTAGATTTTTAACGTTACCGAAACGACGACTCCGACGCGGGAAGAAAGCGAGGGTTGATCCGGGACGATCGCGCAATGATTTCCTTGAAATAAAACTCACGAAAATTTGCTGGAGAATTAAAAGGAGAGGGGCGGCTGCTGAAGGTAGAAGAACCCTAGGTTTTTGCTCTCCAAAAATATAAAAAATCTGAATGGAATATGTGTGTGTGTGTGTGTTATCGGTTTTGTGTGTGTGTAAGTGTGGGTGTGTGCGTGTGTTTAATAGTAATTAGGAGAATAAAATTGCTTAATTAAAAATAAAGGTGTTGATTAAAAGTTAATCCTCTCAACCTACCCCAAATTCTCTAATTTAAAATAAAATGCACACTCACTAACTTTTAAAAATAGTAAAATCTTAAAATCACTAAATAATTAAAGTAGGCTTTAAAAATGCTAAAAAATTAATAAATCATTTAAAATGTCTCATTCTTAACTTAAAATAAAATACCGCGTTTTAAAATTGCCAAAATCGTCACCGGTCTCTTTTCCTCGATCCCGCATCGAATAACCGCCTGAAACATGAAACTCGAGAAAACATTTTAACGTGCATCACATAAACATAATTAATTTAAAATAATGCATTTGAATAAATCATGCATCGCTAAAATCACTTTAAAATTAAATAAGTAATTTAACAATTAAATTGATGCATGAGATTTACGTGTACTGATTTTGGGCTCTACATTTGCTTTCAACGGTAACAATTAATATGTTTGAATCTTTCTATCTTTTGTTTTCCACTTCAATATCCTTCTGACAATCGTACAATGTAGCATTGATGATATACGGCGTTCTTACTACGTGTTGCAGTATACCTTTGTACAGTTGTCGGTTGATAGCTACATTCCTTAATTGTTTATGTGTCAAACAGTTTTATTAGTTTGACACAACCGATAGAATTAGGTAATAGCTCTGAACTGATTGTAGTAAAACTGGTCAGTTCCAACTGATCATCCAGTCGACTACATAGTTCAGTTAGCTTATTTCAGTTGTATTATCTGCGCACTAATCTTCAGTTAGGCAATCAATAGTTTGCGTATTTTTATCTCAGTTTTTTTCAATCTTCTTGATCAGTTTGTTCAATCTTTTTACGCTCGGTTTGTCAAACTTTCGAAATTAAGTTTCCAACAATAGTACAGTAATTGGACGTTGCAGCAAAGCTTTAAAGACAAATGTTCCAGAATGGCTGTCGGAAAAGTCGAGACATGAATCTCAAGGAACACATTCAAGCTGCAACGGATACAATTAATGAGTCTCATTGTACGATAAGTTTTTCGCCTATAAATAAAAGATTAGGGAAGACCAATAGGATATAAGTGTGAAGATAGAAAGACATGCATATTGCATATTAGCTTACAAGAAGCAATCAGCCTAGAGGGAACACTTCAACGTGTTATTAGTTTAGATTAGAAGCACATTCCCCTCAGCGTGTGGGAACACCTTTTCGGTGTATTCCTTGTTCAGTTCCCACACATACACACTCACCGTCACCACCAAAATACAGTCTTGCACAAAGACAATAAACTTGTTTATGTAGTCTTTGACACACAGACGTTAAAGAAGTGTTGGCTGAAAGGTACTGTCTTGAGTCTAGGCTATGAGTTTAGATTAGGCACTAGGGTAAGTCCTAAGCTGAGTGAGTTTGTAAAAGTTGTTGTATAGATCACAGTTTTCTATTGAATCCTACCCGATGTGGTAGAAGGGGTGACGTAGGAGCATTTGAAATCTCCAAACATCCATAAACATATCTTGTGTATTAACTGTTTAACTATTGCTTTCCAAACTGATTTGATCAGTTCAAGGTGTTATCAGTTCAGTTTTTACCATAACTGAACGGATATATCCCAGAACTGAATATCTGCTTTTCAGTTGTTCAGTTACATAAGTTAAAAGGCTTTCTAAAATAGCAGCTTTCTCCACAAAGGATTACTTCGAGTTTCTTCCGCTTGGTTTAAAATCAAACTCGATTTAATTTATCGGTGTTAACATTCTTAGAACACGAGCTATTGCAACTCATTGGAGAAGTTTGTGTTTCAAGAATCTCAAAGGTTCCCAGCACACGATCCTTCACATCGAATCATGGTAAGAGCGTTATTTAGCATCGTCCCTTGATTTCCTAGGTATAGCTGATAGTGCCTGCAAGAACCAATCGGTTTTGATTAACATACAGTAGGTCCCTTCATATCGTATACCCCGATCGAATCTGCAACCGTTGGTTCATCGATCGTTGCATATTAAATTTGGTAGCTATGTGCTATAATCATGAAATATGTATAGTGTCATCGCATGCACAACTAAAGAAACCTTGTCAATAATATAAATCTTACACACTGGCCATAAATTTCATGCACTACTATTTTGTTAAATCACATAGGATATCAACACCTGTAGGTGAGCGGTGAATTCTCGACTACAATGCATTGGCTCCTACACATTTCACAATTGCGCTCAACCTTGCCACCTTGTGACCCTCGCGAAGTCGGTAAACGAGTCAGAGCACAAACTTAGTGTGTAGAACATCAATATTGTCTGGGGTCGTAAGGACTAATGATGTACAATTAAAACCACGAACTTTTTCTCTCGGTGAATGATAACAACTTGGAAAGTCCGAGAGAGGGTTGTTCGGTACAATCATCATATGATTATTCATATGCATAATTGGACATTTCTATGCCATTACCATGAAACAGAGTACACATCACAGATGCTAGTCTTAAGCTCAAGCAGATTTTATCCTTATTTTTAGGTGGTTGAATTGACTATGAACGTATTTAAGATATACGATGTTTACAAATGAGTTTCAAATTCGAATTACGGTTCATTTGTATTAAAGTATAATAAAAACTTTATTTATGTCGATTGCATGGATATACAGATGAAGTTAAATATTTAAACGTAAATTATATTAAAATAAACAATGTTATTTATGGATGAGTTAATAAATTTCTTAGCCACCGTTAGTTTACATGAAATACATTCTAGCACCGATGATTTGAGGTGATTTATATCAAAGGATGGAGCATAGCATAGCATGGGAATGTCGTAATCAAGAATTCATATAATTGAAGAATCTTGTTGATTTCACATCCATAAACAACGAAACGAAGATAAGACGATAAGCCTGCATGGCATAAATTAAACAGAGAACCATATCCTATTATTTTCACACGCTTCACCAAAAATTACAAACCCCCACAGCTCAACCTCCCATGGCCTCCCCAACTCTGTTCACTCCCGCCGCCGCCAGAAAACCCCTTCAACCCGTCAAATCAAAACTCACTTCCAACCCCACCACTACCACCCCTGACACACTCTCGCTGCCCACTCGTCGCCGCGACCTCATGTCTCTGTCAGCCTGCTTCCTGCTTCTATCACCGGTCAAATATGTGCTAGCTGCTTCGGACGAGGAATACGTGAAGGAGACGGCGGAGACGATCGAAAAGGTTAGAACCACCCTAAATCTGGACAAGAATGACCCCAACATCTCCGCCGCGGTGTCGGATCTGCGGGACATCTCCAACGGTTGGGTGGCGAAGTACAGGAAGGAGAAAACCCTACTGAGCCGGTCCTCGTTCCGCGAGATGTATTCGGCCCTCAATGCTGTTTCTGGTCATTATATTAGCTTCGGCCCGACGGCTCCGCTACCTGCGAAGAGAAAGCAGAGAATCTTGGAGGAGATGGATACCGCGGAGAAGGCGCTTTCGAGGGGGAGATAGGAGACTCAGACTAGCTGTGAATCCCTTTTTTTTTTTGTATTTTATTATTTAACGAGTTACAAAATGCACCGAGGTGCATTTTCCGAGGACAGCTTGTGCAATTGAAATTTATATGTTTCTAATCTACAACGGATCAATGTCCCATTTTATAATTCTTCTTTTTTCTCTCAAATAATCATTTGATCAATTTCTTGAAATTTATATGGGGAAATTAATATGATTTGGTTTCTGATGAGTGATCTTCGGTGACCGATCGAATCGGTTATTTTAATTGGAAAATTCAGTTGTCTTTTTTAAAACTCTTTTTGATTTCGGTTGTTAATATCTATACTATTTGGCTACGTTTGGTTGGAAGGATAGGATAAACTAATGATTAGTATGTAAATGATGAAGAAAATGATTGTGGTAGGATTGTAATATATGGTGTAAAATAATATTATGTTTGGTAAGATTTTTAAGTGTAGGATAATTTTGAATTTTTTGATGAAAAGACAAAATTGTCTTTCCCCTTCGCGGCGGCGGCGACGGCGACAGTGGCGGCGGGGGCCGGCGGCCGGCCAGCCGGCGCCGGCGCTCGGCCGGTGGTAGGCCGGCGGCGGTCGGTGGCGTGAAGTGGTGGTGAGTTTGAATATAATAGAGGGGTAAAATTGGAAAAATAGGAGGTATTAAGTGTTGGATAAATAATCCTAGGGGGTGAGGAGGTATTATTTTAACCTACCTAATATAACCTAATCATTCATAGGAGTGATTGACTTGGTTAAATAATCACGCGTACCAAACAGCTGACTAGGCAGGATAAAAAAAATAATACCCCCTAATCCTGTCAACCAAACACTCCCTTTATATACTATTTTATTAAGTTTGAGACCCTTAGACTAACTAATTTTGGTGTCATGGTTTGTTTTAATAATTATTTATATTAATAAAATGTTAAAAATTTAATGTAAGTTATATGTAGTTCAGTGGATAGAAACATTGTTTTTTGGAGTTTAGGTCATATAGGTTCAATTCTCACTGATGTCATTTTTTTATTATTTTATTTTTTGATTTATTTTTAAATTTATATATCAAAATTACAGTGTATTCTCTCGCTATTCCTTATAATTATATTTTGATCCTCATTTTTTTATTCTTTTATTTTTCAATTTATTTTTTAATCTATATATCAAAATTACAGTATAGCTCATCGCTATTTCTTATAATTACATTTTGATCCTCATTTAAATATAAATCAAATGAATTATAAAAAATATTATACAAGCGTGCGTCAATGCACTAATTAAAATTAAGTTAAAACCAAGCTAACCAATATTTTTAAAATAATATTAATTATTCATGGCATTGGTCCGTGGGCTCTAAATTGGTAATTAATAAGTCTGTTGCCATACTTGCCCTCTTTCTGCAGAAAATAGTTGCCATACAATCCAACGTCGATAGACGTATCCATTTTCTCCCTTACGATTCCGCTAGAAATAGAAAATTCTTCATCCCAAAAGTTAATCGACTTTCCTACGCACCATTTAAGGTAAAGTCCGATGAACCAGGTTAGGTCGATGCTACATGTGGGGCACTGCCCTCACATTATTTGGATGGACAAGATTCACACACATATGTGATTTTAAAAAAATTAGTGGACCTCATGTATGTGTGACTAAATTTAGGACACTTGATTCTATCATGGGGTAGTGCCCCTACATATAGGATGGAAACAATCGATGAACGATGTCCATTTTCTCTTTTTTATTCGTGTTAGCGGTGGATAATGGTTTTGTTGGATGCAAATCGCGACTCTTGTGGTGAAATAAGATTGCAAATTTCAATTGATACAATGTTGTATCACTGCAGCCATAAGTTTCTCTTTTTTTTTTTAAGTTTTTATTTTTCTCTGATTTCTTTTTAATTCGGTTTGGTTTGTTAAGCCTTCAAAATTGATTCGCTCGATTTTGTCAAGAATATTTCAATCAGCTCAATTTTAAAAAAACTAAACCGACCCAGTGTTCGCCCGTGAGTGTTCAAGGTACAAAAAGCAGTAGAAGTTAATTTTGTTTTTTTGTTTTGTTTTTTAGATTTTCAGTTTTGAACACTTGAAATGAGTGTTGCACGTATCTAAATCCATTCATAGGGTATTTATTGAAATTCTATATATAGCGTCAAACGTTTTACTCCAATTATTTCTGGTTTTAAGTGCAGATAACTCTTGTTATATATTTTTATGAATGATCAACTAAAAGTCGTCTTTTTTCAAAATCCAAGAATTAAGGTCAACGATTGAAAACTTTGTTCCTTTTCTATATTATATTAAAAATATAAACACAATTATGCGTTGAGATCAACCACCAAAAAACGACGAGATTCTGACAGTGACATCGGAACATTGCGGTGTGGTGGTGCTCGGCCGTAACGTGACTTGTCTAGATTTTCTTGATTCCGTTGTTTGTAATAAATCTTGATTTTCTTCATTGCATTGTTTGTAATAAATATTTTATCACATATATGTAATGTCTCAAGTGTACAAGGATCCTTCTAGAACCAGGAGTTTTGCTATTGTCAAATCTCCTTTGTTTATTTTATCAACTTTCGAACAAGATTTGATAGGAATAGATAAGCCTTTATCTATCTATGAGACTCTAGAACTTTCAAGAATTTTCCTTACGTGATTTAACCAATTAGAAAATTTTAAAAATTCAATTTTAAATAGGAAACTCGAAGTTTATTAATCAAACAATCAATGATTATCATAATCTCGATTGACGACTATATATCACTGAGTAACGTGATTACTCGTTGTTATGATGTAAAATGAATATTTCTAATAACAAAATTTCCACTTATTCATTTTTTGTAGTTACCAAATTTAGAACTTCTTCACAAAGTTTTAGTTAGTTTCACTCTCCTACTAAATTTAGTAGTCAGGCTAACTATCACAACTTCCAAATTTTGAATTCATCAAACTCTAATCACCAAATTCAAGTCCGGGCAGAACACATGCTAGCAGCTGCTGCAGATCTGGGCGACAGTGAAGGCCCATATGAGATTTAAGAATAAAAAATAATACATGGCTATTTCATGAAAAAAGGCTTCCGTCCTTCGGCGGTTGGCCGAAAATTTTGGGCAGCAGTTAGGTCAGAAATCGGAGAAGCCTGAGATGGTCTTACGTAGTTTCTAGCCCATGGGCTTGAAAATTTTGGGCCCATGTTTGATTTTATGATTTTTAAAATTATGAGTTAAAATTGATTTTTTTTACGAAAATTGAATAATTTTGACCTTGAAATATTTTTAATACTAGCCACCGAGGCACACGCGTTGGGTGTGTCATGAATATATGAGGCTAATATATAAAACATTCATGATATTACAACACAATGACACCAAAACATTTTATACTTGTTCCATAAAAAGCAAGGGATTCCAAAGCTTAAACATTTTGTACTTGACACCAAAACATGATATAGGTGTTGATTATAAAAATAATATTCTTTTGAAGCGGTAATATCATCTCATGTGAAATAATGATAAATTTCAATGTAAAAGAAGTAAACAAATTGTCAAAAGATTGTCCAAAAATTATGAGAATATCATCAAACAAAAATTTATTGAATATAAAAACCTAAAATTTGTCTTCTACATTCAGCTAATAAATAGAACAAAAAACAATTAAAATTGAAGTTATCTTTAAGCATTTTATGCATAAGCTAAACTCACTCTGGTTATAAATAGTACAACATAAACATATAAAATTAATAGAACAATCTATTAAAGCGTGCTATAAAAAATTGATATGACAGAACAAAATGTAAATTATTGCAAGTATTTCGCTAATATATGGTAAATAAAGTAGAAATTGGCAAACTCCTATTATTTGGAAAAAAACCGAAATATTGTAAGTAGATCACTTGACCAAAATGAATAATACAAAGATGAAGTAGAAATGGAAGAAGTAAAATCCATTCTTCTAATTTGGTAATTCGATCGACGTCGAGCAAGGTAAGATTGTCGTCGTTGTTGGGTCATAGAATGTATTCTTTCATGTTCATTATGCGTTAGCATTTGTCGTCTTTCCATGATGTAAGAGTTGGAATTTGTCATATCCTTCATAGAATTATAGACCAATAGTAAATGTACTTGTGAAAATGACAAAATAATAATGGAATACATTTCAGGAAAATTTGATCGAATTATTTTTGTGCATGTATGTACATGGAATTGTCGTAAACTATTTGAAGCTATATTTTGTCTATATATCGTCGTTTTTGTCTAAATACGAAATATATAAAAAATTATATATATTAATACTATTGTGTTATGTTGATTGATCATGAAAGAATTTGATTGTTAAAATATAAATTTTTTCTAATTTTTTTAGAATTGTCCACAATAAAGTATCAAAATGTTTACTTGACATTTTGAAAGAAAAAAAATATCATACTTGCGGAGACATTTGTTGTTGATTTGCGCCGTCATTTTGGATAGAAGACATGTTATTGACATTGATGTTTCGTCTATGTTCTACTGAACTCGTGGATTCTATTTTTAAATGTTTAGATATCTGCAAGAGAAATATAAATAAAAAATTAAAATTTGTTAGTTGAGATGTAGTGTTTGATCACTGTTTTTTACTTACTCTTACTTCTACAATAAAATTGTTAAAACTCAGATATTGTAAATAAAATTTTAAAATTCGTTAGTTTCAGAATGAGGTAATATGACAACGTATGACAAAATAAAAAGTGTCTTTTGAGACAACTTGAATGATCATTATGAAGTTCAATAAGTTTAAATTTTCATCAGCATAAAAAATTCCAAGTACATTTATAAAAAACCACAAAACTCGATTATCTTGTTTGAAGAATAAATCAACATGAGGTGAAATAAAAACATTGCATCCAATTCCAAACCAAAATTTTTCTCTTAACAAAATATAAAGACAATGTACATCTTTTTCTTCAAGTTCAAGTGACAGAATAACAATAAACTTGTCAACACATTTGACCGTTTGTAATGTTTCCAAGCATTATAAACTGGAGTATTTGATAATAAAAAGTCTCACCAGAACTCAAATCCTAACATAAAACAATAACAAACAATTATAAAGCGTTGGAATAAAATTTTTTAAAAACTAAAGGTTTTCATTATTAACATGTGAAAACTGAATTTTTTTTAAATATAAAGGTTGTCATCAACACAGCCAAAGAGAAAAATAAATAAAATAGGATTTTTTTGATACACTGATATGATTAAAAAGATATGGAAAAATATAAATTAACCTAAGAAGCCCTACATAAAGATCTCAAATGTGCAGCACGAAATAAAATTAAAAGGTGTTGGAAAATAAATAAAATAGTATTTGATGAAATATTATATAAAAGTTTAAATAGTAAATTTACTTCGAGTATTATATCTTTTGGCATAACAATCATAGAGATCTCAATTTAAATTTAATTTAAATTTATATAGTAAACCAAAAACATAAAATAAAATAGCTCTTTTAGTTATTTTTATTTGATTGCAAGACCAAAAACAACATAAAGAAATTTTTTTTCCCAAAAATAAAAACAATTTAAAATTTTGAATGCATGCATGAGCTAATAAAAACAATAAATTTAGATTTTGTTACATGGTGTTGCAATATAGGAGAACAATTCAATAAACGTAGATGAGTTGAGACAATTGAGAGATGGTTGAAATTGAACACCTAATAAAATAAAAAAATTAATGAATAAAATATTGAACATCCTCCCTCACTCTCAGCTAGAATTGAATAAGAAGCCTTCATCAATATAAAAAACACCGAGCTCGATAACAAAAAAATAAACTTTTGATTTGGCTTCAAGAAGAAGTCATTCTCACAAGGATACACATCTTCAAAAAAGTAAATTATTATTGCTATAGAAAATATTTTTTAAAACTTACATAGATTGAGTATACTAAAATAAAAAACTTTATTAAAACTGACATAAATGAAAATCTCTTTTTTATTTCAAAAAAAGCAATATTATGCAAAGTAAGATAAATTTGTTCCTAGTGAATTAAAAAATTAATAACCAAAAAAGGATGACAGACAATTTTAAAAACAATAAATCGAAGAGGGATGAGAAAAAACTCATGTCGAAGCTAGCTATTCACCTTATCATCTCGAGAAAAACAAAGTGGTAGACCCATCATCTGTTTTTTTTAAATAACATACACTCAGCTAGCTATTCACCTTATCATCTCGGCTCCACCTTATCGATCTCGAAAACCTACGTGGGGCCCCGGGTCCGAAATCTAATATTAATGATTATAAATATAACAGACCAAATGATTGAGTCAAATACATAATGTGTGGTTCACAAATCCAAATAAACATCTTTAAAATAATTTAAATGTCTCAAATGTTTGAAATATATGTTTCAACATGCCAAAATAAACTAGTGGCCAAATTAATCCAAACATCATCAAATAGCTCCTAAGATCCGAGAATCCCACTCTAACTCGTATCTCCTCGCCTGGAGCTGGACTCTGGCATCCCAAGCCTCGCCTCACCTACCGTCAAGCATATGAAAACAAGAGGTAGCCGACGTGCCGTGAGTATAAATCCAGTATGATACAATCAATAACATATGAGAATTAAATTTTCAAATAGTTCATATAAATTCATAAAGATGCAATATAATGCAATGTATGATCAGAAGCTGTGGGCTGTCAATAAATCTCAAGATCAAGTGAATCAATTGGTCATAGGGTACCCAAGGAAAGAGAATCCCCCAGCAACATCCACCGACTCATCCGCTCGGGGTGGTTTGATGTGTTCTACAATCCCTGGACTATGGTGCGCCTATAGAGAGTGTTCAGGCCATAGCAGCGACCTCCGCATACGCTATGCCAATTCAACTATAGCCCCATACGTTCAAAAAATCAATAAGTCAAGGCGATCTCCGCCATATCAAATCTGAATAGAAAAGTGGCTCAATATGCAATGCAATGATGCATTTCAATCTCATCAAGTCAATATCATAATAAGCTAATCTCAAAATATCAATCATCAACAAATCACAAGTAATTCATCAAGCCATCGAATTTTCAATTTAAAATAAAAATGATACTTTTACCTCGTATGTTACCGACCGTAACATACCTTTCAGATATTACCAAAAAGTGATCGAAATGTGTAGTTGAGTAGTCTTCAACCTCTGAATTCTACTACAACTCAAGAACTCGGATCATTTATAAAAACAGAGTAGTTTCTGTTCAAAATTCATAATTAATTCAATACTACTTCAAATCAAGATCCGCAAATTAGATATTCAAGAAAACTCAAATCCCAACAATTGTGTAAAGAATGAATCCGTATCATTTCTTAACCGTAATATTCTATAAAAACATTCATTGAATCATTTTATCAAACACGTGGCGTGCGTGCTAAAAAGTTAGCTCCTTTACTTTGCCCTTGTCTTCAATTCCATTTCTTTTCAAAATATCAATACATACAATATACATAATCAATGATTTAAATGAGCTAAAATAAATTGAATCTTCATTTATCATATACATAGCTCATGAGATGCATTCTAAGGAAGAATCTACTTACAACCAAATAGAGATAGACTAGTCTTGGCACTTGGTGATGATTCTACAAGATCAAACCACAATAGAATCCATTAATATCATTTTCTTAAGATTTCAATCCCCCGTAAGTCGAAAACTTACCAATACAAACTTACAACTCAAGAAATCCAAGAACAAGACAAAGTAATAGCTTACCTTGATCTTTCTATTACCGTAGATGAAGATACCAATTTGGATTGAAGGAATAAATCAAGAGATGATACGAGGGAAAGAAGAAAAATGAAAGAACCCTAGCTTCTAAGCCGATGGAGAGAAATGAGGATGAGAAGAAATGATACAAAAATCATTCCTCAATCTAATATATACCATCCAAACCTCAAAACACATTTTTTGTACAAGTGCTGGGGCGACATGGCGCGTGTTTTGGCGTAGGGGCGCGCACCATACAGCCCAACACCCAAAGTTTCAGCACCGGGCGCGCCATATTCTGCCAAAAACGAATTTTTAACTTCAGAATTTGCGAAAGTGGTCAACAAGAAAGTTGTAGCTCTATGTCTTGGCTTGCATCTCCAATTGGCCTCATGTCATTTGTAGGTCTAAGTAAAAAGTTATGCTCAATCTCCCAACATGTGTCAGCGTAGGAACGTCGATACACACGACACACTTCGGGCCACTTTTGTCTCGTCTTCCCTAATGATTTGACCAAAACTCAAAATAAAAAAGTTATAGCCTTATGTCTTATCATTTTAATGAAAGTGGACCTCACATCAATTGGATCAATATACAAAACATTATGCTAAAAACCACAACTACTGCCACATTTTTCATACCGTTTCTGCACTTCCATTACCTATTTAGCTCAAATTCAACCTTTAATTCTACCCATTCATTATCTATTCCATTCTATAACATTCATTACCATTCATAACATAAAGTCATAAACCATCACAACTACTGCCACAATTTTATTTTTTTCAAAATTCGGGCATTACAATCCCTCCCCTCTAAAAATAGATTTCGTCATCGAAATCAATAATCTCTTTCAAGTCTAACGTGTAATGATCAATACTGAAAATAAAATCGAGAATAGAAGCGTACTTCATTTGAATAACTCTTGATATTTATGTCTCATTTTATCTTCTAATTCCCAAGTTGCCTCTTCGACACCATGTATGTTTCACTGTACTTTAATCAACGGTATCAATTTATTTCTGAGTTGCTTATCTTTTCTATCTAGAATTTGAATCGGTCTGTCAATGTAGCTCAAATTCTGATCTAACCCAACTTCATCGGGTGGAAGTACATGAGAAGGATCTGGATGATATTTCCTCAACATGGACACATGAAAAACATCATGAACACCTGATAACGCAGGAGGAATAGCTAATCTATAAGCCAAGTCACCAACACGTTCCAAAATCTCATACGGACCTATGAATCTTTGTGATAATTTACCCTTCTTTCCAAATCTAACTGTACCACGGAAAGGAGATATTTTCAGAAAAACTCTGTCACCTTTCTCAAAAATCAACGGTCGTCTTCTGATGTTCGCATACTTAGCATGCCTATCCTGAGCAGCTCGCATACGACTCTGAATCAATTTCACCTTCTCTGTCATATCTCATATCATAACAGGTCCTACAATTGGTGCTTCAGATAAATCATCCCAATACAAAGGAGATCGACACTTCCTGCCATATAGTGCTTCAAATGGTGACATTCCAATGCTCACTTGATAACTATTGTTATAAGAAAACTCGACAAGTGGTAACGAATCCTGCCAACCAATGCCAAAATCCATAACTACAGCTCTCAGCATATCATCTAATGTCTGAATAGTACGTTCTGACTGTCCGTTGTCTGAGGATGATAGGCTGTACTCAAATGCAAACGAGTACCAAGGGCCTCTTGTAAACTCTGCCAAAAATGAGAAAAAAAATCTGGGATCACGATCAGATACCATGGACTTAGGAACACCATGCAATCTCAAAACTTCTCTGATGTACAATCTGGCCATCTGATCATGCCTATATGTCATATGATAAGGAATAAAACATGAATACTTGGTTAATCTATCAACGATAACCCAAATTGAATCGCAACCCTTCGACGACCTCAGCAATTTCGTGAAAAAGTCCATGGTGATATGGTCCCACTTCCATTCTGGAACCTTAAGGCTATGCAAAAGACCTCCTGGTCAGTTTCTTTCTGCTTTCACTTGTTGACAATTCAAACAACGAGATACAAATCTTGCTATGTCAGATTTCATTCTTTTCCACCAAAATTGTTTCTTCAAATCATTGTACATTTTTTACTTCCAGGGTGTACACTGAATTTACTGCAATGAGCATCACGCAAAATCTGTATCCTCAAATCTGAAATATTAGGAACTACAATACGATCATTCACAAACAAAATACCCTCATTATTGACCTGAAATTCTGATCGATGTCCTGATCTGACGAGTTCAACTGATTTCTGAATGCTTTGATCTAACCTTTGAGCCTCTTTAATCTTTACAAACAACTCTGGCTCTGCCTGAATCATAAATACTCTTACAGGTTGAGTATCTACCACAAAATCCAAACCAAAAAGACAACATTCTTCTATTAAGTCAGATACACTGCTAGTGATCAAGACATATTGCATACTTTTCTGCTCAAAGCATCGGCTGCTGCATTAGACTTTCCTGGATAATATTTTATTTCGCAATTATAGTCTTTCAACAAATCTAACCAACGCCTCTGTCTCATGTTCAGCTCCGCTTGTGAAAAGAGGTATTTCAAACTCTTATGATCAGTGAATATCTCAAATGTCTCCCCATACAAGTAGTGACGCCAAATCTTTAGCGCAAAAACCACTCCTGCTAGTTCCAAGTCATGCACTGGGTATTTAGACTCATGTGGCTTCAGCTGTCGTGAAGCATAGGCAACAACACGGCCATGCTGCATTAATACACAACACAGTCCTTGATGTGAAGCATCAGTGTGCACTGTAAATCCTCCAACACCTGATGGGATAGGTCAGAACCGGAGCACTAGTCAATCTCTGCTTAAGTTCAACAAAACTAGCCCCACATGCCGGTGACCAAATAAATGGTACATTCTTTTGTGTCAGCTGGGTAATTGGCCTCGCAATCTGTGAGAATCCTTCAATAAATCTGCGATAATATCCTGCCAAACCCATAAAACTACGCACCTCAGGAACTGATGTCGGTCTACACTAATTGATGACTGCCTCAACTTTACTCGGATCAACTGATATACCAGCACTTGAAATCACATGTCCAAGGAAAACCACTCTATCCAACCAAAAATCGCACTTGAATAATTTAGCATACAACTTTTCAGTTCTCAAAATCTGCAGTACAACTCTCAAGTGTTCGGCATGCTCAATTTCAGATTTTGAATAAATAAGAATATCATCAATGAAGATCACAACAAATTGATCTATATACCGTTGAAACACACGATTCATCAAATCCATAAACACTGCAGGTGCATTGGTCAACCAAAAAGGCATAACCAAAAATTCAAAATGCCCATACCTGGTACGAAAAGCAGTCTTAGGCACATCTGTCCTCTCTAACTCTTAACTGATGATATCCGGATCTTAAATCAATCTTAGAATATACCGAAGAACCCTGCAACTGGTCAAAAAGATCATCAATCCTTGGCAAAGGATACTTATTCTTTACTGTGGCTTTATTCAACTGTCTATAATCGACACAAAGCCTCATAGACCCATCTTTCTTCTTCACGAATAAAACTGGAGCACCCCAAGGTGAAACACTTGGTCTTATATATCCTTTAGCCAATAGATCCTCAAGTTGTTCCTTTAGTTCCTTCAATTCAATTGGCGCCATCCTATAAGGAGCTCTAGAAATAGGCTGTGTACCTGACATCAACTCAATGTTGAACTCAATCTCTCGGACTGGAGGAAATCCTGGAATTTCATCTGAAATACATCTGAAAATTCACTAACAATTGGAATATCTGCCAATTTAGGTACTGACCTTGAAATATCAATTGCATAAACCAAGAAACATTCTTCTCCTCTCTGCAACAAACGAGTCATGGACAAAACAGATATCAAAGGAATCTTAGCTCGAGAACACTTACCATAAAACGTCCAGTGATCTGTCATATGAGGCCTAAGCTTAACAATCTTCTGAAAAAAATCTACAGTAGCCATGTATCTTGTCAACATGTCAATACCAACTATGCAGTCAAAATCAGACATCTCCAGCACAATGCAATCAAGCTCAATGACATTATTCTCATAACGAAATTCACAACCACTTAACATTTCAGCAGACCTCATCACTTTGCCCAGTGGAGTAGAAATAGATAAGGTAGATGATAATGTTATAGAATGCAACGAATGCAATGTGACAAAGTGTTCAGCTATGAAAGTATGTGATGCACCAGTATCCATCAAAACATAAGCAGCATAACCTGAGAGAAAACAATTACCTGAAATAACATTATCTGGAGCATTATGTGCCTCATCCTCAGTGAGTGCAAAAACTCGGGCCTGCTGTCTAGGTGGCTGTCCTGCCCTATGACTACCACTCTGTTTGTTCTGATCTGACCAGTTTGATTGCTGATAGGAATGAACTGTAGGAGTCTGGAGATTCTGGTGAGGTGTCTGTTTCGATGATCCCACAATCTGAGATATATCACTGCCACGATTAGGACACACTCGAGCATAGTGTCCCACTTGGTTACACAAGTGGCAAGCTCATGAGACTCCTCTACACTGATCGGTATAATGTCTACCACCACACTGACCACAAGTCTGGCATGAATAACCAGTGCTCTGAACTGAACCAGACTGTCTCGATCCACTAGAACTCGAAAAATTACTGCCATGTCTCTTGAATTGCTTGCTTCTAGCCCTAAATTTTTCTCTTGTTTTGCCACTGTTTCCGCCACTATTACCCTGTCTGAACTGCTGTCGGAACTTTGGACTGTTGGGGTCGTTGCGAATATTGAGAACCTCTCTGCCTAATGATTCCAGTTTCAGCTCCCTTGGCTCGATCAAGAGCCTCAGCAGAAGTGTTAGGCCTTCCAGTATTAACCAGGGTAAATATATCAGGATTAAGACCATTTATGAAATGATCGGCCTTAGCTTCTTCATCGGATGCTACATGAGGAGCAAATCTCAGTAAATTCGAGAACTTGGCAACAGTATTCCTCAATATTCAGATTTCCTTGCTTTAAATTTTCAAACTCGGCTCCCCTATCTTTCCTGTAAGAGGTAGGAAAGAAACGCTGATAAAATTCAGATTTAAAAATATCCCAGGTAACAATCGTACCTCGACTCTCTAAAGCTTTCTTTGTCATGATCCACCAACTCTTAGCCAACATCTAATAACTGATGAACAACTAATTTGATCCTACGATCATCTGGATACTCAAGAGATTCAAATAATCGATCCATATTCTCCAACCAGTTCTCACACTCTAATGCATTCTCGGTACCCTTCAACATCGGTGGGTGCAAAGATTGAAATCTGGCCAACTAGTATCTCCATCGGAGTCGGAGTTATATCCATCTGAGTATGAGTAGCACTGCCTTGATCTTGTGCCACAGGTATATTCTGTCTAGGTCTACCACGACCTCTACCACGAGTAGCCATGTCTGATATACAATATATCAACACATATAAAATCACAATATCATAATCATCTCAATCTTGTATCAATCATCTCTGGCTCTCGAGACTCAACAATCTCAAAAATCCCAAATAAAGCTCAACAATATAATATCTCAATTATAATCATGTATTTCACATTATGGTACAATGATAATGCTAGCAAACATATCTCATGATCAAGCAATTCGAACTGACTCGATCTACCCTGTTCCCAAATATCTTACGCTCTGATACCACCTAATGTGGGCCTCGGGTCCGACATCTAATATTAATGATTATAAATATAATAGACCAAATGATTGAGTCAAATACATAATGTGTGGTTCACAAATCCACATAAACATCTTAAAAATAATTTAAATGTCTCAAATGTTTGAAATATATGTTCAACATGCCAAAATAAACTAGTGGCCAAATTAATCCAAACATCATCAAATAGCTCCTAAGACCCGAGAATCCCACTCTAACTCGTATCTCCTCGCCTGGAGCTGGACTCTGGCATCCCAAGCCTCGCCTCACCTACAGTCAAGCACATGAAAATAAGAGGTAGCCGACGTGCCGGTGAGTGTAAACCCAGTATGATACAATCAATAACATATGAGAATTAAATTTTCGAATAGTTCATATAAATTCATAAAGATGCAATATAATGCAATGTATGATCAGAAGCTGTGGGCTGTCAATAAATCTCAAGATCAAGTGAATCATCTGGTCATAGGGTACCCAAGGAAAGAGAATCCCCCAGCAACATCTACCGACTCATCCGCTCGGGGTGGTTTGCGGTGTTCTACAATCCCTGGACTATGGTGCGCCTATAGAGAGTATTCAGGCCATAGCAGCGACCTCCGCATACGCTATGCCAACTCAACTATAGCCCCATACGTCCAAAAAATCAATAAGTCAAGGCGATTTCGCCATATCAAATCTGAATAGAAAAGTGGCTCAATATGCAATGCAATGATGCATTTCAATCTCATCAAGTCAATATCATAATAAGCTAATCTCAAAAGATCAATCATCAACAAATCACAAGTAATTCATCAAGCCATCGAATTTTCTATTTAAAATAAAAATGATACTTTTACCTCGTATGTTACCGACCGTAACATACCTTTCAAATATTACTAAAAAGTGATCGAAATGTGTAGTTGAGAAGTCTTCAACCTCTGAATTCTACTATAACTCAAGAACTCGGATCATTTATCAAAACAGAGTAGTTTCTGTTCAAAATTCATAATTAATTCAATACTACTTCAAATCAAGATCCGCAAATTAGATATTCAAGAAAACTCAAATCCCAACAATTGTGTAAAGAATGAATCCGTATCATTTCTTAACCGTAATATTCTATAAAAACATTCATTGAGTCATTTTATCAAACACGTGGCTTGCGTGCTAAAGAGTTAGCTCCTTTACTTTGCCCTTGTCTTCAATTCCATTTCTTTTCAAAATATCAATACATACAATATACATAATCAATGATTTAAAGGAGCTAAAATAAATTGAATCTTCATTTATCATATACATAGCTCATGAGATGCATTCTAAGGAAGAATCTACTTACAACCAAATAGTGATAGACTAGTCTTGGCACTTGGTGATGATTCTACAAGATCAAATAAAAAAAAAATCCATTAATATCATTTTCTTAAGCTTTCAATCCCCCGTAAGTCGAAAACTTACCAATACAAACTTACAACTCAAGAAATCCAAGAACAAGACAAAGTAATAACTTACCTTGATCTTTCTATTAGAGTAGATGAAGATACCAATTTGGATTGAAGGAATAAATCAAGAGATGATAGGAGGGAAAGAAGAAAAATGGAAGAACCCTAGCTTCTAACCGATGGAGAAAAATGAGGATGAGAAGAAATGATACAAAAATCATTCCCCAATCTAATATATATCATCCAAATCTCAAAACACTTTTTTGTACAAGTGCTGGGCGCCATGGCACGTGTTTTGGCGTAGGGGCGCGCACCATACTGCCCAACACCCAAAGTTTCAGCACCGGGCGCGTCATCTCGCGGGATCTGGCGCAGGGGCGCGCCATATTCTGCCAAAAACGAATTTTTAACTTCAGAATTTGCGAAAGTGGTCAACAAGAAAGTTGTAGCTCTATGTCTTGGCTTGCATCTCCAATTGGCCTCATGTCATTTGGAGGTCTGAGTAAAACGTTATGCTCAATCTCCCAACATTTGTCAGTGCAGGAACGACGATACACACAACACACTTCGGGCCACTTTTGTCTCGTCTTCCCTAATGATTTGACCAAAACTCAAAATAAGAAAGTTATAGCCTTATGTCTTATCTTTCTAATGAAAGTGGCATCACATCAATTGGATCAATGTTAGGATCGGTTAGGGGGAAAAATCGATGAACTACAATAGCTCGGTTCTTGAAATGTTGAACACCGATTAATTAAATCGAGTTTGGTGTTCAAACCAAGCGGAAATTACTCTAAATAATCCTCCGTAGAAACCGATTAAATATTTTGTAAACCATTTAAAATATATGCAAGTTGAATGAGTAAAAATATTTTTGTTGAAGCATTTTATCAAACAATTGGTATGCAATATTTTGGTTTTTGAAGAACACATAAAATGCTTCAACAATGCTTCTTTAAAACTATGAAAATTAAAAGTAAATGCAATAAACAAATAGACACGAATTTGTTTATGGCTGTTCGGAGATTTAAATAGTCCTACATCACCCCTTCTTCCCCTTGAGAAGGATTCACTAGAAGACTTTGATTTATACAACACTTTGTACAAACCCATTCAGCTAGGACTTACCCACTGCCTAAACTGAACTCCTAGCACTCAAGATTGTAGGCAGCACCTCACAATCAGCATATTATTTAATGTCTCATATGCAAAGACTACATACACAAGTTTATTGTCTTTGTGCAAGACTCACTAAACTAATCTTTGAAGTTCAACTCTCTTGTATATGTGTGAGTGATTCTGTGTGAGAAATTTATCATTTACAGTGTACATCTCAAATGTATCCTCACACAAGGGCTTGTGCTCTCAACTAGCTGATTTTTTCATGATAACTGCCCATGCTTTGAATCCTCTTCCAAAGCTCTTGTTTGATCTTCAAGATGTATTTATAGGCTCCAACACTGATATATACGTTAGACACAAGAATATGACCGTTTGGAAATTTTCTGTACTGTTTCTGGAATTGCAACGGTCAAATTCGTCTTGCTGGACATTTTCCCGACTGGTCAACTCTGGTCAACTCAACTGATCATTCAGTTCAACTGGTCAGCAGCTAGTTCAGTTCAGTTCAGTTGGTCAGCTGCTGGTTTGGTTCAGTTGGTCAGCTGGTTCAGTTCAACTGGTTCGATTCAGTTTCAGCTGGTCTGGTTCAACTGGTCTTCAGTTGGTCAGCAGCTGGTTCAGTTCAGTTGGTTGGTCAACTGGTCAGCAGTTGGTTCAGTTTCAGCTGGTGTGCTGAAATCAGCCTAGCTGATTTCAGTTTGTGCAGAACCAGTAACTTCATCGTCATTTATCAACATCTTAAGCTTTGATTCAGACTTTGACTTCTGAATATGATTCGTAGATCATCGTCATATATTTCCAACGCATACTGAATCGCTTGATTTCGATAACCGAGCTGAGAGATATGACCAAAATACCGCAGCTGCTCAAACCCAACTGATTGCTGTTTTCGTATGATCGGTTCGGTAAGTGAGCGATCAGTTAGACCTTGATAACATCCGATTTTGCCCAACTGACGTGAAATACGACTTTTTCCAAATTGAGTTTTCTAATCAGTCCAGTTGGCGGATTGTTATTTGGATATTTCAGTTGAGATATATCTTCCAAACACCAAAGTTTGCCAGAAATTCAGTTTGTGCAGAATTCGGTTTCAGTTTGCTTCTTGTGTTAACAACTTCACACTTGAGTAAATATGTTAGAAACACAATAACAAGTTTTGTTAACATCAAAATCAAGATTGAGAACTTGAAAAGTTCCAACAATCTCCCCCTTTTTTATGATCACAAAACTTGGATAAACAATCAACTCAACTAACATATTTCTCCCCCTTTTTGTGTGAATCAAAAAGTCATATTTTCAAAACATTTTAAACAAAATTTTCTCCCCCTCAATATTTAAAAATAATCTCTCCATTATAATGAGTTATCCCCCTATATTTTTGAAAATTTGAAAATTATAAAAGAAGAGGGATAACTAACCAATTTTCTCCATGGCTCATTTTCTGCTGCAGCACATATGCTCTGCCTTCAACGAATAAACTGTATTTTCTCAAAGCATAATTAGGCTGCAAAATTTTATACCGTTGTAAACCTCTATGAGTCTAGTTTGCAACGCAAAAAGCGGTTCATCATTTGGACACTCGAGCAAGGAGATATGCCATTTTTCCTACGGTCGCTGCAAGCTGCGCGAAAATTCAGTTTTGCATATATATGTGTAAAAATCTGAAATTTCGAATTTTAAACATCAAAATCAGTTTCAATGTTATTTCAAGAACAACCCGCTCAGATACCACTTGTTAGGATCGGTTAGGGCGAAAAATCGATGAACTACAATAGCTCGGTTCTTGAAATGTTGAACACCGATGAATTAAATCGAGTTTGGTGTTCAAACCAAGCGGAAATTACTCGAAATAATCCTTCGTAGAAACCGATTAAATATTTTGTAAACTATTTAAAATATATGCAAGTTGAATGAGTAAAAATATTTTAATTGAAGCATTTTATCAAACAATTAGTATGCAATATTTTGGTTTTTGAAGAACACATAAAATGCTTCAACAATGCTTCTTTAAAACTATGAAAATGATAAGTAAATGCAATAAACAAATAGACACGAATTTGTTTATGGATGTTCGGAGATTTAAATACTCCTACTTCACCCCTTCTTACACTTGGGAAGGATTCACTAGAAGACTTTGATTTATACAACACTTTGTACAAACCCATTCAGCTAGGACTTACACACTGCCTAAACTGAACTCCTAGCACTCAAGATTGTAGGCAGCACCTCACAATCAGCATATTGTTTAATGTCTCATATGCAAAGACTACGTACACAAGTTTATTGTCTTTGTGCAAGACTCACTCAACTAATCTTTGAAGTTCAACTCTCTTGTATATGTGTGAGTGATTGTGTGTGAGAAATTTATCATTTACAGTGTACATCTCAAATGTATCCTCACACAAGGGCTTGTGCTCTCAACTAGCTGATTTCTTCATGCTAACTGCTCATGCTTTGAATCCTCTTCCAAAGCTATTGTTTGATCTTCAAGATGTTGTATTTATAGGCTCCAACATTGATATATACGTTAGACACAAGAATATGACCGTTTAGAAATTTCCTGTACTGTTTCTGGAATTGCAACGGTCAAATTCGTCTTGCTGGACATTTTCCCGACTGGTCAACTCTGGTCAACTCAACTGGTCATTCAGTTCAACTGGTCAGCAGCTGGTTCAGTTCAGTTCAGTTCAGTTGATCAGCTGCTGGTTCGGTTCAGTTCAGTTGGTCAGCTGCTGGTTCGGGTCAACTGGTTCGGTTCAGTTACAGCTGGTCTGGTTCAGTTCAACTGGTCTGGTTCAACTGGTCTTCAGTTGGTCAGCAACTGGTTCAGTTCAGTTGGTTGGTCAGCAGTTAGTTCAGTTTCAGCTGGTGTGCTGAAATCAGCCTAGCTGATTTCAGTTTGTGCAGAACCAGTAACGTCATCGTCATTTATCAGCATCTTAAGCTTCGATTTAGACTTTGACTTCTGAAGATGATTTATAGATCATCGTCTTATCTTTCTAACGCATACTGAATCGCTTCATTTCGATAACCGAGCTGAGAGATATGACCAAAATACCGCAGCTGCTCAAACCCAACTGATTGCTGTTTTCGTATGATCGGTTCGGTAATTGAGCGATCAGTTAGACCTTGATAACATCCGATTTTGCCCAACTGACGTGAAATACGACTTGTTCCAAATTAAGTTTTCTAATCAGTCCAATTAGCGGATTGTTATTTGGATCTTCCAGTTGAGATATATCTTCCAAACACCGAAGCTTGCCAGAAATTCAGTTTGTGCAGAATTCGATTTCAGTTTGCTTCTTGTGTTAACAACTTCACACTTGAGTAAATATGTTAGAAACACAATAACAAGTTTTGTTACATCAAAATCAAGATTGAGAACTTGAAAAGTTCCAACAATCAATGTACAAAACATTATGCTAAAACCACAACTACTGCCACATTTTTCATACCGTTTCTGCACTTCTATTACCTATTTAGCTCAAATTCAACCTTTGATTCTACCCATCCATTATCTATTCCATTCTACAACATTCATTACCATTCATAACGTAAAGTCATAAACCATCACAACTACTGCCACAATTTTATTTTTTTTCAAAATTCGGGCATTACAACCTATATGCTTTTTGAAATTATTTTTTCCCTTCCTCTGTTGCATCAGCACCAACATGAAAATTTTAATAATAGAAGTTTAAAATTAAACAAAGTTTAAATTTCCCCAATTCTGTTAGTCTTCACTGTAAGGGCCAAGAGGAAAGATAAAAGATGTAAAGGATTGAATCCCATGGAGTTCTAAGCAAAGAACAACTTACATCACATAGTATTTTGTATGACAATCCTGAATCTCCTATTGGATGAAACTCTAGAAAATTAGGAGCAATGCATTTGAATCCACTATCTTTGATTCATCGGCTTTATATGTACACAGAATCCAATTTTTGGTTGGGGCCTTAGATATCGTAAGGTAATTTGTACAACGATATGGATGCTTTTTAAAAAAAAAATTACAAAAGCAAATTCGACATATAAAAAATGCAATTTGTGTTATTTCGGATTCAATTTGGTTCTTGAGATGACATACATGCTACCAAGTGAGGTCTTATATTTCCTTGCGTAAAGTAAACAAATTGCACAATTTTTAAGAAGAAATTACCATGTGGAGACAGAGGAGCCAATGAACCGCTGTTTCTTCAGCTTCAAATCCTTCATGGACCATGAAAATAAAGAAGTTGAAAAGCACGAAAAATGAACCAAACAGATTATCATTGATTGCAGAAGCATTCCCAGGCAATCAAACTCGAAAAATCATTCTAAAGATTTGAGAGAATCAGGGTTATACCAGTCCACATGAACAAAATAATTCAGAAATCACCAAAACACGAAGAAAGATAATAGAAGGCCAACAGCCAAAATCTTGAATAACCCTGGGCCCTAATGGGAGACAAAAACCAGACAATAAAAGGGGGAAATCAATTTCAACATGAAGAACAATCAACCGGCGATCACAACACAATAAAAACAGAGAAGAAACAACCTTGATTCTAGTGGAAACAGCGGAAATACCTGGAAATTGGATCATCTAAATCAACAAAGGAATCACTAAAAAGCCATACAAATTATGTCCATTGATATTATGTATATAAAATCCAGACAACATTTCCATCTCAATTAAACATGTAAATGTTTAGGGAGAAAAATATATAAAAAAATAAATAGACGATAACCGTGAATCAAACCCGTGTAAATCTTCACATACATTACTCGACCAGTCGCCACTATTTCTCCATCGTACAATCACCGATCATTCAATCCAAATTGGAGAAAAAGTAGAATTCAATACCTTTCACTACGTTTACAAATGTGTACCTCAGCTTCAGGAGACATTGCCCTCTTCTTTGTGCCCATAATCCACAATAACAGCCGTTTCTTTTGAACATCATCCAAGTTCAGATCCAAACCTACCGTATGTTGCGGCGGTCTACCATCACCGATCATTCACTTTTCGTGGATCTGCCATTGACGATCATATAATTGACTTCGAATGTTCTGAAAATTCCGATTAGATTTTTTTAGTGAGAAAAGGAATTGAAGAAGAGAAAAACGGGAAATCACGTTTTGATTTTGTGCGGCTCTTGGTTTGGGAGCGAAGAAGAGTGTATGATTTGGTGGGAGGGAACCCTATGAACGTGGTGTGTGTGAAGGGTAATATAGGTAGGTTATAAAACAAATCAAGATACCATTCAGTTGGTATTAGATGCTTAACTTTGATAAATAGTAAAAGATAATCATGATATTTTAATGTAAAATAAATAAATTAAAAATATGTTTTTTTATTTACGGAGAAAAAATGTTTTACAAAAAATGTAATTATTAATAAATATGATAATTAAATAAAGTTGTTTATTTAATTTTTAATTATTGATTTTAATGTTATATTTGTAAGTTACGTGATTTGATAATATTCAATATTGTGGTTTTAATATAATGTTTTATATTATATGAAAAATGATAATCAAAAGGCATGACCAATTTTCAGATCCTTTCTGCACAGCTTCTTGTCCAATTCAGTGAGCTTTTGCTTCTGATTTTCGAGTTTATGTATATTGTGCACTTAGAATATCGACTCGTGGTTTGAATAGCACTTGTTGATCTATTTGTTAGCTTTCTGTAGCCGTTGGAAAAATGGAATTCCAATTCAAAACGGATTTGATATGATTTTTCTACCTAACAGTGTCACAATCAAACTCTGTGTTTGAACCGTGTAGAATGACTACTGTAATTCGAGGTTATGACCTTTTTGCATTTGGATTCCAGATCGTTGTTAAAATAGAAATTGTAGATCTATATATTATCTTTGGAATGAGACTTGAATCGTTAAAGTCCATTAAGAATTGAATAAGTTATGCACGTTTTACTGAAATTACTCATTTTTAGGCTTCTATCTGAGAATTTCGTGAATAACAATGTATTCTTATAAATTCTGAGATTAATTGGTTTCAATTCAAGATTATATGTTCAAATAAAATTATATAACATTGTCTTGTCTTCGAAATGATACCAGATTGGCTTGATTCCATTGGGTATTGAGGATGTTATGCTCAAAATACTAAAATGTGATAGATATGTACTTATCTAGAATTCGTGAGAGTTATGTTGTACGTTTCAGGTTACGAAGGACTGGGTGAATGACTTTATTTGACAAAACATTGTGAAAAATAATTGTTGGGATTTGATTTTTTCTTGCATATCCAATTGCGGATCTTGATTTGAAGCAATATTGAATTAATTATGAATTTTGAATAAAAACTACTCTGTTTAGATAAACGAGTTCTTGACTTATGTATTTTCAGATTTGGTTGAAGTATTGACTTGGGTTGCTCATGATTATTTACTTTAAGTTGTTTGGCAGCGACTCGAGGGTTGTTTATTGGCATATCATATTTTTAGTTTGTTTTGGGTCGAATTCTTTGATGGAATAAGAATTTAGTTGATATTGTATTTTGTTGATATTATAGTAGGCTTCGGGAGTTCAAAACTTCTCAGCCACACC
The DNA here is from genome assembly GCF_025594145.1 of Primulina tabacum. Classification (NCBI taxonomy): domain Eukaryota; kingdom Viridiplantae; phylum Streptophyta; class Magnoliopsida; order Lamiales; family Gesneriaceae; genus Primulina; species Primulina tabacum. The sequence goes on from NC_134564.1 coordinate 22,752,549, forward strand.
TTTCGATATCTTTTTTGTAATATTTGAAAGGTATGTTACAGTCGGTAATATACAAGGTAAAAGTATCATTTTTATTTTAAATTATAAATTCAATGGCTCGATGAATTACGTGTCATTTGTTGATGATTGTTATCTTGAGATGAGCTTAATATGATATCGATTCGATGATACGTGTCCTTTTTGACATATTTTGGCAGCGCTGAAACATGAAATTTTGTTTAAGGTTCATTGACTGTTGGTATGGAAACCTTTATCCAATATTATACATGGGCTCTGATCCTTAATTATTGATCATATATACAGATTCTTCAGGGAATATATGGATTTGGTCTGACTGATCAACTAGATAGACTATCAATTGGGCTTCATTAGTCGACCTAAAATCGCTTTGTCTATTAGTATCTTTCTTAGGTTTTATAAGTCTAACTTTGTAATCATTTAGGCTTCTTAATATAATTTTTTCAATGAATTTAGTTCGATTAGGTTTAGTAATTATCCTTTGGATCAACAATCTTATTCAATCATTAAAATATAAATGTTCCAACAGGTTTAGATGAAATAACATAACTTTTGATCATACGCAAAAATTAATCATTGACTTTTTTTATGATCGAAGAAGAATGAAGATCCGTTCGTAGAGATTTAAAAAGATGATTATTACTGGTTAAAACAGGAATAGTTAGAGCTGACATCAAATACATATTTATATTTTAAATTATATGAGGCCAAATGAACTTTTTGAGTATCAAAACAAAAATTTTTGAACTTAGAAACCACCGGTTTTGTTTGGTGGTCGGAAATGCTCGACTTATTGATTTATTATTAAAAAATTAAAATTTGAAATATAAAATTCAATAATTTTCATTTTTCATTACATGTTTTTTGGATGACTTAAAAAAAGATTTATGGACTTTTCCCCACCTAATGTAACTTTTGAGTGATTTGGGTTTACAATTGGTTGGTATAAAAAAAGGCTATCCCTCTCAATCACTTTTCTAGTTAGAGATCAATGTCTTGAGGCTAATATAGGAGTTGCTCTAGGACCTACTGGTTTAGGTAAATACTTAATGTGTTGAAATCAATTTCGCTACCGTACATGCCGCTTTTACTAATAATCTAATATTTCCGAGTTAAAATTCTATGTTATGTATGGCCTTGCCTAAGGGCATATCGGTTGAAATATATTTCTCACTCTGTAAGTACAAAGGAATTATTCCTCAATAATAATAGTGGAATCAATGGTGCCGAGTCAAACAAAGGGGATTTTGTCCGAACACTATTGCAAAGCGTGAAGTGCAATAAGATCTATTTATAGGACGAGTTTCGGGTACAATTGAGGGTTCTTTCCCGATTGTGGTTCGACATGTTGATAGCTTGAAGCACTATTCTAGCTAGTAGTAGAAAAACCATCTTCTTCTTCTATGGTTTCTCGGAAGAACCCTATTTCACCCAAAGTGTTTCGGAACCAGAAAAAGAAAGGTTTTCCGATGCGATCCGAGTGGCCCTCTTACCTCTATTTTCCCTCAACACTTCCTGCGACAGCTGCGTCTTGGGTGAGAGAAAATGATACTCCAGCATTAATATCAAGTCGTGATGTATTAGGTTTCTTTAATTGTATCCGATTTATTTTGGGAGTCGATAGAGGGAACCCATCCGAATTTTTTTCTAAAAAATATAAGATGGTTCCAACCCATTTTCGCCCAACAATCTGGAGATTACAAATTTTTCGTATGTTGCCTAAAGTAATCGAGATCAAGCAACTATTATTATTATTATTATTATTATTATATTTGTTTAATGTTCTAAGCTCAGTCAATATTATTTCTTAGCATATGACATTAATAAATTCCTCCATATCTGTAATTGTTAAAGTTGTGTTTCATTTTACAATAAGTGCATTTTGATATAGCGTTTTTATCCTTGTATATAAATAGAACATTTGACAGTTGTATTAGTTAACAGAACAATAATAGAACTTGAGGGCTGATATTCTCTTTTGGAGAGCAACTCTTCATTGCGGTTCTTCTTCCTTTACAACTTCAACATGGTATCAGAGCCTAATTCTCTTGGATTCGATTTCCTGCTGCTTAATCGTAATTGATTGCAGATCCTTCAATTTCTCCTTTCTTCGCTGTAGCTACAAAAATCTATTTGTGATTGCGATGGCCTCTGCTACGATCGATGTTCAGGATCCACTATATATCAATCCGTCCGATATGCCAGGGCTCAATTTGATAAATGAACAGCTGATCGGTACTGAGAATTATGGGATCTGGAGTCGTGCAATGTTAATTGCTTTGCGAGCCAAGAATAAACTTGCATTTATCGATGGAAGCTGTACAAGGCTAGAATCTGATCCAGATAAGGTGTTACAATGGGAGAGATGTAATGCTATTGTTTTGTCATGGATTATGAATGCTGTCTCGAAGGAGATTTTCTGTGGAATTGTATATTCAACTGACGTCGATGTGGTTTGGAATGATTTGCGTGAACGATTCAACAAAGTGAACGGCTCAAGGATCTTCGCACTTCATCGAGAAATAGGTTGCCATGTTCAAGGTAACAATTCGATTTCAGTATATTATTCAAAACTTAGACAATTGTGGGATGAATACGGATCTCTAGTCACATTACCTACGTGCTCATGTGAATCTTCGAGGAAATATGTAGAATTTGATCAACAGCACAAGCTGCTTCAGTTCTTCATGGGACTCAATGAAAGCTTTGTTCATATTCGAAGTCACATTTTAATGATGAACCCCTTACCTACTGTCAATAATGCATTTGCCATCATCTCCCAAGAAGAATCACATCGAGGTCTGTTTAGTGCTGTTCCTCAACAATTGGAATCTGCTGCATTTTTTTCTGCTCAAAGTAAGAAGAAAAATGATGTTCGTTGTGAGCATTGCAAATTGATTGGTCATAGCAGAGAAAATTGTTTTCGGTTGGTAGGATATCCCCCTGGACACAAATTCTATAAAGGACAATGGAAAGGTGATGGTCAAAGATTTAATAGGGAAGGAGATTTCAGAGGTAGACCGATGGGAAGAGCTAATGTATCTGTGGTTCATCCTGGAGAGGCTGAACAATCTATGCCATCAAAGACCGCTGGTTCTACCTTCACCCCTGAACAGTATGCTGCAATTCTAAAGCTTCTTGCAAAGGATCAACCAGATACTGCAACTCACAACTCTGCATTCTCTGCGAACATGGCAGGTAATAATCAAACCTGTTCTCATATTGACACCGAGTGGATACTTGACACCGGTGCTAATGATCACATGGTTGGGGGTAATGGATTACTTGGAAACTTTAAGTCCTGTGCACATGCCACGGGATCAATCACATTGCCTAATGGTAGTACCACCAAACTTACCAGTTTAGGAACCATGTATATCAACAAAGCCATCACCTTATCAAATGTACTCCTTGTTCCAGAATTTCATCACAATCTACTGTCCATCTCTAAATTCACCAAGGAACATCATTGTTTTGTCACTTTCTACCCCTGTTTTTGTGTGTTTCAGGAAAGATAACGGGGATTGGTAAAGAGAGGCATGGCCTATACTACCTCGAAAGTTCCAGTTTACAACCCAGCAGTGTGTACCAAAAACTTCTTCATCTCCAATTTTTACATATTCTTTCAATAAGTCGTCACTTTCTGCTGTAAATAATACACCATATGCGTCTGTATCACAAGAAAATCTTTGGCATCAAAGACGTGGTCACATTTCTTTGTCTCGAATGAAAATGTTACCTTTTTTACCTGCTACTTTTGAGTTGTCTCATTGCTCCATTTGTCCTTTATCTAAGCAAACTCGTATGAGTTTTCCACAGAAGAGATCATGTAATACCAAGATGGCATTTCAGTTAATTCATATGGATGTATGGGGCCCTTTTAATACACCTACTTATAATGGGGAGCGTTTTTTTCTTACAATTGTTGATGATTTTACACGTGCCACTTGGGTCTACCTTATGCATTCCAAATTAGATGTCCTTCCTTTACTTAAAAGATTCTTGACCTTCATTAAGACTCAATTTTTGGCCACTGTTAAAATCATCCGATCTGATAATGCTATGGAATTCTTTCAGCAGGAATGCACTGCCCTTTTCCATACCTTGGGTATAATGCATCAAAGCTCTTGTCCTTATACTCCCCAACAGAATGGTTTAGTGGAACGTAAACATAGACATATCCTAAATGTTGCTCGTTCTTTGATGTTTCAAGCTTTTTTTCCAACTCCCTATTGGGGTTATTGTGTGCTTGCTTCAGTTTACATCATCAATCGAACACCAACCCCCCTTTTATCAAATAAGACACCCTATGAAGCCTTGTTTGGTTCTTCGTCTTCTTATTTCCAATTACGGGTTTTGGGTTGCTTGTGTTATGTCTCTACTTTGCCCAAGAAAGATAAGTTTGCCCCTCGAGCGAGTGCTTGTGTCTTCCTTGGGTATCCAAGTAACCAAAAAAGATACATGGTTCAAGATCTCACCACTAAACGAATTTTCATTTCCAGAGATATTTCTTTCCATGAATCTGTTTTTCCCTTCTCCCAAGTTCACACTACTGAGCCCATTTTCCCCAACATAGCTGTGCCCATTCTTCATCCTGACTCTATCCCAGCTTCTTCCTCACCACATCCTCCTTCTCCTGCTTCTGTTCCACGTCCTATTCGACACTCCACTCGTATTTCAAACCACCAATTTGGTCCCATGATTACATTTGTTCTAACTCACAATCCTCTTCCTCCCATATTCATTCTATCTCCAATTATGTTCAGTACACTGGTTTGTCTCCTACATATAAGGCTTTCCTTTCCTCCTTCTCAGCCATAAAAGAACCATCCACCTACCATGAGGCAATTCTTGATCCCCGTTGGCAAACTGCCATGGACCTCGAGTTACAGGCTTTAGAGAGTAATCACACATGGGAGATTGTGGACCTCCCTCACGGGAAACTTCCTATTGCCAATAAGTGGGTCTATAAGATCAAACAAAATCCGGATGGCAGTGTGGATTGGTTCAAAGCACGTCTTGTGGCTAAAGGCTACACTCAAACTTATGGAGTAGATTTCCATGACAATTTTTCACCAGTGGCTAAGATTGCCACGGTTCGTTGTCTTCTCAGTGTTGCTTCCATGTCTAACTGGCCTCTATACCAGATGGACGTCACAAATGCATTTCTCCAGGGTGATCTTGATGAAGATATTTACATGATATTACCTTAGGGCTTTCGAAGTCAGGGGGAGCTTCATGAGGTACTTCGACACAACAAGAAAATACAAACTAATAAGGTGTGCAAGTCGATGAAATCTCTTTATGGTCTCAAGCAAGCTTCGAGACAATGGAATATGAAATTCACATCAATCATGAAAGGGGCTGGTTTCCTTCAATCAAAGCATGACCACTCATTGTTTGTTAAGAAAGAGCAACAGTTTGTTACTTTATTGTTAGTATATGTAGATGATATAGTGATCACGCGTAATCACGAGGAATCGAATCCGAGCACTTAAAAAGCATCTGAATCTGCACATTAAAATTAAAGATTTGGGAACACTGAGATACTTTCTTGGCATAGAAGTTGCTAGATCAAAGGAAGGGATATGTTTAAACCAAAGAAAGTATGCTCTTGAACTCATATCGGATGCAGGCCTATCTGGTGTGAAGGTCTGTGAAAATCCTATGGAACAAAATGGTAGGCTTACATCAAAAGAATTTGATGATAGTACAGGTCAAGACATGGGAATTGATCCTCTGTTGGAAGATGCCAGTGCATATCGAAGATTAGTTGGCCGACTTATATACCTCACGGTGACAAGGCCTGATATTTGTTTTGCGTTACAAACATTGAGTCAGTTCATGAACAATCCTAAGACATCGCACTTGGAAGCAGCATTTAGAGTGTTGAGATATATAAAGTCTGCACCTGGAAAAGGAATTCTTCTCTCGGCACAGTGGTCATCATCGTTAACAGCCTATTGCGACTCTGATTGGGGAACTTGTCCCATGACTAGAAGATCCATAACTGGTTATTGCATTAAGCTTGGAGAATCTTTGATTTCATGGAAGACTAAGAAACAAGCTACTGTCTCAAGGTCCTCTGCCGAGGCAGAATACAGAGCAATGGCCAACACAACTTGTGAAGTAGTTTGGTTAGTCGGTGTTTTGAAGGATATGGGATTGGAGTTAACATTCCCTGTGATGCTAAATTGTGATAGTACTGCAGCCTTACACATTGCATCGAATCCAATGTATCACGAACGAACGAAGCATATAGAAATCGATTGTCATCTAGTTCGAGAGAAGATACGTGATGGGTTAATCAAGGCGTCACACATCAAGACCGAGGAACAACCAGCTGATTTGTTCACCAAGGCCTTGGGGAAGACTCAACATCAGAATCTCTTGTTCAATCTTGGAATGATGAATCTATTCCAAGCTTGAGGGGGAGTGTTAAAGTTGTGTTTCATTTTACAATAAGTGCATTTTGATATAGCGTTTTTATCCTTGTATATAAATAGAACATTTGACAGTTGTATTAGTTAACAGAACAATAATAGAACTTGAGGGCTGATATTCTCTTTTGGAGAGCAACTCTTCATTGCGGTTCTTCTTCCTTTACAACTTCAACTGTAATAAAATCTTTCATTCAGCATTTTGTATCATGTAAAGATGTTAATTGTGATATGATATCACAATTAATATCTTTAAATGATAAAATATGCTAGCATGCAACACCTGCTTCATTATTGTAAATTTTTTTTTTATTTTAGTTTAATTTTAGTTTAACCAACAAACTGCTTCTCACTTTATAAAATGATCACACATGTTCTTCAGATTTAGAAAGATTAAAATACCATAGAACGAGTACTGTAGAATGTCAAGACTATTCAAATTTAACCTTTGACGAAATTTTCAATGATCCAAAAAAAATTATATATTTAACAAAAAATTAAAAAATATTCATGAATCATGCGTTCTGATACACTGTACATCAAAGATTGTTAATTAGATGACAATATTGCTTAGTGAAATTGAATTCCTACCTTTAGTTTTCCCCATTATTTTAAACGAATTCACAATGGTCGTGAGCTCTATAAATAGGGGTGTGCCCTTTGTGATTTTTCCCATCCCTATTGAGCAAAAAAAAAAAAAAGAAACTAAAAAACAAAAAAATCATGTGGAGTTCAATCTTGATAAATATTTTCCTGTCTACTATACTAGTTTTCGCATGGAGATTCTTGGACTGGGTTTGGTTCAAACCTAGGAAAATGGAGAAAAATCCTTAGGAAACTAGGATTCCAAGAAATTCTTACAAGATTCTTTTTGGAGATGCTAAAGAAATCTCTGAAATGGGCAAAAAAGCCTACTCCAAACCTCTCTCTCTCACCCACGATATTGTGCCTCGCGTCTTTCCCTTTATATCGAATACGATAAAGAAATACGGTACGTTTCCAGTTAGGAAAAATCATGAAATTGTAATCAAAGTTTGTCTCTCGGTTGTTTTAAAGTAGTCAAGTTTAAGTCTTAACGCCGCAATATATAAATATATATATATATATATATTTATTTGAGATTTCAGGGAAGAATTCTTTCATGTGGGTGGGACCGAGACCAAATATATTCGTGACAGATGTCGAATTGGTGAAAGATGTGTTGAATAAATACCAAACTTATCAGAAGAATTTTAATATATCTAATCCGATAGTGAAGCAGCTCAAGCCTGCTTTTAATGTGAACAAGTTGAAGGTCAGTTAATTTTTCATTTGATCGTTGCATGGATCTCAAAACGATAATATGTATCAGTCGTTGACCAAAGAACCATGTAATATTGTTTCTTACAACATTCTCTTACTTTTACATCTACGTACAGAAAATTGTGCCTACAACTCAACAATGCTGCGAGAAAATTCTTAATGAATGCGTGAAGATGATGTCCAGCGATGGGTCCGGCGTGGTCGATATGGCTGCTCAAATCGAAAAGTTCACTGCTTCATCCGTGGGATGCTCATTGTTCTGTTGGGAAAGATAGCCAAGTTAAATAACTTTTCGTGCAGCGGAAGAGTTGATTCTTTTCCCTTTAGCGGTAATATCGGATCAAAATATTTTCACGATATCAACAATGATAATAATCATGAAGAAAACGACACAAGGATTTTTACGTGGAAAACCCAAATTAGGGAAAAACCACGAGACCGAAGTCCAACAAAAGAAATCTCCACTATATCAATAATGGGTACAAATCGTTCATACAACAATAGGAGATAACAACAACTCTCCCTAGAACAACTTAGGGGACACCAAGAACTTCAAGAATAATTATTCTTGGATGACACACACTCAATCTCACTTTCAAAGTGGAACTCAGACAATTCTAATCATATAGAAAATTCTTTCTGATGTGGAAGATCGGACATTGCCGCAACCACAGAGCATACTAAAATTTATCTAAATGACTAGGCTATACAACACTCAAATGCTTGTGTTTTTGCTTGTCTTGGGATGGATTGAATGGATGCAAATGTATGGTATTTATAGGAAAAATTTTGGGTTTGGTGAAGTATGAATGATGGATGCATTTTCAAAGTTTGGTAGCCTAACTTTGAACCAAACTTTGAAAAATGGTTTGAACAAAAATAAGGCTTGAATTTTCAACAATTCTCCCCCTCGAGCTTCATTTTGTAGATTCAAACAGACCTGCCACATTTCTACAGTTTTCCAGCTTTTCTTTGGACAATGACTTCGTAAACATATCAGAACCATTATCATCGGTATGTATCTTCTCAAGATGTAACAATTTCTCGTTCAACGCATCTCGGATCCAATGATACCTTACATCAATATGCTTTAACCTTGAGTGTAAACTGGAGTTCTTACTCAGATGAATTGCACTCTGACTATCACAGTAGAGCGTAAATTTGTCTTGTCTCAAGCCTAACTCTTTTAGAAACTTCTTCAACCATAGTAGTTTTTTACATGCTTCAGTTGTGGCTATGTACTCGGCTTCTCTTGTGGACAATGCCACGCACTTTTGAAGTTTTGATTGCCATGAAACTACTCCCCCTGCAAATGTCATCAAGTATCCGGATGTGGACTTTCTAGAATCAACATCACCAGCCATATCTGCATCAGTATAACCTTCTAACACAGTTTGACTAGTTCCGAATCTCAAACAAAGCCTAGAAGTACCTCTCAGATATCGGAATATCCATTTCACTGCCGACCAGTGATCTTTGCCAGGATTCGAGAGAAATCGACTTACCATCCCACTGCGTGAGCAATGTCAGGTCTCGTACATACCATTGCATACATCAAACTGCCAACTGCTGAAGCATAAGGAACCCTTTCCATTTCTTTCTTTTCTTCTTCACTTGTGGGACATTGAATGGAACTTAATTTGAAATGACCTGCAAGTGGAGTACCAACAGCCTTTGCTTTATCCATTTTGAATCTTTCAAGAACTTTCTCAATGTATTGTTCTTGAGATAACCCTAGTTTCTTATTGGCCATATCCCTAGAGATCTTCATTCCAAGAATCTGTTTTGCTGGTCCTAAGTCTTTCATTGCAAAAGACTTCTTAAGCTCTCCCTTAAGCTTTTCTATCTTTGCTTGGATCATGACCAATGATCAACATATCATCAACATACAACAATAATATGATGATATCATTCTGATCATATTTCTTAACAAATACACAATGATCAGAATTGGTTCTGCTGTACCCATGATTCATCATGAATGTATCAAACTTCTTGTACCACTGTCTTGGAGCTTGCTTCAACCCGTACAAATATTTGTTTAGTCGACACACCATATCTTCTTTGCCTTTAACTATGAATCCTTTAGGTTGCTCCATATATATTTCTTCATCTAGATCACCATGAAGAAATGCAGTCTTAACATCGAGTTGTTCTATTTCCAGATCCATACTAGCTGCAAGTCCCATAACAACTCTGATAGAGGACATCTTCACCACTGGTGAGAAAATTTCATCAAAATCAACACCTTTCTTCTGGCTAAAACCCTTCACAACTAGCCTCGCTTTGTACCTTAGCTGTGATTTATTTTCTTCAGTTTTCAACCTGTAAACCCATTTATTTTTGAGTGCTTTCTTACCTTTTGGTAGCTTTACTAAGTTGTAGGTGTGATTTTCATGAAGCGATTGCATCTCTTCTTTCATTGCTTCGATCAACTTATCTTTTTGTGTACTTGATACAGCTTCTTTGAAACTCTCTGGTTCTCCGCCATCAGTGATCATCACATACTCATGTCAGTTGTATCTAGTAGAAGGTATTCTTTGTCTGGTGGACCTTCTGATCTCTGTTTCTGAAGGTGGAGTTGAAGAGTTGTCTTGAGCATCTATTGGCTCAACTATCTCGTCATGCTCAGTTTGTGTTTCTCCCCCGTGACCCTGAATTGTGGGGAAATAAAGTGGATCTAAATTTACAGGAATTTCTGAATTGGATGATTGTGATTGTTTGTTGTGTTCCACATAAGAAGCAACTTCATCTTCGAGGAATACAACATCTCGGCTTCTAACATTCTTTTGATTCAATGGATCCCGTAATCTGTATCCGAACTCTTCATGGCCATAACCCAAAAATATGCACTTTTTGGATTTGTCATCAAGCTTGGATCTTTCATCTTTTGGTATATGAACAAAGGCTTTGCAACCAAACACTCTCAAGTGTTTGTATGAAACATCTTTCCCTGTACAAACTTTGTTAGGAACATCACCATCTAACGCAGCTAATGGAGAAAAGTTGATCAAATCAATTGCAGTTCTCATAGCTTCGCCCCAAAAGGAATTGGGCAATTTGGAGTGTGATAACATGCACTTTATCCTTTCACAAATTGTCCTATTCATTCTTTCAGCTAGACCATTGTGCTGAGGGGTTTTTGGAACACTTTTCTCGAGCCTGATTCCATGAGTTATACAGTATTGCTCAAACGGACCCCTGTATTCACCACCATTGTCAGAACGAATACACTTCAGTTTCTTTCCTGTTTCTCTTTCAACTTTTGCGTGAAAATGCTTAAAGACCTCAAGGACATGATCTTTAGATTTCAGCGCAAAGCACCAGACCTTTCGTGAGAAATCATCAATAAAGGTGACAAAATACAACGCACCACCGAGAGTTCTGTCTTTCATGTAACACAAATCTGTGTGTACTAACTCCATGCGTTGAGTTTTTCTTGATGAAGAAAAACTTTGAAATGCAAATCTGTGTTGTTTTCCGGCCAAATAATCAACACAAGTTTCCAAATGCATACCAGATACTTCAGGAAGGTGTTTTCTCTTAGCCAAAGTTTCCATTCCCTTCTGGCTAATATGTCCAAGTTTCTAGTGCACAACTCAATGGATGAGGTTTTTGTAGATGCATGAACCTCTCCATTTGATATTTTTGCTTGCATGAGGTAAAGAGAATTTTGCTTCATACCTCTAGCAATAATAAGAGATCCTTTGGTGAGTTTCCATTTTCCTTCACCAAAGTGACTGGAACAACCATCATCATCAAGCTTGCCTGTAGAGATGATGTTAAATCGAATATCTGGAACATGTCGAACATCTATGAGAATGAGATGACACCCTGTATCTGTCTCCAAGACAATGCTCCCCATACCAACGACCTCAGTCAAACCTTGATTGGCCATTCTAACTTTGCCAAAGTTTCCGTTTGAGTATGATGCAAACATATCTCTGTGTGGAGTAATATGATATGAAGCTCCTAAGTCAATAATCCAATCAGTTTGCTGGTATGATATATTGACACATGCATCATCACCAAGGATTATAATATCTCCATCAGATGTAACTGCAACTGTGTCTTTCTCTTCCGACTTTGTCCCATTCCTTTGATCTCTCTTCTTTTTTCTGCATTCTCTTTCATAGTGATTTGGACCTCCACAATAATGGCACTTGAATTCTTTTCTGGTCTTGGACTTTGCTCTAGATTTGTCTTTTCCTTTATGAGGTCCTCTGGTGTAATTTCTTCCTCGATTATCAACGATTTCTGTAACTAATGCCTTAGTTTCAGAGTTGGCTTCTTGCTCCTTTCTTCTGGACTCTTCATTTAGAAGAGAATCTTTGACTGTTTGTAATGTCAGTTTTCCATCAGGAGCAGAATTACTGAGCGACACCATAAGAGTATCCCAACTATCTGGCAAGGAGCTCAGTAATAATAGTGCCGTAACTTCGTCATCCAGGGTAATCTTCATGGTGATAGATTGGTTGATTAAACCCTGATAAGCATTCAGATGCTCTGTCATATTTGCATTTTCTTTGTATCTCAGTCGTGCAAGATTTCTGATAATCGAAGCTTTGTTCAAGGCACTGTTTCTCTCAAACATAGCTTCAATTTTGGTCCACAGAGCATCAGCTTTATTTTCGTTCGCGAAGTGTTGAAAGATGCTGTGTTCGATAAAACGTCGTATGAAACCGACAGCTTTTCGATGCAGTACAGTCCATTCTTCGTTTGATAGGTTTTCTGGCTTGGCACTATCACCACTCAATGGCAAATACAGATCTTTGCAATATAGCAAGTCCAACATGCTTGCCTTCCATATGGAATAATTTGATCCGTTGAGTTTAAACATCCCTCCAATGGATTCTTCCATGTATCCTAATGTGGCTCTGATACCACTTGTTGGGAAAGATAGCCAAGTTAAATAACTTTTCGTGCAGCGGAAGGGTTGATTCTTTTCCATTTTGCGGTAATATCGGATCAAAATATTTTCACGATATCAACAATGATAATAATTATGAAGAAAACGACACAAGGATTTTTACGTGGAAAACCCAAATTAGGGAAAAACCACGAGACCGAAGTCCAACAAAAGAAATCTCCACTATATCAATAATGGGTACAAATCGTTCATACAACAATAGGAGATAACAACAACTCTCCCTAGAACAACTTAGGGGACACCAAAAACTTCAAGAATAATTATTCTTGGATGACACACACTCAATCTCACTTTCAAAGTGGAACTCACATAATTCTAATCATATAGAAAATTCTTTCTGATGTGGAAGATCGGACATTGCCGCAACCACATAGCATACTAAAATTTATCTAAATGACTAGGCTATACAACACTCAAATGCTTGTGTTTTTGCTTGTCTTGGGATGGATTGAATGGATGCAAATGTATGGTATTTATAGGAAAAATTTTGGGTTTGGTGAAGTATGAATGATGGATGCATTTTCAAAGTTTGGTAGCCTAACTTTGAACCAAACTTTGAAAAATGGTTTGAGCAAAAATAAGGCTTGAATTTTCAACATGTTCAGGGCCAACTATGGCGCAACCGACAAGGTTTTTGAGCTTGTTAAAGAGTACGCAGTCCTTGCAAATCCGGCCAGACCTTTCAGTATTCCGGGTGAAGGGTGAGTTATAATACGACTTCCATTAGCATCCCTGGTTAGCTGAAACCGTTGCAGAGATTAATGTTCTAGTTTCATGCATCTTATCTCATTATTAATTCGATCAAATTTTAAATTTTCTGAGATTGTGGAATCCTTGTTTAGGTACTGGCCTACCAAGAAAAACAGGAGAGTCAAGGAAATCGAAGAACAAATACGATGCACAGTTATGGATGAGATTAACAAGAGAGTAAAGCGAGACATAAATAGAGTAAATGAAGATCCAGATTTGTTTGATCTAATCTTGGAGGAATTGCACAAGAATAAGAACAAAAGAAACCATGATCGAGTAATAAATGAAACAATAGGACAAGCCAAGGTCTTCTACTTGGCATCTTTCGAAAGCAGTTCAAATCTGGTTGGTTGGACCATGGTTGTTCTTTCTATGCACCCAGACTGCCAAACTCGTGCTAGGGAAGAGGTTTTTCAAGTCATGGGCGACAGAAACGAACTCCAATATGATGATTTGTCTCAGCTGAAATATGTAAGTTTTGTACGATCGAGATTTTGTACGCATTCAAGCGCGCGCACACATGTATATATATATATATACATATAGGTTGACAGATTGAGGCTTTTGGTATACTAATAATTGATCAAAATTTTGTTCATAGAGCAACAACGTAACTTTGTTCCCTTGGCCATTTCTTTTCAGTAATGCTGATCGTCGAGATGTCTGCACGCCGATTTATATTAAAAAAAACTAAAAGTGGAAAAGAAATCGAGATGTCAGCATACCAATTAATAAAAAAGTATTATATTATTATATTTTATCGAAAAATTTATTTAAGTTTTTGCGCTCCACCTGATTTTAAAATCTTGCGTCTCTGTGTATATGGTTGCAGGTGACAATGATTTTGCACGAGGTGCTGCGTTTATACCCGCCAGTCATCGAGTTATCAAGAATAGTAGAAGAAGAAACAACACTAGGAGGAATCTGCATACGGGCACATCGATCATGCTACCTACTCTACTATTGCACCGAGACACTGAAGTTTGGGGCGAAGATGCAGGTGAGTTCAAGCCCGAACGATTTGCCGAAGGCATGGCGAAAGCAACCAAGGGCCAAGTCGCATTCGTGCCGTTCGGTTGGGGACCGCGAATATGGGTTAACGAGATTTTATCTATGTGGGCACTACCCTCGTTTCATTTCAACGGGTAAGATCTTGCCACACATACAATTTAAAAAAAAAAGTGGGTCCTATATATGCATGGGCAAATCTTGGCCATCCATCCTATCATGGGGACAATGCCGACATGGGTAGGATGAAATAAACCGCGAATATGCATCGGACAGAATTTCGCTCTTTTGGGGCCAAAATTTTCATGGCAATACTACTCCGCACATTCTCTTTTGAGCTTTCGCCAACATATGTGCATGCCCCTTGTGTCACTGGTTTCACGATAAAACCACAATTTGGTGCAGCTATCAAGCTGCAAAAACTCTAGCCACCTACGCAGAATTTACGATGTTTCAATTTTATAAAAAAAATTCAATAAAAAAGGAAACAACAAACTTGGTTGTCTACCAGGCCTAATCTTGTTTTCAGCCCAGTACTTAATAAAATTTCAGCTTTAATGTAATGATATTTTTTTTACAATCTTCTTCTTTTTCCCCAAGAGTACTTTTAGTGTTGACATAACACCACGTCAGTACACTGGTAAAATTATTGGCATGTCATTTTCTCGAATTCAAAACGCAACAGAAGTTTTAAATTTTTCAATAAAATTTAATTTGAAAATCAATTATTTCTTTTTCGTCGTATAATTCAAACCATATACATAGGGTGTTTAAAATTTAATTACCTTGGCGTTCAAAAACTCTTGCACCAAACTAATCCGAAATTAGCAGATATTGTAACGCCCCCGAAATTTTTAAGGTCCACGCGAACCACATGCATTTGAGTTATTAAATTCTTTGTATTTTAATTAATTTTTTTAATTGCATTTATTAATTATGTTGTGCATATTTACATGCTTAAAATATATTTTTCTACATGGTTGCATTAAAATGTATTTTTAAAGGATATTCGAGTTGCGATCGAGGAACGGAGACCGAGGGCTGAAAAATAGAAAATGTTTTTAATAAATAATTGTTTTTAATTATCTAAAGTATGGGCGATGCTTTTTCTTATTTTTAAAATATGGGGTTTTTGTAGTGATTTTATACGCCGGGGCGTAAATTTTATCGGTGTTGGTTTTTCAACAAAAATACAAACTTTTTTGGCAACTCGGCTAATAAATTCACAAACTTATTTAAGCAAAATTATTTTAAATATTTTAATTAAATACTAATGGGCTAAGTGGGCTTAATTAAGTTGTTAATGTGCCTAAACTAGCAATTAGAATTTAATTAGGATTCTAAGCATTATTTAAAAGTTAAAACCCTACACCTTGCAAACAAGACACGGCTACACACTCTTAAATTCAGTAAACTCTCTCCCAAAAGCACAACACACACGGCACAAACTCACTGCAAGGTGGAAGGATTTTTCGAAGGGGTTAAAGGAAAAGCTAGCCAAGGTTCCTCTCCGTTCTTCGTCGTTAACGGTTTTTCTAGCGTTTAAAATGCAAAGGCACGCCATACATCTCTTTTTTCTCATCTATCACATCATAGTATCGTTTTAAATATCGTGTGCATGAAAAACATGAAATTCTTTGAATTAATTTCGGAATATTGCACATACATGTATGAAATCCATGAATTTTGATCCAAAAACATGTTTATATGGTTGCTAAAGGGGCTGTCATGGCTAGGATATAATTAAGGATGATTTACACAAGTTTTAAGAGTCCTAATCACCCCAAAACGCTGCACAAACATGAAAGTTAAAGGCTGGAATCCAAGGGGAATACGTACAGAGAGGGCCGATGGTTTTGGTTGGGTTGTCAAAGTGCAAGGTTTCGGTTGTCTTGCATGGGGTTTAGGGGTTCGACCAGGGCTTGAGGAGGGCTCGGTTGGGATTTTGCTAGGTCCTAGAAAGGGTCCTAGGGCGGCTAGGTCGAAGGAGAAGGGTGAAGAAGAGCCCTTGCGAGAAGGGACTCTTCACGCGTAACTTTCAGGGTGGCCGAGGGTTTCAGGTGCTATGGCTCGGTCTGGGGGCTAGCTAGTGGTCCATCAGGGTCCTAAGGTGATGGGTAAGGGTCGGGCCAGGGGCTTGGGCGGTGTGGTTCGCTGCTGGCTTGAACTGAAGTGGTGACCGTGAGGATGGCAGCAAGGAGGATGATCGCGCGCAGGCTGTTGCTGTGTTCAGGAAGATCGCTGCACGGGTTCAGGGGCTGGGTTAGTGTGGGCTTGGGCTGGGCGTGGTCTAGGGAAGGTTAGGGTCGTGTGGGCTCGGTGGTGGCTCAGCTGGGAGTGTCCTAGGTTGGCTAGGAGTCCTTATGTGATTAGGAGACACAAACACATACACGGGCAGAATTTGGGGCAAGGTTCAGCAGGTGTTTGAGCGGGTTAGGGTCATGTTTTTGGGGCCGGGATTGGTCAATAGGGTCCTTAGATGGGTTGGATAGGTTTTGGCTAGAGGTGGCTCGAGTAAATCGAGAGATGGCTCGGGTGGTTCGATAACGTGTCAATTTCGAAAATTAAAGAAGGAAAAATTGATCCGAGGGTCCACGGGGGTGGCTAATGACTTGGAAGGGTAGAATAAATCATAAAAAGGTTATGTTAAAAATTTGGAATCAAAATAACGAGTTTTGGATTTATTCAAAATTTAATCGCCGCACGAAACGTCAATAAACGAGTTAATTGAAAAGCCTAGTTTTAAGCTTTATAAAATTATGAAAAATTAGGTTTAAGCTTAAATAATTATTATAAGTCTAATTTTTTAATTTGGGAATTTTATACGAAAATTTGGTTTAATTCAGGATTAAAACGCATTAAAACGTTATATTTAATGATAAATCTAAAATTCATCGAATTAAGCTAAATAAAAATTATGAAAAAATTTATGTAAGCTTAAATAATTATTTGAGACATTTTAGAGTCAAGAAATCAAGAAAAAAGTCGAAAACGTAAAATGTTTAGTCCAGGGGTAAAACGGTCTTTTTACACCGGGAAATTAGTAAAGGTCATGGCAGTGCCCTAAATTCTGTTTTTATGATATTATGATTATTTTTAAATGTTTATGAAATGTTTATGATTAAATTATGATTTTAAAATGTCTATTCGATTTTTATGATTTAATGAAGACATTTAAAAGACATGTTGCATGCTTGGTTTCGAAAACAAAATGTTATGTTATGCATGATTTTTATAAAGTGATGTGAATGAAAAATGTTGAAGGAAGTAAAGTGATTGTGACTAATTCGTTTATAATGGCGACGTCGTGAGGGTTATGGTCCCAGTGGGAGCCCGACGATCGTGTTTCCATTATTGCGAATATGAGGTTATGAGGTTTGAGGAAGAATGAGAATATCGTGAGGGAAGAAGGCCCCAGAGGGAGCCCCGACGATCGTATTTCTATTCGATCATGTTAGGCCAAGGCTCAGTTGACCGGTGAGAGTGTCGCTGATGTCCCCGCCGCCCAGTACTGTGGTTTTATGTAGATGGATCCATCGTCATGTCATGTCATGTCAGGAAAGTCACAATTAACGATCTGAATTCAACAAAGGAAAAAAAAAGGAAATGTTCATGATTATGTTTAAGGTTTTATGTCATGTCATGTTGAGGAAAAGGAAATTCATGTTTTCATGTCATGAAAATGTTTATGTTTAAAGTTTTATGCATCATGAAAATGTTTACGAAAATGTTTACGTTTATGCATCTTCATGAAAACGATATTTTAAGTACAAATATTTTTCACTGTTATATGTTAGCTGTATTACGTAGTACTTGTTATAAAGATTATGGTGTGTTGAGTCTTTAGACTCACTAGGTGTGATGGATGCAGGTTATCATGATAATGCTAATTGAGGTCTTGATGGTTGATCCGACTGGACTGAAGGTGCACATAACCCGAGGATCGACGCTAGTTTCCGCATATATGTTATGATTTATGTTAAAAGATTTTATGACTTTTATCATGATTATGAGTGGTTTTTGAGAGGTTATAATATGGGCTATACTTTTCAAATGTTATTTTTAGATTTAGAAAAATGTTAGTGGATTGTTTATTTTAAAATGATGTCAAACATATTTTATGAAGTTTTATGGTTCGGCCGAATGCCATGTGAGGTTTCAAAAAAAAAAAAAATTCTAGTACTACTTTTAAAGCAATAAAAAGGGCAGTACGTTTCAGATATAGTCCTTCTTGTAAATCACTTCAAATAATCAACTGAATCGTCATCCGTTCTTCAAATGTCTAATCTGGTCCACGATCAAATACCACACTCCTCATATAGATCGTACTAGATATTTAAATAAAATTATGCGTACGTTAAGAGTAGATCGTTGGAAGAAGGCGGCTTGGCGGCGGCACATGATGGTTGTGGTGGTGGTCGGTTGAGACTTCATATATGGAGAAGAAGGCCGATTTTTTTTCTTTTGTGACCGAGAGAAAAAAGTCATGACAACATCTCTTGAGTTACGTTGTTGTGTATGTTATCAATGATTGATAACCTATATTTATTTTTTCTCGATTAATGAACAATCATGATATTAAGACTCTTTCTTTATCATGTATTTTATCAATATCAAAATCTCTATCTATATCTTTTTCAACTTTTGAAAAAAATTGTTCGAGTTAAAATAAATAATTAATTATCAACTCAAGTATTCTAGACCATCTAGAATGTTCCTTGATAATTTTGACTTATTAGTCAATTACTACTAACTATTATTTAATTAGTAAATTTTAAATTAATTAATTAGTTAATTAGGGTTTCATTATAATCTCGAACAACGACCAGACAACGTCGATGTGACGATGGTACAAATCTCGTTTATATAATGAAAATCGAAAATTCCGAAGGAAATTTTTTTCCGATCATTCAATTTGACAATTGCCTATCGTGAACTCAGACACCAAATGAAACGTCTACTGCTAAAATACAACTGATTTTTTTAAAAGTATAAGCCTTGGCCGAAATACATACATACATACATATATATATATATATATATATATATATATATATATATATATATATATATATATTTGTCCCACTCGTTTTACCAAACAACCGAGATACTGAATAAATAATTACGGTTTAAAAATCTAAAAGGTATGACAAACATAAACGTTTGATGTTTAAAGTAAAACAACAGCATAATACTAAAAATCTGCCAAACCTAAAAGTATAAAAAAATCATAAACGTTTTGAAATATTGTTTCACCATTGTAACGCCCCGAAAATTTGAAGGCCTATGTAAACCACATGCATGCAAGTTATTAAATTTCTTAGGATTTTTATTAAACTATTTTATAGCATTAAATGCATGTTTATTTTATTAATTTGTATTTTAAGTCGTGATTTATTTAAAGTTCATGTATTAAGAATTTAAATTGCATTTCGAGCTCGAACGAGGAACAAAGACCGGAGAAATATCAGGAAAGTTGTATTTTTCAAGAATTGGGATTTGTTGGGTATTTTTACCAGCCAGAGCATATTTTTAATCGGTACATAAATTTTATCGAATCGGAAGACTTTTTGAGGGCTCGGACGTACCTTAACGTAACATTTTTCGGGAGTGATTTTGGGCTTGAAAGTTTTGTTTTAAATTTAATCGGCTCAAAACCCTTTTAATCCTTTTAAACATTTAATTAGGGCCCATTAGTAACTTAATTATTATTTAAACTAAACCTTAAACCTAATTACCCCTCATTCAGCCGCCCACCCTACTCTCCAGCAGTCTTCACGTGAGTTTTGCAGCAGATTTTATAAGCTCTAGCAGCCAAGTCTCGGTCCTCCCCATAGCTTCAAGATTAATTCATTTCCTGCTCTTCCGGCGCTTCCCCAACGCTCGTTTCTTCGACCTTCTTGCGTAAAATACATCGAGGCACGCTTGTATATTTAATTTTCTCTTCATTCACGCCAATACTATGCTGGAATATATGTGTGTGCTCGAAAATTGAAGGATCTTTCTTGTGGTTGTGTTTTTGTTACAAACTTGTCATGGAACTTGCACTGTTTTGATTTAAGCTCACGTTTTCGTATTGATGTGCAAGGGGCTGTTAATTTTATGATGCAAGAGGACTGGACACGTCTGGACTTAGGATGTAGGAGGGTCAAGTGCAAGTTGAACCATGGCTAATGGATGAATCGAACGGGTCTTGCTTGTGGAAGGGAGATAGGGCGAGATTCGGCTTAGGGGTTGAGATGGCCATGCAAGGGGCTGGTCGGGGCTGTGATGCAGACCCTGGAGGGTCCCAATTGTGGCCCATAGTGGCTGGAATGAGGCTGTCTAAGCCTAGGGTAGGATCGAAGGCTTGAGAGCTTGTGTGCACGTGGGTGTGCTTCGGTTGGAGCTAGCATTCGGGCACGTCGGTTGGGTTGCATGGGATGTAGGCTTGGTTCATATAGGTCCAGTAGGATCTGTTCAAGGGCTTGGAGTGGCTGGTTCAGGACTGCTCCTCGATGGGTTGGTCTAGGATGGATATAGTGTGAGTTCGGTACATTAGGGTCTTCGAGCTTGGCACTTGCTGGAAATACCAGCAGCTTGTGGCCTCATTCCCGTGGGTTTTAGTGGGCTGGAAAATGTAGTTTAGAGGTTGGTAGGATGCATTTTAGGCATGGTTTATGTTTGGATTAATTTGGTTAGAGTTCGGGTTGATTTGGGTTAAAACCGGGACCCCGGTCCAAGTTTTAAAACGAATTGATTAATTTTTGAAACAGGCTCGAGTGTACCTCTAAGAAATAATTTTAAATTTGTTTTGGGATGTTTTAAGGAGTTTGGTAAGCTTCGGGTCAAAATTTTTGTTGGAACATTTCATGTTCGCAATCTTGATTTTGATGTTAACAAAAATTGCTATTTTGTTTCTAATGATTTACTTTAGTGCGCAGGTAGCTGGAACTGATCAGGTTTTTAAATGATCAGTTAAGCGAGGTAAAACTGAAGCAATCAAGACGATTAAATGATGAGACGAACCGATCGACCAAACTGAATCAGCTCAACTGATATCTCAAAAAACGGTTCAACTGATTGTCCAGCTTATAGGTAGTTCAGTAGAAGACCTTCAGAAGTCCGGCCAGCTGATGAAGAGCTCAACTGAAGAAGAACCCAGCTGACCAGTTCAACTGAAAGAGTAAAATCAGTTCAACTGACGAGTCAACTTATTTCACCACTCCAACTGAAGATCAGTTGAGATGACCAGTTAGGAACATCAGTGAGGAACCATTCAGTTGCAGATCAAGACAAGCTTATCTTAGTGGACTCCAGCTACGCACAAAGATAAAAATACAAGTACAATCAAAGGTACAATAATGGACGTTGTAGCAAAGATCAAAGCAGATAGATTCCTGGAGGCATGTCAAAAAAGTCAAGACACATATATCAAGGAACGCATTCAAAGCTGCAACGATCACATGTGATGAGTCTTGAAGTATGGTCTCAATGCCTCTATATATACACGCTCAAGACCATCAGCAAATATAACAAGAGAGAGCATATACTCGAGTGTGTGAAGATAAAAAGTGAGGGCACACATATTGCATATCAGCTTACAAGAAGCAATGAGCCCAAAGGGAACACTTCATCGTGTTATCATCTTAGTTTAAAAGCATATTTTCCTCAGTGTGTGAGAACACTTTCGGGTAGTTTTCAGAGATCAGTTCTCACACACACACACCACTACTCAAATACAGTCTTGCACAAATATAATAAACTTGTGTATGTAGTCTTTCTCACATAGACGTTAAACAAGTGTTGACTAGAAGGTGCTGCCTCCAGTCTAGTCTAGGAGTTCAGTTAGGCAGTAGTGTAAGTCCTAAGATGAGTGAGTTTGTACAAAGAGTTGTATAAATCAAAGTCTTCTAGTGAATCCTACTTGAGGAGGTAGAAAGGGTGACGTAAGAGCAGTTGAAGTCTCCGAACATCCATAAACATATCTTGTGTCTTTTTCTAATTAATTGTTGTTTTCAAACGGTTTGGATCAGTTAGAGTATTCGCCAGTTCAGTTGTCACCATAACTGAACCGATGAATGCAAAAACTAATCTATCCTTTTTCAGTTATTCAATTACACATGATATACAAAATATATCATTGATTATTAACGAATGATTATTTCGAGTGTTTTACGCTTGGTTTTAACTCAAAACTCGATCTAATTCATCGGTTTATATAGTCTTAGAACACGAGCTATTGCAGCTCTTGGAGAATATTTTGTTTGAAGCACCTCAAGGTGCTCTACAAACGATCCTTCAATTTTAGAGGTCCAGGGGTACAACGGTCATTTTGGGTTTCCAGGGGCAAAATGGTTTTTTTGCATCCTGGGTGATATTTTGGTCATTGCAGTGCCTTGAGCACATTTTATCATGTTTTAAATGTTTACGCATCACGTTTATGATTTTTATGAAGTTATGATAAATACGGTGCATGCCTGGTTTTAAGGAAAAAATTACGTATATGCATATTTTTATTAAGTGGTGAATATGATGATGTTTTTGAAGGATGAGAATTGGTTATGACTGATGATGTATATGTATACAATGACATGAGATATGATGAGATGAGGCTAAGGCTTAGTGGACGGGTAATGCTGTCGCTGATGTCCCCGTCGCTCGGTACCATGGTTATACGTTGATGGATCCATCGACTAGAGTTGATACGAAAGTCACAATTAATGAACATAATTCAATAAAAAGAAAATTTATACGTATATGATGAAATTATGAGGCATGCTTTGACACGTTACGATTTTATACGGCATGTTTATGTTTATGCTTTTAGTTCACGAAATATATGTTGATTATGGTACTTTTCACTGCTGTGTGCTATGTATATGTACTTCTTATTCCTGGTACATGTGTGTTGAGTCTTTAGACTCACTAGGTGTGTGTGATGCAGGTGAGCTTGGTGATGAGAGGACTCGAGGTGCTGAACTTTGAGTAGGCAGACCTGGTACGGTGACATGACCCGGACCATACATTTTCCGCATTATGATTTATGAGATTTGAGAGGAGATGAACATTTTCATACGTTGATGATTTTAAGATTTTTAGTCGTATATGTTTGCGTAAAAATTTTGATGAGTTTGGTTATTTTAAACTGCACTATTTTTACTGTCAAATATTTAAGGTCATTTTTAATGTTATGTTTTTCTGTAAAGCACATGCATGCAAAACGTTTAAGCATTATTTCGAAAATATAAGCTTAAAAAAATTGTTTCCGCTTTTAAATCAGTAGACGTTACAGTTGGTATCAGAGCGAGGGTCCTGTATAGGGTTGTGCCACCGCCAGCTTCTGCAGCTCAGTCTTCAAACCTCAAGTCTATAAGTTTAAATGTTTTGAAAGTTTTATGATATCACCTGCATGTTTACATTATATACGTTTTACAGTGATTTACAGTACATGTTTATCTGTCGTTATGTTTTGAGATTAGATGCTTTAAAAATTTTATGCATGTTACGACATGAAATGAGAAATTATATGATTTTCATGCATGCTGGCTTTGTAGTGGAATTGGACATGAACAAGAATTCTGCTATTGGGCATTAGGAAAGGTCGGAAATGAATTGTTTATATTAATTTTTGGTTAGTAGTACTGATGTTATACTTATGGGTCATAAATTAATCTTGACGATTATGAATGCTTTTGGAGCATTTAGGTTTTCTAAGAAAATGTTGATGGTTCATGGTTACTAGTTGAGTTAATTTTGAGGATTCCATGTAAAGATTAATGATTCGAAAACTACGAGGATATTTGGAAGTATAAAAACATAGAATTTATTTATGATGCATACTCTACCTAGTTGGATTTAAAGATTGAATTGCATGAATTGAGAATTTTAATGACCTAATTGTAATAACCAATAATTTGAGGACATAAGAGCAAAAATAAAGTTCTAAGAGACTATTTCCTAATTTGCCGAATTTTTTAGGATTAAATTCAAACTTTGGAGGAACACTTGGGTAAAATCAGTAATTTTTCGAATTTATGGGAATTGATTTGGGTTTAATAAGCTTAAAATTATTGAATTTTACGTTACGAGAAACATATAAAATGGAATTAGGAATGCCAAGAACTTATATGTAATTGTGGAATTTTTGAAATTAAGAAAAAATTAGATAATTTTTTAGGAAATTAAGAATTAATGTTGCAGTTTTAAGAAATTTGGGGACTAGTTTAGCAATAAGAGAGAATTGAATAGTTTAAATAATAGGAATTCTCTGTGATTTAGGCTTGAAGGATATTTAGAACATCTAGACATCTGGGTTATAATGTTATAAGGAATGGTAATCAAGGACATTGTAGGATGAATCAATCTTGGACTTGAAATTTTAAGCATTAGCAAAATATTGTTGTGGTAAAATTAAGAATTTAAAGTGATGAAAATTTAAGGTAAAGTGGATCGGTTAACTAAGTTAGAAGAGTAGACACTGAGTTAGCAAATTTTTTGGAACTTAAGTTTGATGTGTCATAAGTTTTAGTCATGATCTTAACCGTTCGGACTATACCTTTGTGGGAATTTAATTTTTCTAGATAGCTGGGTATGATTGATGGTTTGGTTATTTGATAGACCCATGTAAGAAGTGAGTTAGACACCATGTTTTGAGGAATTTTCGGAAGTCACTAAGAAACTTGGGATTAAGCTGATATATGTGTTGGAATTATGTTATCTAAAACTATTTGTGTTGGATAATTTTGAATTTTAAGTTTATGAGATAGGTGTTCATACGAAATTTTGGGTGAAATATAAACAAACGAAATTAGTTGTGTTCAACACATGTTACCAATGGACGAATATTAAGATTTTTATCGAGTAAGAAATCTAAAATATTGATATGGGGATTCCAGAACCCTATGTGTTAGGATCAATTGATTGGTTGAGAAGTGTTTAGAATGAGGTGTTGAATAAACACTTATGATTTTAAAATCTTTTCGAATGAAGTGTCAGTTTTGTGACAAACTGAAACTAGGAATCTTGTCAGTCAAAGACAATCAGTTTAACTGATAACAGTTGCGGAAATAAACTAACTGAAAGATAGAATAAATAACTGACGTAGTAACACACAAAGATTTATGGATGTTCGGAGATTGAAATAACTCCTACGTCACCCCTTCTATCACAAGGATAAGATATGCACTAAAAGACTTTGATCGATACAAAACTTGTACAGACCCACTTCAGTTTGGACTGAACACTGCCAAAACTTAAACTCTTAGTTTACTAAATATCTCACAGTTCTTCGACTGAACTTAGCACAACTGATATAGTTAAGATCAAATAAACAATGAAACGATTTGTGCTTGTAAGCTCGAAAGGTAGCCTCAAATGCAACAAATAAATCGGATGTGGATGACTTTTCAAGATTTACTTGGGTAATTTTTCTCAAATCAAAAGACCAAACTGCTGCACAACTGATTAAGCTCTTCAAAAGACTTTTAAATGAAAAATCAGTTTGGATTGATCGAATAAGGTCTGACAGAGGGACTGAATTCAGTTAGCAAAGCATATAGAGTTTTTAATAAAAATTCTTTAAATGTTGAAGAATCTATCCATGTTGTTTTTGATGAAACTGTACTAACTGATAAGCCAACTGATCCAGTTGAGCTAGTTGATCGATTTACAGAGATCAGTTTGGAGGATGAAAATGAAGAAGAAAATCATATCAATAGAAATATCCTTCAGACACCTGAACCAAAAATTTTAGATCAAACAGTTGAACAGGAACCTGCTCCTGATAATCAGTTGGTGGAGCAAACAGATGATATTCAGTTACCAACTGAAACAGCTCCAACTGAAACTGAAAATATTCAGTTGCCAACAGAAGCGGTTGCTGATATGGAAGCAACACATAATGAGCTGAGATGGAAGAAATCACATCAACCAGAATTGGTGATAGGTAATCCATCTGACCCGATAAGAACAAGAAATCAAATGCTTAATTTGTTTATTCATTTTGCTTTTGTCTCACAACTGGAACCAAAGAAAACTGATGAGGCTCTTGCTGATCCTAACTGGATAAATGCAATGCAAGAGGAGCTAAATCAGTTTACCCATAACAATGTCTGGGACATAGTTCCAAGACCAGTTTGTAAAACAATTATAGGTACAAAATGGGTATTCAGAAATAAACTGAACAAAAATGGTTCAGTTGAACGCAACAAAATAAGATTGGTAGCACAAGGATATAGGCAGGAAGAAGGAATGACTATTATGAAACGTATGCACCAGTTTCAAGACTGGAAGCAATCAGAATGTTCCTTCCCTATGCATTATTCAAGAACTTCAAGGTCTATCAAATGGATGTAAAAAGTGGATTTCAGTATGGTCAGTTGCAAGAAGAAGTGTATGTTGAACAACCTCCAGGTTTCATCAATCACCCTTTTCCTGATCATGTATATCATTTGAACAAAGCTTTATATGGTCTTAAACAAGCTCCAAGAGCTTGGTATGAGACACTTTCAAAATTCTTAACTAATCATGATTTTACTATTGGATCAGTTGACAAGACCTTGTTCAAATTTTCTAAAAATGATCATATTTTACTTGTGCAAATTTATGTTGATGATATCATATTTGGGTCAACTAACCCCAAATTATGTGAGAAATTTGCTAAGTTAATGCTTGACAAATTTGAAATGAGCATGATGGGTGAACTGACATTTTTTCTCGGTCTGCAAGTGAAACAACTGGAAACTGGTATCTTTATCAGTCAGACCAAATACACAAAGGAATTGCTCAAGAAATTTGGCATGGAAACATGTTCAGCTGCAAGCACTCCCATGAGTTCATCAGTTAAACTGGAGAATGATCAAGGGGGAATATCAGTTGAGACGTCACTCTACAGAGGTTTAATAGGTTCATTATTGCACCTAACTGCTAGTCGTCCTGATATTGTGTTAGATGTTTTCATGTGTGCTATATTTCAAGCAAATCCTAAGAAATCGCATTTTACTGTTGCCAAAAGAATTTTATAATATTTAAAAGGCACTCAAAATGTGGGATTATGGTACGTTAAAGACTCTTCTTTCAATTTAGTTGGATATTCAGATGCAGATTATGCAGGATGTAAGCTAGATCGTAAAAGTAACAGTTGATCATGTCAGTTATTAGGAGAGAGACTGATCTCTTGGTTCATCAAGAAGCAAACATCCATAGCTACTTCCACAACTGAAGCAGAATACCTTGCTGCTGGAAGATGCTGTGCCCAACTGCTCTGGATTCAGCAACAACTGAAAGATTATGGAGTTGATGCTAAAGAATCTCCCACATTTTGTGACAATACTAGCACGATTGCAATAACTTATAATCCAGTTCTTCACTCAAGGACCAAGCACATTGATGGCAAACATCACTTCATCAGAGATCATGCTCTGAAGAAAGCTATCAGACTGTAATATGTGTCAACTGAACAACAAGCTGCTGACATCTTCACCAAACCATTGGCAGAGACTAAGTTTTCTCACTTTCACAATATACTTGGTTTAATTGATTTATCTTAATAAGTTTTATTGATGTTTTGTCAGTTGTTGTTCATTCAGTTTGTCTTTTATTATTTAAATGAATATCAAATGATTTCAGTTAAGTCACTCATCAATTAATATATTCAGTTCTTTAACTGTTTGTCAACTTACGTCAGTTAGTTATTTATCAGTTATAATATTCAGTTCGTTCACTGTCTGTCAACTTATGTCAGTTATTAATTAATCAGTTAGTTAATTATTTATCAACTGATGTAAGTGCAGTTTTTGCAGAAAGTAAAGAGACAACAATGATGCAAAACAGGATTTTATTAAGCATGAAATCGAATCCATACAACATTATTCAGTTACCTCCCTACAGCTTCTTGTCAATCCTTTAACCAATTTACAAGTTCTTGGCTATGCAGTTCTCTGACAAATTCAAAATTAGAGACCTTCTCAAGCTGATGTCATTCTTTCCACAGCATCACATGCCACAGAACTATATCAGTGACAAGCTGTGAAACGTGTCGGACGTTAAATCACCTGAAATACTTTCTGGCTACAGCCCTTTGTTGAGTAGTGTGAACTGAGCCATGTCTCCGAATAGACTGAAGTTCGTGGACTTTAATCCAAGAAGACATCACCTTCAACCAGACGAACTCTTCGATGTCTTTCTGCACATCTTCCAGTTCTCGTGCCCTTTGTGTCAAAATGTGATGATTGCTGCCGCAAGCATCTGAAATGATTGAACCAGACTCACTGGACAAACCAGACATACTCGACATATTGAATTGTTATTATCTAACATTGTTTTCATCTTACTTATAGACATGTCTCATTTAATATTGAAGAAGATGAAGAGGCTCAAGTCAACTGAACCGTCTTTCAATGAATAGTATTTTGAAACGTGGACCCACTTAATCCATTCATATTCTATACACGTTTTTATCACACGTACACACGTTTTTAATTCAAAATTTTCTGGACTAACACGTGTCCAATAATTTGAACAGTCACTTACATATGTACTATACCCCGCTTCATTTCAGTTTTTATTTTACACGCACATTCAAGCAATCAAAGCAAATTATCTACTCAAGCATACCTTTTCACAGATTTCAAGCTACTCAAATGGCCAACCAAATTCCTGCTCATGTGATGAACGCTATGGCGATTGATTTTGATTCTATCTTCACTGTGAAAGACGAAGAAGTCAAAAATGTCTTTCTGAAACTTAAAGCAGCTGGATTGAAACCATTCTTGGGATTATCTTCTCAAGACATTTAAACCAAAGAGATTCAAGATATCTACTCCAGCGGCTATGTTACTCAAGAAGGCAGTATAGCATCTACTGTAAATGGTAAGTTGCTAATCATCGACGAGGAGTTCTTCTGCAACCTTTTCCAACTGCCTACTGTGGGGCTAGTCAATTTATCTGAAGTGAAGGCATCCGATATTAAGGAGATGCAAACTACCATTTCTGCTGATGGTCGGAAAATCAAGGTTTCCGATCAAAAGAAGGAACTGAAGCCAGAAGTACAACTGCTGGCTGATATTGTAACGAAGGGACTTTTGGAAAAGGCTGGATCCTTTGCTGCACTGACTTTGGAGAAGTTTCAGGCCATTACTGCTATCATGGCTGGTCGGAAGATGAACTGGAGAAACATCATATTCAACATCCTGAGAAACATGTTCCAATCTTCCAAGTAGTGAAAAGGTTTTTCTGTACAGCTCAGCCATGTGTTGAAAGTTAAAGGGGTGGTAACTGATGATTCTAAGAAATCATCAAAACTGAAGATTTTCAATGCAAAGAATGTCC
Organism: Primulina tabacum; assembly: GCF_025594145.1. NCBI lineage: Eukaryota > Viridiplantae > Streptophyta > Magnoliopsida > Lamiales > Gesneriaceae > Primulina > Primulina tabacum. Next base: position 22,782,306 of record NC_134564.1, read on the forward strand.
AGCCTCCCAAGCAAAAACTGGACATGACTCCTGAGAATTTTATTGAAGTAAAGAAGGAGATTGGGATGGAATAAGCGCCTAAATCAGTCAAAAAACCACGGAAGAAGACTCAGAAGAAGACAATTAAGCGCAAACTGATTTTCAGTGAAACCGATTCTGAGAGGACTCCATCTCCCAAAGTTGTGAAGAAGCCACGAACTTTGAAGACCAAGCCTGCTGCTACAGTTGAGACCATTCCAACTGAAAGACTGTTGCGGTCAGGAGCCCAACAACCTATCAAGGCAATACCACTAAAAGTTGTTCCAACTGAACCCTCAACTGAGGATCAGTTGCCTCTATCTACAATCCTACCGAAGAAGAAGGTCACCGAATCTGGTGACAAGAAGACGCTTGCTGGAGTTAAGGCTCCATTGATCACTATTACTGGCTACTCTTCCCTACCTCCCCCTAGACCTAAGGGAATAGTGATAAGAGAGAAGATTGATGCAACAACAACAGGGTTGAGCATTCCTCATGTCCTAATTGACCCTAAGGACAAAGGTAAGATGCAAGAAGAACCCAAGCCAACTAATGCAATTCAAACGCACATTGATATCATTTGGCAAGAGATCAATGAATTTGCAGCAAACAAACTCAAGACCTACAATGAGTGGGTAAAGTTCAGAACTGAAAAGTATTTGCTAAACAGCTTCAGCCAAAGTCTAAACTGAAGAAGTTTATTGAACTGGAGACTGTTGTTCTAAGGGTAGTCAAATCTTCTACAATTGATCAGGCTCTGGAACGCAAGAGTTATTTCTTCAATCAGTTGAGAGCCAAGAAGCTTCAAAAGACAGTTGCAGAGTTGCGACAGAATTTTGATCCTACGAGTCCAACAGCATTCAACGAAACAACTGTTCATAATCAACTGGACTCGGATCTTATTTGTTTACATATGAAAATCAAAAACTGGGAAATGAATCAAGAACTGATCATTCCAGCAGCTTCACAAGATTTATCAAGTGCAGAAGATCCAGCTGAACAGTCAGTTCAAGAGCCACCAAAAGAATCAGCTGCTGAAACTATTCAACGGGCAAATGAACCTTCTACATCAGTTGCTCAATCTACACTATCTTCAACTGCTGATCCAATGCCATATTCAGAAGCTGAATTATCATTGACAAATCATGATGAGTTAATCAAATCAGTCACCTCTGACATTCAGCTAGAAACATCAAGATTAGTTGAAGATACTGTTATATTTGAGGAACCAGCAGATCAGCCAACTGTTTGGAAATCAAGCTGATCATATTATTGTTGATGAACCAGTTGTTCAATCTGTTTATTCTGAAGACCCGGCCGTGAAGGCTACTTTTGAAAAGATTGAAGTGCTAGTTCAGTCAGTTGTTATGACTGAACAAGCAGTTTTCGAACAAAATAAAGAGGCTCAGCTGAACGCAGTTACAACTGAAGCAGTGCCAGCTGAAGGGCCAGTTCTACAACCAACTAAAGAACCAGTTATTGAGCCAACCGAGAAACCTTCTAATACTTCTGCTCTTCTAACTGTCTCGTCTCCTCCCCAGGACCCTACAACTGAAGATATTTCAGAAATAACTGCGCATGTAACAGAACCAACGGACGGTGCGATGGTTGTATTTACTCAACAAGAAAGGGAACAGATTCCAGAAACTTCTGGAGCCATGTCTCCTAGAATTTCAGACACTGATGCTCTATTTGAAGAACTTCAAACCGTTCAGTCGAACCTAGTCAGCATGATAAATGCTATTTCTCCAATATAGTCTACTCAGCTTGCACACACTTTGAAGCTCAACTCGACCAATGAGTTTACTATGGACAGACTGAATCTACTCAATCAAAGTGTGACTTCTCTATACCTCCAGATGGAAGAAATAAATAAAGACAGACTATCGACTGAATCTCACTTCCAAACTCAAGCTTTAGTCGGCAGACGCTTTGACTGTCTGGAGAGTACAGTCACTAAGAGGATTGATATGCTGCAGAACATTGTAATGAATGCCTTATCAGATATTGCAGCAGATGTTCGTATATTAACAAAGAAAGTGGATGTTCTTGACAAAAAGGAGGAAAGTATTCGAGAGACAAAAGAAGACAAAGGGAAGAAGAAGATATGAAGATAAACTGATTGACTTCAGTTAATGGTTGAAGATCTGAAGATTCTTTATTCTTTATTCTTTGTACGAATATGTACATCAGAGAATTATTTTATCTACAATGAAATCGAAGATTATCTTAAGTACAGTTGATCAGTTCATACTTTATAAGTTTTGTCAAACACCAAAAAGGGAGAAATTGTTGGAAACTTAATTTCGGTGGTTTGACAAACTAAGATATTAAATCTATTGAACTAACTGATCACGAACTGACAGTTGCCTAACTGAAGATTAATGCGCAGGTTATTAAAGGCAACTGAAACAGTCGAACTGAATCTACAAAGTCAACTGACTGATCAGTTGGAAACTGATCAGTTGAGATATTCAGTTGTGAGCTTACCAGCATCTATATATCATCTGATCACTCAGATGAACACGTCATCAGTTGAAAAGGACATTCAACCGACAACAGTACAAAGCAGACTGCAACTCGTAGTGGAATGTTGCATTTCAGAACTTGCAGTATACGAATGTCAGAAGTATATTGACGTGGCAATCAAAGGATATAAAGATTGAAATATTATTTAATGTTACTGTTGAAAAGAAGCCTATAAATAAGCAAGAAGAGCAGTTGAGAAAATACCTCACTTATCAATACGATTCATCTATTCTCTCAAGCTTGCTGTTACCGTGCTGAATTTATTACTCTCATTTGAGATTCAAAAAGCTCACACTTATCAGAATTATTCGTATCATTTGAGGCTACCTTTTGAGCTTACTATCACAAACTTTTGTATTATTTATTTGATCTAAGCTAGATCAGTTGTGCTAAGTCAGTCGAGAACTGTGAGAAATTTAGTAAACTAAGAGTTTCAGTCTTGGCAGTGTTAAGTCCAAACTGAAGTGGGTCTGTACAAGTTTTGTATTGATAAAAGTCTTTTAGTGCATATCCTATCCTTGTTATAGAAGGGGTGACATAGGAGTTATTCAATCTCCGAACATCCATAAATCTTCGTGTTATTACTTCAGTCATTTATTCTATCTTTCAGTCAGTTTATTTCCGCAACTATATTCAGTTAAACTGATTGTCATCGACTGACAAGATTCCTAAGTTTCAGTTTATCACAAAACTGACTCTTCATTCGAAAAGATTATAAAAATCGTGAGTGTTTATTCAACCTCCCTTTCTAAACACCTTTCAACCTATCAACCGATCCTAACAATTGTATTTAGGTCAATTAGGTTAACAATTTTGATATTAAAAGACTGACTGTATGAATTTCAAAAATTTATGAAAATATTTTGTTGATTATGCATTGTTACAAACAAATTAATAAAATATATGTTTACAGGAAATGGCAGGCAGACCACCCAGAAAAAATCGAAACCCCTGCGGCACCAATCAAAACGAAAAATCCACCATCACCTCCGAGGGTGAATCTTAGCTGAGAGGATATGATGCCAATAGTTACTATTTTAGCTGCAACATTGCAAGGAATTTTGAACCCAATTACCAACGCTATCCATCCGCCACCAGAACCACAACCGCGAGGAATTAAGTATAATTACAAATCCCTCCGAAAGAACCGAGTTCCAACCTTTGATGGCAATCCTGATCCAGAAGTTAGTCATAACTGGCTTAAGAATGTTGAAACTCAACTGAATTTATTGGAATTACCTGAGGGACTTAGAGTGGAAGTTGTTACACCGTTTTTGGAGGATCGAGCACGCAAGTGGTGGGAAACAGTGTCACCATCCTTGGCTGATATGGAACAGATCACTTGGCAAACCTTTAGGAGAGAATTTTTAATGCAATACTACCTAGCTGAATTTCGTCTACAAAAGCTAAGTGAGTTCGAAAATTTTAAACAAACATCGGACATGACAGTAATGGAGTACACATCAAGATTCAATGATCTTGGAACTTATGTTCCAACCATCATGTCGGATGAAACTCTGAAAATGCACCGTTTTAAAAAATGGCTGAATAGCCGAATTCAATCAGCTTTGGCTGTATTCCCACCGAACAACTTTGCGGACTTAATGGGCATGACGATGAGCGCAGAAATAGATATCAAATGCCGAGAAGAAGAGAACAAGAACAAGAGACCTTTTTTCAGTCAGTGGACTCAGAGTGGCCCCAAATTCAAGCGACCAAAATATTCGAGTGGCCCCCAAAACGAACCTTCACCAATACCATCACCAAGGAAGGGAAATGGTGTTCTACTTGTCGACAGAATCATCTTGGAGAATGTTACAGCAAGACGGGCGCTTGTTTCAAATATGAAAAATTAGGGCATCAGATTAAAGATTGTCCTGAGAACAAGAATATAGGGACTAGACCAATTAAACCAAATGAAAACAAGGCCAACGCTCTAGTGTACGCTACAACTCAAGATGAAGCAGATAACACCAATGATGTGGTGGAAGGTATTGTTTTACTCAATGAAATTTCTTCTTATGCCTTGTTTGATTGTGGTGCTACTCACTCATTTTTGTCTAGACGATTCGCTAAGAATCTAAAACTTGAGCATGAAAATCTTAGTGAACCGTTAAGAGTTGCAACATCTGCTAGCAAAACAATTGAAACCATAAAGTATATCGGAACTGTAAAATTTGCGTCAGTAAACAGATCTTTAAGACGGAATTTATTCAACTCAATATGATTGAGTTCAACATCATTCTCGGAATGGACTGATTAGCTAAACACCATGCCATGGTAGAATGCCAAAAGAAAAATGTTAAACTTCATACTCCGACTCAAAAGGAAATCATATATCATGGAAAGTCCAAAGAACGAAAATCTCTTCTATCTGCCTCACAAACATGGAAGGCCATAAAAGGAAGTGAGGAAACCTACCTTGAAATGATCAGCAAAGTTAGAGAAGAAGCTATCCCAAAGTTGAAGGATATTTCAATCGTTCAAGAATTTCCAGACGTTTTTCTTAAAGAGTTACCGGGTTCGATACCTGATAAAGAAGTGGAATTTGAAATTAAATTGGTCCTTGGTGTCGCATCAATTTCAAAGGCATCATACCGCATGGCTCTAGCAGAATTAAAGGAGTTAAAAGATCAACTTCACGAGTTATTGAACAAGAAACAAATCCGACCCAGCGCATCCTCGTGGGGAGCCCCGATTCTGTTCGTAAAGAAAAAGGACGGAAGCATGAGACTATGTATTAACTATAGGGAGTTGAATAAGATCACAATAAAGAATGAGTACCATGTCCCACGAATAGATGATCTTTTCGATCAGCTAAAAGGAGCCAAGGTTTTCTCAAAACTCGATCTAAGATTAGGTCACCATCAACTGAAAGTCAAAGCAGAGGATATCCCTAAAACAGGTTTTAGGACAAGATATGGGCAATAGAAATTCACGGTAATGCCTTTTGGTCTAACAAATGCTCCTGCAGCATTCATGGACCTTATGAACCGAGTATTCAAATCATACCTTGATAAGTTTGTGGTGGTTTTCATAGATGATATCCTTGTATACTAGCTAAGCGAGGAAGACCATCGAGGACATTTTCTTCTCACCTTGCTGACACTGCGTGAAAAGGAACTTCTATGCCAAATTCAAGAAGTGTGAATTTTAGCTAAAAATTTTTGCATTCTTAGGCCATATAATCTCTGAATTAGGGATGTCAGTGGATCCTAAGAAAGTAGAGGCAATCAAGGACTAGCCTCGACCAAAGATGGTAACCGAAATAAGAAGTTTTCTGGCTTTAGCTGGCTACTATAGAAAATTTGTGGAAGGATTTTCTTCGCTAGTCATTCCTCTCACCAAACTCACTCAGAAGAATTCAAAATTTATTTGGAATGAAGCATGTGACAAAAGTTTCGAAACTCTTAAAACAGAGCTTGCATCTACACCAGTACTAGTTTTTCCCGAAGATGGCAAGAACTTTACAATATATAGTGACGCTTCAAAGGCAAGATTAGGGTGTGTGCTTATGCAGGAAGGTCAGGTAATTGCCTATGCATCAAGAAAATTAAACTTTATGAGAAAAATTACCAACTCATGATCTTGAGTTAGCAGCAATTGTATTTGAGCTAAAGATCTGGAGCCATTACCTTTATGGGGTCAAATGCGAAGTATTTACTAATCACAGAGCCTCAAATACATATTCATCCAAAAAGAACTAAACATGAGGCCAAGGAGGTGGATTAAACTTCTGAAAGATTATGATTTATCAATCAATTACCATCCACGTAAGGCAAATAAAGTAGTAGATGCTTTGAGCCGAATGAACATTGGGAAGTTAAGCTTATCTTCTCTATCAGCGCAACCATGCCTTAAAGAATCAATCAAATTAAAAAAAAAGTCAGGATCCCTCTATCATAAAAATTAAGGAGCCAATTCAAGAAGGAAAAACCCAAGAATTCCAGACTGATGAAAATGGTGTCCTCTGGATGAAAGTACAATTGTATGTACCTGATACTGATGGGATTCGAGAAGAATTGATGGCCGAAGCACATAAATCGAAATTTTCAGTCCATCCCAGAAGCACCAAGATGTACCGAGATTTGAAAAATAATTACTGGTGGAATGGAATGAAGAAGGACGTAGCTGTCTTTTTTTCCAGGTTCTTAACCTATGAACAAGTCAAGGCAGAACATCAACGGCCTAAAGGACTCCTGCAACCATTAGAAATACCCAAGTGGAAGTGGGATAACATCTCCATGGATTTCGTAGTAGGACTACCAAAATCAAGGCAAGGTCGCGATGGGATTTGGGTAATCATTGACAGATTGACTAAATCTTCCCATTTCTTACCAGTTCGAATTAATTACAACCTGGATAAATTATTCATCATGTACATGGACAACATAGTGAGATTACACGAAGTCCCGGCGAGTATATTATCTGACATAGATCCAAGATCCATATCACGATTTTGGAAAAAGTTTTCAAGAAGCCATGGGAACCAAAATAACTCTCACCACGGCCTATCATCCTCAAACTGATGGCCAAACTGAAATGATAATTCAAACCCTCGAAGACATGTTGAGAGCATGTGCTCTGGATTTTCATGGGAATTGGAGTGAACAGTTACCTCTGATAGAATTTGAATATAATAACAGCTATCACAGTAGATTCGAAATGGCTCCGTATGAAGCACTATATGGCCGAAAGTGTAAGTCGCCTCTGTATTGGGATGAAGTCGGAGAAAAGTCTATCACTGGACCTGAGCTTGTTCAAGTAACCATTGACAATTAACCATAGTCAGAGAGAGACTCAAAATAGCTCAAGATCGACAAAAGAGTTGGGCTGATTTAAAGCGAAGACTATTGGAATTTGAGATCGGTGAAAAAGCTTATGTAAAAGTCTCACCTATGAAAGGAGTAGTTCGATTCATCAAGTTCGGAAAGTTAAATCTAAGATATGTCGGACCCTTCGAAATACTGGAAAAAGTTGGAACCCTAGCCTACCGACTGGCTTTACCACCAGACATGTCGACTGGCTTTACCACCAGATATGTTGAGAATTCACAACGTTTTTCACATCTCAAAACTAAGGAAATATGTCCCAGATCCGAGTCACATCTTTAAAGTTGCACCGCTAATGATCGAAGGGAACCTGAACGAAGAACTCAAATATGAAGAGGTCCCTATTCGAATAGTGGACACAAAGATCAAGTGCTGAGGCACCGAACAATCCTATATGTCAAAGTGCAGTGGTCAAATCATATTGAACGGGAAGAAACTTGGGAACTAGAAGAAAGGATAGGCACTCAATATCCTCCTCTCTTTAAAAGATCGAGCTTAACCAAGTTTCGAGGAAGAAACTTCCAATAAAGATGGTGAGATGTGAGAACCCGGAATTTCCAAAGAAGATCATGTAAGAAATAAAACTCGAAATTAAACTCAAAACTTTAAGTTTAATTATAAGAATCAATTATAAACTTAAATTTTTCAGCTAACATAGGCCGAGAAAGTTGCTCAAAAAGCTTGAAGATGAACTAAAAAGGGATCTACGCCATATGGAACCGCATCAATCGGAGATTCGTCACTAGAAGAGAAAACCCCAACTCAAAGACTCAATCTTTTAGCTTGAATGGAGCTAAGAGGCTTGAACAAATTTATTGTGCAAGAATTGTCCCTTTGGTAAACCAAGGTGACTCTTGAGATTGGATAGAATTTTTTACCACAATGAATGCCTTTCTTGGGCATTAAGGGGATGGCCAAGGCTATGTGAAAGGCCAACAATTTTCCTATAAATAGCACATCAAACCTCACATTAAATGCAATTAAAAAATCCCTCACAAGCCACAAGAAAAAATCGGCCATCTCCTCCTTCAAGCAACTCTCGGCCGACGTCATTGGAGAAGAAGAAGGAAGTTTGTTTCAGCTGTTTTTTGTAGTAAAGTGCTGTATATACTGTCGTGGAGTTCCTGTCCACAATCGGCTGCCATTCGTCCAAGTTTGAACAAAGTTTCGTACCGCACGATTAAACTATCGGTAAGTGGTTTTTGTTACGTATTTTTCTTGTATTTTAAACTTTGCATAAATATAACATGACATTCTTGTATGTGTGTCCTTATTTTCGAAAAATGCAATCTCTTTAAATTCTCGATTGATGAATGTTATGTTCTTTCTGATTTCGATATTCTTTGAATCCGCTGAATTCCTTTCAAAATTCTGATAAGTTCTGTCCGATAAATGTGAATTCTATGATACAGTGTTACAATTCGAATTTGACGTGAGACGATAATTGTAATTCTGTCTGGCCCCCACCAATGGGTATAAAACTGTGTTCTGGACCCCCATCAGTGGATATAAAATTGTGTTCTGTTTGGCCCGCATCAGTTTGTATAAACTGTGTTCTGGCCTCGCCCCTTAGAGGACTAACATATTGGGGACAATTTGACAATAGAAAAAGAGATGAGTAACAGTGTTGTGTTTGTTCTGATCTGCTCTGAATTGTCTGATAATCTTTGTCTCATATTTCGAACTTGATTCGGTTATGTTATGATAAGTCAATGTAATAAGTGTTGAAACGCTTCGACCTCGGGGTGTGACAACAGAAACTGGAGATTTATCAGAAAAATTATTTTATGAAGGGATTAATTTTTATTAATCAATATGGAATGTTTTTAAGTGTATTTTTCAAAAATGGGCTTTATTGCCCGTAGGATTTTATTTTTATCCAGTACGCAAATTTTATAGAATCTGGGGACTTTTTGAGGGTTCAGGCAACATTTTCAAAAACTCACCTAACGATATATTTTTCTGGAGTGTGTTTGGTTTCGATGGGCTTATGTTTAAACTTAGAGGGCTCAAGACCCTTTTTAAACATTTTACAATATAATTAGGACCCATTAGCATTTTGTTTACTACTTAACTAACACACTAATAACCCTAAACCTAATTCCTCTCAAACCATAGGCCCACCCCTCCTTCAGCAGCACATTTACGTGCAAAAACCAGCAGCCAACACTCCCCTTTAATTTTCGTTCAAGATAGGTCATCCTCCACTCCTCCGGTGCCTTCCCTTCGCGTGGTTCTTCTAGTTTTCGAGTATCTTATCAACAAGGCACGCTATGTACATCTTTTTTCATCATTTACACCATGATATATGCTGTCATTTTTTGTTATTGCATGCAAATTTCATTGTTCTTGTATATAGCATCATGTTACAAAAGTTTTGACATGAACTTGCATATATTTGGGGTACAACTCACATTTTTGTTGAAAGGTTGCAAGGGGGCTGCCAATTTTTGGTTGTCCAGGGGCTAACATGATGTGTTTAAGGCGATATGATGAAGGGAGTCTAGGAAAACTCAGATCTTGGTGAAAGCTGATGGGATCATGCATGTGGCTAGGGTTTCGGGTGACTTTGGTGTAGGGTTGGGGTGAGTTCGGTCGGGCAGGGGCTGAACCATGCCGAGACTCGATCCAAGAGGGTCCAACCGAGTCTAGGGGAGTTCCACCACCTGCTGGTCTCGCCCTTGGAACCGCTTGGGATCGGGGGAAACGGGGTTGGCCGCGGGTGTGTTTTGTTGGGAGGCTAGTAAGTGTGGGCGCTTCTCGGTGAGCATGGGGCTGGGGCCGTGGGTTCAGCAGGTCCAAAGGGGTTCTAGGGTGGTCTAGGTGAGGCTGGTCTTAGTCTAGTAAGCGATCATTAGGTCTAGGGTCGGCAAACTACGAATTAAGGCGACTAGGGTTTGAGGGTTCAAGTGCAGAATTATTTTCCAGCAACTTCAAGGGTCTTTTCTTGTGGCTTAGTGGGTTGCTGTGTGAGTTTTAGGGGCTGTTAGATTTTGATTAAGGTGTTGTAAAGGCTTGGGAAAAAGTTGGTTAAGTTTCAGTTCGATTCGGGTTAAAACCAGGGCTCCGGTCCAAGTTTTAAAATAAATCGATTAAGTTTTGATGCGAACTCGAGTTTACGTCTAATGAAATACTTTTAAATATGTTTTGAGACGTTTTAAGGAGTTTGGTAAGGCTTCGGATCGAAATTTTGAGGTCCAAGAGTAAAATGGTCATTTTTGGTTTCTAGGAGTAAAATGATCATTTTGAACCTTGGGGTAAGTTTTAGTCCTGACACCGTCCTGAGCACAATAATTTAAAATAAATTATAATAACTCACAAAACAAGTAGTTGTTGAGATTTGAAATTTAATGATAAATAGATTTGCTCAAACAAACAAATGAATTTATTATTAAAGATATGAAATAATTGACAAATTTATCGATCCAAATATAATATTAAATAATTATAATATATCATCATTTATCCTACACACTACAATATTTATCGTTCCCTTTTATCAATCACTGCATTGTCCCTATCAACCAAGTGCACTTAGTAAAATTTCGCAAACAAAAAGCTACAAGCATTAGTACATTACTACACTCCTGGACAGTACAGCAACTTTCACAATACACAAACACCGGGTAAGAAACACTCTTTTCTCGTGAAGAATCCGCTAGAACTCTGTTACTTCATCTAATTTTGATCCTGTTCTCAAAACTACGAAAGGTCGTTTGTCCGCAAGTCACGCTTTATACACGACACTAAAACTTGAACAAGACGACATTCGGATAACCATAGAAATAACCCTGGTTGTTAGCTAGTTTCTCAGCCATGTCGATTTCCAATGAAGTAGTTGAAGTCGTGATGTTGAACCTGTAATTGCTTTAGCCAAGAATCTGCAACGCTCAAAAGGGACACGAGTATTTTTTGATCTCGACCACTCTCAGAAATCCAAATGTCACCTTGCATCTTATAAGTAGCTAAGCCAAATGGAGGCAGGGACATGGTCTCCCCCTTTTGATTTGTTTTGTTTTCAAAGACGTCTTCAAAATCTGCATCCATGTATAAAAAATATAAATGACTAATACGCAAAGATTCAAATGAGGATTAACTCCATAGAAGTTAGCACCAAGTACCGACCTTGAAAGAAAGAAGAAATCGTGTGGTATGTGAGAAAGCAAGTTTGGAAGTCTTTAAGAGTTCTTCCCGTAGGAATGTGATAAATCGGGTACCTGGATTTTTATCTCAGTTAGTTCGAATAATATCTAAATCCTATTTCGATATTTCTTCAATGCCAACACTAACAGATAACGGAAACAAAAATTAAATTAAAGTTACATCTAGGGTGAGGGCTGGATAGAGACTCACCATGCAACAGCCATCCAACTAGCGGGTGAAAGATCGACACTTCTTAAAGACATTAATCCTGGGTATCTTTGAGCTAAGATACGAACCTGAATGGCAAATAATCCAATTTCTCAATATATGGCTCAGATTTATAAGTCAAATCAGTAATAAATACACAGAAGTCATGTTCAATATTGACGGCAACTTACCAGAAAGAAGAGAAATATTAGAATTATTGGTAAAAAAAAACGAGGATATATGACGGTCGGTCGGACTCATAAAATTCGGTCTAATTGTAAGAACGAAAGTTTTTTTAATAAAGCACAGAAGGGGAATGTAGAATAAAGTCACTAAACCCTAGAAAAGACATATTCCATGTCGATTCGTTTTCAAAAGTCATATATTCCACATCTTTTAATTTGATGCCAATCAAACAGAGACATTTATTGAATCTATAATATCCTGTAACAACTTGCTTCTCCCTTTTCAATCCGTCAACATAAGTTATCATTTTCTAACAAGTAATCCTACGAATCGACAGACACTGGAAGAATCTTCTGGAAATATATATCAAAATTTAATCTAAAAAGTGCTAAAATAAACAAGAACTTGTATTACCTTGTCCGTCAGCGGAACTCTTAAATAAGGAGATGATGTCTCGAAGTACTGGAAGTAAAGATTACCAAATCTGTCATTCATATGACAGAAGCTATCCGGTTCAAACAATCCTTCCTCGGAAGAACATCCGTCCCATCTCGACAACTTTTCACTCTCGCTCTCGTCACTGAATGAATCACTAAATGAATTCCTTGTCTCACTTAAGGATTCGGTCTCTTCCCTAAAATCCAGACATAAATCATTAATTATATGACCACACAAAATTATAGACCATCATTTCCCAAGTCTAATTCTTGTACCCCTCCAAAGATCTCAATTCTTTATTCTGATTATATGAGCAGAGGAACAAAGAAATGCTACAAAAAGCTTAACAAATCCAGGCCTACTCGATTTCAAACCAGAGAATTTAATCTACCAAGAATCGCTAGATGAAAATGAACCTTTTGGGGACGAGAAACTATATATTTGTATCATAATCACAGATAAAAAAATCCAAGATTGCAGACATGAAACTAAAAATCACACAAGACAAATACCAAATGCACAAATAAAGAGATTAGAATCATGAAAACATCAGACTCCACATGTGGGATTTTCAGCAAAAAATGCATGATCCACTCATTTTTCAAGATAATACAAGAATAACAAAATTCCTGACGGAATATGTAAACGACAGTACCTTAAACAGTGTACGGATGAATTGCAATTGAAAATTTGGATTGCTGAGAGATAAGGGACAAAATACTGGACTATGTTTTCGCCGGTATCAGAAACGATTGAAACTCCAAGCCCACATGCACTCCATTCATCAAAACTATCCCACAGATCACCCAATGTGAAGTAGTCAATGTTTTCCCTTCCCCATGGATGCCATAGCTTATTAAGCTTTCTCATCTCATTCTGTATGAGAAAACATCATTACATTCAATACCCACAACAGAACAAAGGTCAAAAGAACAAACCTGGGACAAGAATTGAGATGGAACCACGGGTGTCGTGCAATTCAAGAAGCGTTTAAGATTTGTTTGTTCTGAAACCTCCTTGTCAAAAACCAACATGATTTTCTCCAACAAAGAAACGAGTGCAAAGAGGGAGAGAGAGACTTTGCTCTGGCTCTCTCTTTGAAACAGATACAGATATGAAAGGAGACAAAAAAAAGGAAAAAAAGGGAGGAATTCGTTGAGAAAGGAAGAGAGAAATTGAAGGGATTTTATTCTATTTGTTTGGACTGGAGAGAAAATGGCAAAAACCTGTCTACGAAACAAGGATTACTAAGCTTTGACGTTTGGACAAAATAATGAAAAACGTCACAAAACAATTACGTCACTTTCCTTCTCTAAAAAAAGTAAAACACCAAAAATTCCAAATTCTATCCGATTTCGGATCGCCGGAAAAGACGGATTCAGGCAAGATTCTCGCTCCCAGGTCGAATCCCAAAGAGAATAACTATGTCCAAAGAAAGCCCGGATTTTTTTCTTCAAGAAAATTGCCACCCACCAGTTCGATAACAATAAAAAACAAACCCATGAAGCTATTCAAGACAAAACTGACAAAAACAAACGAACACCCTTCTTCCTTTTCCCAGGATTTCCAGTTGTTTTCACAAAAGGTGGAGGGATAAAAACTGGAGGAAGCAAGTGTATAAAAAACCTTCGGGTAGACGTTAGTATCACGCCAAGAAACACAAAGCAGGCGTTTTGTGAGCCAAGAAAATGACAATCAGGGGCTCTTTGATATCGGATTGTCAACAGAAATCAATGGTTTTTAATGGAAGAGAATCAATCCACTTTTTTGAAAACAAAACTTTTTCGCAGAACTGATTTACTTTGACTCCGGAATTAGGTCACACCCTGAAACTCAGAGGTGTGAGAGAAGCTCAAACAAGAGAAGCTCAAACAACCATCGTCTATGCTACCTATGCTATTCTATTAAATTTGAGATAATTATAATAATTAATTTTGATATATAGTCTGATAGTAATTAATATATATTAATAAAATGTTAAAATTTTAATATAGTTATATGTAGTTCAGCGGATAGAGTCAGTGTTTCTTGAGATTTAAGTTATAGGTTCAATTCTTACTGAAATTATTTTTTAATTTATATACCAAAATTACAGCGTAGTCCCTCATTATTTCTTATAATTATATTTTGAACCTTATTTAAATATAAATCAAATAGCGTGCGTCGGTGCACTAGTACGGAGAACAAATAAGGTTGGTATATCAAATCAGAGTGTGGTATCATTTTATATAAATAATATATATATATATATATATATATTATTTATATATATAATATATATTTAATTATTTTGGATTTCAAGTAGATAAAAATTTTGTTTAAAAAAAATCCCAACAGCGATCTACTGATAGTTATTTTTTTCAATCTCCAACAATTGTGTCCACAATTGAAAATTTTGTTTAACGGCGGCACGACGATGGTGCCACGAGGCAGCAATGGTGCTCGGTTGTGGAGTGCTGTCATGGCCGATACTTGTTGACAAGAAATCAAAGCGGCCGATTTTTAGTGTATGAGAGAGAGAAAATGCATAATATATATTTGACATGTATTGTTCTATTTATAATTTTCGGCATCGTTTTAATCGTTATATTATTTATCTATATTTTTATTCACATTTTTATCCAATCTAATATCATGTTTGGTGCATAATATTTATCCATCTACTAATCATTTATCTTACATAAATCAAATCATCAATCATTTATCACACATCAATCAAATCATTGATTTGAAATTACAATATTACCCTTAATAAGTAACATAATAAAAATTTTATTAATATTTTCAAAAGGGCTAAACGGTAATATTATATTATTTCAAATTTTGTTGGGATCGATTAGGGGGATCATCTTTGAGCTACGGAAGCTCGGTTCTTGAAATATTAAAATATTGCATACAAATTGTTTGATAAAATGCTTCAACCAAAATATTTTTACACATTCAACTTTCATATATTTTTAAATACTTTACAAAATGTTTAATCGATTTCTACGAAGGATTATTTTGAGTGTCTTCCGCTTGGTTTGAAAACCAAACTCGATTTAATTTATCGATGTTCAATATTTCAAGAACCGAGCTATCGTACCTCAACGATGATCCCCTAAGCGATCCCAACAAGTGGTATCAAAGCGGGTTGTTTTTGAAAGAACACTGAAACTGATTTTGATGTTTAAAATTCAAAAATTTAGATTTTTCAAACATATATATGCAAAACGGAATTTTCGTGCAGCTTGCAGTGGCCGTAGGAAAAATTATATATCTCCTTGCTCGAGTGTCCAAATGATGAATCACTTTTTGCTTGCAAACTAGACTTGTAGAGGATTACAGCGTTATAAAATTTACACCCTGTTTATGCTCGAGAAAAAGCAGTTTATTCCTTCAAGGTAGAGCATATGTGCTGCAACAGAAAATGAGTCATGGAGAAAATTGATTAGTCATCTCTCTTCTTTTATAATTTTCAAAATTTCAGAGAAATAGGGGGAGAACTCATTATAATTTTAATAGAAATAATTTTTTAAAATATTGAGGGGTATAAAATTTTGCGCTTAAAAAGTTTGGAATATATGATTTTTTGATTCACACAAAAAGGGGAGAAATATGTTGGTTGAATCGATTGTTTATCCAAGTTTTGTGTTCATAAAAAAGGGGAGATTATTAAAACATTTCATGTTTGTAATCTTGATTTTAATATTCACAAAACTTGTTATTGTATTTCTAACATATTTACTCATGTGTGAAGTTGCAAACACAATAAAGAAACTGAAGCTGAATTTTGCCAAAATGAATTTCTAGCAAGCTTCGGTATTTTGATTATATCTCCCAACGAATAATTAAAATGACAATCCGCAAACTTGACTGATCCGAAAACACAATTTGGAACAAAACTGATTTCTCGAAAAAAGCAATCAATTGGGTAAGAGCAGTTGGAGTATTTTGGTCATATCTCTCAACTCGATTATTGGAATGAAGCGATTCAGTATGTGTTGGAAAGATAAGACGATTATCTACAAATCATGTTCAAAAGTCAAACTCTAAATCTGTAACGTACCATAATTTTAAACAATTTTTAAAATTTGCGAAAAAATAAAAATTTTCTTAAATAAACAGTAATCATTAAAATTGCGTTAAAATAAACTGCTCGTCTAAAAATATTTGAAAAAAACAATTACAATCGAAGTTGCAAAAAGGTAAACGTTTAAACATCGTAAATAATATCCTGAAAACCAGAGTATTTAAAACATGCATAAAGTTCTTAAAACATAGGTGGTTCTCAGGTTTAGCCTCCTGCGCAGCCCGAGTCGGCTCATTGATCCCCACTCCTCGTCTCCTCATACTCTTCCTCACCTACATCGATCAAGTCTAGTGAGTCTAAAGACTCAACATGTATAAAATTTTTCATAAACATACTTGCATCATATATACTTGAACATGCATAAACTTCATCATTTTGCGTAGAGATATGTTTCAAAACAAGTGACTCATACATAAATGTGCCTGATCAGACTAAACCATAGTACTGGGATGGCAATGAAGATCCACTACCACATACATGAGATCCCCGGTCATGCTTTACCGGGTGGATTGGTCCTTGGTCATGCTTTACTGCTTTACAATCCTGATCTAAACTCGATCATGCTTCACCGGGGTGGAGAGGTCATCGGCCACGTACACCGACTCCCAAACCCGTTCGTAATTGGTCACAAGACATTTAACATACCTCAAAAACATAAAATATTTTTTTTCGCACGTCGAACATACTTACATGGTGTTGAGAGATTCGTTGGATCTCACTCAGGTTATTGCTGCACATGCTAACATGATTTCATGCACCTTAAATTCCATAACTTAATCATGCCTATCATACTCATTACCCATTGATTAACTAACTTATGACTCTCTAGAACACTAGGGGCTTGATCATGGTAAACATCATGCTAAGGGACCCAACCCCGAAACAATCTCGACAAGAAGTATGAAATTACCCAAACAATGGAAGACACGGACCTTGCTTAACACATAGTTCAACTTTCCCCAATCAAACTTCATAACATCTAAACTAACTTTTAGTATGCTAGGACATAACGACGTAATAGCACCCAAAGAAAGCAAGAACACTTAAATTAGAAGCCCGAAAAATACCCAGGCCAGCGCCTAGGCACTGTAGTGCAGCGCTCTGGCGCCTAGGCGCTACCCTGCAGCGCTGCCTAGTGCGAAGCTGCAGCTGCAGCACCCGAAGTGCGGCGCTGCCTGGTGCGAAGCTGCAGCGCTACGGCGCCCGAAGTGCAGCGCTGTGGCGCTAGTCCTGCGCGAATTCCACCCAAATCTGAACACAAGCTTTCCTATGACTTCTAATGCATCCTCACACTTACTAACCCGAAACAACACACCAAAATTCACATGATCACCCCACTCAATAATCCTAAACGCAGAAATGACCACTCAGCGATTCCCAAAGAAGCCTGCAACAAAAGAAACTCAAGAACACATTTTCATAAAAACGCAGTTTGAGCAGTCCCACGAAAACAAACATAACTCACTCGTTTCTTGTTCAAAAATTATGAATTTACTGTCAAATCGAAGGTATCAAAACGTACTATGTTATATATGCTGAATAATTTTCCAAAAAATCAATTGATTTTTCACAAAAATCGAAATGACAGCAGACACATTTTGAGATCTAAAATTTTTTATCTAAAAATCATTTCAAACGTTTGTGCTCAAACTTTTCACAACATACATGGATTTTCACGCATAATAAACATCACAACACATAATATAACGAGATCGATGCAGAAACAATATATTATACATGTCTTTGATCTTTAAAAATTCTGAAATGACGATACCGAAGCGGGAAGGATGCGAGAGTTGATCCAGGACGAAGCGTAGCACGATTTCTTGATGAAACAAACGTGTGAAAGCTGAAATAATTTGAAGGGGAGGGTGGCTGCTGGAGAAAGAACTAAGAACCCTAGTTTTCTCACAAAATAATGAAATGAAGAGACAATGAAATGTGTGGGCGTGTGCAACGTAAATGAGTGTGTGAGAAAGTGTGTGTGCTTGAGTTTTAAAAGAATTAGGGAATAAATTTGCTTAATTAATAATTAACAAGCTAATTAAAATACTAACCCTCTTCTAACTTTAATAAAATATCTTAATTTAAAATAAAATTCACATGTGATAAATCTTTAAAAGTTTAAAATCCTAAAATCACCTAATAATAAAATTAGTCTCTAAAAATGCTAAAAAATAAATAAATCATTTAAAATGCCTCATTCCTAACTCAAAATAAAATACTACATTTTCAAATCACAAATATCGTCGCCGGTCTCTTTTCCTCAATTCTGCATCGAATAATCACCTGAAACATGAAACTCAATAAAACATTTTAACGTGCATCACGATAAACATAAATAATTTAAAATAATACAAATTCATAATTCATTCATCTCAAAAAATCAGTTTAAACTTAAATAAATAATTTAACAATTAAATTAATGTACGAGTTTTACGTGTACAGATTTTGGGCTCTACAATTCCTCCCCCACTTAAATAAATTTCGTCCTCGAAATTAAACCTCACCAAAGAGTTCTGGGTAGAGATTCCTCATATCTGCCTCGGCCTCCCAAGTGGCCTCCTCTACTGATTGATTCAGCTACCAGACTTTGACCAATTTGGTCACCTTGTTCCGAAGCTTCTGCTCTTTCTTGTCTAGGATTTGGACAGATCTTTCCTCATACGACAGATCTGGAGCAAGCTGCAACGGTTCATAGCTCAAAACATGCGAAGGATTTGCTAGGTACTTCCTCAGCATCGAGACGTGGAACACATTGTGTACACCGACCAGATTCGGCAGTAAGGCTACACGATAAGCTAGTTTCCCAACTCTGTCAAGAATCTCGAACGGTCCAATAAATCTCGGACTAAGCTTGCCTCTCTTCCCAAAACTCATAACACCCTTCATAAGTGCTATCTTCACGAAAACGTGATCACCTACAGCAAACTCAAGATCTCTCCTCCTCTAGTCAGCATAACTCTTTTGGCGACTCTGAGCGGTCTTCATCTTGTCTCGGATATTGACCACTACATTTGTAGTATGATGAACAATCTCTGGACCAAGTTCTGATCTCTCACTGACTTCATCCCAATGAATCGGCGATCTGCACTTCCTTCCATACAGTGCCTCGTAGGGAGCCATACCTATAGATGATTGGAAAGTGTTGTTGTAGGTAAACTCTACTAGAGGTAGCTTCAATTCCCAATTCTCATGGAAATCGATCACACAAGCTCTACACAAATCATCCAAAATCTGAATCACTCGCTCAGACTGGCCATCTTTTGAGGGTGGAATGCAGTACTGAATAGCAACTTCGTCCCCATGGCTGCATGTAAACGCTTCCAAAAGGATGATGTTAACCTCGGGTCCATGTCGGACACAATAGAAACTGGGGTCTCGTGCAATCGGACTATCTCCCTGATGTAGAGCTCTACATACTGAGTCATGGAGAAAGTCGTCTTCACCGGTAAGAAATGCGCTGACTTAGTAAGTTGGTCCACTATAATCCAAATGGCATTGGATCCTCTGACTGACCTCGGCAAACTCACAACGAAATCCATGGTGATGTTCTCCCATTTCCACTCGGGGATAGGGAGCGGCTTAAGCATTCCTGCTGGCCTCTGATGCTCCGCTTTTACTTGCTGACAAACGAGACATTCAGACAAAAATCGATGGATGTCCCGCTTCATACATGGCCACCAATACAGGATTTGCAAATCCTTGTACATCTTGGTACCTCCTGGATGGATGGAATACGGAGATGCGTGTGCCTCTGTCAGAATATCCCCCTGATCGAATCAACATTAGGCAGCAACATCCTTCCTCTGTACTTCACAATACCATCAGACACTATGTAGAGTACACTGCCCTTGGCTTCATCCTTCAGTCTCCATTTCTGTAACTGCTCATCTGAAGGCTGACTACTACAGATTTGGTCTAGTAATGAAGACTGGACCGTCAGATTAGATAGCTTAGGAGCCCTGCCCTTAGGATAAACCTCTAAATCAAACCTCTGAATCTCTGACTTAAGAGATCTATGCACTGATAGCTGCGCTACGACTGCGACCTTTCTGCTCAAAACATCTACCACGACATTAGCTTTCACCGGATGGTAGCTAATTTCACAATCGTAGTCCTTCACTAACTCCAACCACCGTCTCTATCTCCTATTCAGCTATTTCTGCGTGAAGAAATACTTGAGACTCTTGTGATCAGTGAATATCTGGCATTTTCCACCGTACAAATAATGTCTCAATATCTTCAACGCAAAGACAACGGGAGCTAACTCAAGATCATGAGTCGGGTAGTTCTTCTCATGTACTTTCAACTGTTTGGAAGCATAAGCTATAACCCGACCATGCTGCATCAATACTGCGCCTAACCCGAACTTAGAGGCATCGGTGTACAATACAAAATTTACTTGCTTTGATGGCATGGCTAAATCTGGCGCTGAAATACGAGCTTGCTTCAAAGTATCGAAACTCTTCTGACATTCTCCACTCCATATGAATTTAGCATTCTTCTTAGTCAATGAAGTGAGTGGCACTGCAATCGAAGAAAATCCCGGAATAAATTTTTGGTAATAGCAGGCTAAGCCTAGAAAACTGCAGATCTCTGAAGCATTCTTCGGCTCAACCCAATCCTTAACTTCTACCACCTTAGCGGGATCCACCTCGATACGACTGCTAGATATAATGTGACCCAAAAATGCTACTTTCTCCAACCAGAATTCACACTTACTAAACTTTGCAAACAACTTGCGACTCTGCAAGACTTGCAAAATTGTACCCAAATGCTGACTGTGCTCCTCATGAATTTTCGAGTAGATAAGAATGTCGTCAATGAACACTATGACAAACTGATCTAGGTAGGGCTGAAATACTCGATTCATGAGGTCCATAAAAATCGCTGGAGCATTCATCAGTCCAAACGGCATCACCAAGAACTCGTAATGCCCATATCTGGTTCTGAAGGCTGTCTTATGAACACCTGCGTCTTTTTTACCTTCAACTGATGATACCCTGATCGAAGATCTATTTTAGAGAACACTGTAACTCCCTGCAACTGATCGAACAAGTCCTCAATCCTTGGTAGTGGGTATTTATTCTTGATCGTTACCTTGTTTAGTTCTCGGTAATCGATACACAGCCTCATGCTCCCATCTTTATTATTTTCAAAGAGCACAGATGCGCCCCATGGTGGAAACTTGGGCGGATGAATCCTTTATCTAAGAGCTCCTGAATCTGCTGTTTGAGCTCTAACATCTCAGCTGGAGCTAAACGGTACGGCGCCTTAGAGATTGGCACAGTGCCTGGCATAAGGTCGATGGCGAACTCTACCTCTCTCTCTGGTGGAATGCCTGTGACGTCGTCTGGGAAGACGTTAGGAAAATCTCTGATACTCGATACATCAGATATCAACGGAGTGGGTGCGTCAGGTGCTGAAACAATGCTGGCCAAGAAAGCCTGACACCCCCTATGAATAAGTCTTTGTGCCTGCATGCAAGAGATCATGCGAGGGAAACTCCTCCATCTATCCGGCTCAGAGAGAAACTGCTCCATGCCCAACGGTCTTACCAACACTGACATTTTCTGAAAGTCAATAAGAACTTTGTTTTTCGTCAACCAATCCATTCCCAAGATGATATCAAATTCTGGCATCAGCAACACAATCAGATCGGCAAACACTAGGTGCCCCTGCAGTTCAAGATCGATGTCTCTGACCACGCTTGTAGTTGATATTTTTTCCCCTGATGGGACTGTGACTGATTAGCTCACATCGAGTCCAATAGACTTGACGTCCAGATGATTTGTAAATGTCTCCGAAATAAAAGTGAGTGGCTCCAGAATCTATCAAGGCCTTCGTGGCTACCCTTTTTATGAAAATATTTCCTGAGAGACGTTAGCACAACACACGAAACTTATATCCCAAAATTCTAATCTTAACCTCACGCATAGTAGAAAATCTCTTTACAAAATCACCAAAAATACTAACTAGCACACTAATAATCCCAAATAAAATTTGAAACATGCATAGCAAAGAATATGGTGCTGAATTAAATAAGTTACCGGTCAACAGGGTCGTGTCTGGGTTTGCCTCCTCTGACTGCATGGCGAACACTCTTCCCTGAGTCGGCTGCCTCCACTTTGGGCAATCCTTCAGCATATGATCGCTGGCTCCGCATTAGAAGCATTTTCTCGATCCCCATAAACAATGTCTCGAATGATGGCGGTGGTACTTCGGGCACACCGGGTGCTCAACCGGCCTCTGAGGAGCCTTATGCTGAGCAATAGGACCCTTGCCTTTCGCCGGTCCCTGAAATGGCCTCTTCCCCAGCTGTCCCTTGAAAGGCCTCTTAAATTGAGGTCGCTGCTGCTGCTGCTGAGGTGCCTGATAGGGTATCTTGTCCTGCCTATCATTCTCGATGTCTCTTTGGTCATGTTCTGCTGCCAGGGCTCTAAAAACCGCAAAGACATAGGTAGTAGGACAGCCACTTGAACATCCCGGCGCAAGATCGGCTGCAACCCATCAATAAAATGCCTCAGCTTCTCCCGAGCATCATTTGCAATTAGGGGTACAAAGTGACACCCTCTCTCGAACTTCCTGACGAACTCGGCCACGCTGATGTCTCCCTGTCACAGCGTCATGAACTCCCTGTTCAGGCGGGAGCGTACTTCCTCAGTGAAGTACTTGGAGTAGAAAACCTCCTTGAAACCATTCCATGTCAGTGTTTGCAAGTTCACTGACACTGATACGGTCTCCCACCATAGTCTGGCATTTCTTGTCAGAAGGAATGTGGCACACCTGACCCTGACTGCATCCTGCAGCTCCATAAATGCAAATATCACTTCGATGGACTTAATCCATCCCTCGGCTACCATCGGGTCGGTAGTCTCCGAGAACTTCTTTAGATCCATCCTCCTAAATCTCTCGTAAACTGCTTCTGGCCTGGGCCTCGCCCTTGTATCCACTGCAGCATTGTTCCCCCTAAACTGTGCCAAGAACTGAGTCATACCTGCAAGAATCTGAGCATGCATATCTGGGGGTGGACGAGGAGGAGTGGCCCTCTCCCCATCCTGAGGCTCTCTATCCTAATCCCTTGCTCCAAGGGCAATTATACGTCTAGGAGGCATACTGTTCCAAAATTTACCCAACACGTAAACCCAACATGCATGAACATAATATCAAAATCATAAGATGAACGTAATTTGAACTTAAAGCAGGTACATTCTGAAATCGTGACTTG
The DNA here is from genome assembly GCF_025594145.1 of Primulina tabacum. Classification (NCBI taxonomy): domain Eukaryota; kingdom Viridiplantae; phylum Streptophyta; class Magnoliopsida; order Lamiales; family Gesneriaceae; genus Primulina; species Primulina tabacum. The sequence goes on from NC_134564.1 coordinate 22,805,962, forward strand.
ATGCTTATTACATAAAAGAATTTAAAACTTTAAAACTTACAAACTTGAGGTGTGACTTCGTGAGCTTCTCGTAACTGGCAGTGGGCATAACCCTTTACGAGAACATTGCGCCGCGCTGATACCAACTGTAACATACCGTACTTTTAAACTATTTTTAAAATTTGCGGAAAAATAAAAATTTTCTTAAATAAATAGTAATCATTCAAATTACGTTAAAATAAACTGCTCGTCTAAAAATATTTGAAATAAAAACAATTACAATCGAAGTTGCGAAAAGGTAAACGTTTAAACATCGTAAATAATATCCTGAAAACTAGAGTATTTAAAACATGCATAGAGTTCTTAAAACATAGGCGGTCCTCGGGTTTAGCCTTCTACGCAGTCCGAGCCGACTCATTGGTCCCCTCCTCTCGTCTCCTCATACTCGTCCTCACCTACATCGATCAAGTCTAGTGAGTCTAAAGACTCAACATGTATAATCTGGAGATAGCAAGTAATATATAATAAAACCACATGCATCTTTAAAGTAGAATGTACATACTTAAACTTGAGTGTAATAACATAAAATTAGTTGTGCCATTATCATAAAACTTTTCATAAACATACTTGCATCATATATACTTGAACATGCATAAACTTCATCATTTTGCGTAGAGATATGTTTCAAAGCAAGTGACCCATACATAAATGTGCCTGATCAGACTAAACCATAGTACTCGGATGGCAGGGAAGATCCACTACCACATACATGAGATCCCCGATCATGCTTTACCGGGTGGATTGGTCCCTGGTCATCCTTTACCGCTTTCAAATCCTGATCTAAACCCGATCATGCTTTACCGTGGTGGAGAGGTCATCGGCCACGTTCACCGACTTCAAAACCCGTTCATAATTGGTCACAAGACATTTAGCATACCTCAAAAACATAAAATATTTTCTTTTGCACGTCGAACTTACTTACATGGCGTTGAGGGATTCGTTGGATCTCGGCTCAGGTTATTGCTGCACATGCTAACACGTTTTCATGCACCTTAAATTCCATAACTTAATTATGCCTATCATACTCATTTCCCATTGATTAACTAACTTATGACTTTCTAGAACACTTGGGGCTTGACCTTGGTAAACATCATGCTAACCCCCGACCCAACCCCGAAACAATCTCGACATGAAGTATGAAATTCCCCAAAGAATGGAAGACACAGACCTTGCTTAACACATAGTTCAACGTTCCCCAATCAAACTTCATAACATCTAAACTAACTTTTAGTATGGTAGGACATAACGGCGTAAAATCACCCAAAGGAAGCAAGAGCACTTAAATTCGAAGTCCGAAAAATTCCCAGTCCAGAGCCTAGGAACTGCAGTGCAGCGCTAGACTAGCGCCTAGGCGCTACTCTGCAGCGCTGCAGCGCCCGAAGTGCAGTGCAAGTCCTGCGCGAATTCCACCCAAAATCTGCACACAAGCTTTCCTCTGACTTCTAATGCATCCTCACACTTACTAACCCGAAACAATACACCAATATTCACATGATTACCCCACTAAACACTCGTAAATGCAGCAATGACCACTCGATGATTCCCAACGAAGCCTGCAAAAAAAGAAACTCAAGAACATATTTTCATAAAAACGTAGTTTGAGCAGTCCCATGAAAAAGATCATAACTCACTCGTTTTTTATCAAAAATTACGAATTTACTATCAAATCGAATTTATAGAAAAGTACTATGTTTTATATGTTTAAAAATTTTCAAGAAATCAACCAATTTTTCACAGAAATCGAAATGACAGCAAACACGTTTTGAGATCTAAAATTTTTGATCTAAAAATCATTTCAAACGTTTTTGCTCAAACATTTCACAACATACATTGATTTTCATGCATAATAAATATCACAGCAAATAATATAACGAGATCGATGCAGAAACAATAGTTTATGCATGCCTTTGAACTTTAAAAATTATGAAACGATGATACCGAACCGGGAAGGATGCGATGGTTGATACGGGACGAAACGCAACACGATTTCTTGATGAAACGAACGTGTGAAAGCTGAAATAAATTGAAGGGGAGGGTGGCTGCTGGAGAAAGAACTAAGAACCCTAGTTTTCTCACAAAATAATGAAATGAAGAGACAATGAAATGTGTGGGTGTGTGCAACGTAAATGAGTGTGTGAGAAAGTGTGCGCGCGCGTGAGTTTTAAAAGAATTAGAGAATAAAATTTGCTTAATTAATAATTAACAAGTTAATTAAAATACTAACCCTCTTCTAACTTTAATAAAATATCTTAATTTAAAATAAAATGTACAAGTGACAAATCTTTAAAAGTTTAAAATCCTAAAATCACCTAATAAATAAATTAGGCTATAAAAATGCTAAAAACTAAATAAATCATTTAAAACGCCCCATTCCTAACTTAAAATAAAATACCACATTTTAAAATCGTCAAAATCGTGTTCAGTCTCTTTTCCTCGATCCTGCATCGAATAATCGCCTGAAACATGAAACTCAAGAAAACATTTTAACGTGCAAAACAATAAACATAAATAATTTAAAATATTTCAAATTCATAAATCATTTATCTTAAAAAATAATTTTAAACTTAAATAAATAATTTAACAATTAAATAAATGCATGGATTTTACGTGTACTGATTTTGGGCTATACGGAATCGAAACTTAAGATGCTGATAAATGGCGATGAAGCTATTGGTTTTGCACCGCACACCGGTTTTGCTGCAGTTTAGATGCTGACCAGATTGAACAACTTACCAGTTTGAACCGCTGATCAGTTTTTCAACCACTGACCTGTTTCAGCCACTGATCAGTTTTCAACCGCTGACCAATTTGAACAGTTGACCAGTTTGAACCGTTGACCAACCAGTTTAAGCTCATGAAAATGTCCAGCAAGGAGAAATTTGACCGTTGCAATTTCAGAAACAGTACAAAAACTTTTCAAACGGTCATATTTTTGTGTCTAACATATACCATTGTTAGGTTCTATGAATAAAACTTCTTGAAGATTAAACAAGAGCTTTTTAAGGGGATTCAAAGCATGGGCAGTGATATCCCGGGATGTCCCAGGTCAGGGATAATATCCGGGATGTCCCGGGCCATGAAGTCGGGCCATGGGTAGGGCCCGGGTCAGGAGTATAAATTATTCCCGGATCAATGAGACGACAATCTGAGTAGAAATCCGAATCTCAATCTGACCGGGACGTTGGGAGTGTGACTTCAGAATAAGCAGAGAGGCCAGTCAAAAGGCCGGGCCATTGGAATACCCGGACTTAAACTACCTGGGATATGGGATGCCCGGGCTCTCATGAAAATGCCCGAGAGACACTTTACCCGGGCCATTTCGATAAACGTGTCACATTTAATAACGCCGACAAAGTAGGATGTGTGCGGCCGACCTATCTCTGACACCAGTGCAAGTGGTTGACAAAGTCAAGTAGGCTGAATATGACTAGTGTGAGATTTGACATGTCAGAACAATAGGGTATAATCAGCCGCCCTACTATAATTAATGCTCAACACAAGGAACGAGGTCATCATTACATCTCCTACTATAAATATCAGGTTCACTATTCGCATTTACTCTCTATTGAGATATTAAATCCACTCATTTATTGTGCATTTACTACACCTTTCACACCAATCTCACAACCATCATTTGGTTACATTGGTTTCTTGCTTTGAGTTCCTCACTGACTTAAGCATCGGAATGGTCACGCCGAACACCCCTCCGACGCCCATTCATGTGGTTATTCTTGGTTGCAGATCTTCATACCTATTCTGGGAAGAAAGTTTTCAATCCAGACGCCTTGTTCTTATTTTCCCCAACATCTTGATAGTAGATTCGGTGGAGCATCCGACCCGGCTCGTTCATTTCACCCAGATCACATCATTGGCGCCGTCTGTGGGAAATTCTGAGTTATAAGGCGTTGATATGGCTCCTACTAGGATAGCAAACCAAGACACATCCCGGATTCAGGAAGAGAACAACACTAGTCTCTCTGATATAGGTGGTCAGCCACCCAATGGTCCCCAGTCGACCATCCATTTAACACCTGGGGAGTTGACTAAGATTGTAGCTGATGCTGTTAAGACAGCCCTGACGAAAAAGACCTCTACTCATCATTCCAGCCACCCCGAGCAGGAGTGTGAGCAGCCGCGGGAGGAAGAGAGAGATGAGGAAGAGAGGGAATCAAGTGCAGGTTCTAAATCCCCCACTGTGGCAGAGGAGTTAGAAGAGTTGAGGAAGAAGGTGAGAGTATTGGAGGGACAAGTTGGTTCTAAAAGCATTGCTCAAATTGCCAAGGGTTGCCCATTCTCCAATATCATTGTCCGGGAACCACTTCCTGGGCACTTCAAGTCAGCCAAAATCAAAGATTATGATGAAAGTTTTGACCCCGAAGAACATCTGGCTCGATTTGAAAACATGGCTATGTTACATTGCTACGGAGATCAAATCAAATGTAAAGTATTCCTGACCACCCTGGTCGACTCGGCCCAGAGATGGTTCGAAGGGCTGGCACCTCAGAGCATTCATTCTTTGGAAGACTTTAAAAAAATTTTCTTGCATCAGTTTAGTAGTAGCAAGAAATATAAGAATACTGCCTTCAGTCTGTTTGAAGTAAGGCAGGGCCAAGATGAAACTCTAAGAGCCTACATCAAACGATTTAATCGAGTAGCTTTGGAGGTCCCTGCATGTGCTCCAGAAACAAAAGTTACAGCTTTTATGCAAGGATTGTGGGAGGGAGATTTCTTTCGATCCCTGACCAAAAAGTTACCCGGGAACTTCGAAGATCTCTTGTCCCAGGCAGAGAAATACATCAACATGGAAGAGGCGCAGAACCAAAAAAGGGAAGCCTTGAAAAGAGCCAGAGGAGACCGGGTTGTCAGACCCGAGGAGAGAGCTCACAAGAAAAGTGGTCCAGGGCATTTCTCCCACATCCCTTTGAGAATTGCTCGGGATCGTAAAGTCCAAGAATGTAGCTCGGATATGATTTCTCATCCGAATCCAGCAGCACCACCATCAAGACCAGAAAAAAAAGGGTTCTGTACCCTACACAAAGAATGTTCTCACAATACCAATGAATGCCGGACACTAAGGAAAGAGTCTGGTAGGCGCCCTGTGCCAGAAGCTCATCCCCCCGAGATATGTCTAGACAACCACCTTGGTTGTCTCGACATCCCGGACCTAATACTCCCCGCAAATCAGCAGATATCCCGAGTGGAAGTAGGAGGGAGGAGGGAAGTTCCCAGGAAGAAAGAAGCAGACAAACCGAAAGAAAGAACCCTTCCCCGAGCCGAGGAGTAATAAAAATGATTTTGGTATGATCTACAGATGGTGATTCCAACCGGGCTCGAAAAGCAAGAAGTAGGAGAGAGTGCTTAGAAGTTGATGGGAGGTGGAGAAATGAGCCAGTTATAAGCTTCGGCCCAGAAGACCTCAGGGGAGTTAGTCTACCGCATAACGATGCTCTCGTTATTCAAGCCCGAGTGGCTAATTACGATGTGTTGAGAGTATTCGTCGACAATGGCAACTCTGTCAATGTCATCTTCAAGGAAGTATTGGTTCAGATGGACTTGCACGAGTATCAATTAGAGGCAGTTGAGACTGCCCTGTTTGGCTTCGCTGGTCATGCCGTATACCCTAAAGGGGAAATAACCTTGCCATTGACCCTGGGAACTGAGGATTTGAGGAAGACTGTCATGAAAATCTTTACAGTGGTGGATGCCCCGTCCTCGTACAAAATCATCCTTGGGAGGCCGGATATGAATGAGATGAGAGCCGTGGCATCCACTTATCACCAAAAGATTAAATTTTCAGTGCGAGGGCAAGTCAGGGAAGTCAAGGGAGACCAGCCCTCTTCTCGGAAGTGTTATGGGGAGATTGTCCAAGTGGATCAGAAGAAGGCAAGGAGAGAATACAAGGAGAAGGTAACGGATCGAGTGGAGCAGGCGGCCGAGGAAAGGGAAGTACATTTTGTTGCAGAAGAAGAGCAAGAAGCGTTGGAGATAGAGCCAGGAAAGCATATCCAGGTGGCCCGGGATCTTGACGTTTCCACCCGGGTATGACTCTTGAACTGTTTAAAAGCTAATGTTAATGTTTTGGCCTGGTCTTAACAGGAACTATCCGGGATCTCGCCACAGGTGGCTGAGCATAAATTAAATATCCTCTCGGGATCCCGGCCCGTGAAGCAGAAAAAGAGGCATTTTGGTCTGGAAAAAGATAAAATCATTGATGAATAGGTGGGAGAGCTGCTACGAGCCGGCCACATTCGGGAGGTTCAATTCCCCACTTGGCTCTCGAATGTGGTTCTTGTTCCAAAAGCTACTGGAAAATGGAGGGTGTGTGCAGATTTTCGGGACCTGAATAAAGCCTGCCCCAAGGACTATTATCCACTCCCCCGGATTGATCAACTGGTGGACTCAACGTCCGGATGCGAGTTATTAAGCTTTCTGGGTGCTTACCAAGGGTACCACCAAATCCCTTTAGCGCATGAAGATCAAGATAAAGCCAGTTTTATCACTTCCGGGGGCACTTTCTGCTACGTAGTTATGCCCTTTGGATTGAAAAATGCTGGGGTCACGTATCAACGATTGATGAATCACGTTTTTCAAAAGCAGATAGGCATGAAAGTTGAAGTGTATGTGGATGATATCCTGATCAAGACCCGGGAAGTCTCCTGCTTCATTGATGATCTGGCCGAGACCTTCACCACTTTGAAACAGTATGGAATAAAGCTCAACCCGGCAAAATGTGTGTTAGGGGTCAAGAGTGGAAAATTCTTGGGTTTCTTGGTAACTGATCGAGGAATTGAAGTAAACCCAGAAAAGATCAAAGCAATAGTTGACATGCCTTCCCCCCGATCCGTCCGGGAAGTACAAAAACTGACCGGGAGAATTGCGGCCCTGTCATGTTTTATCTCCCGGTCCGCCCATCGAAGTTATCCATTTTTTCAGGTTTTGAGAAAAGCACAAAAATTTGGTTGGGATGGGAAATGTGAGCAAGATTTCCAAGACTTGAAGAAGCATTTGGCCGAGTTGCCTGTTTTGGTGAAACCAGAGCCCGGGGAAAAACTGTGGATTTATTTGTCTGCTACTGAGCACGCCGTTAGCTCCGTACTTATCAAGGAAGAAGAAACTGACCAAAAACCAGTGTATTATGTCAGTCATGCCATTCGAGGAGCAGAATTGAAATACAGCGAAGTAGAAAAAATAGCCCTGGCTCTGGTGATGACAGCCCGGAAGCTGAGGCCCTATTTCCTCTCACATCCAATTGTGGTTCTCACCAATTCTCCACTCGGGAGAATCATGACACACGCTGAAGTCTCGGGAAGAATGGTCAAATGTACAGTAGAGCTTGGGGAATACGACATTGAATATAAACCTCGAGCTGCTGTAAAAGCTCCAGCTTTAAAGGATTTCCTGATAGAAATGATTCAACCGAAAGAAGAGGAAGTGTGGAGAGTCTTCGTCGATGGGGCATCAAATTTGTCGGGGTGTGGAGTTGGGGTGGTTTTAATTGCTGCATCAGGAGAAAAAATCAAGTTGGCTCTAGGAATCGATTCCAGGGTCACCAACAACGAAGCTGAGTATGAAGCTGTTCTGGCAAGGTTGCGAGCTGCCCGGGAAGTCGGTGCTTCCCGGGTCATTATTTATTCCGATTCTCAACTGGTCACCCAGCAAATAAAAGGGACGTGTGAGGCCAAGAATGAAAAAATGCTAAAATATCTAGGACTCATTATGGCCCGAGCAACATCTCTAACCGACTGGAGCATCGAACAGATTCCTAGAGAAGAGAATGAGGAGGCTGATACCTTAGCCAAATTGACTGCCTCTATGTCGGACACCAGCACCCGGGAAGTCATGTGTTTTACACGATTAGTACTTTCTGTTGATGAGGAAGTACCACCGACTCGGAAAATCTCGTGGATGACTCCTCTAATTGAATATATGGTCCATGCAAACTCTCGGAAGATAAAGCTCAAGCCCTGAAAATCAAAAAACAAGCACCCAGGTTTGTCCTTTTAAATGATGTTTTGTACAGGCGATCATATCAGGGCCCTTTGCTCAAATGCTTATCAGAGGATGAAGTAGAATATGTCCTCCAAGAAATACACGAAGGGTGCTGTGGTGAACATCTCGGTGGAACTACCCTATCTCGAAAAGCTATACTAGCCGGATTTTGGTGGCCCCGGATGAATCAAGATGCTGCCCAACTTGTTCAGAAATGCAAAGGCTGCCAATACCACACTAATTTTCATCATCGCCCAGCTGCCGGCATGCAACCCATCTCAGCATCATGTCCCTTTGATCGATGGGGATTGGATATCGTGGGCCCATTCCCAATTGCCCGGGCACAGAAAAAGTTCCTTTCAGTGGCTGTAGATTATTTCTCTAAATGGGTGGAGGCCGAGCCATTAGCCAAGATTACTGAGGAAGAGGTCATGAAATTTCTCTGGAAAAATATTGTTTGCAGATATGGCATCCCAAAAAAAATTGATTTCAGACAATGGAAGGCAATTCCAGGGAAAGAAAGTCACATCTTGGTGTCAAGAAATGAAGATCATTCAATCCTTCACCTCAGTGACCTACCCCCAAGCCAATGGCCAAACTGAGGTAACCAACAGGATCATTGTGCAAGCACTGAAAGCCCGGCTTCATGGGAAAGGAAAAGACTGGGTGGATGAGTTACCGAGTATATTGTGGGCATATCGAACTATACCCCGAACGACTACCCGAGAAACTCCATACAGCTTAGTCTATGGTTCAGAAGCAGTCTTACCTGTGGAGATCGGACAGTCTTCCACTCGGATAGAATCTTATCCAAGCAACAATGATCAAACCCGGGCCATTGAGCTTGATTTGGTTGAAGAAGAAAGAGACCGGGCAGCCATTAGAATGGAAGCTTATCGCAGCCGGGTAATGAAATCCTATAACAAGCATGTTCGACCACGAGATTTCCAAGTTGGAGACTTGGTCATGAAAAAGGTGAAGCCAGTGGGTGATGTGGGGAAATTAGAAGCACGGTGGGAAGGACCCTTCAAAGTAATTCATAGAGTTAGCTCGGGGGCGGCTTATTATTTAGAAGACTCTCAGGGACATGCTCTTAAAAGACCCTGGAATGCATTTCATTTGAAAAAATATTATGTTTGAAGCTTTTGTATCTGTTGCTTATACATCAAATAAAGAAATTGTTCAAGGAAGTGTCTACTAAGTCCAGGGACCCGTACCCTGGCCCAGGGACCCGCACCCCGTTTATCTCCTAAGTCCAGGGACCCGTACCCTGGCCCGGAGACTCGCACCCCGGTTATCTCCTAAGTCTAGGGACCCGTACCCTAGCCCGGCGACCCGCACCCCGGTTATCTTCTAAGTCCAGGGACCCGTACCCTGGCCCGGAGACCCGAACCGGGGTCACCCCCTAAGCCCAGGGACCCGCACCCTGCTTATATCAAGACCGATTGTCTATTAAACCCAAAAGGCTTATGCCCTGGTTATTAATATATTTGGTGAAAGGGTAATTAAAGTCTACAAGGATATTTGAAGTACAGCTTTGCAACACTTGCAAATATTAAAAGCGAGAAATATAAAAGCAAAATAATTTCATTAATACCGGAAATACTTACAAAGTGCCCAGAAGCCCGAAAAAAAAGAGGGGGGAAAAGATAAAGATCTATTCTACCGGGTCTTGTATCTTTTCTTCTTCTTCCTCGTCCTCCGGAAGGGATGCAACAGCCTTAACCAAGTCAGGAAAGTCATCCCGGTCAGAGGGAAAGAGGCCCGCCTCTTGGAACTGCTCGGAACATTTATTAAAGCCCTGTTCAAAATAGACGAAGGCTTTATCGGCCACCATCTTTTTGAATTCTCGGGACTTCAAGACTTTGACCATGTTCTCTTCATTAGAAGTTTTTTCTTGTTCTAGGGCAGCCAGCGCCTCCTCGGCCTTGACCCGGGAAGATTCAGCCTCTTTTTTGGCCGCTTGCACCTCCAGGCGATTGGCCTCGGACTCCCTACGAGATGACTCCAATTCTGCCCGAGTTTCTGCCAACTCTGCTTGAATTAGGTCCACTTGCTGTTTCCATTCAGCCTTTTCCCGGGCCAGAACATGCTCGTGGACCTCTGTCATTCGACTCACTTCCTCCTGGAGCTTGTCATAAGTCTCCCGGGCAGTAGTGGCTTGGATATTGGCCCTCTTCGCAGCGTGGGCCACTCGCTCAAAAGCCGACATCAGCATTTGCAAGCACTGAAAATAAAAAGAAGATAAGAGAACTAAAATATAATTAAATAAGAACAAATGAAGGACTTACGGAGAAGGACCGGGCCACTCCCTCGCACAGCAGCTCGTTGGGGTGGAGTCCTTGGACATGCACTACCTCGTCCGAGCGCAGGAGAACCCGAATCATCTTCACAAGATCATCATCCCCGAATATATTAGGGAGGACCCAGGACCTTCCACCCTGAGGACCGGCCGCTGAACCGGGAGGAGGCGACTGGACAATCTCCTCAACTTCATTCTCCACGGAGATTGTCTCAATGACCGGCTCCGTCGTGGCTTTCCTTTTACGCTGATTCAGAGGAGCCGAGTCCTCTTCAGTAGTCCGGGAAGTGATCTCCTCTCGGGAATGGGCCGTCTCTTCCCGGGCTTTAGCTTCTGCCTCAACCCGACGCTCTTCTAGTTCCCGGGCCTCACCCTCCACCCGGGCTTGGCGTTTCTCTTGTTCTTGGGCCTCCCGGGCCCTCTGCTCTGCCCAAGCTTTCTGTTGCTCGGCCTTCTTCCGGGCAGCTACCTCAAGAAGACTCGCTTTGATCATGTCTTCTTCGGCTGCATCAGAGATTAACAGGTCAGAAAATTAATATACAAAGATGAAAGATCTAAAGATAGTGATTTACCAGCCTGTGACTCGGCCTGGTAGAATTTTCAATAATCCGGTCAACAGGGTCTTTGGGACGAGACCCAATCCCGTAGTAAATTAAATTGTCCCCCCCAATCAACACTGAGGAGAGGAAGGACTGCTTTTCTAAAACATCCCAAGCATGAGTAAAGGTAGGGAGAAGTTTAAAATTATGAGGAAGCTCAGGTTGCATGGGCATGGAAGATAAGAAACCTGTCGAGCAGGTCGGGGGAGTGGGAAGGTGCAGATAGAAAAATTTTGTTTTCCAATTCTTCATAGAAGAAGGGATGTCAGTCAGAAATCGATAATGCATACGAGCCATGAAAGAGAAGACTCCGTCATTGAATCGGCAAGAATAAAAATAATGAAAAATGGAAGAGTTGATGGGAATGGTTTTCATGCGGAACAGAACAAAAGTAGCCACCATGATCCTAAAGGCGTTAGAGTGAAGATGGTTAATGGGGAGCCCAAAGAACCGGGCAACCCCTTCGAAAAAATGGTGAATGGGAAATCTAAGCCCACTCTTAAGTTCCACAAAAAGGTGTGATAGCCGAGAGGAGGGGTGTCCGGATGGTTGTTGGGTTGGGGAATTAATATTTTGTAGGTGGAAGGAATAGAGCCCAGGGACCTAATTTCTTCTAAATTGCCTGGGCGAAGGGTATAAGTCACAGTAGAAAACCACAAAGGCCCTGCTACTTTGTCTTTCCCGTTGCCAAGGACACCAGCGGGTCGGGAAGAAGAAGCTTTGGTTTGTTTTTTGGAAACAGACGGGAAAAAAGAAGGGGGAAACCTATAGGAATGTGAACAGAGTGTTCAGAAAGGGTCGGGGAGTTATCCTCCGACCGTCCCCTGACATTCTTACCAGACGTAGAAGAAGTAGAGTTTGACATGACTAGGGATAGAGTAGGGAAGAGGAGACTTACTGGAAAAAAGAAGGAAGATGGTGACTGGTAACTGGAGAATGCTGGAGTTAGGATCGGTGAGGCGGAGAGCTTGAGAAAAAAATTTGCAAGAGTTTGGCTACAAGTTGAATTTGTGAGTATTTTTGAAAAATTCGGTCATCTACTATATATAGGGGAGGGAGTTAATCTGCGCCGTTGATTAAAAATGAATCAGACGGATTATATTAGCCTAGGAAATTGGACAGCATGATTGAGCGGGATACTTGAAAAGACAGGTGCGGAGCTCGAGGCGTCATGATGAATTATCTTCTCGGAATACTAAAAGAATCTGACAGTTTTTAATGCTAGGGCTTACGTCAGCATTGATAGGGTGACATCATCCCTACCATCTCGGGGAGACTAAACGACAAATATTTTTCCTGACCGAGCGCACAAGATTAATCGGGACAGCGAGTACGACTCTAGCCCGACTATTTCAGGAGGGAGTGATGATACCCCGGGATGTCCCGGGTCAGGGATAATATCCGGGATGTCCCGAACCATGAAGCCGAGCCATGGGTAGGGCCCGGGTCAGGAGTATAAATTATTCCCGGATCAATGAGACGACAATCTGAGTAGAAATCCGAATCTCAATCTGACCGGGACGTTGGGAGTGTGACTTCAGAATAAGCAGAGAGGCTAGTCGAAAGGCCGGGTCATTGGAATACCCGGACTTAAACTACCTGGGATATGGGATGCCTGGGCTCTCATGAAAATGCCCAAGAGACACTTTACCCAGGCCATTTCGATAAACGTGCCACATTTAATAACGCCGACAAAGTAGGATGTGTGCGGCCGACCTATCTCTGACACCAGTGCAAGTGGTTGACAAAGTCAAGTAGGCTGGATGTGACTAGTGTGAGATTTGACATGTCAGAACAATAGGGTATAATCAGCCGCCCTACTATGATTAATGCTCAACACAAGGAACGAGGTCATCATTACATCTCCTACTATAAATATCAGGTTCACTCTTTGCATTTACTCTTGATTGAGATATTAAATCCACTCATTTATTATGCATTTACTACATCTTTCACACCAATCTCACAACCATCATTTGGTTACATTGGTTTCTTGTTTGAGTTCCTCACTGAATTAAGCATCGGAGTAGTCATGCCGGACACCCCTCCAGCGCCCATTCACGTGGTTATTCTTTGTTGCAGATCTTCATACCTATTCTGGGAAGCAAGTTTTCAATCCAGACGCCTTGTTCTTATTTTCCCCAACATCTTGATAGTAGATTCGGTGGAGCACCCGACCCGGCTCGTTCATTTCACCCGAATCACATCAGGCAATTAGCATGAAGAAATCCACTATTTGAAACCACAAGCCATTTTGTGAGGATACATTTGAGATGTATACTTTAAAAGATAAATTTCTGACACACAACCACTCACACATATACAAGAGATTTGAACTTCAAAGTTTAGTTGAGTGAGTCTTCACACAAAGATATTAGAGATTGTGTTTCTAGTCTTGACATAAGAGATGTTAAACAATATGCAGATTGTGAGGTTACGGCCTACAATTGAGAGTGTGCTAGGAGTTTCAATTAAGCAAGAGATAAGTCCTAAGTTGAAATGGGTATGTACAAGGTGTTGTATAAATCAAAGTCTTCTAGTGGATCTTTCCCAAGGGGAAGAAGGGGTGACGTTGTCGGCAAGTGTTTGTGGGGTACCTACAGATTCTTCGTTTGTGGGAAGGAGGTTCAAAAAGGGGCGGACTACCCTAAGAACACGGGCCCCACTACTGGCCGAGCTTATGTGATGCATGCCGAGGAGGCTGAGGCAGAGCCAGACTCGATTGATTACTGGTAACCCTTGCATATAAGATTTTACTCTGTCGCATGATTGCATGAATTTTACGAATGCATGAGAATTAAATTTATGGGATTGATAACTTAGAACAAATTAGGATGCATGTTCTACCTGGTTGGGATTAAGAATTCAATTGTTTTAACGGAGGATATGAGGGCTTGATTGTATTAACCAATAAATTGAGGACTTGATTGATAAAAATCGAGATTTTTGGGGGCTATTTCCGAAAATTCTGTAATTTTGAGGATTTAATTGTGACTTTTAGAAATTTTTCAAATTTTTTGAATTTGAATTCGAAAATGAGGAAGGGTCGTATTGAAATTTCGAAATTTTTTAGAGGGGTCATGTTGAAATTTTAAATTGAGGATTTGATTGATAAAAATCGAGATTTTTGGGGACTATTTCCGAAAATTCTGTAATTTTGAGGATTTAATTGTGACTTTTAGAAATTTTTCAAAGTTTTTGAATTTGAATTCGAAAATGAGGAAGGGTCGTATTGAAATTTCGAAATTTTTTAGAGGGGTCATGTTGAAATTTTCGAAAATTTGAAGGACCAAAAGGCAATTTTCGAAATTCTAACGGTTAAAATTCATAATTTTGAAGAATATTTGGGTAAATTTGTTTAAATTTTGAGGATTTTGGATTAATTTCCGGTAAGAAAGTCCCTAAGTTCAACACTATTGGATTTGATGGTATGTTTTGTCGCAAGGAGGATATGTATTGCAGGTGTAACCACGCATGCACTGCTAGATTCACAGGGCTACACATTCGTTTATATCTGAATCTTTCGTCATGAGACTAGGAATCATACCAGTAGAGATGGATTCAGGGTTCAGAGTATCGATCCCATCTGGGGATCAGATGTTCACTTCCCAGATAGTGAAGAGATTGGAGCTTTGGTTACAGAAGTATACGGTGCAGGTAGATTTGATAGTGCTACCGTTGCCGGAGTTCGACATCATTCAGGGTATGGGTTTGCTTCATTAAACGGAGCTGTCATAGACTTTTGACAGAGGTCGGTGTCTGTCAGACCGCCCAGTGGTAGGCCATTTGTTTTGGAGGCAGCCAGACACCAGCAGTTGCCACACGTCATTTCCTTCATGTGTGCGAGGAAACTTATCAAGAGAGACTGTCAAACATTCTTAGCCAGCATTGTATCAGTGACAGAGCTAGTCAGTGAAAGGCTCGAGGATGTGGAGGTAGTCGGTGAGTTCTCCAGTATGTTGCCTGACGATGTTTCAGGCATTCTATCAGATAGAGAGGTGGACTTCTCTATTGAGCTCATGCCAGGGACAATGCCGATATCTAAGGCACCCTACAATCTAGTACATGTCGAGATGAAAAAACTGAAAGATCAAATACATGATTTGCTAGATAATGGTTTAATTTGCCCTAGTTTTTCTCCATGGGGCGCACCAATTCTGTTTGTCAAGAAGAAGGATGACAACATGCGACTGTGTATTGACTACAGAGAGTTGAACAAAGTCACAGTTAAGAACAAGTATATGTTGCCGAGGATCGAGGATTTGTTTGATCAGCTGCAGGGAGCATCAGTGTTCTCAAAGATACATCTTCGATTCCGGTTACCATCAGCTGAAAGTGAGAGAGGCTGACGTGCACAAGACAGCCTTCTGGATGCGTTACGAGCACTACGAGTTTATAGTGATTCCTTTCGGTCTGCCGAACGCGCCAGCAATCTTCATGGATCTAATGAATCGCGTTTTTCAGCCATACTTGGATCAGTTCGTCATAGTTTTCATTGAAGATATCCTGATGTACTCGAGGAGCATAGTCAGCATCTGAGGACCGTACTAAAGACCCTACAGGACAGATGGCTGTTTGCCAAGTTCAGTAAGTGCGAGTTCTGACATGATAGGATGGCATTCTTGGGCCACATTGTATTGCAGGATGGTATTGAGGTCAACCTCGGTAAAGTTAATGCAGTCAAAGATTGGCCAGTGACTAAGAGCGTGACATAGATCCATAGCTTCTTGGGATTTGCTGGTTACTACAGGAAGTTCATTCAGGGCTTCTCTTCTATTGCGGTGCCTATGACCGCCTTGACGAAGAAGAAATGCCAAGTTTATTTGGGGATCTGAGTGTCAGGAGAGCTTTGACAGATTGAAGCTAGCATTGACCACCACACCAGTTCTAGCTATGCCATCAGGGCAAGGAGAGTTTGTGGTATATACAGATGCATCGAAGCTCGATTTGGGTGTGGTTCTGATGCAGCATGATAGAGTTATTGCCTACGCGTCCAGACAGCTAAAGATTCATCGGCACTATCTGTATGGGTAGAAGTGAAGATTTTTACTGATCACAAGAGCCTGAAGTACTTCTTCACACAGAAAGAGCTGAATATGAGGCAAAGAAGATGGCTAGAGTTAGTGAAGGATTATGACTGTGACATTACTACCACCCGGATAAGGCTAATGTGGTTGCAGATGCTCTGAGCAGGAAGCACACAGTGATTGCCCATAAGTAGGTACAGAGACCGCTGCAGGCGAAGATTCAGAGATTTGAGATTTCAGTTTATGCCAGGGGCGATGCCCCGAACCTTGCTACTCTGACAGTACAGCCGACATTGAGAGATAGAATCCGGGCATAACAGACTTCTGATGAACAGTTGCAGAAGTGGAGACAGAGGGACAAGGCTAAAGGCCAGAGACTTTATACAGTGGCGGACGACATAGTCAGATTTAGGGACCGCATATGGATTCCGGACAACGATTCCCTGAGAGCAGATATCTTGAGCGAGGCCCCCAGCACCCATCCAAGGAGTACAAAGATGTATAAAGACCTTCAGACTCTCTATTGGTGGCCGGGCATGAAGCGAGATATTCTGCGTTAGTGTTTGACTTGTTAGCAAGTCAAGGCAGAGCATCAAAGACCTGCAGGGAAGAGCTGTGCTATTTTTACTGTTAAAAATACTATTTTTTGAAAGTCGTGATATTTTGTGCTTTAAAAAAAGAAAAAATATTGTGAGGGACGTGAATTGACTATGACAAAAGGATAGAGGATATGTGGGGGATCCGTTTTAAGAAGAAAATGTGAACTTACAATTTTATAGGAATCTCGTGATGGAAAAGGCCACAGAGGGAGCCCGTTTACGGGAAAAGGCCACAGAGGGAGCCCGACGATGTATTTCTATGGCGATGCCTAGTGCCTGTCCCCATGGGCCATGTGGAGCTGAAGACTGATCAGTCGACCAGAGGATAAAATGCCATTCAATTTTAAGGATCAAACATCACATAAAATGATAAAGGAATAAAAACTTTACGATTAAATGATTTTACGATTTACGATTTATTTATGCATAAAAGATATTTTAAATAGAAGTATGATTTTTAATACTTGCGATTGTATATGTATTATTTTCTACTCGTGTTTAGAACGTGCTGAGTCATTAAACTCACTAGGTTTGAATGTTGAAGGATTTGATGATATGAGTAGGCGCTGACACTTGAGTGGATCGAGTGCGACAGTACACACCCGAGGGACATTTATTTTCCGTATTAGCTTATTAGATAAAATATTTAAAAGATTATTGTTAATGATTTTATTAGAGACATTTTATGCTTTACTTTATTGTTAGTTGATCTTTTTAAATGTCGACGTATGATTTTTGGTTAGTTGACGATTTAGAAATTTTTATGCACTTGAGATTTCAAATGTTAAATTATTATGATTTAAGTAAATGTTAAGTTATTTTAAATTAGTAATTTTCGAGTTTATGAAAAAAGCAGAGGACGTTCCACTTTCTGCCCTGACAGTGCAGTTGACACTGAGAGATATAATTCAGGCATGGCAGGCTTGAGATTAGAATTGTTAATTATTATGATTCTAAAGGCCGAAGACAGAGGGATGAGGCTAATAGCCGAAGACTTTATATAGTTGTGGACGACATAGTCAGATATAGAGACCGATTATGGGTTCCTGTCGATGATTCCTTGAGGGCAGATATCTAGAGCGAGGCCCATAGCACGCCGTACTGCATCCATACAGGGAGTAAAAATGTATAAGGATCTTCAGTCTCTTTATTGTTGGCCGGGTATGAAGTGGGATATTCTGCATTTCGTCTCCGAGTGTTTGACATGTCAGCAGGTTAAGGTCGAGCATCAGAGACCTGTAGAAAAACTGTGACCATTCCCTATTCCCGAGTGAAAATGGGAGAACATTACCATGGACATTGTGACGGGACTACAGAGGACTATTGGGGGATATTATGCCATTAGGGCGAGAGTTTATCGGCTCACCAAGTCATCAAAATTTCTACCGATTAGGAAGACTTTCACCATGAATAAGTACGCAGAGCTGTATATCAGATAGATAGTTAGACTGCATGGGATTCTAGTGTCCATTGTGTCAGACAGGGATTCTAGGTTCATGTCTGCATTCTCAAAGAGTCTGCATCAGGAATTGAGTACTAAGATGCTATTCAGTACTGACTTCCATCCTCAGACCGAAGGACAGTCAGAGAGGGTGATACAAATATTGGAGGACCTACTTAGAGCTTGCATTATCTACTTCCAGGGCAGCTGGGAGATGAAGCTACCTCTCGTGGAGTTTACGTACAACAATAGCTATCAGGCATCCATTGGCATGGCTCCATATGAGGCATTTTATGGGAGGAAGTGTAGGTCGTCAGTTTATTGGGATGAGGTAGGAGACAAGGAAAAGTTGGGACCAGATATTGTCAGTCAGACTGCAGTGTTAGTGGTCAAGATTTAGGACAGTATGAGGACCGTGTAGAGCCGACAAAAGAGTTATGCAGATCAGCGGCGTAGGGATCACGAGTTTGCAGTAGGGGATCACGTATTCGTGAAATTCGCACAGATGAAGGGTGTCGTGAGATTCGGGAAGAAGGGCAAACTCAGTCCTTGATTCATAGGACCTTACGAGATCCTAGAGAGAGTTGGGATACTCGCATGCAGAGTGGCATTACCGTCGAATCTGTCGGAACTTAATAATGTGGTCCATGTCTCTATGCTGCGCAAGACATGTCAAATACTTAGCATGTGCTGAACTACGAGCCACTACAGCTGACGCCAAATCTGTCTTTCGAGAAAAGACCCACTCAGATTTTGGACAGACAGGAGAGGAGGCTCCTGGAACAAGGTGATCCACATGGTCAAAGTCAGGTGACTTAATTATTCCAATGATTAGGCTACTTGGGAGACGGAGGCCGAGATGAGGAGTCGCTACCAGGAGTTATTCGGTATGTTTTTAAATTTCGAGGATGAAATTCTATTTAAAGAGGAGAGAAATTGTAAGGTCTAGGAAATTCGAACTACGTAACCTTGCTGCATGCGATCCAGGGTTTTTATTATAAATATGTGTTTAATAATTTTTTATGCATTTAATGCATGATAATTGCATGGATAGGTGTTTATTTCATTGTTTGTCCAGATTTCATGCATTAGGGCTTTAAGTTGCATTTCGCGCTCGAACAAGAAACGAAGACTTGTGATAATTAGGAAAAATATTTTTATTAAATAATTCACTTTAGTTATTTAATATATGGTGTATTTAAGTGATGTTTTTGAAAATGGGCCTTGGTTGGGTATTTTTACTCACTAGGGTTATATTTTTATAGGTACGCAAATTTTAACGATTCGGAGGACTTTTTGAGGGTTCATGCAATATATCCAAAAACGTACCAAAACAAAATATTTTTTGGGAGTGTTATTCTATTTGACTGGTTTGTTTAATTGCCTAATGGGCCTAAAGCCCTTTGAAATTCATTTATTTTAATTAGGGCCCATTATACAATAATCCTTCGCTTAAAAACCTATCAACCCTAACCATAAACCTAAATACTCGGCCGCCCCTCCCCCTCATTCAGCAGCATCCTCATGGCAAGAACCAGTAGCCACTTCGAATTCTTCAAGTTTTTTCAAAGAAAATCATCCTCCGCCTCTCTGGTGCTCGCCTTACGCGTATATATCCAAGTTTTCGAGCGTTTAAATGCAAAGAAACACCATATATCTCTTTTTCTCATCATTTACACCATTTATATGCTGATATATATATGTATTTTCATGAGAAAATCTTTGAATTATCTTATTGTATCATTTTTGCAAGGTTTAACATAATATTTGCATACCCTTTGTACAAACTCATGTTTTTTGTTGTCCTTGTGTAAAGGGCTGCCGACTTGGGTTGCTAGGGAGCTGATAATGTCGTGAATGATGAGGATTAAGCGATGGAATCGATGCTTACTGTAACGTACCGTATTTTGAACTACTTGAAATTTGCGGAAAAATAAAAATTTTCTTCAATATTAAATAAACTTTCAAATTGTGATCATAAATAAACTGTTCAACCAAAAGTATTTGCAATGAGATAGATCCCATATAAAGTTTGCTAAAGAAAAATACTTGTTTAAACATCATAAACCAAAACGAAAAATCAGAGTAGTTGAAGCATCGCATAAAAACTTTAAAACATGGGCGATCCTCGGGTTTAGGCTCCCGCTCGGTCCAAGCCAGCTCACAGGTCCTCACCTCTCGTCTCCTCAAATTCATCCTCACCTGCATCGATCAAGTCTATTGAGTCTAAAGACTCAACATGCATAAACTGGAAATAACAAGTATTACGTAATAAAACCACATTTATCTTTAAAATAAGACGTACATACTTGAAACTTGAGTGTAATAGTATAAACGTACTTGAAAGATTGAACGTAGTAGCATAAACATAGACGTGCCATCATCAAAAGAATTCTCTTAAACATACTTGAGCATACATAACATCATTTTGCAGAGAGGCATGTTTCAAAGCAAGTGACCCATACATAAATACGCCTGAGAAGACTAAACCACAGTACTGGGCTGACAGGAAAAATCCACTGCCACATACATGAGATCCCCGTTCATGCTTTAACGAGTGGATTGGTCCCTGGTCATGATTTATCGCTTTCCAATCCTGATCTAAACCCGTTCATGCTTTAAGGGGGTGGATTGGTCCCTGGTCATGCTTTACCGTTTTTCAATCCCATACATAATTTGGTCACAAGATATTTAGCTAGCATACCTCAAAACATGAAAATATTTTCTTTTGCACGTCGAACATACTTACTTGGCGTTGAGGGATTCGTTGGATCTCGCTTGGGGCCACTGCTACACATACTAACGTGAGTTCAAACCCTTATCTTTCATAACTTAGACGTAGGTACTCGTGCTCACTACCGAAGTAAATAAATAGCTTATGACATTCTAGATCACTCGGGACATGACCTCGTTTAACCGTACTAAACCATGATATAGAGCCCTAAAACAAATCCTATGTTTTATATTCATAACCACAAAACAAATCCATATTTTATATTCAAATTTTTTTTTATTTTTTTTAAAGAGGGGTACACGGACCCCGTGCAGGGGACCGGGTAGGCACTGGAATTTCGTATTTTTGTAGGAAAAAGGACACGGACTCCGTGTCGGGGTTCGGGTAGGGGTCCGGGTAGCCTCTGGACATGGAAATTCACGAAAATTCGCTATCTTATTCATTCACTCTTTCAATCCAAGCCTAAGGACCATGAACCAACACCTCGAGACTCATCCTAAGATGCTATTACATTGGTTCAAATCCGTACAAACACCCCAAACGTCCCCAAGCATCGACAAGCAACTTCAATACAACAATAACCCGTAATTCGACATCGTTTCGCTTCCTACGACTTCTATTACATCCCAAGCCAATCCCGACCCAAACTAACCACCAAATTACACATAAATACATCCCATAACATATCTAAATGCAGTAGCACAAGTCCGGTGACGCCCAACGAAGCCTGCAACAAATAACTTCAAGAACATGGAAAGAACACATTTTCATAAAAGTCGCAGTTTGAGCAGACCCACAAAAACAACATAACTCACTCATTTCTTATCCAAATATTTCGAATTTACTGTCAAATAGAAGATATCAAAAAGTTTTATGTTTGATATGTTGAAAGTTTATCCAGAAACTTGACCGAAGAATCGCAGTAATTCAAATGACAGAAAATTATGAGTTTTAGATATAACAACGTTTCAAAAATTGATCCAACAATTTTCTGCTCAAACTTTGCACATCACACATGGATTTTTACGCATAATAAACAACACAACACATAATATGACAAGATCGATGCAGGAAAAATAGAATATACATGCCTTTTGATAATTAACGTTACCGAAACGACGACACCGAAGCGAGAAGGATGCGAGGGATGATCCGGGACGAACGTGGCACTATTTTTCTTGAAGAAAAGGGCGAGAATTG
This sequence comes from Primulina tabacum, assembly GCF_025594145.1. NCBI lineage: Eukaryota > Viridiplantae > Streptophyta > Magnoliopsida > Lamiales > Gesneriaceae > Primulina > Primulina tabacum. Next base: position 22,827,892 of record NC_134564.1, read on the forward strand.
CTGAAAGTTTTGAAGGGAGGGGGCGGCTACTGAGTTTTCTCTATGAACCCTAGGTTTTTACCTCTCAAAATCTGAAATAGAAGTGTAAAGAAGTGTGTGTGTGTCTGTTTTACGTGAGTGAGTGTGTGTGTGTTTAAATTTAATTAGGGGTAATAAAATGCTTAATTAAAATAATATATTTAAATAAATCATGCATCTCTAAAATCATTTTAAACTTAATTAAATATTTAAATAATTTAAATAAATGCATGGGTTTTACGTGTACTGAATTTATGCTCTACAGTTCCTCCCCCACTTATATAAATTTCGTCTTCAAAATTAAATCTTTCCGAACAGTTCTAGGTAGCGGTTCCTCATATCTGCCTCAGTCTCCCAAATGGCCTCCTCTACTGATTGATTCAGCCACAAAACTTTGACCAACTTGGTCACCTTGTTCCGAAGTCTCCGCTCCTGTCTGTCTAGGATTTGGACAGGTTTATCCTCATACGACAGATCTGGAGTAAGCTGCAATGGCTCATAGCTCAAAACATGCGAAGTATTAACTAAGTACTTCCTCATCATCGAGACATGGAACACATTGTGTACACCGGCCAGATTCGGCGGTAGCGCTACACGATAAGCTAGTGTCCCAACTCTGTTAAGAATCTCGAACGGTCCGATAAATCTCGGACTAAGCTTGCCTCTCTTCCCAAATCTCATAACACCTTTCATGGGTGCTATCTTCACGAAAACGTGATCTCCTACGGCAAACTCGGGATCCCTCTTCCTCTTGTCAGCATAACTCTTTTGACGGCTCTAGGCTGTCTTCATCCTGTCTCGGATATTGACCACCACATCTGCAGTCTGCTGAACAATCTCTGGACCAAGTTCTGATCTCGCACCGACTTCATCGCAATGAATCGGCGATCTGCACTTCCTCCCATACAATGCCTCATAGGGAGCCATACAAATAAATGATTGAAAGCTGTTGTTGTATGTAAACTCCCCTAGAGGTAGCTTCGATTCCAAATTCTCATGGAAATCGATCTCACAAGTTCTCAACAAATCCTCCAAAATCTGGATCACTCGCTCGGAATGGCCATCGGTCTGAGGGTGAAACGCTGGACTGAATAGCAACTTCGTCCCCATGGCTGCATGTAAACTCTTCCAAAAGAACGATGTGAATCTCGGGTCCCTATAGGACACAATAGAAACTGGGATTCCGTGCAATCAAACTATCACCTGATATAGAGCTCCGCATATTGCGTCATGGAGAAAGTCGTCTTCACTGGAAAGAAGTGTGCCGACTTAGTAAATCGATCCACTACTACCCAAATGGCATTGGATCGATCCACTATTACCCAAATGGCATTGGATCCTCTGACCGACCTCGGCAAACCAACAACGAAGTCCATGGTGATATTCTCCCACTTCCACTCGGGGATAGGGAGTGGCTTAAGCATCTCTGTTGGCCTCTGATGCTCTGCCTTTCCATGCGGACATGTGAGACATTCAGACACAAATCGGCAGATGTTTATCTTCATACCTGGCCACCAATACAGAATATGCAAATCATTGTACACCTTGGTACCTCCTGGATGAATAGAACACGGAGATGCGTGTGACTCTGTCAGAATATCCTCTCTGATCGAATCAACACTAGGCACACACATTCTACCTCTGTATCTCACAATACCATCGAACACTGTGTAAAGTACACTTCCCTTGGCCTCATCCTTCAGTCTCCATTTTTATAACTGCTCATCTGAGGGCTGACCTGCACGGATTCGGTCTAGCAAGGAAGACTGGACTGTCATATTAGACAGTTTAGGAGCCCTGCCCTTATGATAAACCTCTAACCCAATTCTCTGAATCTCTGACTGAAGATATCTCTGCACTGAAAGCTGTGCTATGACTGCAACCTTTCGGCTCAAGGCATCTGCCACAACATTAGCTTTCCTTGGATGGTAGCTAATTTCACAATCATAGTTTTGACCAACTCCAACCACCGTCTTTTTCTTATATTCAATTCTTTCTGCGGTAAGAAATACTTGAGACTCTTGTGATCAGTGAATATCTGGAATTTCTCGCCATACAAGTAATGTCTCCGTATCTTCAACGCAAAGAAAAAGGTGGCTAACTCAAGACCATGAGTCTAGTAGTTCTTCTCATGCACTTTCAGCTGCCTGGAAGCATAAGCTATAACCCGACCATGCTGCATCAACACTGCGCCTAACCCGAGCTTAGATGCATCGGTGTATAATACAAAATCTCCTTGCCCTGATGGCATGGCTAACACTGGCGCTGAAATAAGAGCTTGCTTCAAAGTATCAAAGCTCTTCTGACATTCATCACTCCACACGAATTTAGCATTCTTCTTTGTCAGTAAAGTGAGTGGCACTGCTATCGAAGAAAACCCTTGAATAAATTTCCTTTAGTAGCCTGCTAGGCCTAGGAAACTGCGAATCTCTGACGTATTCTTCAGCTCAACCCATTCCTTGACTGCTGCTACCTTAGCTGGATCAACCTCAATACCACTGCTAGATATTATATGACCCAAAAACGCTACATTCTCCAACCAAATTCACACTTACTAAATTTCGCAAACAATTTGCGAATCTGCAAAACCGGCAAAACTGTACTCAAGTGATGACTGTGCTTCTCGTGACTCTTCGAGTAAATGAGAATATCGTCAATGAACACTATGACGAATTGGTTTAGGTACGAATGAAATACTTGGTTCATCAAGTCCATAAAAATTGCTGGAGCATTCGTCAGTCCAAACGACATCACTAAAAACTCGTAATGCCCATATCTGGTTCTGAAGGCTGTCTTATGAACATCTACATCTTTCACCTTCAGCTGATGATACCCCGATCGAATATCTATCTTAGAGAACACTGTAGCTCCCTGCAACTGATCGAACAAGTCCTCGATCCTTTGAAGTGGGTATTTATTCTTGATCGTTACCTTGTTCAGTTCTCGGTAATCGATACACAGTCTCATGCTCCCAACTTTCTTCTTTACAAAGAGCACTGGTGCGCCCCATGGTGAGAAACTAGGGCGGATGAATTCTTTGTCTAGAAGCTCCTGAATCTGCTGCTTGAGCTCTAACATCTCAGCTGGAGCTAGACGGTATGGTGCCTTAGAGTTGAAGGCCTGTGACGTCATCCGAAAATACGTCAGGAAAATCTCTTACTACTGGTACCTCAGTTATTGACGGAGTGGGTACGTCAGGTGCAGACACAATGCTGGCCAAGAAAGCCTGACAACCCTTGTGCATAAGTCTCCGCGCTTGCATGAAAGAGATCATGCGAGGGAAACTCCTCCATCTAGCTGGCTCAAAGAGAAACTGCTCCATGCCCAACGGTCTTACTAACACTGACCTTTTCTGGAAATCGACGAGAACTCTGTTCTTCGTCAGCCAGTCCATTCCCAAAATACTATCAAATTCTGGCATCGGTAACACGATCAGATCGGCGTACACTAGGTGGCCCTGCAGCTCGAGATCGATGTCTCTGACCACACTAGTAGCTGAAAATTCTTCCCTTGATGGGACTGTCACTGAATAGCTCACGTCGAGTCCAATAGACTTGACGTCCAGATGACTAGCGAATGTCTCTGAAATAAAAGAGTGGGTGGATCTTGAGTCTATCAGGGCCTTCGTGGATACTCTCTTTATGAAAATGTTTCCTGAGAGATGTTAGCACATCACACAACTTATATCCCAAACCTCTAATCTTAACTTCAAGCATAGCAGAAAATTTCTATCCCAAGTCACTAAAGTATTAACTAGCACCCTAATAATCACAAATAAAATCCAAAACATGCATAGCAAGAATACTGCGGTGCTTAAATAAATAAGTTTACCGTTCAATAGTGTCGTGTCTGGGTTTGCCTACTGAGCATGCATGGCGAACACTCTCCCCTGGGTTGGCTGCCTCCACTGTGGGCACTCCTTTAACATGTGATCACTAGCTCCACATTTGAAGCACTTGCCCGACTCATATAAACATTGTCCCAGGTGCTGGCGGTTGCACTTCGGGCACACTGGGTACTCCGACATCTGAGGAGCCTTTTGCTGCGGAACTGGACCCTTGCCTTTCGGCGGTCCTTGAAATGGCTTTTTACTGGCTGCCCCTGGAATGGCCTCTCGAACTGAGGTCGCTGTTGCTACTGCTACTGCGGTGCCTGATACGGCTTCTTGCCCTGCCTATCACTCTCAATATCCCTGTGGTCCTGCTCTGCCGCCAAGGCTCTAGATACGGAAATGGCATAAGTAGTAGGACCAGCGACCCTGACATCACGACGCAAGATCGGCCGCAAACCATCCATAAAGTGCCTCAGCTTCCCCTGGACATCATTAGCTATCAGGGGCACAAAGTGACACCCCCTTTCGAACTTCCTGACGAAGTCTGCCACGCTGCTGTCTCCCTGACGCAGCGTCATGAATTCCCTTGTCAATCTGGAGCGTACTTCCTCGGTGAAGTACTTGGAGTAGAATACCTCCTTGAAAACGTTCCAAGTCAAAGTCTGTAAATTAACCGACATAGACGCATTGTCCCACCACAGTCTGGCATCCCCTGTCAGAAAGAATGTGGCATATATGACCCTATCTGCATCTTGCAGCTCCATAAATGCGAAAATCACCTCGATAGACTTAATCCATCCTTCAACTATCATCGGGTCAGTAGTCCCCGAGAACTCCTTAGGATTCATCCTCCTAAACCTTTCATACATCGCCTCTGGTCTGGGCCTAGCCCCCACTTCCACTGTCGCCTGGTTACCCGCAAATTGTGCGAAGAACTGAGTCATTCCTGCAAGCATATGTGCCTATAAATCTGGCGGTGAAGGAAGAGGAGCGTCTCTCCCCTCCTCTCGAGCCTCTCTGTCCTCATCCCTTGCTTCTTGGTTAATCATACGTCTAGGAGGCATATTGTTCCAAAAAGTTACCCAACACGTAAACCCTATGTGCATGCATGAACGTAATATCAATAGCACAAGATGCACGTGAATTTGAACTTGAAACTAGACATGCTGAAATCATAACTTAATGCTTAATACATGGAATAATTCAAAACATTAAAACTTACAGACTTGAGGTGTGACTTCGTGAGCTTCTCGCAACTGGAAATAGGAATAACCCTTTACAAGAACACCGCTCTGATACCAACTGTAACGTACCCTATTTTGAACTACTTTTTGCGAAAAAATAAAAATTTTCTCAAATATAAAATAAACTTTCAAATTGTAATCATAAATAAACTGTCCAACCAAAAGTATTTGCAATGAGATAGATCCCATATAAAGTTTGCTAAAGAAAAATACTTGTTTAAACATCATAAACCAAAATGTAAAATCAGAGTAGTTGAAGCATCGCATAAAAACTTAAAACATCGGCTGTCCTCGGGTTTAGCCTCTCGCTCAGTCCAAGCCAGCTCACTGGTCCTCACCTCTCGTCTCCTCAAATTCATCCTCACCTGCATCGATCAAGTCTAGTGAGTCTAAAGACTCAACATGCATAAACTGTAAATAACAAGTACTACGTAATAAAACCACATGCATCTTTAAAATAAGACGTACATACTTGAAACTTGAGCGTAATAGCATAAACGTACTTGAAACATGAACGTAGCAGCATAAACGTAGATGTGCCATCATCATAAGAATTTTCTTAAACATACTTGCATCATACATACTTAAGCATACATAACAGCATTTGCGTAGAGGCATGTTTCAAAGCAAGTGACCCATACATAAATACGCCTGATCAGACTAAACAACAGTACTGGGCTGACAGGAAAAATCCACTGCCACATACATGAAATCGCCGTTCATGCTTTAACGAGTGGATTGGTCCCTGGTCATGCTTTACCGCTTTCCAATCCCATACATAATTTGGTCACAAGACATTTAGCTAGCATACCTCAAAAACATGAAAATATTTTCTTTTGCACTGTAGAACATACTTACTTGGCGTTGAGGGATTCGTTGGATCTCACTTGGGGCCACTGCTGCACATACTAACGTGAGTTCAAACTCTTATCTTTCATAACTTAGACGTAGGTACTCGTGCTCACTACCGAAGTAAATAAATAGCTTATGACATTCTAGATCACTCGGGACTTGACCTCGTTTAACCGTACTAAACCATGATATAGAGCCCAAAATAAATCCTTTGTTTTATATTCATAACCGCAAAACAAATTCTATATTTTATATTCAAATTTTTTTAAAAAATTTTATTTATTTTTTTTAAAGAGGGGTACACGGACCTCGTGTAGGAGTGCAGGTAGGCACTGAAATTTCGTATTTTTGAAGGAAAAAGGACACGGACTTCGTGTCAGGGTCCGGGTAGCCTCTAGACATGGAAATTCACGAAAATTCGCTATCTTATTCATTCACTCTTTCAATCCAAGCCTAAAGACCATGAACAAACACCTCGAAACTCATCCTAAGATGCTATTACATTGATTCAAACCCGTACAAACACCCCAAACGTCCCCAAGCATCGACAAGCAACTTCAATACAACAATAACCCGTAATTCGACATCGTTTCGGTTCCTACGACTTCTATTACATCCCAAGCCAATCACGACCCAAACGAATTACCAAATAACACCTAAATACATCCCATAACATATCTAAATGCAGTAGCACAAGCTCGATGATGCCGAACAAAGCCTGCAACAAATAAATTCAAGAAAATGTCAAGAACACATTTTCATAAAAGTCGCACTTTGAGCAGTCCCACGAAAACGATCATAACTCACTAATATCTTATTCAAATATTTTGAATGTACTGTCAAATCGAAGTTATCAAAAAGTTCTACGTTCCATATGTTGAAAGTTTTCCAGAAACTCGACCAAAAAATCGCAGTAATTCAAATGACAGCAAAATACGAGTTTTAGATCTAAAAACGTTTCAAAAATCGATCCAATAATTTTCTGCTCAAACTTTGCACATCACACATGGATTTTTACGCATAATAAATAATACAACGCATAATATGACGAGATAGACGCAAGAAAAATAAAATATACATGCCTTTTGATAATTAATGTTATCGAAACAACGACACCGAAGCGGGAAGGATGCGAGAGACAATCCGGGACGAACGTGGCGCTATTTTTCTTGAAGAAAAGGGCGAGAATTGCTGAAATTTTTGAAGGGAGAGGGCGGCTGCTGAGTTTTCTCTATGAACCTTAGGTTTTTACCTCTCAAAATCTGAAATAGAAGTGTAAAGAAATGTATGTGTGTGTGTTTTACGTGAGTGTGTATGTTAAAGTGTGTGTGTGTGTGTTTAGATTTAATTAAGGGTAATAAAATGCTTAATTAAAATAATACATTTAAATAAATCATGCATCTATAAAATCATTTTTAACTTAATTAAATATTTAAACAATTTAAATAAATACATGGGTTTTACGTGTAATGAATTTGGGCTCTACACTTAGTCTGTTTAGGTGAGGGCCGATCGGGTTGTGTAAAGAAACCTAGTGGCTATATGACGGGATTGAAGGTTTGTGATGCGTCGGCTGTGCAAGGGCCGTCCCTAACCTTGGAATAAACCCTGGTGGGTCTGAAACAAGTGGTTTATAGGCTGGTAGTGTAGGTTCAAGTCACGGTTTGAGTTGGAAAAATTTGGTTAAATTTATGGTCAATTCGGGTTAAACCGGGACCACGGTCCAAGTTTTAAAACGAATCGTATATGTTTTGAAAAGAGCTCAATTTTATGTCTAAGAATTGCTTATAAATATCTTTCGAGGTGTTTTGAGGAGTTTGGTTGGCTTCGGGTCAAAATTTAGAGGTCCAGGAGAAAAATTGTCAATTAGGGTTTCAAGGGCCCAAATGTCATTTTGCACCTGGGTCGAGTTTTTAGTCCTGGCAGCGCGCATGTTTTAAATTCTTATGTTATTAGGAATAGGAATTTTATGTAAATATGAAAAATAAGTTGCATGCTTGATTTTAAGGAAAAATTTACGGATATGCACGATTTTATTAAGTCATGATAAAATATTATGACATGTTTTGAAGGATGAGAGTTGGTTGTGATTAATACGATGATGTGATAATACGATGACATGCAAGGTCAAGGCTCAGTGGATTGATAATGCTGTCGTTGATGTCCCCGTCGCGGGGTACCGCGGTTATACATAGATGAATCTATCGCCTAATATGATGCTACGAAAGTCGCAACTAATGAACGGAATTGAGATGAAAAACGAACACGTATATGTTGATATGATGAGATATGTTATGAAAATTTTTATGCTTTGACAGGTCATGATTACGCTTACATCTTTTTAAGATCATGAAACATATTTTTATTACGTTACTTTTCACTGTTGTGTGTTATGTATATGTATTTGTTATGACGTTACAGGTGTGTTGAGTCTTTAGACTCACTAGCTGTGAATGATGCAAGTGAGCATATTCATCAGGAGATTCGAGGTGCCGAAGACTGAGTAGGCGGAGTTGGATGCGCGCATGAAAACCTGAGGACCGTACTTTGCGCACATCATGTTTTGAGTTAGGAGTGGACATGAATATTTTAAAACGAATTCGTTTTACCTATTGATGTTTGTCAGGATTTTTGCATTGTTCTTACTTGATTTATTTTTAATGACTAGCTAGAGTTTGATGACTTGACATATTTTTAACTGTAGTATTTTTACCAATATTTTGACCCTCCTATTTTAAAATGTGTGATTTACAGTTAATATTGCAAGCATGTATTTAAATATATTTTCGAGAATTTGCTTACAAAAAAAATTCTATTAGCATTTTAAGTGGCAATCGTTTCAGAAATAACTTAAGGTTACTTAGTATTTATAACTGATAGGGGATGTAGAGTTAGTTAAATCTTTGAGTTCCTTGAGATCTAGATATATAAAATAGAAGATGACGTCTCAGAGTACGCAGCGAAAGCGTGGTATAGTGCAAAATTTAAGCCAAGTGGATTAAGTATAAAGTGAATGAGGGAGCATAACCTTTTCGATGATCAAGATTAGGTAAATTTTGAGGAAGAAATGTTATTTAAGGGGAGAAGATTTGTAACGCCCGACAGATTCAGTACACTTAAATCGTATGCATGCAAATGATTGAAATTGCTTATTCTTTTTATTTCATTGGTTTTAAATGATCAAATGATATATAGTATATGGTTGAAGGTCTAATTGCACGATTACATGAAAAATAAAGATTTTATCCATGAAAACTAAAGATTTTATCCGAATACTCGATAATAGACAGGGAAATAAGACCGGGAACGACCAAGATAAAATATTTTTCGATAAATATTTTTGAGGCTTAATAATTTGATTAAATATGAATAAAATTTTCTAAAAATACTGGAGTCCAAGTTATTTTACGAGACAAGCTCGATTTTATCCGGGGAGCTGATTTTTGGCAAACGAAGGAATTTTAAAAGCCTGAATATAATTATTTTTAAAAAAATTTTGCTAAATTTTATTTTACAATTAAATAGGTATTATTAGGCCTAATTTACTTATGATTGAAGGGTCCAATTATCCCTAAACAAAAACCCAAAATCCTAACCTACTAAACACTTAAATTTCAAAAATAATAAATAAAAGAAACCTAGGGCACTTGATCATAAGGGCAGCCAAAAATCCACACACACCACACACACAATTTTCAAAAATATGGGGAGAAAAAGTTCAAGGATTCTTCGTCGCCTATTCGTCCCTCTTCGCAACCCGTGCCAACGATCGAATATTCAATCGTTTTAAACTCAAAGGCAGGCTTCTAAACTTCTTGGACACACCATTAAAATCATATTATTCTTGTTTAACGTACTTTTTCATGAAAATTATTTGATCATGAAAATTTTAACGATAGGATAAATATTTTCATTGTTTTTTATGATTTTACGCTTGTTCAAAATACGTTATGAATTCTAAGGGACACGCTACCTATATAAGAAGTTAAAGGGCTAGAAAAGTGTTGTTTAAGGGACAACACAAGGGCTGAACGAGCATGGAAGGGCTGTGCATGGCGAGGAGGGAGAACCTAGGGTTTTCTAGGAGTTTCCATGGGGTTTAACGGGCAAGGTGGCACATCTAGGGAGGAGACGCACTAGGTCTGGTCCAAGACTCTGTGCGCGGCATAGGGACGTGGCTAGGAAGAGTCCCAGCATGGCTGGACTCTTGGGAGCACAAGGAAACAATAGGTGCTAGGGTTCTCAGCTTGGGGAAAGATGTGTACGTCTGGCAGCAGGGCTGGAGGACTCGGTGCGCGGGCCAGGGTTGGTTCAGGAAGGTTCCATGATGGGCTAGGTACGATCTGGACTAGGGTGGTTTGGTCGCGGTTCGCGAGTGGGTGACGTGAAGGGTTCTAGGGAAGACTAGGGATCGCACGGCTTGGCTATGGGCTAGGGGCTGGTGCGCAGTGCTAGGCTAGGACTGGAGTGGTCCAGGAGTTACTGGTGATGGTTTGGTCTTAGGTGGCTCGAGGGTTGCTCGGTGTTTGGGAGTCGTGGCTTGATGTAATGGTTAGGGTTCAAACTTGGCATAGAAAAGGGCATGGGTTTGAACCAGGGATCCAAGGGGTGTGGTTCATGGCTCACAGAGGTAGTTTAGGCATGAAAAGTTTATGTTTAAATTTTAGGAAGAAAATATTAAGTTTTGAATTGATTTAAGATTAAACTGCTCAACGGTTTAGTAATTAAGGAAATAAATTGAAAGGCTTGGGTTTGCGTCTAAGCAAAATATGAGAAATTAATTTTAAGCTTATACGATATTTTGGGATAGTCTCGAGTCAATAAAAGTAAGAAAAAGTAAAAAATCGGAATTTGTTAACCCTGGGGCAAAAAGGTGAATTTACACCCGGGTAGTACGAACGGTTTGGCAGTGTTATGAAGAATCATAACGCATGCGAAATGATATTTTAAAACATTTATTATGAAAATATGAGTTTATGTTTTATGATAAATTTATGCAACTTTTACTGTTAAAATGTTATTTTTTTAATGTTGAAAGGACACGATATTTTATGATTAAAAAGAAAAAGAATAATATTTTGAAGGATGTGAATTGACTGTGATAAAAAAGATATGATATATGACTATTGGGAATATCGTGAGAGAGAAGACCCAGAGGGAGCCCAGCGATCGTATTTCCATTTACGTCAGTGCTTAGTGCCCGTCCCCGTGCGCAATGGTGAGTTAAGACTAATTAGTCGACCCAATGATACAGTTAGTAACTTTCAATGATTAAACTTCATCCAAAACGATAAATGATGAAAAGCTTTATGATTTGACGATTTATGATGCTTACAAATTTTAGCTAACTTATTTTGAATAAAAGTATGATTTTTAATGCATGTGCTTGTATATGTATTATTTTTTGTTACTCATGTTTAGAACGTGCTGAGTCATTAGACTCACCAGATTTGAATGTTGCAGGTGAGAATAAGATTGAAGAGGCACTGACGCTTGAGTGGATCGAGTACGGCAATATATTCCCGAGGGACATTATTTTCCGCATTAGCTTGATTGTCAAAGTTTTAAAGATTTTGGTAAAAAGTATTTAGAGATTTTCATGCTTTATTTTGAAGTTTAAATTTTGGAGTGTTTTAAATGTTGACGTATGATTTTGGTGATTGACGATTTATGGATTTTTATACAATAGAAACTTTTTAATGTTGAGTTATTTTAAATGAATGGTTCGAATTTATGAGTATAAAAGAAAAAAAAAATTTAATAGGATTTTAAGGTTTAAAAGTAGTGGATATTTTAATTAAGAAAAGAGTGATAATAAAATGATGGATAGGGAAATATAATATTTTGTGACAAAATAATATTATGTCCGGTGTGAATTTTGTGGATGCATGTGATAAATAAGGATTATTCTAATTTATACGAAAAATACCCTTGCGATGGAGGAGGAAAGAAAATGTTGGCTTCTTTTCTGCTAGAACAAAAGGGCAATAGTTGAATGAAATGGTAGGTTTAAGATATGGATTATGAAAACAAGGAGAGAGGTTTATTTCTCCAAGTTTAGTACAACCTAATCATATATATAATAGATTCAAGGGATTGTTAAAGAAAATACCAAACAAGATATTAACCCCAAAACCAACCCACAATCCCACATTATCACCCATACAAACACAAGGCCTTAATGTTTGTCGGGTTTTATTTTTGCATTATCAAAATTTGAATTGCAATAGCGAGTTTATTATCCTTAGTCTGATCATTTTCGTCACGTAATTAAGTTAATTTTTATCATATATCTTTATCATTACACACATTTTTATCATATTGAACATATTTTTATCAAGAGTTTTGTAAAAACTAAAATAAAATCATAGACACAATATCGAGATTGACTTTTTATTATTCTTACTGGCCTACTCTGACCGGTGCTTTTCAATCATTTGAGGTGCAACCTCAGAGATAGCCATAGCAGTGTTGTCTTTCAAGATCCATATAAGATCATCAGTGATGACATATCACATACAATCATCTTGGGTAGCCAGATGTGCTTACGTAAAAAAATTTCAATCATCATAATCTGCTTTGGGTGAAATCGTGTTAAATGATACCATTTGAATATATATATATATATATATGTGTGTGTGTGTGTGTGTGTGTGTGTACATATATCAGAGGTATGGAAAACAGGCTCTGATAGCACTAGTTAGAATCAAACATAGAGTTTAGAAAAGGGTTAATAAACATTTAATATTTTCTTTGAAACTTGAGTTGGAATTAACAGTTATTAGCTGTTAATCCCTATTTTTGGCCGACTAGATGCATCTAGATCATTAAAAAGGTTTTTCAAGTGCGTAAGGATCAGGTTGGATTAGTTCTATTGTAGAACCCGAAAATCAGATTACGTATAAGCCATGCATAATCGTTACTATTTAAATTAAAAATGATTTTTTTGATATATGAAGTGTTAATTCATTTTTTAATAATTTTAAGTCATGATTATTTATTTTAAAGGTAGATGTTTAGTTTTATCTTTTCAGGATAAATACGCGAGGTCGGACCGGAGTTTGGAGATTAGAGATAAGATTAATAGTAAGAAAATATTCCTAAATTTAATTTAATTCAAGGAATAATTTAATTTAAAGGAAAAGAATTTTTTAAGATTTATTAATTTATGTGAGCTAAGTAATTAAATAAATTCTTTTAGGTTCAATAATTAATTAAAACTTAAATTAAAATGTGTAAACAAATTGGGATTAATTAATCTAAGTATAATATATTCAAGAAATTAAATATAGTATTTTAATACTTAAATTTTAGGTTAAGTGTGTCATGCAAGAGTTTATCCTAAATTAATGAGTTAATTCACTAAAATAAATATAATGGTATTTATAAACCTTAAGAATTTAAAATACAAGGTTTAAATAATAGTATACCATACAAATGAATAATAATTTTCGGTTAAGACAATTCAAAGGTGTAGAAAATCTATTCATGTTACTCTCTATGACCATTAAGGTGAATTCATTCCCTCACTTTAATTCACTAATTAGTAGTAAATTCAAATGTAATAATATACTTCATTTCTCCTCAACCTATGAGCCTAGAAAATGAGCTGATCGTGAATTGAGAATAAGAAAATGTATCGGCTAACAAAGGGAATGAGAAGCATTTCAAATTTCATTCTAAGCCTTCACTTGTAACTTCTCACCTTAATGCATATTATGACACCTTTAACACCTCTTGTAATCATCACCACCATTACATAATATTCCTCCATCCCTATGAACGAAAATATCAGAAAACAGCAGCTTAGAAATCGTGAAAACAGTAGCAGAAAAAGTAAGAAAGAAAAGGATCCTCAACTCCGATTCCGTCGCGTCGTGTTCCTCGTTTTGATTTGTTTTTGTCAAAACAAATTCCAGACATGTATATATGGTTTCTTTTCTCTTCATTCAAGTCCTATAGATATTTTTAAAACATTATATGTTCAAGATTCATGAGGCAAAACGAATTTATGGCAGCAACATTTTCGAAAACAATCTGCACAGGTTCTCGGCCTTGGCTTATGTTTTTGTTTGAGATGTTTCTTGTGATTTCAGGAGGTTGTTCGGTTCCAGGCAATCAAGGCTGCATTTAGACATCATTTAGAGGGTGTTAGGGTGTTTTGGGTCAGTTGTTTCAGTCCATACACTCAAGAACAAAGCAATGACAGCAATCATTCCTTAGTTGCGGAAATGAGTCACGATTTTTGTCATTTAGTGTTTAATGGGTGTGTTCGAATCTTGGCTGTCCTAGGGGCTGTAGCCATGGTTAGAACTCTACCTTAACATGTCAAGGACGTGACCAAATCATCCCTTCAAGGATTGGTTCACGGATCCATCGAAATTTCACCAAAACATCACAAGTACATTTCGGTTTCATCATTTTCTGTGTGAGTAACTTTCGGTTTTTTTGAGGTGTTGGATGGATTGTGGTTGGCTTCTAGCCCATATCCATGGTTCATACAACTCTACATCATGTGTAGATCGAGCCATGGTTGATAAAATGGCCCTTGGAACGAGACAAGACAGTAAAATATTTCAATACAACACACTACACAACAAATGGTGCTCTCGGCTGGTATGCTGTGATTGTCCTAGGTGTTTTCTTGGGTTGTGGTTGGCTTTTAGCCCTTAGTCATGGTCCAAGCCATGCCTTAGGATGTTGGTAAGAGTCTTTGGTTGGTGGTTCAAGCCAATGGTCATTAAATTTCAGAGTTTAGACCACAAACACACAAGCTGCTACTGCTGTATTTTGACAGCAACTTTCAGTTTCGGTTTTGGGGCTTGTTTGAGTTCTTGGTTGGCTTTTAGCCCATGGCCTTGGACTGGACAATACCAATGAGTTAGGAAGGTCATGATTTTGGCCGTTTGTGATTCGGCTGAGTTTAGTGGTCGTACGAGAATTTACGGTGCAATGTGCCAAAATGACTCTCGAAAGAGTGTTTTATGTTTTTGGATTCCATTCCCCAATTTTCGTGTACAGCTATCATCATGAACATTTTTTAGTATTTTAGGTGTATTTTTAATCATGGTTAAACGTCGGTTTAATGTTGATACGAAGTCATGATTAAAAATCAAGTTATTGGTTCTAATCGTCTCGTTTTTAGTTCGATTGTTTTTTTGTCAAGTTAAGATTAATTGCATGTGTCACCTACTAGAACTAGGTTGCAGCAAGCCTGGGAACGATCCAACTCAATTCGGTAAAAACAAGGTTATAGTTATATTACGTGCACAAAAATATATAATGTTTATTTTTGAGATATATGCGATATGTCTTGTGGCCACCTTACGTTTATGGGTTTGGAAGTCGGTAGGCACAACCGAGGACCTCTCCACCCGGTGACTTACGACCGGTTTACAATTATGTATGGGTACGGATATCCAGTCCAAGGGCTGTGGTGATCTCTACCGCCTAGTATACTGTGGTTTAGTCTGATCAGGCGCTCACGTTATGTTATGGGCCACTTGCTTAGAAACATTATCTCTACCAGAAAATTATGATATGATATGACTGAGCTCTATTGAGCAAAGCTTTTACGCATGATTTTCATATATGCACGTAGTTATAATTAATCATGATACGTCTTTCATTGTACGCTTTTCGATACCATATTTTTACGTTGCATGCGATTTTATGCTATATAGGGTGTTAGTGTGTTTTTGGGTCAGTTGTTTCAGTCCATACACTCAATAACGAAGCAATGACAGCAAACATTCCTTAGTTGCAGAAATGAGTCACTTTTTTTGTCATTTAGTGTTTAATGGGTGTGTTCGAATCTTGGCTGTCCTAGGGGCTATAGCCATGGTTAGAACTCTACCTTAACATGTTCAAGCACGTGACCAAATCATTCCTTCAAGGATTGGTTCACGGATCCATCGAAATTTCACCAAAACATCACAAGTACATTTCGGTTTCATCATTTTCTGTGTGAGTAACTTTCGGTTTTTTTGAGGTGTTGGATGGATTGTGGTTGGCTTCTAGCCCATAGCAATGGTTCATACAACTCTCCATCATGTTTAGATCGAGCCATGGTCGATCAAATGGCCCTTGGAATGAGACAAGACAGTAAAATATTTCAATACAACACACTACACAACAAGTGGTGCTCTCGGCTGGTATGCTGTGATTGTCCTAGGTGTTTGCTTGGGTTGTGGTTGGCTTTTAGCCCTTATCCATGGTACAAGCCATGCCTTAGGATGTTGGTAAGAGTCTTTGGTCGGTGGTTCAAGCCAATGGTCATTAAATTTCAGAGTTTACACCACAAACACACAAGCTGCTACTGCTGTATTTTGACAGCAACTTTCAGTTTCGGTTTTGGGGCTTGTTTGAGTTCTTGATTGGCTTTTAGCCCATGGCCTTGGACTGGACAATACCTTAATGAGTTAGGAAGGTCATGTTTTTGGCCGTTTGTGATTAGGCTGAGTGTAGAGTTCGTACGAGAATTTACGGTGCAATGTGCCAAAATGACTCTCGAAAGAGTGTTTTATGTTTTTGGATTCCATTCCCCAATTTTCTTGTACAGCTATCATCATGAAAATTTTTCAGTATGTTATGGGTATTTTTAATCATGGTTAAACGTCGGTTTAATGTTGGTTCGGGTTTGTACGAAGCCATGATTAAAAATCAAGTTATTTGTTCTAATCGTCTCGTTTTTAGTTCGATTGTTAAGTTTTTGTCAAGTTAAGATTAATTGCATGTGTCACCTACTAGAACTAGGTTGCAGCAAGCCTGGGAACGATCCAACTCATCCGGTAAAAATAAGGTTATAGTTATATTACGTGCACAAAAATATAAAATGTTTATTTATGAGATATATGCGATATGTCTTGTGGCCACCTTACGTTTATGGGTTTGGAAGTCGGTAGGCGCAACCGAGGACCTCTCCACCCGGTGACTTACGATCGGTTTATGATTATGTATGGGTACGGATATCCAGTCCAAGGGCTGTGGTGATCTCTACCGACCGATATACTGTGGTTTAGTCTGATCAGGCGCTCACGTTATGTTATGGGCCACTTGCTTAGAAACATTATCTCTACCAAAAAATTATGATATGATATGATTGAGCTCTATTGAGCAAAGCTTTTACACATGATTTTCATATATGCACGTAGTTATAATCATGATACGTCTTTCACTGTACGCTTTTCGATACCATATTTTTACGTTGCATGTGATTTTATGATATATATTTACTTGTTATTCACGATATATACATGTTGAGTCTTTAGACTCACTAGACTTGATTGTTGTAGGTACTGATGAGGTCGAGACGGAAGGGCGGAGACCAGTGAGTTATCTTGGGGCAGCAGTAGTAAACCCGATGACCTCAAGTTTTAGTTTATGCCCTTTCTTATGTTCAAACTCAGTTTTAATACGTTGGATATATTTTGAAGTTGTTGTTTGAAAACAATATTTGCTTCCGCTGTTATTTTAAAGTTAAAATTATTTACATGTTTATTTTATAAATGAGGCAAGATAATTATTTATTTAGAAAATTTTTAATAATTCCGCTAATATATGAATACCAAATACGGGCCTTTACAGTTGGTATCAGAGCCTATGATCTTGTTAAGGGTTGTACTACTACTGCTCTCGAGAAGCTCATGAAGTCACGTCTTTGGTCTGTAAGTTTTACGATTACGCATTTCGTTTAAAGCATGAAATATTTTTATTCATCATGTTTGCATGAAATATTGTATGTCAAGATTACGATTATGCAGTATTTATTTAAATTTAAAGAAAATAGTAGGATTATGCATGTTGGTTACGTATGGGTTATAATTATGGAACAGCATGCCTCCTAGACGCATTATTGATCGCACGGGAGGTGATGAGCATCGTCATGAGAACGAGGAGAGAGATTTACCACCACCCCCTCCACCAGACATGAATGCCCAGATGCTAGCTGGGATGACTCAGTTCTTCGCACAGTTTGCGGGGAACAATGCAGTGGGAGCCAGACAGACGGGGCCGGAGGCTATCTATGAGCGGTTCATGAAGATGCGACCAAAGGAGTTCTTAGGGAAGTCAGATCCTATGGCTGCCGAGGGCTGGATTAAGTCCCTTGAGGTTATTTTCGAGTTCATGGAGCTTGGAGATCAGGACAGAGTTCGTTGTGCGACCTATCTATTTGGAGGAGAAGCCCGCTTGTGGTGGGAAGGAGCATCCGTAGCCTTGAATTTGGATACTCTGAGCTGGACGCGCTTTACAGAGGTATTCTACTCTAAATATTTTACTAAAGAGGTGCATTCGAGGTTGACCACGGAGTTCATGACCCTGAGGCAGGGAGACTTGACTGTTACGGAGTTCATCCGTAAGTTCGAGAGGGGATGTCATTTTGTACCCCTAATTGCTAATGATGCTGGAGCCAAATTGAGGCATTTTCTGAATGTCTGTGGCCGATCTTGCGCCGTGATGTTAGGGTGGCTGGCCCTACTACCTATGATGTTGCTGTTTCCAGAGCTCTAGCGGCAGAGCAAGATCAGAAAGATATTGAGAGCGATCGCAATGGTAAACGACCATTTCAGGCACCACACCGTCCTCCTCAGCAACAACATCAGAATAAGAGACCTTTCCATGGACCACCCAGGAACAGAGGGCAGCAACAGCAACAGCAGGGATGGGCAGTCCCGAGGACAGTGGAGTATCCAGTATGTGCCCAGTGCTCAAGCCGTCATGCTGGGACTTGTATGTATGGTTCGGGAAAGTGTTACAAATGTGGTAGTACCGACCACATATTGAAGAATTGCCCTCAGAAGAATCTGCCTACCCAAGACAGAGTTTTTGCTCTCCATGCTGCAGAGACTAACCCGGAGACGATGCTCATGACAGGTATCCTAAATATTTAAGTTGTATTTGAAGTTTAATGTTTTGGGTTAAGATTTTGAACTTAGAATTTATGATAGGATTGCATGTTCTAATCAGTGTTATTTACGGGAATTTAGGTTAAAAGAAATTTGACCTTTGCATGACTATAAGCATAGTTCTTGTAAAACTATTGGGTTTAGCATGATATTCCAATCTTTTAGGGAGAATCTTTATAGCCGGTTCAGCTACGAAAGTCTTGATAGATTCAGGGGCTACTCATTCGTTCATTTCAGAAACCTTTGCAAATTCTCTCAAGATCAAGACAATTGGGCTAGACATAGCGTACTCAGTAGTATTGCCTTCTGGAGAGGAGCTGACAGCTACTAATGTAATCCGAGATATAGACCTCGAACTTCATGGTAATCTTGTGTATGCGGATCTTATCGTTCTGCCGATGCCAGAATTTGATATCATTCTGGGGATGGACTGGCTATTGAGGAACAGAGTTTTGATTGATTTCCTGCGGAGATCTGTTCTAGTCCGACTGCCTGGGATGGAGCAATTTTATTCGAGCCAGATAGGTATTTTAATTTACCGCGTATAATACCTTATGTCCAGGCTAGGAAACTCATGCATCGAGGGTGCCGAGCATTTTTAGCTACTCTTGTATCTGTTCCCGAGACACCCAAACAGTTAGCACCTGATGTTCCAATTGTCCGGGATTTTCTAGACATTTTTCCTGATGACGTCTCTGGTCTACCACCTGTGCGAGAGGTGGAATTTTCTATTGAGCTTATGCCCGGTACTGCGCCGATCTCCAAAGCACCGTACCGATTAGCACCGACGGAGATGGCAGAACTCAAGAAACAGATTCAGAAACTTCTTGACAAGGAATTTATTCGCCCGAGTTTTTTGCCATGGGGCGCGCCAGTTTTATTTGTGAAGAAGAAGGATGGTTCGATGAGGCTCTGCATTGATTATCGGGAGCTGAACAGAGTTACAGTGAAGAACAAATACCCACTTCCGAGGATTGAAGATTTGTTTGATCAGTTGCAGGGAGCATCAGTCTTCTCCAAGATAGATCTGCGTTCCGGGTATCATCAGTTACGGGTGAAAGACGCCGATGTTCTCAAGACTGCTTTTAGGACTCGTTATGGCTACTTCGAGTTTCTTGTGATGCCGTTCGGTTTGAAGAATGCGCCAGCGATCTTCATGGACCTCATGGATCGCGTATTTCAGCCGTATCTTGATCAGTTCGTGATAGTATTCATAGATGATATTCTCGTCTACTCCAAAAATCAAGAGGATCACAGCAGACATCTGATTACAGTATTGCAAACCCTACAAAAGAACAAGCTATTCGCGAAGTTCAGCAAGTGCGAGTTCTGGCTAGAGAAGGTGGCGTTCTTAAGCCACGTCGTTTCTAGCAGTGGTATTGAGGTAGACCCAGCGAAAGTTGCAGCAGTCAGAGATTGGGTTGTGCCGCAAAATGCATCAGAGATCCGTAGTTTCCTTGGGCTAGCTGGATATTATCGGAAGTTTATTCAGGGATTCTCCTCCATCGCAGTTCCACTCACGTCGTTGACAAAGAAGAATGCTAAGTACGTGTGGACCGATGAGTGTCAGAAGAGCTTCGATTCTTTGAAGCAAGCTCTTATTTCAGCACCAGTGTTGGCCATGCCTTCAGGGCCCGGAGATTTTGTTCTGTATACCGATGCTTCGAAACTCGGGTTAGGCGCAGTATTGATGCAGCATGGGAAGGGGATAGCATATGCTTCTCGTATGTTGAAGATTCATGAGAAGAATTATCCTACCCATGTCTAGAGTTGGCAGCCGTAGTATTTGCATTGAAAATTTGGAGGCATTATTTGTACGGAGAGAAGTGCCAGATCTTTACCGACCACAAAAGTCTCAAATACTTCTTTACACAGAAAAAGTTGAATATGCGGCAGAGGCGTTGGTTGAAGCTAGTGAAAGACTATGACTGTGACATTAGCTATCATCCTGGCAAAGCTAATGTATTTGCCGATGCGTTGAGCAGGAAAGTTGCAGTGATGGCTCATTTGGTGATTTCGAGACCTCTTCAGTTTGAGATACAGAGGTTTGATCTAGAGACATATCCTCGAGGTAGAGTTCCTCGTCTATCTACTTTGACGATTCAGTCTTCTTTTTTAGACTATATTCGCAGTGAACATTTAGCAGACGAGCAGTTGGCAAAGTGGAGGCAGAGAGATGAGGCCAAGGGCAGTATCTTGTACACAGTAAGAGACGGAATTGTGAGATATCGAGACAGAATGTGGGTTCCTAGCAGCGATTCTATTCGAGCAGATATTTTAGCTGAGGCCCATATGTCGCCGTACTCTATTCATCCAGGGAGTACGAAGATGTACAAAGATCTACAGTTATTATATTGGTGGCCCGAAATGAAGAGGGATATCAGACGTTTTGTATCCGAGTGTCTGACTTGCCAGCTAGTGAAGACGGAGCATCAGAGACCAGCAGGTTTGCTCAAGCCTCTTCCTATTCCCGAATGGAAGTGGGAGAATGTCACCATGGACTTCGTTGTTGGTCTGCCGAAGTCAGTCAGAGGGTCGAATGCTATATGGGTGATTGTAGATCGTCTTACGAAATCAGCTCATTTCTTGCCTATTAAGACGACTTTCTCCATGATCCAGTATGCAGAGTTGTATATCCGGGAGATCGTCAGACTTCATGGTATTCCAGTTTCTATAGTGTCTGACCGAGATCCTAGATTCACTTCCTCATTTTAGAAGAGTCTACATTCAGCTATGGGTACGAAGTTTTTGTTTAGCACCGCTTTCCACCCACAGACAGATGGTCAGTCCGAGAGAGTTATCCAGATTGTGGAGGATCTTCTCCGTGCATGTGTCCTCGATTTCTCCGGGAGTTGGGAATCAAAGTTGCCATTGGTGGAGTTTACCTATAACAACAGTTTTCAGTCGTCTGTAGGTATGGATCCATATGAAGCACTGTACGGTCGTAAGTGTAGATCGCCTATTCATTGGGATGAAGTAGGGGAGAGATCAGAATTTGGTCCGGACATTGTGCAGCAGACTGCTGATATGGTAGTCAAGATCCGTGATAGGATGAGGACTGTTCAGAGTAGACAGAAGAGTTATGCGGATCAGAGGAGGAGAGATCTAGAGTTTGCGGTTGGTGACCATGTTTTCGTGAAGATAGCACCGATGAAAGGTGTCATGCGGTTCGGAAAGAAAGGAAAGCTCAATCCGAGATTCATCGGACCATTTGAGATCCTCGACAGAGTTGGGACATTAGCTTATCGTGTTGCTCTTTCGCCGAATCTGGCCGGAGTACACAACGTGTTCCACGTCTCTATGTTGAGGAAGTATATGGCGAATCCATCGCATGTCTTGAACTTTGAACCGTTGCAGCTCACTCCGAACTTGTCTTATGAGGAAAGACCGGTGCCAATCTTAGACAGACAAGAGAAAAAGCTTCGGAACAAAATGGTCAAGCTAGTGAAAGTCAAATGGCTTAATCATTTAGAGGAGGAAGCTACGTGGGAATCTGAGCGAGAGATGAATAGTCGATATCCCGAGTTATTCGGTAAGTTTTAATTTCGGGGACGAAATTCCTTTAAGGGGGGTAGAGTTGTAGAACCCGAAAATCAGATTACGTATAAGCCATGCATAATCGTTACTATTTAAATTAAAAATGATTTTTTTGATATATGAAGTGTTAATTCATTTTTTTAATAATTTTAAGTCAAGATTATTTATTTTAAAGGTAGATGTTTAGTTTTATCTTTTCAGGATAAATACGCGAGGTCGGACTGGAGTTTGGAGATTAGAGATAAGATTAATAGTAAGAAAATATTTCTAAATTTAATTTAAGTCAAGCAATTATTTAATTTAAAGAAAAATAATTTTTTAAGATTTATTAAATTTATGTGAGCTAAGTAATTAAATAAATTCTTTTAGGTTCAATAATTAATTAAAACTTAAATTAAAATGTGTAAACAAATTGAGATGAATTAATCTAAGTATAATATATTCAAGAAATTAAATATAGTATTTTAATACTTAAATTTTAGGTTAAGTGTGCCATGCAAGAGTTTATCCTAAATTAATGGGTTAATTCACTAAAATAAATATAATTGTATTAAAAACCCTAAGAATTTAAAATACAAGGTTTAAATAATAGTATACCATGCAAATGAATAATAATTTTCGGTTAAGACAATTCAAAGGTGTAGTAAATCTATTCATGTTACTCTCAATGACCATTAAGGTGAATTCATTCCCTCACTTTAATTCACTAATTAGTAGTAAATTCAAATGTAATAATATACTTCATTTCCCCTCAACCTATGAGCCTAGAAAATGAGCTGATCGTGCATTGAGAATAAGAAAATGTATCGGCTAACAAAGGGAATGAGAAGCATTTCAAATTTCATTCTAAGCATTCACTTGTAACTTCCCACCTTAATGCATATTATGACACCTTTAACACCTCTTGTAACCATCACCTCCATTACATAATATTCCTTCATCCCTATGAACGAAAATATCAGAAAACAGCATAGAAATCGTGAAAACAGCAGCTGAAAAAGTAAGAAAGAAAAGGATCCTCAACTCCGATTCCGTCGCGTCGTGTTCGTCGTTTTGATTTGTTTTTGTCAAAACAAATTCCAGGCATGTATATATGGTTTCTTTTCTCTTCAATCAAGTCCTATAGATATTTTTAAAACTTTATATGTTCAAGATTCATGAGGCAAAACGAATTTATGGCAGCAACATTTTCGAAAAAAATCTGCACAGGTTATCTGCCTTGGCTTATGTTTTTGTTTGAGATGTTTCTTGTGATTTCATGAGGTTGTTCGGTTCCAGGCAATCAAGGCTGCATTTAGACATCATTTAGAGGGTGTTAGGGTGTTTTTGGGTCAGTTGTTTCAGTCCATACCGTCAAGAACGAAACAATGACAGCAAACATTCCTTAGTTGCAGAAATGAGTCACGATTTTTGTCATTTAGTGTTTAATGGTTGTGTTCGAATCTTGGCTGTCCTAAGGGCTGTAGCCATGGTTAGAACTCTACCTTAACATGTCAAGGACGTGACCAAATCATCCCTTCAAGGATTGGTTCACGGATCCATCGAAATTTCACCAAAACATCACAAGTACATTTCGGTTTCATCATTTTCTGTGTGAGTAACTTTCGGTTTTTTTGAGGTGTTGGATGGATTGTGGTTGGCTTCTAGCCCATAGCCATGGTTCATACAACTCTCCATCATGTATATATCGAGTCATGGTCAATCAAATGGCCCTTGGAACGAGACAAGATAGTAAAATATTTCAATACAACACACTACACAACAAGTGGTGCTCTCGGCTGGTATGCTGTGATAGCCTAGGTGTTTGCTTGGGTTATGGTTGGCTTTTAGCACTTATCCATGGTCCAAACCATGCCTTAGGATGTTGGTAAGAGTCTTTGGTCGGTGGTTCAAGCAAATGGTCA
This sequence comes from Primulina tabacum, assembly GCF_025594145.1. NCBI lineage: Eukaryota > Viridiplantae > Streptophyta > Magnoliopsida > Lamiales > Gesneriaceae > Primulina > Primulina tabacum. Next base: position 22,852,184 of record NC_134564.1, read on the forward strand.
TTAAATTTCAGAGTTTACACCACAAACACACAAGCTGCTACTACTGTATTTTGACAGCAACTTTCAGTTTCGGTTTTGGGGCTTGTTTGAGTTCTTGGTTGGCTTTTAGCCCATGGCCTTGGACTGGACAATACCTTAATGAGTTAGGAAGGTCGTGTTTTTGGCCGTTTGTGATTCGGCTGAGTTTAGAGGTCGTACGAGAATTTACGGTGCAATGTGCCAAAATGACTCTCGAAAGAGTGTTTTATGTTTTTGGATTCCATTCACCAATTTTCGTGTACAACTATCATCATGAACATTTTTCAGTATGTTAGGGGTATTTTAATCATGGTTAAACGTCGGTTTAATGTTGGTACGAAGTCATGATTAAAAATCAAGTTATTGGTTCTAATCGTCTCGTTTTTAGTTTGATTGTTAAGTTTTTGTCAAGTTAAGATTAATTGCATGTGTCACCTACTAGAACTAGGTTGCAGCAAGCCTGGGAACGATCCAACTCATCCGGTAAAAACAAGGTTATAGTTATATTACGTGCACAAAAAAATAAAATGTTTATTTTTGAGATATATGCGTTATATCTTGTGGCCACCTTACGTTTATGGGTTTGAAAGTCGGTAGGCGCAACCGAGGACCTCTCCACCCGATGACTTACAACCGGTTTACTATTATGTTTGGGTACGGATATCCAGTCCAAGGGCTGTTGTAATGCCCGAGAATTTGACTATGTAAACTGAGATGAATTATTGATTATGAACTGAGGTGATTATAGCCGGGCCATTCCGAGACCAGACTGGGCAAAACATATGAAAAGTACAATGTTTGGACAGAACTGTTGGCGCCCGAGCGGTAGGAAATGACCGCCCGAGCGCCAGTGTTCAATAAGAATACCATTCGGGCAGAACCTGTGGCGCCCGAGCGGTACAAAATTTCCGCCCGAGCGCCAATGGATAACAAGCCGAGTACCGGGCAAAGATTGCATTCTGGGTGTGTTATATCTGTAGATGATATATCTGTTGAATTTAGCAGAATTAAACCGGAATTAGTTGGCCGAGGTGGATATCAGTGTCAAACATTTGCGGTTTATGAGTTTAGCAGATCAGTACCGATGAGTGATGTTTTGAATCTGATGGAAGCTTGCTGTTGTTTTGAATCTGTATTTGAATCAGGTAAGTAATACTGCCCTGTATATGAATAACCAATCTGTTGTTCCAGATGTTCCTAATTTAAAATGATAATATTGCCAGAAGTGTGCAATAATCTATGCGGTATGCATTTTGATAGCTGAAAAGGTGTTGATAGAAACAGATGAGAGTAGATATGACAGAGTTTGTACTGAAATGTCTAATTACCTACAGATAAAGACTGAAAGATAGAAACCAGGAGATTGGTTACACAGATTATTGATACTTAAATAGAAATGGGAGTACATTTCTATGGATTGGTGGCGAAACTATCGAAATTTTCCTAAGACTGTGATGCGATGTGATTATGATTATAATTGATAGAATGCTTGAATCTGCATATATTAGGTGTACAGGATGATGTACAGATAAGATCAGACGATCAAGAGTTATGTCAGAAAAATGATTAGACTGCATTGAATGCCAAAATTGACTATATCATACCATGATTTTCGGTTGATTTTGTATTTTTGGCAGAATATATTATAAACTCCTTCACCTATCGTCTATAGATTGACGGATAGTCGGAGCAAACTATCCGGATACTGGAGAATATCCAAGAACTGTAGTGCTGGATTTTAGCACTAGTTGACATGATTTATTGTCATTTATGAATTATCGTACAACCACAGCTATCAGACGTGTATTGAAATGACTTCTTTCGAAGCGTTGTACGAAATGAAATGTTGATCCCCTCTTTATTGGGATGATATCTCTGAGGTTCCTGAGATCGGACCTGGCATGATCAGAGATATGACTGAAAAAGTGAAGCTGATTCAGAAGAAAATGAAGGCAGCCCAAGACAGACAAGCCATATATGCCAATGTCCGACGACGACCGTTGGTATTTGAGGCTGGAAACCGAGTATTTTTGAAAATTTCACCTTTCAGATGAATTGTCCGAGTTGGCAAGAAAGGGGAGTTGTCTCCACGATAGATTGGGCCGTATGAGATTCTTGAGAAGATATGAGATCGTGCCTATCGACTCACTTTACCACTTTCATTATCCGGAATACATGATGTCTCTCATGTAGTTTTATGGCAGAAGTACATGCAAGATACTTCACATATGATTCAACCAGACGAAGTTGAATTGAATGAGACATTGAGCTATTTTGAAAAGCCGATTCAGATTCTTGATCGGAAAGAATAAGCAACTTAGAACGAAGACTATTCCACTTATGAGGATCCATTGGAGTCGTAATAGCAATGAAGAAGTTATCTGAGAAACTGAGTCAGATCGGAGGCGGAAGTTTCCAGAGTTATTTCACTGATGTGAATTATGTTACCTAGCTTCTTCTGTTATACCTTCTTATGATATGATTTGATTGCCTGTGATTTCGAGGACGAAATCATATCTAAGGGGGGGAGAAATGTAATGCCCGAGAATTTGACTATTGTAAACTGAGATGAATTATTGATTATGAACTGAGGTGATTATAGCCGGGCCATTTCGAGACCAGACTGGGCAAAACATATGAAAAGCACAATGTTTGGACAGAACTGTTGGCGCCCGAGCGGTAGGAAATGACCGCCCGAGCGCCAGTGTTCAATAAGAATACCATTTGGGTAGAACCTGTGGCCCGAGCGGTACAAAATTACCGCCCGAGCGCCAATGGATAACAAGCCGAGTACCGGACAGAGTGTTCGGCGCCCGAGCGGTAGTTTATAACCGCCCGAGCGCCGACTGAAAATCATGGAGAATGGGACACGTATCTTTACATGCAAGTTGATATATATATATCATTCCTTCAGTAAAGGGACGAAAGAAAAGAAGGGAAATCAGAAGGAAAGAACCGAGAAAGCTTTGGAAGAAATCCTTACGCCTTTTGTGAGAAATCCGCCCGTCCGATTTTGAATCCGACTTCGGTATTGAGTTCCTATCGACGTAGGCTACAACTGGACGTAATTTTTGCTACGTTTTGATATGATTTGAAATTATGGTATTGTCAGAATATGATAGGATTCATATATGATGTTCTTGACATGTTAGACATCGTATAATCGAAATCGGACTGAAGAATAGATACCATATGGAATTGTTATGATTTTCAGAGTTGAGTTGATTGAGATTTGATATCAGAATTGAATTGTTATCAAACATGAGATGTTAGAATTGATATCTGACTGATATGGTAGTGCTAGATATATTGAAATTATGACATCATATTGTTAAAACAGAATTTGATTGAATTCTGATTATATCCAGTATTGATTGAGTGGTGTATTGATGCCATACCCTCAATATTGTTATTGTCAGATTGAGTATAGACAGGCTTGGGGTTCGAGACTTCGACAGAGTCAGAGTATCAGAAAGAAAGGTATAAATTAATGTTGAGTTGGGATTGCACAACTCGAGTGAGGTTTGACTCGAGTCTCCCTAAATCACATACTTAGTTTATTGCATTGATATTTTTAATTGATGAGATTGATGTTTGTAGTCTATTGATTTATAGCCACTGCATGTATTGACTACTGATTCGTTTAGTCATTGGCTGATTCGCCTAGTCACCGGCTGATTCGTCTGGTTATTGGCTGATTCGTCTAGTTATCGACTGATTCGTCTAAACTTTGGCTGATTCGCTTAATTATTGTCTGATTCGTCTAGTTATTGGCTGATTCGCTTAATTGTTGGCTGATTCGTCAATTATGCGGCTGTTTCGCCCAGACACTGGATATATGAATTATATCGATGCCGTTTAGGGTTGATTCATTCCTATCGACTGAGATTCGATATAATTACCAATATCCAGACATTGGGATCCCTAGGTTAGAGTTGAGTCGAGTCTGAGACGACGCGTTGTTTGAGTCAAGTCTGATACGACTAGTTGATTTACGGTTTTGATATCATACATGTTTGTTGATTGGCTGCATCTGAATGATATTTGTTATATGCTTTTGTATATGTTTTTATATGATTGCATGTTTACATTGTTTATACTGGGATTTATTCTCACCGGAGTTATCCGGCTGTTGTCTTGTTTTGTATGTGTGCATGACAACAGGTGGGACAGGTTCAGGGTTGAGAAGATGAAGAGAGATCGTGATTAGAGTGGAGGCTCCGGACTTGGATTAGAGATAGGGTTAGACACGTGATATTAGCTGTTAAACCTTAGTTGAATAAATGTATGTGGTACAGGACTTGTACTTTTATACTGAGATATATATACGTTTTATTTCACTACGTTCCGTATTTTAAAAAAAATTTAGACCCTGTTTTATAATTGATTAATTAGTCCTAACGACGATTAAGAACATGATTAGCGTTTAGGTCCCCACAGCTGTGGTGATCTCTACCGCCTAGTATACTGTGGTTTAGTCTGATCAGGCGCGCACGTTATGTTATGGGCAACTTGCTTAGAAACATTATCTCTACCAAAAAATTATGATATGATATGACTGAACTCTATTGAGCAAAGCTTTTGCGCATGATTTTCATATATGCACGTAGTTATAATTAATCATGATACGTCTTTCACTGTACGCTTTTCAATACCATATTTTTACGCTGCATGCGATTTTATGATATATATTTACTTGTTATTCACGATATATACATGTTGAGTCTTTAGACTCACTAGACTTGATTGTTGTAGGTGCTGATGAGGTCGAGACGGAGGGCGGAGATCAGTGGGTTATCTTGGGGCAGCAGTAGTAAACCCGAGGACCTCAAGTTTTAGTTTATGCCCTTTCTTATGTTCAAACTCAGTTTTAATACGTTGGATATATTTTGAAGTTGTTGTTTGAAAACAATATTTGCTTCCGCTGTTATTTTAAAGTTAAAATTATTTACATGTTTATTTTATAAATGAGGCAAGATAATTATTTATTTAGAAAATTTTTTATAATTCCGCAAAAATATGAATACGAAATACGGGACTTTACATCTATGATATCTATTCAATTAAATAGTCTGTTAACGAAGAAACCAGACAATTACATATAAAAGTAGACATAAGTTAAGTAATTCAATTTAATTAACATAAGACATATTGAAGTTCGAAGGCATTACCATTCTATGTCTCCTCTTGTTCCACTCAAGAAAGAAATCCACTAAATGAATTTAGTTTTATGACAACTTATAACAACACAATTCAACTAGGAGTTCTACCATATTTTTTATTGAAACTCTTAATATTTCTTCTGAACAAATGCAATCATTAAATGTCGATTGAACCTTGGGTTCAGATAGATACAGAAACAACTATTTAACATGTAGTTCGAACGACTAGAGTTGATAAGACATCATATTTGATACTTAATAATTAGATATGAACAATGTGTGTGCTAAAAGAGCAGCTTTAAGATAGAACAATAAAGAGTGCTAAAAATCCTAATTTACAACCACCTTGGTTATCCGACAAAAATATACCGACGCTCAAATAAATGGTTGCTAAGTCAGCTTTAATGAAAGCAAAGTGAAAGTGCACAAAATAAAACATAACTTTAAAATCTTGGTTAGCTATTTATAGATATTTTCGGGCCATTTAGGATTAAAATTCTTCATGGCCCATGAATTCCTCGAACTCGGTGACTGAGCTTGAACCGAGGTGGGGAGGAAAATCAATTTATATATGTTATCACTTGTTATTTAACTTTCATGAGTTTAACTAGTGGTGTAAATGAAACGATGTGGTTTTTGAGCTTTTTGATGAGGGTCGAAAAATATTTGATTTTTATTTGAGTTTATTGAATTCAAGTCGAATTCGAATGTGTTCAAACTTTTTTCGAACCAAAATCGAGTACAAGTTATGTTGTTCGACAGTTCTTCGGCCGCTAGTGAACTTTAGTATTTATTAATATAATTAAATTAAAAAAATAAATTTCGATCATTTCAAATACTTATTTTCTAGCAATAATTTAAATAGTTCGCAAATATGTTCGAATCTTTCAGAACCGAACTTGAGGTTTATTTCGAGCCAAAAAATTTAGAATTTTTGAAATTCGAATCGAGCTCGAACTCGAATAAAATTAATTTGAGCCGAATTCGAGCCTTTAAATTTTCATCATATTTGGCTCGTTTCAATTTGTTTTCACTCTTAATTATACAGAGATACATCAGAGTTAAACCACTTGTAGAGAATTAAAAAAACGAAAATTACATGTATAAATTATAATGTTTGAAAAGTCGATGTTGAAAGCCAAACAAAATCAAGTTTTTAACATTTGATAAAAAAACAAAAACAAAATATATGATATATATTGAATATTTAAAAAATCTAATTTGACGCGTACTAATCAACTCATACCACTAGGAATCATTATACATTATTTAAAGTAAATTAAAATAGAACAGAACTAACTCCGTTTTTGCTTATATAAGCAACACCCTTTTCCTAAGGTTTCACTGTGATTGTATATGTATTCAGACAGTTAAAAGAAGAATGAATAGGATTAAATCGTCTATTACTAGTTTTTATTTTTAATTATACTAAAAAAATTAATTTTTGTCTTTCCTATCTATTCGGTCGATATATAACTATACATACATATATATCCTAAATTTAACTTTTTTCAAAATAAAGCATAAACATTCTAATATATCAAAATCCCTAAAAAGAATAAAAGTCATAAAATCTTTAAAGAAATGCTAAATCATAAACATAATTTTGTGGAAAACTAGATATTGTCTTCGGGTCATGTGCACTTTCAGTCCAGCTAGTTCAACCATCAAGTTCCCCATCAATATCAACATCATGTTTACCTACATCAATCACACCTAATGAGTCTATTGACTCAGCAAACCTTAATCATGATAGCAAATAATACATAGATATATATACAAACAACAGTGAAAATACTTTTAAGAAAATAGTTTTTCATTAACGTAAACTTTAAATATTTTCCTTTCATCATATACTTTCTTCTTTTTCATCATATACATATATATTTCTCTTTTTATTTAATTCGGATCCTCAATTGTGATTTTCGTATTAGCTGTAAGTTGTGGATCCATCTACGTATTACCACTATTCCGGACGATGGGGACATCAGCGATACTCTCACCCGTCAATTGAGCCTTGGCCTTACATGTCATCGTATTAGTCACAATCAATTCACCGCCTTCAACCTTTCATATTTTCATCACTTATAAAAATCATGCATATATAAATAATTTTTCTTTTTAAATCAAGCATGAAACATGTCTTTTAACATTAATGTTTCATCATAAAATTCCATAAACATTTGATATTAAAATTTTAATATTCATTACAGCATTCAGGACACTGTCAGGACATCTAACATTTTTCAGGTGTAAAAAGACCGTTTTGTTCTTGAAACCCTAACATTCCCAATTTATTCTTAAACCTTAAAACAACGACCCAAATCCATCCAAATTTCACGTAACACCTTAAAATACACCCATAAATATTATTAGACGTAAAATTAATCTCCTCGACTAATTTCTTAATTTTTTTTAAAACTTAGACATACATCCTGATTTTACCCGAATTGACTCTAAACTTAACCAAACTTTATCAAATTTGAACCATAATAACACCTAATCATACCTTATACCACCCAATTCAATCCAATTAAGACCCTCGAACCAGCCTAGTTCAGCTACTAAATTGTCTGCCCTAATTTGATAACCCTAGCCTCCTACCCATCCAACCTTCGGCCTCAGCCCTTAGAAAATAGCACAAACCCCTATACCACCTTCCTAGGACCATGACCGAACCCTAGATGAGCTACTGGACTAGATCTAGAGAGCTATAGCCTTGCAACCCTCAAACTCGTCGCTTAGGGGTCTCACGCATTCAAGCCTCACACACAGCCCCCTTTCCTTCGCACCAGCCCTCATGCAACCACCCTAGGATCATCCTACCTTCCCCTTAGGTCTCCTGGACGTGACCCTACAATAGCCAGGAGCCGTGCCCCTCTAGGAAACCCAAGCTCCCCTAGTTTTATGCATGTATTGCCATAAAAATGACAATACAAGTAGTGTATCATATTTTTTATGCAAGGATAATTAAATACCCATAAAATGGTGTGAAAGATGTTTGAAGGAAGATTAAGGCGTGCCTTTGCGTATAGTATGCACGAAAATCAACTTGCAATGCGAGGGACGTTGGCGGAGAGACGGGGGAAGAAGCTTGCTGAATTTTTCTTCAAATCTTGCGTGAATTTACTTCAAAAATTTCGTGGGCGTGTGTCTTGGCTGTTGGAGAGTCCTTGTGTGGCTTGGAAGCTTTGGGTGTGTATTTGACGTGTTTAGGTTAGGGTTTTAGGGCCTTATTTATTAAATAAAATGCACGATGCAAGATTATGCTCATTAACCTAGTATAATAGGGTCATTAGGCTCATTAGATAATATTTAAAATATTTTTGTTTAGGTTGTTTTTCGAAAATATTAATCGAGTCTCCAAAAAGTCCTTATTTTTGTCAAAAATTAATTGTCGATTTAAAATACGACTCGACGCGTAAAAACACCTTAAAAGTTTCTTTCTTTAAAACCATTTAATTAGTCATTTTTTATTTTCCCTAGATTTGCATTCAATTGGATTACGTTACCGCATTTTGGACCTTACAATTACTCTCTCCTTTAAATGAAATTTCATCCTAAAAATTAAAACTTACCGAATAACTCCGGGTAGCGACTCTTCATGAAACGTCTACTCACTTTAAAATGCTACAAATTTTTTTTCCACGTAAATCACCTTCTAGGCATGCATGCAAGACAAATGAAAAATACAACATTTAAAAAATAATCGTAATTCAATGACAAATAAGATACTGCAATTCAAAAACGTTGTCAACTCGGCCATTAATATTGTGCGGAAAATAAAAACAAGTAAAAATTCAGGGAAACAAACACCAACATATCGTTACAAACGTATAATCATATCATGTCTACTCAAACCCATAAAAATGTGATGTGCGGAAGAAATAAGGTCCACAGGTTAGCATGCACACATCCAGCCCTTCCTACTCATTATTCGGAACCTCTTACCTCCTTATCAACATACTTACCTGCATCATTCGCACCTAGTGAGTCTAAAGACTCAACACACCTGTAACTTTAATAGCAAGTACATATACATAACATGAAACAATGAAAAGTACTGTAATAAAAATTTATTTCATGAACTTACAAGATCGGACGCATAATCATGGTGTATTAAAGCAGAAACATAACATATTAAAATATACGTGTTCGTTTTCTTAATTTGAATTTCGTTCATCAGCTGTGACATTCGTACCATCGTATTAGGCGATGGATCCATCTTCGTATAACCGCGACACCTGGCGAAGGGGACATCAGCGACATTATTACCCATCCACTGAGCCTTGGCCTATATATCATTGTATTATCATGTCATCGTATCGGTCACAACCAACTGTCTTCCTTCATAAACATGTCATCATATTCATCACTTAAAAAAACATGCATATATGTAAATTTTCCTTAAAACCAAGCATACAACATATTTTTCATATGTACATAAAAAATCATGTACATGATATATAAACATTTAAAACATGAAAAATTTGTGCTCAGGGAGCTGCCAGGACTAAAAACTCAACCCAGGTATGAAATGACCATTTTGTCCCTAGGAACCCAAAATGACCATTTTACCCCTGGACCTCTAAATTCCAACCCGAAACATACCAAACTCCTTTAAACATCCCAAACATTTTATAAGCGTTTCTTAGACGTAAACTCCAACCCATTTCAAAACATAATCGATTCGTTTTAAAACTTGGACCGGGGCCCCAGTTTTAACCCGAATCAACCCTAAACTTAATTCAAATTTTTCGCAACTCAAACCATGACTCAAACCTACATGACCAGCCTCTTTCCCACTTATGACCCTTAACAATAGCCGAAAGTTGCTGGAATTTTTTCTGCACATGCGTACACCCTTAACAGTAGCTGAAGTTGCTGGAATTTTTTCAGCACATGCGTACACCCTTAACAGTAGATGAAGTTGCTGGAATTTTTTCTGGACATGCACATTCGAAACCCTAGTACACCAAGCTTAAAATTATTCAATCCTAGGCCCTACCATCTCAAACCAGCCTCGAACCAACTCTTCCTAGCCCACCTTAGGACCCTCCTTGACTGACCTAACCCAAGCTCACTGCCCCATGCACGCTTCAAGACGCAAACGACAACTAGCATTCAACAACTGCACCAACCGAGAACACACTAGCACTACTCAATCAATCGGCCATCTCACTAACTCCAGCCATGTTCGAGCCACCCTAGGCCATGGCTCAGATTCAACAGGGTATGGTCCAGGCTAGGGGATGACCCTAGCACAGCTGGCGCACCAAAATCTTCCTATCTAGCCATACCGACCCCCGAACAGTCACAAACACTGATCGGCCCTCACATATTCTCACTAAAACCGACCAATCTTGGACTCCGGCCTTAATTTCTCCCCTTACTCCATGTTGACAGCCCTTAGCATCATAAATATTGGCAGCTCCTTGCACACATACATGAAAGACAAGAGTTAAGATGCAAAAGAATGCATATTCACTCGTTTTCATGAACACAACAAAAGAATAATCATAAACCATGCAATGACAGATCATTATACATATATAGCACGCATATCAGGATAAATATATGATGTGAATGATGGATAAAGATGATACATGCGTGGCTTGATGCGTAGATGCTCAAAGACTCGAAGAAACACGCGTTAGACAAGCAATCCGAGGATAAGGGAATAAGCTTGCTTAAAAGAAAATGGATGGGGCCGAACTTGATGCTGGTTTTTGCTGTAAAATTCGAAGGGGAAGGGCTGCTGATGGAGGGGCGGGCGGCCACTTACAGAGATTAGGGTTAGGGTTGATTTAGGTAGGTTTTAAATGGATTACAAAGCACTAATGGGCCTTAATTAAAAATTAAAAGGGTTTTGAGCCCATTAGGCAAAAAACCAACCCATCAAGCCCAATAAGATTCCCTAAAAATATTTTGTTTAGGTACGTTTTTGAAAATATTGCTCGAGCCCTCAAAGAGTCCCCCGGTTTGATAAAATTTGTATATCGATTAAAAATATAACTCAGCAAGTAAAAATAACCACCAAGACCCAATTTTCAAAAAATACTCTTAAAAAACTTTAAATTAATTAATTAAAATTAATCATCCAATAAAAATATTTTTCTTGATAATCCACGGTCTCCGTTCATCGTTCGGGCGCGAAAAACAACTTAAAACCCTAATGCGTGAAACTTAAAAATAATTATTCAAAACTCTAACCATGAAATAATCATGCATTAAATGCATAAAAATATTTAAACATATAATTTAAAATAAAACCCTAGATTGCATGCATTCAGGTTACTTAGATCGAATTTCTTGGACCTTACACTTCATGTCTCTCTCGATTTCTCATGTAGTTCTTCCTCCGAGTGATTTAGCCACTAGACTTACCATTTGTATAAGCTTGTTTCGGAGTCTTCTTTCTTTCCTAACCAGAATTTGTATGAGTCTTTCCTCGTAAATATTTGGAGTCAACTACAGAGGCTCAAAATTTAGTACATGTGAAGGATTTGCATGTACTTATGCAACAACGAGATATGAAACACATTATGTACTCTAGCTAGAGTGGGTGGCAACGTCACTCTATTAATGTCTCAATCTTCTCTAAACTCGAACATACCTATGAACTTCAAACTGAGTTTGTCTTTGTTTCCGAATCTCGTAACACTCTTCATAGGTGCTACTTTCACGAATACGTGATCACTCACTGCAAACTTTAGTTCTCTTCGTCGCTTATCAGCTTAGCTCTTTTTTCGGCTTTGGGCAGTCTTCATCCTATCTTAGATTTTGACTACTAGATCCGAAATTTGTTCGATCAAGTCCGGACCTAATTCTTCTCTTTTACCAACCACGTCCCGATGTCTGGGTGATCTACACTTCATTCCATAAAGTGCCTCGTAAGGAGCCACTCCTATAGACGATTGGTAACTATTGTTATAGGTGAACTCCACTAAAGGTAACTTCGGTTCCAAACTTCCTTGGAAGTCGATCATACAAGCTATGAGTAGATCCTCGAAAATTTGAATCACCCTTTCGGACTGTCCATCGGTTTGAGGATGAAACACTACACTGAATGAATAACAACTTTGTCCCCATCGCTGCATGTAGACTCTTCTAGAACAACGATGTGAACCTTGGGTCTTTATCAGAAACAATGGACACTGGAATTCAAGGCAGTCAGACTATCTCTAAAATATACAGCTCTGCATACTGTGTCATGGTGAATGTCGTCTTAATCGGTAGAAAGTTCGCTGATTTTGTAAGACGATCGACTATCACCCAAATAGCATTGAATCCCTTGGTAATTCTTGTCAATCCCACTACAAAATCCACGGTAATATTTTCTCATTTCCACTTGAGAATAGGAAGTTGCTTGCTTCCCGGCTGGTTTCTGATGCTCTACTTAACTTGCTAGCATGTCAAACATTCGAACACAAAACGTAAGATATCTCGTTTCATGCCCGATCACCAATACAATAACTACAGATTATTGTACATATTCGTACTTCCAAGATGAATTGAATACAAGGTATTGTGAGCTTCCTTCAAAATAACCTCTCTCAGTGAATCGCCACTAGGAACCCATAGTCGATCTTGATATCGAACTATGCTATCCTCCTCATTATACAACTTCCGACCCTTAGCTTCATCTCCTAGCCTACATTTTTGCAACTGCTAATCAGAAGACTGACCATCGCGAATTATATCCCTCCAGGTCGACTATACTATTACAGTTGAAAGATTAAGAGCCTGGCTCCTAGCATACACTGCAAGCTCAAATCGCTTAATCTCCACTTGCAAAGGTCTTTGGGCTGTCAGCTACGCAATTACTGCTGTCTTTCTACTCAAAGCATCTGCAACTACATTAGCTTTTCACGGATGGAAGCTAATATCACAGTCGTAGTCCTTTGTCAACTCTAGCCATCTTCGCTGCCTCATGTTTAAGTCTTTTTGGGGGAAGAATTACTTCAAGCTTTTATGGTTGGTCAAAATCTTGCTCTTCTCCCCATATAAGTAATGTCTCCAAATCTTGAGAGCAAATAATACTGCTGATAGCTCTAGGTCATGAGTCGGGTAATTCTTCTCATGAACTTTCAATTGCCTAGATGCATAAGCTATAACTCGATCATTTTGCATCAAAACAACGCTTAAACCAAGCTTTGAAGCATCCGTATAAAGAACATACTCTCCTTGCCACGATGACATCGACAGAACTGACCCAGTAGTCAAATCTTGCTTTAACTTTTCGAAACTTGCTTGGAATTTGGAATCTCAAAATAAATTTTGCTTTCTTCTTTGTCAAGGCGGTCAAGGGTACAAAAATAGAAGAGAATCCTTGAATGAACTTCTGGTAGTATCTAGCTAGACCCAAGAAGTTACAGAACTTGGTTACGCTCTTCGGTACTGGCCATTCTTTAACTGCCTCGACTTTGCTTAGATCGACCTCAAATCCATCACTAACATAATACGGCCCAAGAATTTCACTCTCCTGAGCCAAAACTAGCAATTGCTGAACTTAGCGTATAACTTTCGATCTTGCAATATTTGTAGAGTCGTTCTCAAGTGCTAACTATGCTCCTCTCGACCCTTTGAGTAAATTAGAATATCATCAATAAAGACTATAATGAATTGATCCAGATATGGTTGAAATACGCGATTCATGAGATCCATGAAGTTCGCTGGTGCATTGGTCAACCCAGATGACATGATCATAAACTCACAGTGCCCATAACGAGTCCTAAAAGCCGTCTTATGAACATCAGACTCTTTTACCTTCAGCTGATGGTATTTCGAACGAAGATCTATGTAGAGTCCAAAACCAGTACACGTAAAACCCGTTCATTTATTTAAATTACTAAATTATTTATTTAGTTTTAAATGATTTTTTTTAGCGATTCATGATGGATTTCTTTGCATTATTTTAAATTATTACATATTTATTTTATGCAGGTTAAAATGTTTTCTTGAATTTATGTTTCATGTGAATATTCGATTCGGGATCGGAAAAAGATACCGGTGACGATTTAGGTGATTTATGAAAATGTGGTATTTTATTGTTCAGTCGAGAATTTAGTATTTTAAATGATTTATGAAGTTTTTAGCATTTTTAAAGCCTAATTAAATTATTGGGTGATTTTAAGATTTTAAGCCTTTCAAATTACTAAATTGACTAGTTGAAGATTTTAAACTTTTAAATATTTGTTTCTTGGGTATTTTATTTAAATTAGGAGATTTTAGTAAAGTTAATATTGGATTAGAATTTTTTTAACTTGTTAATTGGTTTAAAATTTTAATTAGCATGATTAATTAATTAATTAATTAAGAAATTTTCATCTAATTAATACACACACACACGTTACAATATACTCACACACTCAACACACACAACACACACACATACACATTCATTTTCTTTGAGGGAGAGGAAGGGTTCTTTGATTTTTCAGCAGCCAACACCTCATCCCCTTCCCCTACGAATTCTCAGCAGATTTTTGGTCATTGTTCTTCAAGAAATTGCTCTACAAACGTCACCCGATCGTCCCCCGTATTCCACCGAGCGGGTATTCGTCATCTTCGAGCGTTTGACACAAAGGCATGTATATTCTTTCATTTTTGCATCGATCTTGTCATATTATATGTTTTGATGTTTATTGTGTAAAAAATCCATGTATGTTATGTAAAGTTTGAGCAAAAATGATTGAATTGATTTTGAAACGATTTTTTTTAGACCTCAAAAACCAAGTTTGCTGTCATTTTGATCAATGAGAATTTTTGATCGATTTTCGGGAAAAACTTTCAACATATAAAATGTAATACTTTTTGATACCTTCGATTTGACAATAAAAGCATAATTTCTAGATAAGAAACGAGTAAGTTATGATTTTTCTCGTGTGACTGCTCAAATTGTGTTGTTATGAAAACTTGTTCTTTACGTGTTATTGAGTATTTTTTGTTGCAGGCTTTGTTGGGAACCGTCGAATGATTGCTGTTGCATTTAGGTATGTTGGGTATGATGTTTGGACGATTTTCTGGTGATATGTTTCGTGTCGTTAGGCACTTGGTTGCATTAGAAGTCGTAGGAAGCATTTTGGTGTAAAAAATTTGTGTTTATGGGTTGTGTTGCGTTGTATGTTGTGCGTCGTTATTTTGGGGCATTGCCATAGTGTCCTAGGATGGGTCTCATTGCTTCGGTTTGAGTCAATAGGGCGTGGCTTAGAGTTTGCATCAAGATTTCTCATTTGGGGTAGAGTTTGCACAGAGTTAGCGCCGCAGTGCTTGCGCCCGGATTTTGCAAGCCTAGTGCCACGGCGCTGCCCTTGTGGCGTCGCAGTGCAGCAATGTCCAGTGCCTAGGCGCTTGTCCATGATTTTTAAACCATTATTTTAGGCCATGTCTTACATGTTTGAGGAAATGTTCACACTTCATATAGATATTGTTTCGGGGTTCGATGTAATGGTTTAGTACGATGATTAAACGAGGTCAAGTCCTGAGTGATTTAGAACGTCATAATTCAATTGTTTATTTCGGTGGTGAGCACGACTATTACGTCTAAGTTATGGAAATTAAATGCATGAAATTGTGTTAGTATGTGCAGTAGTGGCCCCAAGCGAGATACAACGAATCCATCAACGTCATATAAGTATGTTTGATGTGAGAAAGAAAATGTTAATGTTTTTGAGGTATGCAAAATGTCTTGTGACCAACTATGAATGGGTTTGGATGCCGAAGAACGTGTCCAGGGACCTCTTCAACCCGGTAAATCATGATCGGGTTTAGATCAGGATTGGAAAGCGGTAAAGCATGACCAGGGACAAATCCACCTGGTAAAGCATGACCAGGGATCTCATGTATGTGGTAGTGGACATCCCTGCCAGCCCAGTACTGTGGTTTAGTCTGATCAGGCGCATTTATGTATGGGTCACTTGCTTTGAAACATATCTCTACGCAAAATGATGATGATTATGGTTGTTCACATATGTATGATGCAAGTACGTTTATGAAATTTATTACGATATGATGGCACGTCTATGTTTATGTAAGTACGTTCAAGTTTAAGTATGTACGCACTACTTTAAAATGCATGTAGTTTTGTTACGTATTATTTGTTAATCTCAATTTAAACATGTTGAGTCTTTACACTCATTGGACTTGATCGATGCAGGTGAGGACGAGTTTGAGGAGGCGAGAGATGGGGACAGTGAGTCGGCTCGGACAGCACGGAGGCTAAACCCTAGGACCGCCTTTGTTTTCAAGAATTTCCAAGCCATGTTAATTTACTTACTCTGATTTTACGAAACTATTTCACGATGTTTAAACGAGTACCTTTTTGGCGAACTTTGTTTGTAATCGTTTTTATTTCAAATGTTTTAGATGAACAGTTTATTTTTATCGCAAGTTTGAAACATTATTATTTATTTAAAAAAAATTTTATTTTTCCGCAAAGTTTAAGTAGTTCAAAATACAGTACGTTACAGTTGGTACTAGAGCGGTGTTCTTGTAAAGGGTTATGCCTACTGCCGGTTGCAAGAAGCTCACGAAGTCACACCTCAAGTATGTAAGTTTTAAGGTTTTAAATTATTTCATGTAGTAAGCATCAAGTCACGATTTCAGCATGTACATGTTTTAAGCTCGAATTACGTGCATCTTATGATATTGAAATTATGTTCATACATGTAGGGCTTATGTATTGGGTAAATATTGGAACAGTATGCCTCCTAGATGTATGGTTGCCCGTGGAGCAAGGATGAGAATAGAGAAGCTCATGATGGGGAGAGGGCCACTCCTCCTCGGCCACCCCCAGATATGCAGGCTCAGATGCTTGCAGGGATGACTAAGTTCTTTGCACAGTTTGCGGGGAACCATGCTGCGGAAGATACAGTATCGAGGACCAATTCAGAGACGGTATATGAGAGGTTCAGGAGGATGGACTCAAAGGAGTTCTCGAGGAATATTGACCCGATTATAGCTGTGAGATGGATTAAATCCATCGAGGTGATTTTTGCTTTCATGGATCTGCAGGATGTAGACAGGGTCAGGTGTGCCACTATCATGCTGACAGGAGACGCCAAACTATGGTGGAAGAGCGCATCTATGTCAGTAAACTTTCAAACACTGACTTGAACTGTTTTCAAGGAGGTCTTCTACTCCAAGTACTTCATTGAGGAAGTATGTTCTCGCCTGACCAGGGAGTTCATGACGTTCCGACAGGGAGACAGTAGCGTGGCAGAAATTGTCAGGAAATTTGAGAGTGGGTGACACTTTGTGCCCCCCATTACGAATAATGCCCGGGAGAAGCTGAGGCATTATATTGATGGGTTACGGTCGATCTACACCCGAGGACCGCCTATGTTTTCAAGAATTTTCAAGCATGTTAATTTAGTTACTCTGATTTTATGAAACTATTTCGCGATGTTTAAACGAGTACCTTTTTGTCAAACTTTGTTTGTAATCATTTTTATTTCAAATATTTTAGAAGAGCAGCTTATTTTTATCGCAATTTGAAAGATTATTATTTATTTAAGAAAATTTTTAATTTTCCGCAAATTTTATGTAGTTCAAAATATGGTACATTACATTATATCTTCGAGAAAATCGATACTCCTTGCAATTGATCAAATAAGTCTTTGATTCTAGATAAGGGAAATGTATTCTTGATGGTGACTCTTTTCAGCTCTCGATAATCAATGTAGAGTCGCATACTATCGTTTTTCCCTTCACAAATAATATTGGTGTGCCCCACGGAGAACAACTCGGGTGAATATAACCCTTTTACAGCAATTCTTCTATTTGGTTCTTTGGCTCTTTTATTTCGACGGGTGCTAGACGATAGGGTGCCTTAGTAATTGGCATAGTGCCCGACATCAACTCAATTGAAAATTCCACCTCTCAGTCTGGTGGAATGCAAGAGACGTCCTCAGGAAAGATGCTAGGAAATTCTCTGACAACCCTAACATCCTCTAGCTTCTGACTGACATGAACTTGTGTTGAAATAACACATGCTAGAAAAACATGGCAGCCTCGCTTCATAAGTTTCCTCGCACTGATGTCGGAGATGATGTGCGGCATTAGCTTGTTCCTCAATGCCTCAAAGACAAAAGATTTCCCACATGGCGGTCGAATAGACACTGACCTCTGCCAAAAATCTATCAAAACTCCATTAAATGATAGTCAATCCAAGCCAAGAATGATGTCGAATTCCTGGCATTGGGATACGATAAGATCTGCCCGAACCACATATTTGTGCAAACGAAGCACTAGATTCTTCACGATGCTCGAAGTTGCCATTTGATCACCAGAAGGAATGGAAACCTTGAAGCCCAATACCATATCCTCGGGTATAATCTTTAGTCGCTTGACGAATGTCTCGGATATGAATGAGTGTGCAGCTCCCGAATCCAGCAATGCGAAGGTCTCAACGCCTAAGATGAATATCCTTCCTGCGACAAATATACCATCAAATATATTCGTGTTGAAGCTTAAGGAGTTTCTATCATTATTTTCCCACAATTTTCGAAAATTTCACATTTGGACCCAAATTTTTCTCGAAAAATTCATAATTCTACCCCAACTAATTCTCGAAAATTACATTTTCATCCCTTAAAATTTCAAATTCTCTTCACTTTAGTCCCTATGTTTTCCAAAATTGCAATTTCGTCCCTGAATTTTCGAAAAATCCGGATTTCCCCCAAGGATTTTCGTCCCTCTTCGATTTCAGTTCTTAAACTCTTGAAATTTCGGTTTAGCCCTTAATCTCTCAGCCCTGCGCAATCTAGCCCATAAACTTTCGGTTTTTTTTTATGCACTTTGGTCCCTAAGATTTCAAATTACGCCAAAAACACCCCATAATCTTGATTTTTCCCAAATTTAAGCCTTAAAATTTATATTTTGGTTTCATTCATTTCCTTTACATTATTAAAGCTTATATTTTATGCTCAATTTCTATCATTTTCAATGTCATCCCTTAAATTCAACTATGGTAGAGCATGCAACCTAATTTCTTCTAAGTTCTTCATTATCCCAATCAATTCTCATAAACAATTTAACATTTCATGCAATACAATCAATATATAAAAACGTTAAATAACTAGGGTACCAGTGATTAGAGTCGTGTCTGGCTCTTCCTCAGCTTCTTCATCACGCATCACATAAGCTTTTCCCACATTTGGTTCTTTCTTCTATGGCAATCAGGGGCCTTACGTCCCTCTTCCTAGCGTATGAAGCACCTATAGGATCCCCACATGTACTTTTCATAGTGTAATGGATTGCAATCTTCGCATAATGGCCTCTCTTCAGGTTTTGGTTCTCCAGGCTATGGTGGCTTATGTTTCCCTGGTTTCTTCCATTTTCCTTGGGGATTTTGTTGCCCTTAAGCTTTTGGAGGTCCCGTGAATTTCCTCTTGACTTGCTGAGAGCTCTGTTGGTGCTGCTGCTTCTTGCGTTGCATCTCAAAATCAATATATTTTAGGGCTTGCTCAGCTTCCAATGCACAGGAAGTGGCAGCTGCATAATCCGTCGGTCGCCTCAACATCAACATCAACATCACATCACGGCGTATAGTAGGTCCTAAGCCATCCAAGAAGTGCCTTACTTTCTCAGCAGCATCCCTAGCGATAAGGGGCACAAATGGACAACCCCTATCAAATTTTCTAACAAACTCAGCCACATTCGTGCTCCCTGATGGAGAGTCATAAATTCCCTCTTCATAAGTCCTCGGACGTCAGCAGTAAAATAATTCTCGTAGAAGATGTTCTTGAATTGCACCCAAGTTAGGGTGGCTAGATCAACTACATGCTCAGCTCCTTCACACCAAAGAGAAGTGTCATCTCGTAGCATATATCTAGCACGCCTAACTCGGTCAGCATCTAACATTTTTTGATAACATAAATGCACCTCAATAGATGAAATACAACCCTCAGCAGCAAATGGGTCGGTGTTGCCAAAAAATTCCTTTGGACCCAGCCTCCGGAACTGATCGTACATGTCATGTTGTGGACTCGGAGCATGCTGTGCCTGCTGCTCAAAGAAATGTGTCAAGACTCTATAGAACACGAGTGGCAGCATCCCCATTAGGATGTGGGCTTGCATTCCCTTGACGGTCCTCATTAGTCTCAGCTTGTCTATCGGTACTAAGTGCGTGTCTAGAAGGCATTATATCCGAACGTTTTTCAAATTCTAAATGTAACCAACATGCATTTAAATCTAAGCTTCTAATCACGCAACATATAATAATCCATATTTGAGCGACTTTAAACATATATATCATTTAACTTAAAAAAGCTTTTAAACATTTAACTTAAACGTATATATCATGTAAACATGTAGGTACCAACATAAAAATTATGTAAAGCTATTAAATTAGAGACTTAAGGCTTGAACTGAGCTTTCCGGAACTGGTGGTGGCACAACCCTTTGCAGGAACATTACTCTGATACCAATTGAAACGTCTACTACTCTTTTTTCTTTAAATTATACTAAAAATTTTTTTTTCCTTACCCATCTATTAGGCCGAAATATAACTATATATATATGTATATATTTGATACCATTTAAAATAAACTCACCAACTAATTATTTAAAACTCCAAAGGAAAATAATTCAAAATATGAAATCGTGAATCGTCTACCAAACCTAAATTTAACATTTTTCAATATAAAGCATAAATATCCTAATATCTCAAAAGCATAAAAGTCATAAAATCTTTAAAGAAATCCTAAATCATAAACATAATTTTGCGAAAAACAAACAACGGTCCTCGGGTTATGTGCACCTTTAGTCCAGCTAGTTCAACCATCAAGTCCTCTATCAATATCAACATCATGCTCACCTGCATCGATCACACCTAGTGAATCTATTGACTTAGCAAACCTTAATCATGATAGCAAGTAGTACATATACACTCACAAGTAACAGTGAAAATACTTTTAAGAAAATAGCTTTCATGGACGTAAACTTTAAACATTTTCCTTTCATCATATATGTATATGTTTCCCTTTTTATTGAATTCAGATCCTCAATTGTGACTTTCGTATTAGTTGTTGGGCGATGGATCCATCTACGTATTACCACGGTACCGGGTGATGGGAACATCAGCGACACTCTCATCCGTCAACTGAGCATTGGCTTTACATATCATCGTATTAGTCACAATCAATTCACCTGCTTCAACCTTTCATATTTCCATCACTTATAAAAATTCATTCATATATAAATCATTTTCTTTTTAAACCAAGCATACTACATGTCTTTTAGCATTATTCATCATAAAATTCCATAAACATTTATATTAAACATTTTAACATTCATTACAGTATTCAGGGCACATTCCATGACATCTAACATTTTTCATGTGTAAAATGACTTTTTTTCTCCTGAAACCTTAACATTCTCAATTTATCCTTAGACCTTAAAACAACGACCCAAATCCATCAAAACTTAACGTAACACCTTAAAATACACCCATAAATATTTCTTAGACATAAACTTAAGCTCATCGACTAATTTCCCCATTCATTTTTAAACTTAGAGGGACATTCCGATTTTATCCCGAATTGACTCGAAACTTAACCTAACCAAGTTTCGTTCAAGCCTTTGTCCCTGCTGGTGCAGCCCTTCTCTAAGCATCTATTGACCCTTAACATGTTGGAAAAACTTTCCTTCAAGTAACCCTACCATGACAGCCCCTTTGTACATCATTAGAAAGAGTTTTAAAAAAGGAAAACACTAGTTGTATGCATGTATAGCCATAAAAACGACAATACAAGTAGTGAATCAAATTTTTCATGCAATGATAATTAATTAAACATAAAATAGCGTGAAATATGTTTGAAGGAAGATTAAGATGTGCCTTTGCGTATATTTTGCACAAAAATCAACTTGCGATGCGAGGGCTGTTGGCGGAGAGACAGGGGAAGAAGATTGCTGATTTTTTCTTCAAAATTTGCGTGAATTTCATTCAAAAAATTTTTGTGTGCATGTGTCTTGGCTGATGGAGATCCTTGTTGGCTTGGAAGCTTTGGGCGTGTATTTGATGTGTTTAGGTTAGGGTTTTAAGGCCTTATTTATTAAATAAAATGCATGGTGCAAGCTTAGGCTCATAACCTAGTATACTAGACCTATTAAGCTCATTAGATAATATTTAAAATATTTTGTTTAGGTTGCTTTTTGAAAATATTAACCGAGATTCCAAAAAGTCCCTATTTTTTTCAAGAATTGATTGCCAAATTATGACTAGGCACATAAAAACACCAAAAAAGGTACCTTTTTCGAAAATACAAATTAAAATATACCATGTATCAAATAATTATTTAATAAAAATATTTTCCCTTATAAGGTCTCCAGTCTCCGTTCTCGATCGCGTCTCGAATAACTTTTAACACATGGTTTTATATGCATTCTAATATAAAACTACATTTTAAACATGTAAGCATGCAAACCATATTTAATTTATGCAAATAAAACCACTTAATTAGTCATTTTATATTTTTCCTAGATTTGCATGCAGTTGGATTATGTTATCGAATATTGGACCTTACAAGGATTACCTATTTCATGATATAGAATTGGCAGCGGTTGTGTCTGTTTTGAACATTTGGCCGAAATTATCTCTATGGACAGAGATTTGAGATTTTTACGAATTACAAGAGCTTGAAGTATAGTTACACTCAAGCATAGTTAAAAGAAGATTGAATGGATTTGTTAAAGGATTACGATTGCAAAATCTAGCATCATCCAAGATCAGCGAATCTTACAGCTGATGCTCTTAGTTGAAAGATGAGATTATCTACAATTCAGACAAGTTTCATCTGAAGTATAATCCAAGATTGTTGTTCTCTAGGTTTTCACTTTCGTCATAAGAAATGAATGGAAAACATTCGAGTAACTAGCATTTTATCTGAACTAACATTGTATGCCAAAATCAGAGAAGCTCGGTTTTCCAGAAGGTGAAAAAGAAAGCAATATTAGTTAGAAGAGACAACACATATGGCTTTAGGTTTCAAACATATGGAACCTCGTGTCGATCAGAGAGAATCGTAGTTCCAGAAGATTCTTATTTAAGAGACGAGATTTATCTCAAGCCCATAGGAGTAAGTTGAGTATTCAACCTAGAAGCATGAAAATATATAAGTATTTGGAGACGAGGTTTCGACGATGGATTTTTTCACCCAGCTGTCGTTGTTTTCTAAGAATTGTGATGTCATTTGGGTAGTTGTAGACCGATTGACTAAGTCAATACATTTCATTCCGTATAGTTGGGATTATAGTTTTGATCGCATAGCAAAACTAACATCCAAGAGATTCTTAAATATCATGGCATGCAAACAAATATAGTCAGTGACAGAGACCCACTCTTTACCTCAAGGTTTTCGAGAAGTTTGAAAAAAGCATTGGCAACGACATTGAGTCTGAATACTGCCTATCATCCAGAGACAAATGATCAGTCTGAGAGGACTATTTAGACACTCAAGGACATGTTACGTTCTTGTGCTATGGATTTTTACCACCATGCCATGATCATCTGCCTCTTGTGGAGTTTGCTTATAACAATAGCTACCACAGCTGTAGAACCCGTAAATTAGACTACGTATAAGTCATGCATAATTCTAGTATTTTAAATTAAAATGATTTTATTGCATGAGTATTTAATTGCTTTTCTTTAAAGTTAATTATTTTATGCAGTAGTTTAAATTTTTATCTTTTCAGTTAATTCAGTGAGGTCGGACTGGAGTTGGAGTTTTGAGATAGAATTTAAGATTAAGAAATCATTCCCAGAGTTTATTTTAGCTAGCTAATAAGTTGATTTAAGTTAAAAGGAGGTTTAAGGAATTATTTTAGTAACTTGAGGTGAATAGGAAATAAGTTCATTTAGGTTCTTTAATTGAGGTGTTAATTCATTAAATTAATTAAAGGATAGGTAAGGCTCTTAGGGTTTAAAAATTTACTAACTAAACAATATTTTCCCTCCATTTAATTGTTTAATTTTCGGCCCTTAGATGATTAATCAAATTTTTTTGTCAACTCACCTTTGACCCTTTCCTTGTCATCCCTTAGCATGATAATTTTTCATTTATTAATCACCCTTAATTAATTAATATTAGACCATTATCCTAGCTTTAGTGGACACAATAAATCGGCCACACCTCATCCTATATCCCTCCAACAATAGTTGATATCAAACCATTTCAAAAAAATTCAAAAAGAGGGAGACTTGGTCATACCATTTGTATCCCTTTATTATTGGATTTCCCTCACTCTCCTAACCATCAATCCCCCCTCCCTCACCACCGAAATTCAGTACATTCAGAGCATTTTCGTGAGATATAGTAAGTAAAACCGAAAGCTCTTAGAGAATAATAATCGAGTAGCAAGCAAGAAAAGAAAACGCTCCATCTCCTCCGCGCCGCGTCGTTGCGTTTCGTTCGTTTTCTTTTCATAACGAAACCAGGCATGTATATGTTCTTCTTTGCTCTTTTATCAAGCCATATTAATATTTTGAAACATCATACTCATGATTTTATTAAGGCAAAAACCGAAATATTGATGAATCATTTTCAAAAAGGTAGTGCAGATTTTTGTTGGCTTCACTCTATGCCTCACGGTTTTGCTGTTTTTGTTGAGTTTTAGGTTGGTTCGATTCTAGGCTTCCAAGGCTGCATATAGACACGTACTAGGGTGTGTCAAGACCATGTTGGTCCATTCAAACAAGCCCCATGCATGCTAGAAACCGAAAATGACAGCAACTCTTCATTCTTGCCATTTGAGTTTCGAATTTTTTTGTATTGCTGTCAAAAAGAGAAATGGATCGGATCTTGGCTGCCCTAAGGGATATAGCCATGATTAGACTCCTTGTGATGTCTAAGACGTGATCAAGTCGCCCTTTCGAGGCTTGGTCCATGGTGGAATCGGTTTTTAAATCAAACAACAAGAACAGCCCCTTCGACCCTTTTTAAATTCTGCATGTGTCCTCTCGGTTGTGGGTGTTGGCGTGGATTTTGGTTGGGTCTTTAGCCCTTAGCCATGGTTCAAACCATACCCTAGGATGTTGGTAAGAGGTTCTGGTTGGTGGTTCAAGCCCCAATGGCACTTAGCCTCGCAAACGACGCAAGGAAACCAAAGCACAGCTGCTGTATTTTTGTGGACAGCAACTTGCTGCTTCGGTTCAGTGGCTCGTTCGAGTTCTTGGTTGGCTTTTAGACTATGGCCTTGAACTGGACAGTGCCTCATCAAGTTAGGAAGGTCATATTTTTGGCCGTTTGTGATTCGGATCATTTTTGAGGTCGTACGAGAAATTACGGTGCGATGTGCCAAATTGACTCTCGAAAGAGCGTTTCATGTTTTGGCCTCCATTCACCAAAATTTCTGCCCTTGTCATTTTAGGAGCATTATTTCATCATTTTAAGTGTATTTTATCATGACTAAATGATGGTTCGGTGTTAGTTCGGGTTGGCTCAGAGTCATGATTAAATACGAAGTCGTTGGGCGTAATTGTCTCGTTTTTTGGATTCAATTACTAAGTTTGGTCAAGAAAATCATTTACATATTTTTCATATTAAATTTAGGTCGCGGCGAGCCTGGGAACGATCCAATCCATGTGGTAAAATAATACAGGATATTTCATTATGCCATTTAATTATATTACGTGCATAAAAATATAAAATATTCATTTTTGAGATTTATGCGATATTGCTTGTGGCCATTTCACTATCACAAGAGCATTATTTCACCCAGTCGCCAGTTACCGGTCAGTTCAGTTATGTACCACCCAGTATACTGTGGCATTAGTCTGATCAGACGTTCATTACTTCACCCGGTCGCCAGTTACCGGTCAGTTCAGTGCAGGGGCCACTTGCGTAGACCATAATCTCAACAGAAAATTTATGACATGCTATTTTATTCAGGGCTCCAAGGAGCAAACATTTTCACTGTGATTTTCAGTTCAGTTATGCACGTATTATAATTGCTCATGACAAGTTATTTTCACATTATGCCTCATGACATGATATTTTTACTCCCATGCAACTTTATTACATTATTTACTTGTTATTTACGATATATGCATGCTGAGTCTTTATGCTCACTAGACTTGATTGTTGTAAGTACTGATGAGGTCGGGACCGAGGGCGGGGACCAGTGAGCCAGCTTGGGGTCGGCAGTAGTGGAGCACGAGGACCTCATTTACAGCACTTGCCATTTTTTTATGCTCAAACATTTTATCAGTTGTTGGATACTTTAACTTGTTATTTTGGCGAGTAATAATTTCTTCCGCTGCTATTTTGAACATCTAAACTTGATTTATCAGTTGATTTTGTGAATGAGTAAATTTTGATTATTTTAAAAAGAAAATTTTAATTTTTCCGCAAATTTTCAAACATGAATTTTTGGGCCATTATAGCTGGTATCAGAGCAATGGTTCTGTAAAGGGTTGTACTACTACTGACCACGAGAAGCTCACGAAGTCACGTTTTCGGTCTGTAAGTTTTATATTTATGCATTTTATTTAAAGCATGAATTATTTGACATCATGTTTTCATGAATTATTTTACGTCCAGATTTTTATTGTTCAGTATTTAAATTTAAATAATTTATGAATTATGGATGTTGGTTACGTATGGGTTATGTATGGAACAGTATGCTCCCTAGACGCATTCTTGAACGCACTAGAAATGAGGAGCCTCGCCAAGAGGACAGGGAGGAGCAGAGGCAGGAGAGAGACTTACCACTTCCACCACCCCCTCCACCTGACATGAGTGCCCAGATGCTAGCTGGGATGACTCAGTTCTTCGCACAGTTTGCGGGGAACCATGCTGTGGCGACCAGGCCGACAAGGCCCGAGGCTGTCTATGAGAGATTCATGAAGATGCGTTCTAAGGAGTTTTCAGGGACGACGGACCCCATGATTGCCGAGGGCTGGATCAAGTCCCTCGAGGTTATCTTCGAGTTCATGGAGCTTGGAGATGCATATAGAGTCCGATGTGCCACATATTTATTCGGAGGAGATGCCCGTTTATGGTGGGAAGGAGCATCGGTAGCCCTGAACTTGGCTACACTGAGCTGGACACGCTTCACGGAGGTATTCTACTACAAATATTTCACTGAGGAGGTGCGCACCAGGTTGACCACTGAGTTCATGAGCCTGAGACAGGGAGATCTGACTGTTACGGAGTTCATCCGTAAGTTTGAGAGGGGTTGTCATTTTGTGCCCCTGATCGCGAATGATGCTAAAGCCAAGTTGATACATTTCTTGGTGGGTCTACGGCCGATCTTGCGCCGTGATGTTAGGGTGTCTGACCCTACTACTTATGAGGTCGCTGTCTCCAAAGCTCTAGCCGCAGAGCAGGATCAGCGTGATATCGAGAGAGACCGCCAGGGCAAGCACCCAGTCCAGGTACCACACCGCCCTCCTCCTCAGCAGCATCAGCAGCAGAACAAGAGACCTTTTCACGGAAAGCCTAGAAACAGGGGTCAGCAGCAGCAGCGGGGACGCCCAGCCCCGAGGACTTTTGAGCACCCAGTTTGCCCTAATTGCTCACGTCGCCATCCTGGAGCATGTATGTTTGGGTCAGGGAAGTGTTACAAGTGTGGCAGTCCAGACCACATGTTGCTGCAGTGCCCTCAGAGGAATCTGCCTACCCAAGGCAGAGTATTTACTCTCCATGCTACGGAGACGAACCCAGATACGATGCTCATGTCAGGTACATTTAAAGATTTAAGTTTACATTTGGGATTTAATGTTTTGGGAATCAGGATTGAGATCTTGAACTTAGAATTGCGATAGGATTGCATGCTCTACTCAGTATTATTTTCGGGAAATTTAAGTTAGAAGAACTTTGACCTTTGCATGTCTATAAGTTAGTTCTTGTGATTATTGGGTTCTGCTTAGTATTCCAACCTTTCAGGGAGAATATTTATATCTGGTTCCGCTACAAAGGCCTTGATAGATTCAAGGGCCACTCACTCATTTATTTCGGAGGTCTTTGCTAATTTCCTCAAGGCCAAGACCGTTGGGCTAGATGTAGCCTATTCAGTAGTATTGCTTTCTGGTGAGGAGATGGCAGCTACCAATGTGATCCGAGACATAGATCTTGAGCTCCATGGCAACCTTGTTTATGCGGATCTGATCGTGTTGTCGATGCCAGAGTTTGACATCATCCTAGGGATGAACTGGCTATTGCGGAACAGAGTTTTGATTGACTTCCAGCGGAGATCTGTTCTAGTCCGACCGCCTGGAATGACGCAGTTCTTATTCGAGCCGGACAGGTACTTTCCCTTACCGCGCATTATTCCTTATGTCAAGGTTAGGAAGCTCATGCATAGAGGGTGTCGGGCGTTTTTAGCAACTTTTATATCTGTCCCCGAGGCACCCAGTTAGTCAGCTTCAGATGTCCCAGTTGTCAGGGATTTTCTAGACGTTTTTTCGGAAGACGTCTCTGGTATGCCACCCGAGAGAGAGGTGGAGTTTTCTATCGAGCTTATGCCAGGTACGGTTCCGATCTCAAAAGCACCGTACCGTTTATCGCCGACAGAGATGGCAGAGCTTAAGAAGAAGATTCAGGAACTTCTTGACAAGGAGTTCATTCGCCCGAGTTTTTCACCATGTGGCGCGCCAGTCTTATTTGTGAAGAAGAAAGATGGCTCTATGAGACTTTGTATTGACTACCGGGAGTTGAACAGGGTTACAGTGAAGAACAAGTACCCACTTCCGAGGATCGAGGATTTGTTTGATCAATTGCAGGGAGCTTCGATATTCTCCAAGATATATCTACATTCCGGTTATCACCAGTTGAGGGTGAGAGATGCTGATGTTTCCAAGACTGACTTTAGGACTCGTTATGGCCACTATGAGTTCCTTGTGATGCCGTTCGGTCTGACGAATGCGCTAGCGATCTTCATGGTTCTCATGAATCGCGTATTTCAGCCGTATCTTGGCCAGTTTGTGATAGTATTCATAGACGACATTCTCAGTCTACTCGAAGAATCAGAAGGATCACAGCAGACATCTAACCACGGTGCTGCAGACCTTGCAGAAGCACAAGTTATTCGCAATGTTCAGTAAGTGCGAATTTTGATTAGAGAAGGTGGAGTTCTTAGGCCACATTGTTTGTAGCAGTGGTATTGAGGTAGACCCAGCGAAAGTTGCAGCAGTCGGAGATTGGGTTTAGCCGCAGAATGCATCAGAGATCCGCAGTTTTTTTGGGCTAGCAGGATATTATCGGAAGTTCATTAAGGGATTCTCCTCTATTGCCGTTCCACTCACATCATTGACCAAGAAGAATGCTAAATTTGTGTGGAGCGAGGAGTGTCAGAAGAGTTTCAATACTTTGAAGCAAGCTCTTATCTCAGCACCAGTTTTGGCCATGCCGTCAGGGGCCGGTGAGTTTGTTCTGTATACCGATGCTTCGAAGCTCGGTTTGGGCGCAGTATTGATGCAGCATGGGAAGGTGATAGCATATGCTTCTAGACAGTTGAAAACTAATGAGAAGAACTACCCTATCCATGATCTAGAGTTAGCCGCCGTGGTTTTTGCCTTCAAGATTTGGAAGCACTATTTGTATGGGGAGAAGTGCCAGATTTTTATCGACCACAAGAGCCTCAAGTATTTCTTTATGCAGAAGGAGCTGAACATGCGTCTTGGTTGGAGCTTGTGAAGGATTATGACTGTGACATTAGCTACCACCCGGGTAAAGCTAATGTAGTTGCGGATGCATTGAGCAGAAAAGTCGCAGTGATCGCTCATTTGACGATTCAGAGACCTCTTCAGATTGAGATGCAGAGGTTTTATCTAGAGCCATATCCTCGAGATAGAGTTCCCCGTCTATCTACCTTGACTATTCAGTCCTCTCTTCTTGACCGTATTCGCAGTGGTCAGTCAGCAGATGATCAGTTAGCAAAGTGGAAGCAGAGAGATGAGGCCAAGGGCAGTGTCTTGTATTCAGTCAGCGATGGTATTGTGAGATACCGAGACAGGATGTGGATTCCCAGCAGTGGTTCTATTCGAGCAGATATTCTATTAGAGGCCCACATGTCGCCGTACTCTATTCATCTAGGGAGTAAGAAGATGTACCGAGATCTACAGTCATTGTATTGGTGGCCTGGGATGAAGAAAGACATCAGACGGTTTGTATCCGAGTTTCTGACTTGCCAGTTAGTGATGGCGGAGCATCAGAGACCAGCAGGTTTGCTCAAGCCTCTTCCTATTCCTGAGTGGAAGTGGGAGAATGTTACCATGGACTTTGTGACCGGATTGCCGAAGTCAGTCAGAGGGTCAAATGCTATCTGGGTGATTGTAGATCGTCTTACCAAATCAGCGCACTTCTTGCCTATTAAGACGACTTTCACCATGATTCAGTATGAAGAGTTGTATAACCGGGAGATAGTCCGACTTCATGGTATTCCAGTTTCTATCGTATCTGACAGAGATCCTAGATTCACTTCCTCATTTTGGAAGAGTTTGCATTCGAATATGGGTACGAAGTTGCTATTTAGCACGGCTTTCCATCCGCAGATAGATGGGCAGTCAGAGCGAGTTATTCAGATCTTAGAGAATCTTCTCCGTGTTTGTGTGATGGATTTCTCTGGGAGTTGGGAGTCGAACTTGCCATTAGTAGAGTTCACCTACAACAACAGCTTCCAGTCGTCTATAGGTATGGCACCATATGAAGCACTGTATGGCCGTAAGTGTAGATCTCCTGTTCATTGGGATGAAGTAGGAGAGAGAGCAGAGTTGGGTCCGAAGATCATTCAGCAGGCTGCCGATGTAGTAGTCAAGATCCGTGATAGGATGAGGATCGCTCAGAGTCGACAGAAGAGTTATGCCGATCAGAGGAGGAGAGATCTAAAGTTCGCCGTTGGCGACCATGTCTTTTTGAAGGTAGCACCTATGATGCGTGTCATGAGATTTGGAAAGAAAGGGAAGCTCAGTCCGAGATTCATTGGACCATTTGAGATCCTTGACAGAGTTGGGACGCTAGCTTATCGTGTGGCTCTTCCGCGGAATCTGGCCGGAGTACACAATGTGTTTCACGTCTCTATGCTGAGGAAGTATATGGCGAATCCTTCGCATGTCTTGAATTTTGAGCCGGTACAGCTTACTCCGAACCTATCTTATGAGGAGAGACCAGTGCAGATCTTAGACAGACAGGAGAAGAAGCTTCGGAACAAGCTAGTTAAGCGAGTGAAAGTCAAATGGCTCAACCATTCAGAGGAGGAAGCTACGTGGGAGTCTGAGTCAGAAATGAGGGATCGTTACCCCGAGTTATTCGGTAAGTTTTAATTTCGAGGACGAAATTTCTTTTGAGGGGGGGTGAGTTGTAGAACCCGTAAATTAGACTACGTATAAGCCATGCATAATTCTAGTATTTTAAATTAAAATGATTTTATTGCAAGAGTATTTAATTGCTTTTCTTTAAAGTTAATTATTTTATGCAGTAGTTTAAATTTTTATCTTTTCAGTTAATTCAGTGAGGCCGGACTGGAGTTGGAGTTTTGAGATAGAATTTAAGATTAAGAAATCATTCCCTGAGTTTATTTTAGCTAGCTAATAAGTTGATTTAAGTTAAAAGGAGGTTTAAGGAATTATTTTCGTAACTTGAGGTGAGTAGGAAATAAGTTCATTTAGGTTCCTTAATTGAGGTGTTAATTCACTAAATTATTTAAAGGATAGGTAAGGCTCTTAATGGTTTAAAAATTTACTAACTAAACAATATTTCCCCTCCAATTAATTGTTTAATTTTCGGCCCTTAAATGATTAATCAAATTTTTTTGCCAACTCACCTTTGACCCTTTCCTTGTCATCCCTTAGCATGATAATCTTTTCATTTATTAATCATCCCTAATTAATTAATATTAGACCATTATCCTAACCTTGGTGGACAGAATAAATCGGCCACAACTCATCCTATATCCCTCCAACAATAGTTGATATCAAACCATTTCAAAAAAATTCAAAAAGAGGGAGACTTGGTCATACAATTTGTATCCCTTTATTATTGGATCTCCGTCACTCTCCTAACCATCAGTCCCCCCTCCCTCACCACCGAAATTCAGTACCATTCAGAGCATTTTCTTGAGATATAGTGAGGAAAACCGAGAGCACTTAGAGAATAATAATCGAGTAGCAAGCAAGAAAAGAAAACGCTCAATCTCCTCCGCGCCGCGTCGTTGCGTTTCGTTCGTTTTCTTTTCAAAACGAAACCAGGCATGTATATGTTCTTCTTTGCTCTTCAGTCAAGCCATATTAATATTTTAAAACTTCATACTCATGATTTTATTAAGGCAAAAACCGAAATATTGATGAATCATTTTCAAAAAGGTAGTGCAGATTTTTGTTGGCTTCACTCTATGCCTCACGATTTTGCTGTTTTTGTTGAGTTACAGGTTGGTTCGATTGCAGGCTTCCAAGGCTGCATATAGACACAGTACTAGGGTGTGTCAAGACCATGTTGGTCCATTCAAACAAGCCCCATGCATGCTAGAAACCGAAAATGACAGCAGCTCTTCATTCTTGCCATTTGAGTTTCGAATGTTTTTGTATTGCTGTCAAAAAGAGAAATGGATCGGATCTTGGCTGCCCTAAGGGCTATAGCCATGATTAGAAACTCTCCTTGTGATGTCTAAGACGTGATCATGTCACCCATTCGAGGCTTGGTCCATGGTGGAATCGGTTTTTAAATCAAACAACAAGAACAGCCCCTTCGACCCTTTTTGAATTCTGCATGTGTCCTCTCGGTTGTGGGTGTTGGTGTGGATCTTGGTATGCTCTTTAGCCCTTAGCCATGGTTCAAACCATACCCTAGGATGTTGGTAAGAGGTTCTGGTTGGTGGTTCAAGCCCCAATGGCAATTAGCCTCGCAAACGACGCTAGGAAACCAAAGCACAGCTGCTGTATTTTTGTGGGCAGCAACTTGCTGCTTCGGTTCAGTGGCTCGTTCGAGTTCTTGGTTGGCTTTTAGCCTATGGCCTTGGACTGGACAGTGCCTCATCAAGTTAGGAAGGTCATGTTTTTGGCCGTTTGTGATTCGGATCATTTTTGAGGTCGTACGAGAAATTACGGTGCGATGTGCCCAATTGACTCTCGAAAGAGCGTTTGATGTTTTGGCCTCCATTCACCAAAATTTCTGCCCTTGTCATTTTAGGAGCATTATTTCATCATTTTAAGTGTATTTTAATCATGACTAAATGATGGTTCGGTGTTGGTTCGGGTTGGCTCGTAGCCATAATTAAATACGAAATCGTTGGGCGTAATTGTCTCGTTTTTTGGATTCAATTACTAAGTTTGGTCAAGAAAATCATTTGCATATTTTTCATGTTAAATTTAGGTCGCAGCGAGCCTAGGAACGATCCAATCCATGTGGTAAAAGATATACAGGATATTTCATTAATGCCATTTAATTATATTTACGTGCATAAAAATATAAATATTCATTTTTGAGATTTATGCGATATTGCTTGTGGTCATTTCACTATCACGGGAGCATTATTTCACCCGGTCGCCAGTTACCGGTCAGTTCAGTTATGTACCACCCAGTATACTGTGGCATTAGTCTGATCAGACGTTCATTACTTCACCCGGTCGCCAGTTACCGGTCAGTTCAGTTATGTACCACCCAGTATACTGTGGCATTAGTCTGATCAGACGTTCATTACTTCACCCGGTCGCCAGTTACCGGTCAGTTCAGTGCAGGGGCCACTTGCGTAGACCATAATCTCAACAGAAAATTTATGACATGCTATTTTATTCAGGGCTCCAAGGAGCAAACATTTTCACTGTGATTTTCAGTTCAGTTATGCACGTATTATAATTGCTCATGACAAGTTATTTTCACATTATGCCTCATGACATGATATTTTTACTCCCATGCAACTTTATTACATTATTTACTCGTTATTTACGATATATGCATGCTGAGTCTTTAGGCTCACTAGACTTGATTGTTGTAGGTACTGATGAGGTCGGGACCGAGGGCGGGGACCTGTGAGCCAGCTTGGGGTCGGCAGTAGTGGAGCTCGAGGACCTCATTTACAGCACTTGCCATTTTTTTTATGCTCAAACATTTTATCAGTTGTTGGATACTTTAAATTGTTATTTTGGCGAGTAATAATTTCTTCCGCTGCTATTTTGAACATCTAAACTTGATTTATCAGTTGATTTTGTGAATGAGGCAATTTTGATTATTTTAAAAAGAAAATTTTAATTTTTCCGCAAATTTTCAAACATGAATTTTCGGGCCATTATAGCTGGTATCAAAGCAATGGTTCTGTAAAGGGTTGTACTACTACTGACCACGAGAAGCTCACGAAGTCACGTCTTCGGTCTGTAAGTTTTACATTTAAGCATTTTATTTAAAGCATGAATTATTTGACAAGCATGTTTTCATGAATTATTTTACGTCCAGATTTTTATTGTTCAGTATTTAAATTTAAATAATTTATGGAATTATGCATGTTGGTTACGTATGGGTTATGTATGGAATAGTATGCTCCCTAGACGCATTCTTGAACGCACTAGAAATGAGGAGCCTCGCCAAGAGGACAGGGAGGAGCAGAGGCAGGAGAGAGACTTACCACCTCCACCACTCCCTGTACCTGACATGAGTGCCCAGATGCTAGCTGGGATGACTCAGTTCTTCGCACAGTTTGCAGGGAACCATGCTGTGGAGACCAGGCCGACAAGGCCCGAGGCTGTCTATGAGAGATTCATGAAGATGCGTTCTAAGGAGTTTTCAGGGACGACGGACCCCATGATTGCCGAGGGCTGGATCAAGTCCCTCGAGGTTATCTTCGAGTTCATGGAGCTTGGAGATGCAGATAGAGTCCGATGTGCCACATATTTATTCGGAAGAGATGCCCGTTTATGGTGGGAAGGAGCATCGGTAGCCCTGAACTTTGCTACACTAGCTGGACACGCTTCACGGAGGTATTCTACTCCAAATATTTCACTGAGGAGGTGCGCACCAGGTTGACCACTGAGTTCATGAGCCTGAGACAGGGAGATCTGACTGTTACGGAGTTCATCCGTAAGTTTGAGAGGGGTTGTCATTTTGTGCCCCTGATCGCGAATGATGCTGAAGCCAAGTTGATACATTTCTTGTTGGGTCTACGGCCGATCTTGCGCCATGATGTTAGGGTGTCTGACCCTACTACTTATGAGGTCGCTGTCTCCAAAGCTCTAGCCGCAGAGCAGGATCAGCGTGATATCGAGATAGACCGCCAGGGTAAGCACCCAGTCCAGGTACCACACCGCCCTCCTCCTCAGCAGCATCAGCAGCAGAACAAGAGACCTTTTCACGGATAGCCTAGAAACAGGGGTCAGCAGCAGCAGCGGGGACGCCCAGCCCCGAGGACTTTTGAGCACCCAGTTTGCCCTAATTGCTCACGTCGCCATCCTGGAGCATGTATGTTTGGGTCAGGGAAGTGTTACAAGTGTGGCAGTCCAGACCACATGTTGCTGCAATTGCCCTCAGAGGAATCTGCCTACCCAAGGCAGAGTATTTACTCTCCATGCTACGGAGACGAACCCAGATACGATGCTCATGTCAGGTACATTTAAAGCTTTAAGTTTACATTTGGGATTTAATGTTTTGGGATTCGGAATTGAGATCTTGAACTTAGAATTGCGATAGGATTGCATGCTCTACTCAGTATTATTTTCGGGAAATTTAAGTTAGAAGAACTTTGACCTTTGCATGTCTATAAGTTAGTTCTTGTGATTATTGGGTTTCGCTTAGTATTCAAACCTTTCAGGG
This sequence comes from Primulina tabacum, assembly GCF_025594145.1. Lineage (NCBI taxonomy): Eukaryota > Viridiplantae > Streptophyta > Magnoliopsida > Lamiales > Gesneriaceae > Primulina > Primulina tabacum. The sequence goes on from NC_134564.1 coordinate 22,888,098, forward strand.
AGAATATTTATATCTGGTTCCGCTATGAAGGCCTTGATAGATTCAGGGGCCACTCACTCATTTATTTCGGAGGTCTTTGCTAATTTCCTCAAGGCCAAGACCGTTGGGCTAGATGTAGCCTATTAAGTAGTATTGCTTTCTGGTGAGGAGATGGTAGCTACCAATGTGATCCGAGACATAGATCTTGAGCTCCATGGCAACCTTGTTTATGCGGATATGATCGTGTTGCCGATGCCAGAGTTTGACATCATCCTAGGGATGAACTGGCTATTGCGGAACAGAGTTTTGATTGACTTCCAGCGGAGATCTGTTCTAGTCCGACCGCCTGGAATGACGCAGTTCTTATTCGAGCCGGACAGGTACTTTCCCTTACCGCGCATTATTCCTTATGTCAAGGCTAGGAAGCTCATGCATAGAGGGTGTCGGGCGTTTTTAGCAACTTTTATATCTGTCCCCGAGGCATCCAGTCAATCAGCTTCAGATGTCCCAGTTGTCAGGGATTTTCTAGATGTATTTCCGGAAGACGTCTCTGGTATGCCACCCGAGAGAGAGGTGGAGTTTTCTATCGAGCTTATGCCAGGTACGGTTCCGATCCCATAAGCACTGTACCGACTATCGCCGACAGAGATGGCAGAGCTTAAGAAGCAGATTCAGGAACTTCTTGACAAGGAGTTCATTCGCCCGAGTTTTTCACCATGGGGCGCGCCAGTCTTATTTGTGAAGAAGAAGGATGGCTCTATGAGACTTTGTATTGAATACCGGGAGTTGAACAGGGTTACAGTGAAGAACAAGTACCCACTTCCGAGGATCGAAGATTTGTTTGATCAGTTGCAGGGAGCTTCGATATTCTCCAAGATATATCTGCATTCCGGTTATCACTAGTTGAGGGTGAGAGATGCTGATGTTTCCAAGACTTGCCTTCAGGACTCGTTATGGCCACTATGAGTTCCTTGTGATGTGCCAATCGGTCTGACGAATGCGCCAGCGATCTTCATGGTTCTCATGAATCGCGTATTTCAGCCGTATCTTGGCCAGTTTGTGATAGTATTCATAGACGAAATTCTCGTCTACTCGAAGAATCAGGAGGATCACAGCAGACATCTGACCACGGTGCTGCAGACCTTGCAGAAGCACAAGTTATTTGCAAAGTTCAGTAAGTGCGAATTTTGGTTAGAGAAGGTGGCGTTCTTATGCCACATTTTTTGTAGCAGTGGTATTGTGGTAGACCCACTGAAAGTTGGAGCAGTCAGAGATTGGGTTGTGCCGCAGAATGCATCAGAGATCCGCAGTTTTCTTGGGCTAGCATGATATTATCGGAAGTTCATTAAGGGATTCTCCTCTATTGCCGTTCCACTCACATCATTGACCCAGAAGAATGCTAAATTTGTGTGGAGCGAGGAGTGTCAGAAGAGTTTCAATACTTTGAAGCAAGCTCTTATCTCAGCACTAGTTTTGGCCATACCGTCAGGGACCGGTGAGTTTGTTCTGTATACCGATGCTTCGAAGCTCGGTTTGGGCGCAGTATTGATGCAGCATGGGAAGGTGATAGCATATGCTTCTAGACAGTTGAAGACTAATGAGAAGAACTACCCTACCCATGATCTAGAGTTAGCCGCCGTGGTTTTTGCCTTCAAGATTTGGAAGCACTATTTGTATGGGGAGAAGTGCCAGATTTTTATCGACCACAAGAGCCTCAAGTATTTCTTTATGCAGAAGGAGCTGAACATGCGTCAGAGGCGTTGGTTGGAGCTTGTGAAGGATTATGACTGTGACATTAGCTACCACCCGGGTAAAGCTAATGTAGTTGCGGATGCATTGAGCAGAAAAGTCGCAGTGATCGCTCATTTGACGATTTAGAGACCTCTTCAGATTGAGATGCAGAGGTTTTATCTAGAGTCATATCCTCGAGATAGAGTTCCCCGTCTATCTACCTTGACTATTCAGTCCTCTCTTCTTGACCGTATTCGCAGTGGTCAGTTAGCAGATGATCAGTTAGCAAAGTGGAAGAAGAGAGATGAGGCCAAGGGCAGTGTCTTGTATTCAATCAGCGATGGTATTGTGAGATATCGAGACAGGATGTGGGTTCCCAGCAGTGGTTCTATTCGAGCAGATATTCTATTAGAGGCCCACATGTCGCCGTACTCTATTCATCCAGGGAGTAAGAAGATGTACCGAGATCTATAGTCATTGTATTGGTGGCCTGGGATGAAGAAAGACATCAGACGGTTTGTATCCGAGTGTCTGACTTGCCAGTTAGTGATGGCGGAGCATCAGAGACCAGCAGGTTTGCTCAAGCCTCTTCCTATTCCTGAGTGGAAGTGGGAGAATGTTACCATGGACTTTGTGACCGGATTGCCGAAGTCAGTCAAAGGGTCAAATGCTATCTGGGTGATTGTAGATCGTCTTACCAAATCAGCGCACTTCTTGCCTATTAAGACGACTTTCACCATGATTCAGTATGCAGAGTTGTATAACCGGGAGATAGTCCGACTTCATGGTATTCCAGTTTCTATCGTATCTGACAGAGATTCTAGATTCACTTCCTCATTTTGGAAGAGTTTGCATTCGACTATGGGTACGAAGTTGCTGTTTAGCACAGCTTTCCATCCGCGGACAGATGGGCAGTCAGAGTGAGTTATTCAGATCTTGGAGAATCTTCTCCGTGCTTGTGTGATGGATTTCTCTGGGAGTTGGGAGTCGAACTTGCCATTAGTAGAGTTCACCTACAACAACAGCTTCCAGTCGTCTATAGGTATGAAACCATATGAAGCACTGTATGGCCGTAAGTGTAGATCTCCTGTTCATTGGGATGAAGTAGGAGAGAGAGCAGAGTTGGGTCCGAAGATCATTCAGCAGGCTGCCGATGTAGTAGTCAAGATCCGTGATAGGATGAGGACTGCTCAGAGTCGACAGAAGAGTTATGCCGATCATAGGAGGAGAGATCTAGAGTTCACCGTTGGCGACCATGTCTTTTTGAAGGTAGCACCTTTGAAGGGTGTCATGCGATTTGGAAAGAAAGGGAAGCTCAGTCCGAGATTCATTGGACCATTTGAGATCCTTGACAGAGTTGGGACGCTAGCTTATCGTGTGGCTCTTCCGCCGGAATCTGGCCGGAGTACACAATGTGTTCCACGTCTCTATGCTGAGGAAGTATATGGCGAATCCTTCGCATGTCTTGAACTTTGAGCCGGTACATCTTACTCCGAACCTATCTTATGAGGAGAGACCAGTGCAGATCTTAGACAGACAGGAGAAGAAGCTTCGGAACAAGCTAGTTAAGCGAGTGAAAGTCAAATGGCTCAACCATTCAGAGGAGGAAGCTACGTGGGAGTCTGAGTCAGAAATGAGGGATCGTTACCCCGAGTTATTCGGTAAGTTTTAATTTCGAGGACGAAATTTCTTTTGAGGGGGGGTGAGTTGTAGAACCCGTAAATTAGACTACGTATAAGCCATGCATAATTCTAGTATTTTAAATTAAAATGATTTTATTGCAAGAGTATTTAATTGCTTTTCTTTAAAGTTAATTATTTTATGCAGTAGTTTAAATTTTTATCTTTTCAGTTAATTCAGTGAGGCCGGACTGGAGTTGGAGTTTTGAGATAGAATTTAAGATTAAGAAATCATTCCCAGAGTTTATTTTAGCTAGCTAATAAGTTTATTTAAGTTAAAAAGAGGTTTAAGGAATTATTTCCGTAACTTAAGGTGAGTAGGAAATAAGTTCATTTAGGTTCCATAATTGAGGTGTTAATTCACTAAATTAATTAAAGGATAGGTAAGGCTCTTAAGGTTTAAAAATTTACTAACTAAACAATATTTCCCCTCCAATTAATTGTTTAATTTTCGGCCCTTAGATGATTAATCAAATTTTTTTGCCAACTCACCTTTGACCCTTTCCTTGTCATCCCTTAGCATGATAATGTTTTCATTTATTAATCACCCCTAATTAATTAATATTAGACCATTATCCTAGCCTTGGTGGACACAATAAATCGGCCACAACTCATCCTTTATCCCTCCAACAATAGTTGATAGCAAACCATTTCAAAAAAATTCAAAAAAAGGGAGACTTGGTCATACCATTTGTATCCCTTTATTATTGGATCTCCCTCACTCTCCTAACCATCAGTCCCCCCTCCCTCACCACCGAAATTCAGTACCATTCAAAGCATTTTCTTGAGATATAGTGAGGAAAACCGAGAGCACTTAGAGAATAATAATCGAGTAGCAAGCAAGAAAAGAAAACGCTCAATCTCCTCCGCGCCGCGTCGTTGCGTTTCGTTCGTTTTCTTTTCAAAACGAAACCAGGCATGTATATGTTCTTCTTTGCTCTTTTATCAAGCCATATTAATATTTTGAAACATCATACTCATGATTTTATTAAGGCAAAAACCGAAATATTGATGAATCATTTTCAAAAAGGTAGTGCAGATTTTTGTTGGCTTCACTCTATGCCTCACGGTTTTGCTGTTTTTGTTGAGTTACAGGTTGGTTCGATTGGCAGGCTTCCAAGGCTGCAGTATAGACACGTACTAGGGTGTGTCAAGACCATGTTGGTCCATTCAAACAAGCCCCATGCATGCTAGAAACCGAAAATGACAGCAGCTCTTCATTCTTGCCATTTGAGTTTCGAATTTTTTTGTATTGCTGTCAAAAAGAGAAATGGATCGGATCTTGGCTGCCCTAAGGGCTATAGCCATGATTAGAACCTCTCCTTGTGATGTCTAAGACGTGATCATGTCACCCATTCGAGGCTTGGTCCATGGTGGAATCAGTTTTTAAATCAAACAACAAGAACAGCCCCTTCGACCCTTTTTAAATTCTGCATTTGTCCTCTCGGTTGTGGGTGTTGGTGTGGATCTTGGTTGGCTCTTTAGCCCTTAGCCATGGTTCAAACCATACCCTAGGATGTTGGTAAGAGGTTCTGGTTGGTGGTTCAAGCCCTAATGGCAATTAGCCTCGCAAATGACGCAAGGAAACCAAAGCACAGCTGCTGTATTTTTGTCGACAGCAACTTGCTGCTTCGGTTCAGTGGCTCATTCGAGTTCTTGGTTGCCTTTTAGCCTATGGCCTTGGACTGAACAGTGCCTCATCAAGTTAGGAAGGTCATGTTTTTGGCCGTTTGTGATTCGGATAATCTTTGAGGTCGTACGAGAAATTACGGTGCGATGTGCCAAATTGACTCTCGAAAGAGCGTTTGATGTTTTGGCCTCCATTCACCAAAATTTCTGCCCTTGTCATTTTAGGAGCATTATTTCATCATTTTAAGTGTATTTTAATCATGACTAAATGATGGTTCGGTGTTGGTTCGGGTTGGCTCGTAGTCATAATTAAATACGAAATCAGTGGGCGTAATTGTCTCGTTTTTTGGATTCAATTACTAAGTTTGGTCAAGAAAATCATTTGCATATTTTTCATATTAAATTTAGGTCGCAGCAAGCCTGGGAACGATCCAATCCATGTGGTAAAATAATACAGGATATTTCATTATGTCATTTAATTATATTACGTGCATAAAAATATAAAATATTCATTTTTGAGAATTATGCGATATTGCTTGTGGTCATTTCACTATCACGGGAGCATTATTTCACCCGGTTGCCAGTTACCGGTCAGTTCAGTTATGTACCACCCAGTATACTGTGGCATTAGTCTGATCAGACGTTCATTACTTCACCCGGTCGCCAGTTACCGGTCAGTTCAGTGCAGGGGCCACTTGCGTAGACCATAATCTCAACAGAAAATTTATGACATGCTATTTTATTCAGGGCTCCAAGGAGCAAACATTTTCACTGTGATTTTCAGTTCAGTTATGCACGTATTATAATTGCTCATGACAAGTTATTTTCACATTATGCCTCATGACATGATATTTTTACTCCCATGAAACTTTATTACATTATTTACTCGTTATTTACGATATATGCATGCTGAGTCTTTAGGCTCACTAGACTTGATTGTTGTAGGTACTGATGAGGTCGGGACCGAGGGCGGGGACCTGTGAGCCAGCTTGGGGTCGGCAGTAGTGGAGCCCGAGGACCTCATTTACAGCACTTGCCATTTTTTTTATGCTCAAACATTTTATCAGTTGTTGGATACTTTAACTTGATATTTTGGCGAGTAATAATTTCTTTCGCTGCTATTTTGAACATCTAAACTTGATTTATCAGTTGATTTTGTGAATGAGGCAATTTTGATTATTTTAAAAAGAAAATTTTAATTTTTCCGTAAATTTTCAAACATGAATTTTCGGGCCATTATAACAGCAGCATCGGTATGGCTCTGTTCAAAGAATTGTATGGTAGACGTTTCCGTACTCAATTTTTTCGGGACGAAATAGGAGAACGATAAGTGCAAGTACCTGAATTAGTGCAACAAGCAATTGACCAAGTGGAACTCATCAAGAAGAGAAATTAAACTGCAAAAAATCGTCAATCGAGTTACGCGAATGACAAGCATAGACCTCAACAGTTTCAGTTAGGGAAAGAAGTTTTCCTTAAATTTTTACCATTCCGCTGAGTGATGAGATTTGGACTCAAGGGAAAATTAGCCCCAAGATTCCTCATATCTTTCGAGATCTTGGAATGTGTTGGAAATTTGGCGTATCGACTAGCTTTACAATCATATCTGTTTAGTATTCATAATGTCTTTCATGTATCGTTCCTACGACAGTATGTAGTAGGTGAATCACACGACTTGATCCTACATATGTTCAACTTGAAGAAGACTTGACTTATGTCGAGCAGCAGATTTTAATCCCGGGTAGGAAATAGAAGAAGCTCAGAAAGAAGACCATTGCATTTGTTTTAGTGCAATGGCAATGCCGTGGTACTACAGAGGCGACTTGGGAGTTAGAGAGTCATATGGCTCAGAGTATCCACATTTATTTTGAGTTGTACCTTTGTAATCATGAGTAGTATTTTATTCAGTTGTATTTGTACTTCAGTTCTGATTACATGGACGAAATCTTTGTAAGAAAGGGAGGATATAATAACCTGAATCTTTTTTTTGAATGAACTATTAATTAAGAGATAATGAAAGAGTTGTTAATTCAGCATTATTACAGATTGATAATTCGGGATCAACCTATTGTGATCCACAAAATTTAAAATGGACCACCCAATCTACTTCAGATTACATTATCTCGAGAAATACAACTGTACGAATGAGATTCTAACACGTGAAAGATAAGATTGATTTTGGATCTTCTGAACTATTCCGGATGAAACCTATAAAATGGAAGCTGATTTCATTTTTTTCCTACACCGCTTCCTTCAACTACTCTATCTCGAGTTCTAGTCATATACCTTAGGTTTTCTAGCCATTTTTATAGGGCAGTTTTAGTGTCGGGAAGCTTCAGAACTAGTGTCTACTCAAAGAAGGGTCGGTGAACCGAGACACAAATCAAGACATCATCAGCAAGCTGACGACGAATGCATGTGTAATCCTAAAGCCTTAAATAGTGATTTGAGGATCATTAAGGAAAAGTTTAATGCAACTTTGGTAACTCAGGATCTGGCTTAAAAATGATTTTGTTATGTTGGTATTGTCTAGGTTCAGACGATAAGATTTTTGTCATTTTTTTTAGTGAGGTACGTGATATACTGACAAAGATATCCAAACGTAGTATACACAATTATAAGTTGCATATTTATATGTTGCATGATATATGTTATATGAATCTGGCCGGGTATGATGTTCAAATCTTGAGAGGAGATCCATACAGCTATGTTGTCTAGATCATACAAGCAAGATTCGAAGCTTCAATGAATTCTACATGCATAGCAATGGAGTTAGAAGATATTTCAATGTTATTAAAGTGCTAAATTATAAAGAGTATGTCAAATCAAGACCCCAAACCTGAGAACCCTGTGCTAGGGTGGCCAAATATTACCGCCCCAACGCCAAAAACACTGTCCTTGTGTCAATTTCAAGAACACTCGGTGCTAGGGCAGTCAAGTTCTACCGCCCCAGCGCGTCGCCTGCGTGAAAAATTTTTATTACCTAGTTTAGAGTCCAACTTAGTTAGGAAACAAAATTTTAATATCTTTTAGATTTTGTAAACAATATATGACGAATTTTATTCATTGTAAACAATTAGAGATTGATTTTTAATATTTTGTGAGTTTCTCTCAAATTTCAAAGCTTGGCTTTGTATGCACCTTTGTGTGTTTCTCAAATCAAACTTATCAAAATTTAATACTTTGTGGCGTTTGTCGATTATTCTTCAATCGGATTTTCAAAGACGAGTTCTTTGAAGGTTTTCTTGAGATCGATTGTTATCCTCGTGAATATTTGTTGCTAGGATTTTTTTAGCTTAGAGGTGAATATCACAACAATTACTTAATTCAAAAATATCGGGACAACACAACCTTTACTTTGTTTCATCGAATCGAGGGCATGACTCCGTTTTCGAGTGCGTTTGCTTTTCGTGATTGAAGAATCACATCATTTGATATCAAAGCCAGTTTCTCTTTGATTCAAGTAAGTTTATCCTTTTAATTATTAGATCCGTGTTTATCATTCATTTGTTATCAGATCTATTTTATATTATCGTTCTTCGTCTTTCTTGAATCTTGCGATTCTTGAAATTTCTGAGTCTTAACTTTTTTTTTCATTTTTTTCGAGTTTTCACAGTCATCCTTTGTGCAAATCCAAAAACAAATTCAAATTTCTTGTTTTACGCAGTTCGTGTAAGTCAGTTTGCAAGTATCATTAAGTTTGAACCTGTGAGTTTGATGCACACAAGCTACAGAACTCAAATACCCTATGAGAGAAATCTCAAAATCGAGTTCAATACTTGAGGGTGAGCATTTATTTCTTGGAGTGACGTACGAGGTGTTTGTAGTGAGGAAAAAAATTAGGTGAATTTTCGTTGGAGTGACTAGTGAGGATTCATATTGAGGAAACTTTATTCTTTATTGTTTTTCTACTAAATTTTTCTTGCAGGTATGATGTCTAACGATCACCAATTTCAAACAAAGTTAGAAGGGTTTGATAGAATATGGGAGACGTAGTTTAAGCCTCTACGTGAAAAGTATAGGAGGTGCGAAGAAGAGGAGAAGTAGAATGGGTAAGATGATGGTAATAGGCGAGGTAGTAGACTAGGAGGGAATAGAGCGTTTCACGTGGATCGTTATGGTGACAGGCGATGAGATGAGTATAAGGGGTGTAGATGCCCGGAAGGGTATAGACTGAGTGGCTGAAAGATGACAATTCCATTTTTTAGTTGGGAAGCCGATCCAAAGGCGTACCTTGAGTGGGAGGAAAGGATGGAGTGTATATTTGAGAGCAGGGAGGACTATACGGATGCAATGAAGGTAAGACGAGCTTGTAGTGAGTTAACCGACTATGCTACTACTTGGTGGGATGAGTTAGTACTGGATAGGAGACGATGTGGGCATGATCCTATAGTTACGTGGGATTAGATGAAAAGGGTGCTGAGGAAGCGATTAGTTCAAAATCATGATAATAGGATAGGTGGTAGGAGAGATGAGCATGGTTTGTATGATGATTAATTGGCATCCACCTGACGGTCCAACAGAAACGATAAAATCGTGGGAAGGCCAACGGTTGAGTCGAGGCATGAAGCTACAAGGCATGAACATCGAAGTACATCTAAAACTTCTAGTACTCATACTGTTGATATTAAATGTTGTTGGTGTCTAAATATTTGTCATAGTATTAGCCAATATACACTTGAGGAGATGACAATAATAAAATCTCCAGTTGAGATTAAATTTCAAATGGATGCTGATGTTGCGGTTGAGCTTGAATCTCAAGTGGAGGATGAGGTTGTTGTTGAACTTGAACATGAAGTTGTGGTTGTAGTGGAACCTGAATTTGAGGTTGTGGTTAATAGAGTTGATGATGATGGTATTCCGCTAGTTGGTGAGTTGAATGTTGTTGAACGATATACAGTGGAGAATAAATCATTAGGTGGGGAAGAAGTGCTAATTTTTCTACTATGGAGGAAGAGAGTAGGCAAGGATAAACTTTGTTGCTCACATCATTTGAGAAAAACATATTTCTTTTTATCAATTTAAATTTATTGAAATGAGTAGAAAAAATGTGATAAGGTCGAAAGAAAGAGTGAACAAAAAATTAAGGTGGCCATATAGATGAGAGAAAAAGAAATAGAGACCAAAGAAAAGAAAAAATAATAATTTGAAGGCCAAAAGAGTGAGGTTGAGAGTTATTTACTTTCGTAGAAACCCCTTAAAGTACCTTCGTAGAAAGAGGATTATTATCACTATGATGATATCGCCGGTTCAATCCCGAGCATTGTTATTTCACCGTTGCAGGATTATGGAGATGTCATGATGAGGAGGTAAGCAAGAACTGATGGTTGAGGAAAGCCATGTGTTGATCAACATTACCTTGGAGGCAATCATGATGAGGTAAGGTTAGTTGCCAATACAACAACCATGAGTTATGACTTCTCTCCTTATCTTAATTCTTTGATGTATCGTTTTCCAAAGCGTAGAGAATGCAAATTTGGTGGTTAAGTGGTTGGATGTAAATTTATCTTTATTCATTGATTGTTATGGATTTAAATCTATTGATAAATTTCCTGCACCTATTATGAATTTTGATTTATCACGAGTTACTAAATTAATGAGATTTGTTTGCTCCAAGAGTTTATATATATTAGACTTAGATTCTTGTGATGAGACAAAGGGTTCTATGAAAGGAACATGTGACATGTTCTATTTGCAAGGTCTATATTTGGTTGATGGTGTCTTTGGAAAGAGCATGAATGAATATAAGAATTTCCTATGTTCATGATGAATATATGTTTAAACAGAATAAATTTGACATTCTATATTCATTGCATGAATTACCTGATGGTGAGGCGTATTGTAGTAGTTTGATAATTGACATAATGCCTAATTATATGTGTTGGTTTCATATGAAACGACATGTTGAGTGTGATTGTTATACATGCTTTGCATATGGGAGAATGACATGTCGACTGTATTCATATGTCTTGCATCAGTTACATCTTATTCATAGTGAACTAAGAAGGTCGTACATTTGTATGAATTTTGTTATGCTGTTAACTAGGTCTAAGAAGGGAGGAATTTAATTTTTTTTTATACTTAATGGTATTTTATCATTTGGTGTCATTTGTTACTTAGTGCATGTTTAGGTTTATGAGTTGATAGTGAAGGAAACCATGGAGTTAGGATTCAAAACGTCGATGGCGCACGTGGGCGACGACATCTTCAAAATTGAGTTTAAAGGTAAGCATGATAAAGATTTAATTTTTTTTTATTACTAACGTGTTTCGTTTTTGCGTAGATAGCCAAGATTTGAGGGCATCTTTTTGAATAAGGGGAATATGATATGAATCTATCCGGGCATGACGTGCAAAATCTTTGGAGGAGATCCAGACAGCTGTGTTGTCAAGATCATACAAGCAAGATTCGAAGCTTCAAAGAATTCGGCATGCATAGCAATGAAGTTGGAAGATATTTCAATGTTACTCAAGTGCTAAATTATGAAGAGGATGCGAAATCAAGACCCCAGACCCGAGAGCTCCGCGCTAGGACGACCAAATATTACTGCCCCAGCGCCAAAGACACTGTCCCTAATGCCAATTTCCAGAACACTCGGTTATAGGGCGGTCAAGTTCTACCGCCCCAGCGCCCCGCCTGCGTGAATAAGTTTTATTACCTAGTTTAGAGTCAAACTTAGTTAGGTAACTAGATTTTAATATCTTTTAGATTTTGTAAACAATATATGGATGAATTTTATTCATTGTAAACAATTAGAGATTGAGTTTTATAATCTTTTGTGAGTTTTCTCTCAAATTTCAAAGCTTGGCTTTGTATACACCTTTGTATTTTTCTCAAATAAAATTTATCAAAGTTTAATATTTTGTGGCGTTTTGTCGATTGTTCTTCACTCGGATTGTCAAAGAAGAGTTCTTTGAAGGTTCGCTTGAGATCAATTGTTATCCTCGTGGATATTTGTTGCTACGTTTTTCGTATCTTAGAAGTGAATATCACAACAATTACTTGTTTCAAAAAGATCGTGACAACACAACTTTTTCTTTGTTTCATCGAATCGAGGGCGTGACTCTATTTTCGAGTGTGTTTGCTTTTCGTGATTAAAGAATCGGATCAACATGTTTTACTGATTTGACATATCATGAATGAAATATCATGTTGGGCCTGATATTTTTGAGATATACTTTGTTTGTTGGGGCCACTCAACCCTTTTCTGAATTGTTGACGGTTGGGCATAGAGAGCTACAATATCCGATGGGACCCACGGGCTATGATGACCCTAAACATTGTAGGTCAACGTCTTGATGACGAGTGTGGGTGCCAAAACATGCTTAGGGCAGATCAGAGACTACACACTCATGTACCTCAAGACTGAGCATGAGATTCTTGACTTGATCCCTGATATCCGAGCACATTGAATTTCACATGCTTCATATCATTTTGTAAACTCGTACATTCTTGCATTGGCTGATTTTTGTTAACGTCCTTGTTTTCATCTTGAGCACCCCACATTCCACGGGACAGGTCTTAGGTTTGACGCTTTTGATTACCAGGCCAGTGGCTAGAATAGTTGGGTTTTCGGTGGTGATCCAATAGAGGTTTTATTTGGTTTCTCGTATTCCTCGTGCAGGATTATGTTTTTGAAATGGTTGTATTAACATATAAGACTGAGATTATTGTTTTGTTTTCGTTTGAGTTGTTAGATGATTAAGTTATTTTGTTTCCGTTAATTACTTATTGTTATTAAATTTTGCATGTTTAATAATCTGTTTAGTAATGGCTCGAGAAAGAGCACTATGATTTCTTACTTACTCAGACTTGAAATAAACTTGAAGTTAAGGTGATTCAACAGTTCTTGTCACAACCAGTTCTTATTACCGTTTAAAACAATAGAAAATGTAGAAGTAGAAATTTGTTTCATTTGATAGGATCAGTTAAGGGTGAAAGAATGTTTAGAAGGGGGGATTGAATAAACACTCAAATTTTCAAAATATTTTCGACTGATGAGTCAGTTTAGTGATAAACTGATACTCGGGAATCTTGTAAGTAAATGTCAATCAGTTAACAAATAGTCGTGCGGAAATGTTTTAGATCATTTTCAAAACTGCATGTTTTTCTTCTGTTAATGACAACATGTTTTAGATCATTTATCATTCTTTTTAGATCAGCTAGACACTTAGTTTGTAAAAAATCCGAAATTTAGTTTCCAACAATTTCCTTCTTTTAGGTGTTTGACAAAACTTGGAAATAAAGAACTGATACTGATCAACTGAACTCATTGTAGATAAAATAACTCTTTCAACGTACAGATTCGGACAAAGAATAAAAGAATGAAGAAATGAAATAATCTTCAAATAATCTGAATAAAATAATCTTCTTATTTCTTCTTGATAGTCTTCGAGGATTTCTCTGGTTGATCCTTTCCTTGTTCTTGGTCTTCCCCCTTTTTGTCAAACTCATCAACATTTTTCGTTAAGATTCTCACATCTGAGGAGAGATTAGACACCGAATTAAATAATATATCTTGCAGTAAATCTATTCTTTTGGATGTAATGCTTTCCAGAAAGTCAAGGCGTCTTGTAACCAAAGCTTGAGTCTGGAAATGAGCTTCAACTGACACTTTGTCTTTCCAAAGTTTGTCCATTTGAATAAATAATGAAGTGACGTCCTTTTGAATTTGCTGCAATTTTCCCCTGGTATTGTCCTTTATAGAATCAAACCTCATAGTGTGCATAAATTGAGTTGATTTGATATCTGAAATGGAAGACACTATACCGATGAGGTTGGTCTGAATCGCATGAATTTTTTCAAACAAAGATTCAGTTTCTATTGAGATGCCAGGAGACATGGCTCCAGAGATTTCTGGTTCTTGCTCTCTGTTCTCTTGATCGAAGATTACTAGGGCCCAGTCAGTTGTTTCAGTTGAAGGGTTGACCATTTCAGAAATCTCTTCTGGTAAAGTTGCCTGTTGAGGCTGTGGAGAAGAAGAAGTTGGATCAGCAGCAGAATTCGAATGTGCTTCAGGTGGAACATCAGTTGAAATATCAGCTGTCTCTTGAACTGGTTGCTCAGCTGATGCTTCAGTTTTCTGATCAGCTGAAATAATAGAAGGCTATTCAGCTGGCATTTCTTCAAATATAATATGTTCAATCATAGCGGTTGACTCAACTGCTTTTTAAGTTGACAAAACTGCCTGTTCAATTGTTGAAGTCAACTGAACTGGCTCTTCAATAGGTTGAGATTGGGCTTGAAAAACTGGTTCTTAAGTTGCGAACAATTCTACAACTGCTTCTGTAGAAGTTAGTTGAATATATCAGAGGCAACTGATTTGATGACTTCCTCAATATTTGTCAATGACAATTCAGCGTCCGTGTAGAGTTCAGATCCAGCAGTTGAGGACTGAGGAACATCAGTTGACTGGTGTGCATCCTTTGAAGAAGGATCAGTTACCTGTTCAGCAGAATCAGTAACTCGGTCCTTGGATGGCTTTTCTGGTTGAGCTGATTGATCGGCCAGCTCATCTGATTAAAGTTCTTTGGAATCTTCTGGAATGAATAATTCCTGATCCAGTTCCCAATTCTTGATTGTCATCTGCAGAGATAACAGATCCATGTCCACTTGGTCATGAACTGCTTTGTCATTAAGAGCAGTTGGGCTGATGGGATTATAGTTCTGGCGTAGCTGACCAATCATCTGCTTTAGCTTCTTTGCCCGTACCTGATCAAAGAAATATTTCTTTCTTTCCAGTGCTTGAACCACTGTAGCGGCTTCGACCAGTTTTAGAACAATTGTTTCCAAGGCAACGAACTTCTTTAAACTGATTTCTTCTACAACTGCCTGGAAAGCACAACAGTTCTAAATTTCACACATTCATCATAAGTTTTGAGTTTACCCTCAGAGAATTCATTGACCTCCTTCCAGATAAGGTCAATGTAAGTTTGAATGTGTTGGTTGGTCGGGACTCTTCAGTCATCTTTTCTTTGCCCTTTGAATCAGTCAGAACATGAGAGATGCTCAGTCCTGACCTAGTTGAATCAACTTGTTCTTGAATCAGTACCCCCTTTGGTCTTGCAGCTGGCAGAGAGGTAGGGCTGGAGATAGTGATGAGTGGAGCCTAAACTCCAACAGATTTCTTCTTATAACCAGATTCGGTGATAAGTCTTCTTGAGAACAGCAGCTAGAGGTAACTGATCATCAGTTGACGTTCCAACTGGTATCGTTCTTAGTGGAGTAGCCTTGATTGGCTGTTCAGCTCCAGATTGGATGAGCCTCTCATATGGGATGGTGCCCACAGCCATAACTGTTTTTGTCTTCTGAGTCCTGGGCTTTTTGGATATCTTGGGAGATGGGGTCTTCTCAGAGTCAGTTTCACTGACGATCAGTTTTCATTTAAGCGCTTTTTTCTGAATTTCAATTCTGGATTTCTTAACTGATTTGGGAGCCCCCTACATCCCAATCTCCTTTTTCACTTTGACTAATATTTCAGGAGTGATGTCCAGCTTGAGCTTTGGTAGCTGAACACTCTTAGCGTTGAAAATCTTGAATTTGGATGATCTCTCAGATGAGTCACCCACTAAGCCCTTGACTTTCAGCAGATCGCTGAGTTGGACAGCAAATCCCTTTGACTGCTTAGAGGACGGAAACATATTTTCTAGTAGGGTGAAGATTATCCCTTTCCAGTTCATCCTCTTGCCAGTCATGATGGCAGTCATGACTTGGAATTTCTCCAAAGTAACTGCAGCAAAGGATCATGCCTTTGCTAGAAACCCTTTGGCCACAATATCAGCCAGCAGTTGGATTTCTGGCTTCAGTTCCTTCTTTGGATCAGAAACTTTGATTTTTCGACCATCAGCCAATAGTATAGTTTGCATATACTCAAAATCAGAAGTTTTGACCTCAGGGAAGTTTTCTAGCCCATCAGTTGGCAGCTGAAAGAGGTTGCTGAAGGAATCTTCATCTATCATCAGCAGCTGATTGTTGACATTAGTAGTGATATTTCCGTCAGCAGAAATGAATCCGTTGGCATAAAGATCTTGAATCTCCTTATGGTAGATTTCTTGGGAAGAAAGTCCCAGAAATGGCTTCAATACAATGTAAAGAAATAGGAACAGAAATGGGGCGGGGATAATTACGTTAGTGTGTGACTGTTCAAATTTTTTGGACGCGTGTCAGTCCATGAAAAAAATTAAGTGACATCGTGTGTACGTGTGATTAAAGCGTGTGTAGAATTTAAGTAGACTACATGGGGCCATGATTTAAAACACTATTCTTTGAAAGACGTGCATTATATGCGTAATTGAAAGTCACATCACTTATTATGGAATATTTATCGATTTATCAGTTAACTTATTGGAGAAGATCAGTTAGGTCAGCAACTGAGTGATCAATTATGCTGAATCATTTGAGTTAAGGACCAACTGACTATTGTCTTCTCAGTTAACCAATTATATTCGATATTCCCTCTCAATAAATGCATATAAATAAAAGAATAGTAAGAGAAACTTAGTCTGGATCAGTTAAGTCAATTTTGGTAACTGATGACTCCTCGTCTTCCTCCTGTCTCTTTAAGAGCTGTCTATAAATAAGACCATTGTTATTTGATAATAAAATCTAAACACTGATGGATTGTTCAAGCAATTCCAACGTCCCTCATCCTGCATTGACACCTTATCATATGGAGAAACTGAAGAAGACACTTGAAAAGTTCGTCTTTTCAAAAGTTTTGTCCACTTGGACCAAGGTTCATGACCTCCAATCAATTCATAGTGATGAGTTTCCTGCTAATGCTAAGCAGATATAAACTGCAAAGAATTATAAGAGACATGCTGAAGTCGATCATATTTCCGAGCTTCTTAAATATGATGTGCTGATTCATCTGATGCTCATTAAGGAATGGAATGTGCTTGAAAGTATTTTTATTAAACCCCACAACTACTCAAGCACCACGATTCGACCACTCAACCAAGAAGGGACAATTATTGTACCCAACAATCTCCCTCCCAATAATTACACTCCTTACAATCAATGTGAATCGAACCCATGACCTTGGCTCTGATACTACTTGATAGGATCGGTTAAGGGTGAAATAGTGTTTAGAAGGGGGGTTTGAATAAACACTCACAATTTTCAAAACCTTTTTGATTGATGATTCAGTTTAGTGATAAACTGATATTCGGGAATCTTGTAAGTCAATATCAATCAGTTAACAAATAGTTATGCAGAAATAAACTGATTGATAGATAGAATAAAAACTGAAATATTGAGACACATGATTTTATGGATGTTCGAAGATTTCAAACACTCTTACACCCCTTCTATCTCAAGGATATGATATATACTAAAAGGCTTTGATCAATACAAACACTTGAATAGACCCACTTCAGTTTTGGACTTAACAATTCCAAACTGAAACTCTTAGTTACAAACTAGTTTTCAGAACTCAAAAGAACTAAATAAATCTAACACAACTGATCTCTTCTAGATCGAGTAATACAGTTTGTGTTGAAAGCTTGAATTATTGCCTAGCAGCTATGAATGTATACAATAAGCGTGAGCTTTTTTGTTTACAAAACTTTCAGCAGAGTAACTGAATAGATTTCGAGTGCTCGAGAATTCAGATGTTCAATGATTCAGGGTTTCGACAGATGCCTTCAGTTGCTCTTCTCTGCTATTGATAGGCTTCCCTCCAACGGTAATATTAAATACTATTTGAGCCTTTCTATCCGTTGCATGCCATATCAACATTCTTCTGACAGTCGTACACTGCAGCTTTTCTGTAATGTAGCGATCCCAATACTTGTTGCAGTCAGCTTTTGTCGGTTGAAAGTCTTAACTGATGAAGTGTATAGTTGAGGAATCAGCTGATTGAGTGTAGTTTAGAAGCTCACAACTGTTTGTAGTAACTGATCAGTTCCAACTGATCAATCAGTTGTCTGCGTAGTTCAGTTGCTGGTTCAGTTGTCTTCAAAAGTCTGGATGTTTTTCTTTTGTTAATAGCAATATGTTTTAGATCATTTATCATTCTTTTTAAATCAGTTAGACGCTTAGTTTGTCAAACATCCGAAATTCAGTTTCCAACATCATTCCAGTTAACTTTATAGGTTTCTTGTTCTCTTAATATAGTTAACATGATATCACCATTAGTAGATTTGACAATGCAAGTGTGTTTATTAAACTCAATAGAATATTCATTATCATATAACTAACTAATATTTGTCTAAACCTAATTGATACATGGTGGCCGCTCCTACCCATTTAGAGCACCTTTCTCAAATTCCAGAATCCCCCAACCTCGAAAATCATCTCCAAACTTTGAAGGAAATCATCCCCCCGCCTCTCGGGTGAATGTTCTACGTGATTGTCTTTTAGTTTTTGAGCGTAAAAATGCAAAGACACGCATGTATCTCTTATATCTCTTCATTCACGCCAATATTATGTTGAATTATATGTAAATGCATGAGAAATTATTTACATATCTTGAGGTTTTGTTTTATGCTAGGATTTGACATGAAAATGCATCTTTTTGCTTCATTCTCACGTTTTCTAGCATTTGTGCAAGGGGCTGCCAATTTTTATGTTGCTAAGGCTGTACACGTTGAGTAAGGGGAGAACGTAAGGCTGGAGTCGAAGCTTGGTCGGTTTAGGTGAGAATATGTGAGGGCCGATCTGTGCTTGTGACTGTTTTGGGTCGGTATGGCTAGATCAGAAGATTTGAGTGCACTGGATGTGCAAGGGTCATCCCTAGCCCTGGACCAGACCCTGGTGGGTATGAGCTGTGGCCTATGGTGGCTCGAACACGGCTGGAGTTAGTGAAAAGGCTGATCGGTCCAGGAGGGTCCTAAGGTAGGCTAGGAAGGGTTGGTTCAAGGCTGGTTCGAGATGGTAGGGCCTAGGATCGAAATAATTTCAAGTTTGATGTACTAGGGTTTCAAGTACGCATGTGCAGAAAAATTCCAGCAACTTTCAGCTAATGTTTAAGGGTCATAAGTGGTCTGAAATAAGTGGTTTAGAGGCTGGTCAGGTAGGATCGAGTCATGTTTAGAGTTGGAAAAATTTTGGTTATGTTTCGGGTTGATTCGGGTTAAAACCGGGACCCCGGTCCAAGTTTTAAAATGAATCATTTAAGTTTTGAAACGGGCTAGAGTTTACGTCTAAGAAAGGCTTATTAATATTGTTTTGAGAAGTTTGGTAAGTTTCGGGTCAAAATTTCGAGGTCCAGGGGTAAAATGATCATTTTGGGTTCCCAAGGGCAAAATTGTCATTTTGCACCCAAGTCGAGTTTTGAGTCCTGGCAGCGCCCTGATCACAAATTTAGCATGTTTTTAAATGTTTATGTATCATGTATATGACTTTTTACGTAAATATGAAAATATGTTGCATGCTTGGTTTTAAGGAAAATTTTACGTATATGCATGATTTTATTAAGTGATGCATATGGTGACACGTTTTTGAAGGATTGGAGTTGGTTGTGTCTAATACGATGACATGTTAATAAGAAGAAATGTAAGACCAAAGCTTAGTGGATGGGTAACACTATCGCTGATGTCCCCGCTGCCGGGTACCGCGGTTATACGTAGATGGAATCATAGCCTAATACGATGATAAGAAAGTCACAACTGATGAACGAAATTCAAATTAAGAAAACGAACACGTATATATTGATATGATGATATATGTTATGAATATTATTATGCTTCGACAGGTTACGATTTTGCATACGACTTTTTAAGATCATGAAATGTATGTTAATTACAGTATTTTTTACTGTTGCATATGTATATGTATTTGATATAACGTTACAGATGTGTTGAGTCTTTAGACTCACTAGGCATCAATGATGCAGGTGAGCTTTTCGATGATGAGGGTGGAGGTGATGATGACTAAACGGGCGGAGCTGGTGGCACACGTTAACCCGAGAACCTTGTATTCTTCCGCAAGAATATGATTTTATGGGAACACGTTTAAAATATTTTTTAAGTGGTTGATGATTTAATTTTGTTGAGGTTTTGACAGATTTTAATATTCTTGAAGTTTTATATTTTTAAACGATAAATTGTTTAGGTTGGTTGCTCTTTTCATAATTGTAACTGTAGTTATTTTACTCAGCTGTGGGATGATTTTACAAAATGCATGTTTCGAATTTTATGGATTTATGTAGGCATGGTTTTGGCCATTGCATTTTAAAAAAAATATGTTCAGTAGAATTTTAAAATGAGCAGACGTTCGCTTGAGTTTTTCTCCTTGGGGAGCACCGGTACTGTTTGTTAAGAAGAAAGAAGGCAGCATGCAGCTCTGCATTTATTATAGATAACTGAACAGGGTCACAGTCAAGAACAAGTATCCTCTGCATAGGATTGAAGATCTATTTGATCAGCTTCAGGTAGCATAAGTGTTTTCGAAGATAGATCTCCGATCAGGATACCATCAGCTGAAGGTGAGAGTGTCTGACGTGCATAAGACGGCTTTCAGGACACGTTATGGGCACTATGAGTTTATGGTGATGTCCTTCGGATTTACAAATGCGCCAGCGATATTATGCATCTCATGAATCGCGTGTTTCAGCCGTATTTGGATCAGTTCTTCATTGTTTTCATAGACGATATCCTGATCTATTCGAAGAGCAGAGAGGAGCACAGTCAGCATATGAGGACCGTACTAAAGACTTTACAGGGCAGACGGTTGTACGCCAAGTTCAGTAAATATGAGTTCTGGCTAGACAGAGTGGCATTCTTGGGCCACATCATATCCCGAGATCGAGTTGAGGTCGATCTTAAAAAGGTTGAGGCAGTCGGAGATTGGCCAGTGCCTAAGAGTGTAACAGGGATTCGCAGCTTCTTGGGATTGGTGGGTACTACAAGAAGTTTATTCAGGGCTTTTCTTCTATTGTTGTGCATATGACAACCTTGACAAAGAAGAATGCAAAATTCGTTTGGGGATCAGATTGCCAGGAGAGTTTTGACAAACTGAAGCAGGCATTGACGTCAGCGACAGTCCTAGCTATTCCATCAGGGCAAAGGGAGTTTGTTCTTTAAACAAATGCTTCGAAGCTCGGTTTGAGCACAGTTCTGATGCAGCATGACAGATTTATAGCCTACGCGTGCAGACATTTGAAGGTCCATGAGAAGAATTATCAGACTCATGACCTTGAGCTAGTAGCAGTAGTATTCGCTCTGAAGATATGGAGGCACTATCTGTATGGAGAGAAGTGCAAGATTTTCATCGATCACAAGATCCTGTAGTAATTCTTCATGCAGAAAGAGCTGAACATGAGACAGCGGAGATGGCTGGAGCTAGTGAAGGATTATGACTACGACATTAGCTACCATCCGGGTAAGGCTAATGTGGTTTCGTAGGGGTGTCAAAATCAGACACGACCCACCAACCTGACACGATTCAACCTGAAAAAAATCAGGTTTGGCTTTGGGGTTTCGGGTTCTGTTCAGATCGGGTTGGACCCGATAGCTAACCCGAAATAAATGATCGGGTTGGGTTGGGTTCAGGTCAACTTGGGTTGACCCGAAAATTTTAATTTTTTTAAAAAATATAATTAATAAATATTGCCTATATTTTATATTTTATGTTTGAAAAAATATTTATTGTATATTTATATCATAAATTTTCATAATTTATTATTTATTTTAAACATTTCTTATTTTTTAAATAATTGTTTATTTGATTTAATAAATATACTTTATTTTTCTACAATTAGATTTTCAAATTTAAATCATATATATGAGAGATTTTATTATTATGTGTTTAAATTAAAAAATTAGTATTATTTTTTAAAATTTTATTTAATTTTCTTTAAAAAAATTATAAAAAATTCAAAATCAGGTTATATGGGTTTATCGGGTTAATCGGATTAATTCGGGTTCAGGTTCGAGTTGAAAGTTTCGGGTCGGATCGGGTTCGGGTTGGGTTCCGGTTGAACAATTTTTGAATAGTACTGTTGCTCAACCCGACCCAATCCCTCCCGAATTGACACCACCCTATGGTTTCGGATCCCCTGAGCAGAATGAATGCAGTGATCACTCAGTTGTCGGTACACAGACCACTACAAGCAGAGATTCAAAAGTTTGAACTTGAAGTTTATGCCATGGGAGATGCCCTTAGTCTTTCTACCCTGACAGTTCAGTCAACACAGAAGAACATGATTCGAGCAGGGCAAACTTCTGACGAGCAGTTACAGAAGTGGAGATAGAGAGATGAGTCTAAGAGCCTGAGATTGTATATAGTGGAGGACGACATAGTCAGATTTCGTGACCGACTGTGGGTTCCTAGCAGTGATTCCACTGAGACCAGATATCATGAGTGAGACCCACAGCACCCCGTACTCCATTCATCTTGGGATTGGGAAGATATATAAGGATCTACAAAATCTTTATTGGTGGCTGAGTATAAGCGAGATAACTTGCATTTCGTGTCCGAGTGTTTGACGTGACAGCAAGTTAAGGCCGAACATTAGAGACCTGCAAGAAAGCTGAGACCACTCCCTATTTCCGAGTTGAAATGGGAGAACATTATCATGGATTTTGTGACAGGGCTTCCAAGGACAACTAATGCCATTTGGGTGATGTTGATCGGCTCACAAAGTCAGCACACTTTCTTGATCAGGAAGACTTTCACCATGACTCAGTATGAAGAGCGTATATCAGAAAGATAGTCAGACTGCATGAGATTCCAGTGTCCATCGTGTCAGACATGAATTCGAGATTCATGCCTGCATTTTGGAAAAGTCTGCATCAGGCATTGCCAAGTTGTTATTCAGTACAGGTTTCCATCCACGGACTGACGGTCGGTGTGAGAGGGTGTGTAACGCCCCAAAAATTTGAAGGTCCACGTGAACCTCATGTATTCAAGTTATCAAATTTCTTATATATTTTATTAAATAATTTTAATGGATTAATTACATGATTATTGCATGATATGTGTTTTATTTCATGGTTTATTAAAGTTTAATGCATAAGGGCTTTTGGTAGTTTTCGCGCTCGAACGAGGAACGAAGACTGTGGATAATTAAGGAAAAATGTTTTTATTAAATAATTATTTTTAATTACCTAATGTATGATGTTAGTAAGGGGATTTTTAAAATTGGTCCTTGTTTGGGTATTTTTACTTGTTGGTTCATATTTTAAACCGGTACGCAAAATTTAGCAAGTTGGGTGACTTTTTTAGGGTTCGAGCATTATTTTCAAAAATGTACATAAAAGAAATATTTTTTGGGAGTGTTATTGGGATTGATGTGTTTATTTTATGGTTTAATAGTCCTAAAACCCTTTTAATCTCTTTATTTTTTATTAAAAACTCATTAGCACCTTATATTATGACTTAAACTCTACATTAGCAAACCCTAAACCTAATCACTCACTTATGGCCGCCCCTCTCCTTATTCAGCAGCAACATTCTGAATTTCCAACAGATTAGGGCTCGGCTCTCCTTGAGCAGAATTTTTCAAGCAGATTTTTCGGTCGTGTTTGAGGGGCTTAGTTGTCTGATTTAAGTTTTTTAGGGGCTGGTAGGGTGTGTTTAAGGTGTGGTAAATAAAACGTCTGTTCATTTTAAAATTCTACTGAAACATATTTTTTTAAAATAAAAAGATATGGTTGAAAATACACACGCTTAAAAAGTTAAACATGCGTTTAAAAAAAGTGATCCAACCTCTGAATAAAACTAACTGCGGTTAAAAACAATTTAACTTCCTCAAAACCGCATAATGTTGTTTAAAAGAATTCAAGCGCGCTCTTACAAATCCTGCCAAAACAACAACGTAGTAAAAGGTGAAAATGTGTAAAACAACCAATGATCATCCATGACCCATATACATATATTTTAAACCCATGTCTCATAAACATATTATGCGGAAGAAATGAAAGGTCCTCGGGTTATCCAGTGCACCACCCAGCTTCGTCTACTCAGTCTTCCAGGCCTCCAGTCTCCATAACATCATGCTCACATGCATCATTCATATCTAGTGATTCTAAAAACTCAACACACTTGTAACATTATAGCAAATACATATACATAACAAACAACAGTGAAAAATACTGTAATAAAAATACGTTTCATGAACTTACAAAATCGTATGCATAATCATGACATGTTAAAGTATAGAAATTTTCATAACATTTCTAAACATATCAAAATATACATGTTCATTTTCTTAATTTGAATTCGTTCATTATCTGTGACTTTCGTATCATCGTATTAGGCGATGGATCCATCTGCGTGTAACTGCGGTACCCGGCGGCGGGGACATCAACGACAATATTACCCATCAACTGAGTCTTAGCCTTACATATCATCATATCAACGTATTCGTATTAGTCACAACCAACTCCCTTCCTTCAAAAACATGTCATCGTATTTATCACTTAATAAAACATGCATATACGTAAATTTTTCTTAAAATCAAGCATGCAACGTATTTTTCATATTTACATAAAAAGTCGTATCCATAATGACATAAACGTTTAAAACATGTAAAATTGTGATTAGGGCGCTGCCAGGACTAGAAACCCGACCCGCATGCAAAATGACCATTTTGCCTTTGGAAACCCAAAATGATCGTTTTACCCTTGGACCTCAACATTTCGACCTGAAGCTTACCAAACTCCTTAAAACATCTAAAAACATAATTGAATAAATTTCTTAGACGTAAACTCGAGCTCGTTCCAAAACTTAAATGATTCGTTTTAAAACCTGGATCGGGGTCACGGTTTTAACCAGAATGAACCCGAAACTTTACCAAATTTTCCAAAATTGAACCATGACTTTATCCTACATGACCAGCTTCTAAACCCATTATTTAAGACCCGTTATGACCTTCCTACAGTAACTGAAAGTTGCTGGAATTTTCTGTACGTGCATACTCGAAACCCTAGTGCACTAACTTTCCATATTTTCGATCCTAGCCCAAGACCAAGTGGACCAGCACCTAACCAACTATATTGGGACCATGTTCGAACCCAAGAGGCTCTCCTTGACAAACCCTAGCTAACCCTACTGCCCTAAACACCATCCCCTTGTGATACCCACAAACTCGCGCCGCACAAGACAACCGAGCCACACATTAACCTAGCCCTCCGACCAACTCCTAGACCAAGACTAGCTATGCATGGCCCTGTCCCAGCCCCGTCACGACCCAAGATGGTCATCTTCTTGGCTGGAAATCGAGCCATGAAAGGCGGCACACACCCAAGCCTTCGATCTTGCCAAAACCGAGCCAACCTACACAAAGTACCGATCGGCCCTCACCTAAAATAACTAAGTTTCGACTCCAGCCCTTAACCCTCTTCTTTCTCGACATTATCAGCACCCTAGCACTCAAATTCAGTAGCATTTTGCACAAGGACATGAAAAAGGTGAGTTGTACACAAGATATGATGCAAACGTGGTTGATCAAGCACCAAAGAAAGCATGTGAGTCGTTGGAGTTGCCCGAAGGACCTATAACGAGGGGACGTAGCAAGAAGTTTAAAGAAGCACTTCAAAGACTCATGATGAACTACCAAGGAGGATCTAAAAATTGGGTGACTAAATTAGAGGAGGTTGGGAATCATGGGAATAATATTGGAGGTCTTTGGAATGTTATTCAAGTGCAATTGCCGAAGGACCAGCGCACCCGCGCTAAAACAGGGACCGCACCCACGGTCCATGATAATCGAATTTAAAAAAAATTCCCGAAGCTGCACCGCACCCGCGGACGTATCATCAGCGCACCCGTGGTCTTCACTTCCGTATCAAATTTGCTAATCCCGAAGCTTCACCGCACCCGCGGTCGTATCATCAGCGTACCCGCGGTCTTCACTTCCGTGTCAAATTTGCTAGTTATCTTAATTAAGCCTTTTTACACTACTTTTTCATGCTTTATTGATTATATGTGCATTGTATAAGACCATGAACGAAATAATTTTAGACTTTAAACATATTATTGGAGATTTCTCTCAATATTCAAGGCATTTTGCTTTGATCTTCAACACAAATCAAACTTATCAAAGATTGTATCTTTGTGGCGTTTGTCGATTAGTTTTCGCACGGATTGTCAAAACAAGTTCTTTGAAGGTTCGTTTGAAATTCGATTGTTATTATAGTTGATATTTGTTGCTAAGTTATAATCGCTTAGAGGTGAATATCACAAATCGTTACTTGTTTCAAAAGATCGGGACAACATAATTCGATTCTTGTTCATTATTGAATTGAGGGTGCGATTTCAATATTCGTGCTTGCTTTTCATTCGTACGAGATTTTGTATCATTTGGTATCAGAGCTTTGGCTCATTGAATTCAAGCAAGTATCTTGTTCTTAATTTTCAGATCTGTATAAAATTTTGTTCTGTTATCAGATCTGTGGTATCCTTTCGTTTCTTTTGTCAAATCTTTCTATATATAAAAAAATATATATATATAAGAAAAGAAAAATATAAATTTCATTCTGTTATCAGATCTGTGTTTTTTTTTTCGTTTCTGTTTTCAGATCTGTGTAATCCTTTGTTCTGTTTTCAAATCTGTGTTATTCTAGTGTTCTTGGCTTTGTACAATCCAAGTGAGAGAGTTGCAAGTGTCACGAGTTGAATCTTGATAGTTTGGTATACAAATATAAAGATTGATCACATCTTTGAGAGAACTATCACATTCGATTGAAAATATTTGAGTGCGAGTGTTATTTCTTTGGAGTGATTGTGAGAATTTGGGTGAGGAACATCTTTTATTTCTACTAACAATTTCTTGCAGGTACAAAATCTGAAAGTAAAATGGAGAAGGAAGTAGGAGAAAGTTCGAACCAGGGGTTGTCTAAGGTTCAAATGGAGGCGTTATTTGGGCATTTTAGTAGAATGATGAGGGCCTAGTTGGATCCTTTATATGAGAGGTTGGATAGGCTTGAAGTTAGCACTAGTGAAAATAAATCTAAACCTAAAGGTTTGGGTACAGTCGAAGAAGAAGAGGATGATTATGAATTAGGAGTAGAAGAGGAGAGTCAAAACGAGAACTGGGGTTGGAGCGGAAGAGGTAGAGGATTTGGTAGGGGAAGAAGAGAAGCCTTACGGGGTAGGTACGATGATGGGAATAAGGAAGATAATAACATAGGTAGCATTAAGATGAAAATTCCGTCGTTCCATGGTAAGTCGGATCCAGAGGCTTATTTAGAATAGGAAAAGCGTGTTGAATTTGTGTTTGATTGTCACCATTATTCTGAACTCAAAAAGGTTAGGTTGGCCGTGGTTGAGTTTGTTGATTATGCACTTATTTGGTGGGATCAATTATTAACCACTAAGAGAAGATGCAATGAGAGGCCTATAGAAACTTGGGCTGAGATGAAGAGCGTACTGAGGAAGAGGTTTGTACCAAATCACTACTATAGAGAAATGTTTAAGAAGTTACAAACTTTGAGACAGGGTGTGAAGAGTGTTGAGGACTACTATAAAGAGTTGGAAGTAGTCATGATTAGAACAAATATAGATGAGGATAGTGAGGCTACTATGACTCGTTTTCTGTGTGGTTTGAACAGGGAAATTCAAGACCAAGTGGAGCTTAGACATTACTTGGATCTAGATAAAATGGTGCAGATGGCGATAAAAGTGGAGCAACAACTCAAGAGGAGAGGAGTTGGCCATACCACACAATATGGAAATACATCAACACCTTGGCGTTCCAACGTTGTTAAACGTGAAGAAAACAAGGTAGTGGTCAAACCCAAAGTTGACATTAAACAGGAGGCGCCTAAGCAGGGAGTGCAAGGTAAACCTGAAACTCCTATTAATCGTTCTAGAGATATTAAATGTTTTAGGTGTCAAGGAGTTGGTCATATTGCTAGCCAATGTCCCATAAAAGGGTGATGGTGTTGAATAATTATGGGGAGTATGAATCTCATAGTGAGGGAGATGATGTAGAGGATGAAGATGAGATGCCTGCATTAGAGGATCCTGACGAGGGATATGAGGCAGTTGTGGGCGAAGCATTAGTGACTAGGCGTATAATGAGTACCCAAGTCAAGGAAGAAGAAACTAACCAAAGGGAAAACTTATTCCATACTAGGTGTTTTGTCAATGGCAAGGTTTGCAATCTTATTATAGATGGAGGAAGTTGTACCAATGTTGCTAGTTTTGAGATGCTTGAAAAATTGAGCTTGCCTACTTTGTAACATCCACAACCATATAGGCTACAGTGGTTGAATGACTGTTGTGAAGTTAAAGTGAACAAACAAGTCTTGGTTGCGTTTTCGATTGGGAAGTATATTGATGAGGTGTTATGTGATGTGGTGCCAATGCATGCTTGTCATATTTTGTTAGGGAGACCATGGCAATATGATAGGCAAGTGACACATGATGGGTTTAAAAATAGATATTCTTTTGTACTCAAGAAAGAACCCATTGTTTTACTTCCTTTGTCCCCAAAACAAATTATGGAAGACCAACGACAAAAGAAAAAAAGAGATGAGGCCGAAATAAAGAGTGAAAAGAAAAGTGTGGTGGCCTTAAACAAACAAGAAAAAAATATGGTCAAAAAAATAAGTGATAAAAAAAATGATGAGATGACCATAGAGATAAAAAAAAGAGGGAAAAGAAAATAAGAGGAAAGAGGTCAAAAAGAAAACATATATGGACCAAAAGAGTGATATGAAACAATTGTTGCACACACATGATACACTTGTGTTGATTCTTTACAAAGAGATTTTTTTTAACACAAGTGATATAGCCGGAAATCTTCCGAGCATTGTTGTTTCCCTTTTGCAGGAATTAGATGATATATTTCTGGAGGAGCTACCTCAAGGAATACCACCATTGAGGGGTATTGAGCACCAAATTGATTTTGTGCCCGGAAGTGCATTGCCAAATCGTCCAGCTTATAGAAGCAATCCGGATGAGACTAAGGAGCTTCAGCGACAGGTAAGTGAATTGTTAGATAGGGGTTTTGTGCGTGAGTCCATGTCTCCTTGTACTGTACCTGTTTTATTAGTTCCTAAGAAAGATGGATCATGGCGAATGTGTGTAGATTGTAGGGCAATCAATAATATAACCATCAAGTATAGGCATCCCATACCTAGACTAGATGATATGTTAGATGAGTTGCATGGTGCATGTATTTTTAGTAAGATTGATTTAAAAAGTGGTTATCACCAAATTAGAATGAGGGAAGGTGATGAGTGGAAAATGGCATTTAAAACAAAATATGGGTTATATGAGTGGATGGTCATGCCTTTTGGCTTAACTAATGCTCCTAGTACCTTTATGAGGTTGATGAATCATGTTTTGCGTGCTTACATAGGGAAATTTGTTGTGGTTTATTTTGATGATATTATTGTGTATAGCAAAAATTTAGAAGAGCATGTCGAGCATTTGAGATTTGAACTGATCACAATTAGGGATGAACATTTATATGCTAATCTTAAGAAATGTGATTTTTGTACAAGCAAAATTGTCTTTCTTGCTTTTGTGGTAAGTTCACAGGGGATACAAGTGGATGAGGACAAGATAAGTGCTATTCGAGATTGGCCAACACCTGCTAATGTTAGTCAAGTTCGAAGCTTTCATGGTCTAGCAAGCTTCTATAGGAGGTTTGTAAAAGATTTTAGCACACTGGCGGCACCGATGACGGCGGTGATTAAGAAAAACGTTCCATTTCATTGGGGCGAGGAACAAGAGAAGTCTTTTATTATTATTAAACAAAAATTAATTAATGCGCCTTTACTTGTTTAACCTGATTTTTCTAATACTTTTGAAATTGAATGTGATGCCTCAGGTGTAGGTATTGGAGGAGTTTTGATGCAAGGAGGACGACTAGTGGCGTACTTTAGTGAGAAACTCAATGGAGCAAGCGCTGAACTATCCAACGTATGACAAGGAGTTGTACGCGCTTGTGAGGACTTTGGAGATATGGCAACACTACTTGAGGCCTAAGGAATTTGTGATTCATACGGATCATGAGTCTCTAAAGTACCTTAGGGGACAACACAAACTGAACAAGCGGCATGCTAATTAGGTGGCATTCATAGGAACATTTCCCTACATAATCAAGTACAAACAAGGTAAGGATAATGTAGTGGCCGACGCACTATCACGGCACGTACTAATCTCTACCTTGGATTCAAAAATCTTGGGATTTGAACATGTGAAAGAATTGTATGCGATAGATGAGGATTTTAAGGAAGTATTTGAAACATGTATGTATGGTCCACATGATAAATTTTATTTGCATAATGGGTATTTATTTAGAGAAGATAGATTGTGCATTCCTAAGTCATCAATTCGTGAATTACTTGTGAGGGAGGCACATGGTGGTGGTTTGATGGGGCACTTTGGTGTGGCTAAAACTTTGAGTTGTTTGCATGAGCATTTTTATTGGCCACATATGAAACGTGATGTTGAACGTGTTTGTGAAAAATGCATTATTTGTAGACAAGCTAAGTCTAGAACACAACCACATGGATTGTATACACCACTTCCTGTTCCTAGTGAACCTTGGATTGATATTTCTATGGATTTTTTTTTAGGTTTGCCAAGGACTAAGAAGGGGAGGGATTCAATATTTGTTGTTGTTGATAGATTCTCTAAGATGGCACATTTTATTGCTTATCATAAAACCGATGATGCATCAAATATTGCGGATTTGTTCTTCAAGGAAGTCGTTAGGTTACATGGTATGCCTAGGACTATTGTATCTGACCGTGATGTTAAATTTTTGAGTTACTTTTGGAAAACTTTGTGGGCTAAACTTGGCACAAAACTGTTGTTTTCTACTACATGTCATCCTCAAACGGATGGACAAACTGAAGTTGTTAATAGAACTCTACGGACACTTTTGCGTGCTATACTCAAAAAGAACTTGAAAAATTGGGAAGAATCTTTGTCATTTGTTGAGTTTGCTTATAACCGTAGCGTGCATTATACTACGAATTATTCAGAATTTGAGATTGTTTATGGTTTTAATCCTTTAACTCCTTTGGATTTGATGTCTTTGCCTGTGAGTGAAAGGTTGAACATGGATGGCAAGAAGAAAGCTGAATTCATTAGAAGTTTGCATGAGAAGGTCAAGAATAACATCGAGAAGAAGAATTTACAATATACGAAGCAAGCCAACAAGGGGAGGAAAAAGATGGTTTTTGAAAAGGGAGATTGGGTGTGGTTGTACTTAAGAAAGGAAAGATTTCCAAAAAATCGACGTTCGAAACTCTTACCTAGGGGTGATGGACCATTTCAAGTGCTTGAAAAGATCAACGACAATGCCTACAAATTGGACCTACCAGGTGAGTACAATGTCAGTTCTACTTTTAATGTAAGTGATCTTTCGTTGTTTGATGTAGGAGATGATCAAGATTTGAGGACAAATCCTTTTCAAGAAGGGGAGAATGATTCAAACGTGGTTGATCAAGCACCAAAGAAAGCATGGGAGTCGTTGGAGATGCCCGAAGGACCTATAACGAGGGGACGTAGCAAGAAGTTTAAAGAAGCACTTCAAGGACTCATGATGAACTACCAAGGAGGATCTACAAATTGGGTGACTAAATTAGAGGAGGTTGGGAATCATGGGAATAATATTGGAGGTCTTTGGAATGTTATTCAAGTGCAATCGCCGAAGGACCAGCACACCCGCGCTAAAACAGGGACCGCACCCGCGGTCCATGATAATCGAATTTAAAAAAAATTCCCGAAGCCGCACCGCACCCGCGGTCGTATCATCAGCGCACCCACTGTCTTCACTTCTGTGTCAAATTTGCTAATCTCGAAGCTTCACCGCACCCGCGGTCGTATCATCAGCGTACCCGCGGTCTTCACTTCCGTGTCAAATTCCTAGTTATCTTAATTAAGCCTTTTTACACTACCTTTTCATGCTTTATTGATTATATATGCATTGTATCAGACCATGAACGAAATAATTTCAGACTTTAAACATATTATTGGAGATTTCTCTCAATATTCAAGGCATTTTGCTTTGATCTTCAACACAAATCAAACTTATCAAAGATTGTATCTTTGTGGCGTTTGTCGATTAGTTTTCGCACGGATTGTCAAAACAAGTTCTTTGAAGGTTCGTTTGAAATTCGATTGTTATTATAGTTGATATTTGTTGCTAAGTTATAATCGCTTAGAGGTGAATATCACAAATCGTTACTTGTTTCAAAAGATCGGGACAACATAATTCGGTTCTTGTTCATTATTGAATTGAGGGTGCGATTTCAATATTCGTGCTTGCTTTTCATTCGTACGAGGTTTCGTATCAAGATACATGCATGTTCATGTCAAAACCTTTTGCAAAAACGATGCTATATGATAGACCAAGTAAATTTCAATCAAAAACATAAACAACAGGCATATTAATGGTGTAAATGATGAGAAAATAATGATACAAGGCGTGCCTTATCGTTTAAAAGCTTGAAAACTCTTGCGAAGAACGTGCACTGGAGAGGCGGGGAAGAATTTTGCTTGAAATCTTTGGGATGTTTTCGAGATGGCTCTTGTATTTCTGAGAGAATGGCTGCTGAACAAGTGAACGGGGTGTCCAAGGGGTGTTAGATAGGTTTAGGGTTTGATTAGGTAGAGTTTAAGTCAAAACATAATACATTAATGGGCCTTTCATTGAAATTTAAAGGGTTAAAAGGTTTTGAGCCCATTAGGCACTAAAATAAACCCATCAAGCGCAATAACACTCTCGAAAAATATTTTGTTTAGGTACGTTTTTGAAAATATTGCCAGAGCCCTCCAAAAGTCCCCTGAATTGATAAATTTGCTTACCGGAAAAAAATATATTCTGGCAAGTAATAATACCCGACCAAAGCCCATTTTCAAAAATCATACTTAAAAACACCTCATATTAAATAATTAAAATTAATTATTCAGTAAAAATATTTTTTCTAAATATCCCCGGTCTCCGTTCCTCGTTTGAACGCTAAAAGCAACTTAAAATCCTAATGTATGAAACTTTAAATAAACCATGAATAAAACACATATTCTTGCAATAAACATGAATTTAATCCATTAAAATAATTTAATAAAATACATAAGGAATTTTAACTTGCATGCATGTAGTTTACGTGGACCTTCAAATTTTTCGAAACGTTACAGTAAAAGTTTTGTCAAGTTTTGGGTTGATTCGGGTTAAAACCGGGACCCTGAGTCCAAGTTTTAAAACGAATCGTATAAGTTATGAAAAAGGCTCGAGGTTACGTCAAGGAAATGATTGTAAATATATTTTGAGGTGTTTTGAGGAGTTTTTTGGCTTCGGGTCGAAATTTTGAGCTCTATGGTAAAATGCTCAATTAAGGTTTCCAGGGGCAAAATTGTCATTTTGCACCCGGGTCGAGTTAGCAATACTGGCAGCGCCCTGATCACTAATTACATGTTTTAAATGTTATGTTACCATGAACATGACTTTTTATGTAAATATGTATAATACGTTGCATTCTTGATTTTAAGGAAAATGCACGTATGTGCATGATTTTTGTAAGTGATGAATATGATGACACGTTTTGAAGGATGGGCGTTGGTTGTGACTAATACGAATACAAATACGATGACATGTAAAGCCAAGGCTCAGTGGATGGGTAATATTATTGCTTATGTCCCCGCCGCCGGGTACTACAATTATACGTAGATTGATCTATCGAATAGAGCTGATACGATAGTCAAAACTAATGAATTGATTCAATTAAAGAAAATGAACACGTATATGATGATATGTTGAGACATGTTTTGACACTTTATGTTTTGTTACGGTATGTTT
Organism: Primulina tabacum; assembly: GCF_025594145.1. NCBI lineage: Eukaryota > Viridiplantae > Streptophyta > Magnoliopsida > Lamiales > Gesneriaceae > Primulina > Primulina tabacum. The sequence goes on from NC_134564.1 coordinate 22,921,821, forward strand.
AAGTTAACGTTTTTAAGATCATGAAATGTAGGTTGATTATAATACTTTTTCACGGTTGCATGTTATGTATATGTACTTGTTCTAACAGTTCAGGTATGTTGAGTCTTTAGACTCACTAGGCCTGATTGATGCAAGTGACCATTTGGTTGAGGAGACTGGAGGCGTTTAAGACTGAGTAGGCTGAGTTGGGGGTGCACGTGAAAACCCGAGGACCTTGCATTTCTTACGCATAATACATTTTTGAGACAGGGGTTTAAGCACTATGGTTAATGATTTTGAATCTTGTTATACGTTGTTGATTTATCAAACTTTTGTTATCAGTTCGAGTCTCTCTTTTAAAACAGTAAACTAGGTGATTAATTTCATTTTATTATTTAATTACTGCAGTTATCTTTATTCAGCGGTTGGATGACCTTTTAAAATGAATGTTTAACTTATTTACATGTTGATGTGTGTAATTTCGGTCGTATCCTAAAAAAAATTTCAGTAGAATTTTAAAATGAGTGGACATTTCAGGGAGATTCAGATATTGGAGGACCTAATCAGAGCTTTCATGATCGACTTCTAGGGCAGCTGAGACCCGGCGTTACCTCTCGTGGAGTTCACGTATAACAATAGCTATCAGGCATCCATCAGTATGGCTCCATATGAGGCATTATAAGGGAGGAAGTATAGGTCGCCAGTTTATTGGGATGAGATAGGGAAAAGAGCAGAGTTGGGACGAAACATTAGAGTTAGTGGTCAAGATCTGGGACACTGATGAAGACCGCTCAGAGCCGACAAAAGAGTTATGCAGATCAGCGGCGCAAGGATCTAGAGTTTGCAGTGGGTGACAATGTTTTCGTAAAGTTTGCACTGATGAAGTGTGTGATGATATTCAGAAAGAAGGACAAACTCAGTCATATATTCATAGGACCATTCGAGATCATCAAGAGAGTTGGGACACTAGCTTACAGGGTCGCATTACCGCCAAATATAGCAGGAGTTCATGATGTGTTCCACGTATCGCTACTGCGGAAGTACATGTCGAACCCTTCGCATGTGCTGAATTATTGTAAGGTCTAGGAAATTCGAACTACATAATCTGACTGCATGCAATCTAGGATTTTACTTAAATTATGTTTTTAATGATTTTTATCCATTTAATGCATGATTATTGCATGTCTAGGGTTTATTTCAAGATTATTTTTCAGTTTCATGCATTAGGGTATAATCAAGAAAAATATTTTTATTGAATAATTATTTTTAATTATTTATTATGAGGTGTTTTTAGGTATAATTTTTTAAAATGAGCCTTTGTTGGACCCGTCGGGTTATATTTTTAGCCGGTACGCAAATTTTTTGGATTCTGAGGACTTTTTTAGGGTTCGGGCATTATTTTCAAAAACTGTATTTAAACGAAATATTTTTTGAGAGTTTTTTTGGGCTTGATGGGTTTATTTTAAGGATTAATGGGCTGAAAACCCATTTATCCACTTAACTTTTAATTAGGTTCCATTAGTACACATTATTTTACCTAATTACCATCTAAACTAAACCCTAAATCTATTTTGGTCGCCCGCTTCTTTTTTTCAGCAGCACCCTCACGTAATATCAGCAGCATTTTCTCCTTCATTCAGCAGCAAGCTTCGGCCCCATAGTTTTTTTTTCAAGAAAGCTTCTCCCCGCCTCTCCGGTTCACGTCCCGCGCGTAGTTCTTCAAGTTTTTAAGCGTATAAACATTAAGGCACGCCATGTATCTATATTTTCACATCATTCATGCTGTATTTATGCTTTTATTTGTAACATGTATGAAGATTTCTTAAACCTTGCATGAGTAAAACGTTCCTTGCTTCGGTTGTTCATGAAAACGCATAATGTTGCGAATAACTCACATTTTTCTTGAATTTTTTTGTAAGGGGCTGCTGGTGTATGTTGCTAAGGGACTGTACACATCGAGATTTATGGTGTCAAGGGGCTGGAGTCGGGTGAGGCTCGAGTTCTAGCATAGGCCGATCGAGTTCCTTGGGTTTGCGGCTTGGTTGTGAGTATATCGGTTGTTGGGACCAAGCCGGCGGTGCAAGGGCCGATTCCAAGCCATTAACTAGACCCTGGTGGGTATGAGACATGGCCTTGGAGGGATAGAACATTGCTGGATCTAACCTTGAAGTCGATCAATCGCGTTGAGGGGAGGTTGGCTCGGTTGGGGCTCTTTTGGTAGCTAGCGAGTGTGTGCATCATGCGTTGTGCATGGGGTTGAGGGCAGTGGTTAGGTTGGTCCAGGAGGATCCAGAGATGGGTTGTGAGGGGATGGTTTGAGGCTGACCCAAGCTGGTTAGGTGTAGGGTCGATGGTTTGGTCCAAAGTCGCGATTAGGGTTACAGATAGAAGGTGCTGAAAATTCCAGCAACCTTTGGGCATGTTTTGTGGTTCATAAATGGGCTGGAACGAGTGGGTTAGAGGTTGGTCATGCAAGTTCTAGTCAAGGTTCGAGTTGGGAAAAATTTGATTATGTTTCGGGTTAATTCGGGTTAATTCCAGGATCCCGGTCCAAGTTTTAAAACGAATCGTATAAGTTTAGAAACAGGCTGGAGTTTACGTCTAAGAAATGTGTATTATTATGTTTTGATTGGTTTTAAGAAGTTTTTAATGTCCCGAAAATCTAAAGGTCCACGTGAACCACATGCATGCAAATTATTAAATTTATTTGGTATTTTATTAAATTCCTTTAAAGCATTAAATGCATGTTTATTTCATTAATTTTTGTTTTAGTTCATGATTTATTTAAAGTTTCATGCATTAGGAATTTGTAGTTGCATTTTGCACTCGATCGAGGCACGAAGACCGGAGATATTCAGAAAAAAATATTTATTGAATAAATTTTTTTAATTATTTAATATGAGGTGTTTTAAATATGATTTTTGAAAATGAGCCTTCGTTGGGTATTTTTACCCGTCGGGTTATATTTTTAACCGGTAAGCAAATTTTAGCGAATCAGAATTTTTTGAGGGCTCGGGCAAGATTTTCAAAAATGTGCCTAAACGAAATATTTTTCGGGAGTGTTTTTGGGCTTGATGGGTTTGTTTTATTTATTAATGTGCTCAAAACCTTTTTAATCTATTTAAACTTTTGATTAGGGCCCATTAGTAACTTAATTACCATATAAACTAAACCCTGAACTTTTTTCCTATGGATTGGCCGCCCACCTCACTTTGCAGCATCTCTTCACGTGAGTTTTCAGCAGCCTCCTTCACACTTTTGAGCAACAACTCTCGGCCAAAGCATTTTCTTTCAAGAAAAAAATCGTCCCCGCTTCTCCGGTGTTCATCCTACGCGCGCATCTTCAAGTTTTCTAGCGTAAAAACATCAATGAACGCTATTTAACTCCTTTCTCATCATTTACACGATGTATATGCGTTATTATATATATTTGCTTGATAATTTGATAAGTGCAATTTATTGCATTTTTATTACTTGTATTTAACTTGGAATTTTGTGATTCTAGAAGTAGGTTTTATGCGATTTGTTGTTGCAGTTTGGAAGCTTAGGATAAGAGTTTAGGGTATAAAAATGTTGAATTAGAAAGTGCAAAAGATGCAAAAATACAGAAGCTACAGCACACCCGCGCTGGAAAACATACCGCACCCGCGCTCACACACCAGTAGCTGCACCGCACCCGCGTTGGAAAACATACCGCACTCGTGCTCACACACCAGTAGCTGTACCACCAGTGGATCATGTCAGTTTCTAGGAGATAGACTGATTTCAGGGTTCAGCAAGAAGCAAACATCCATAGCAACTTCCACAACTGAAGCAGAATATCTTGCTGCTGGAAGCTGCTGCGTTCAACTTGTAACGTACCGTACTTTTAAACTACTTGAAATTCGCGGAAAAATTTAAAATTTTCTTAAATACAAAATAAACTTTCAAATTTGCATTAAAATAACTTGCTCGTCTAAAAATATTTGCAATAAAAACAACCAAAACCAAGTTTGCCAAAAGTAATAATCGTTTAAACATCATCAACCACTTCATAAAAATCAGAGTATTTGAAACATTGTTCTTAAAAACATTGGCGGTCCTCGGGTTTAGCCTCCTGATCAGTCCAAGTCGGCTCATTGGTCCCCATCCCTCGTCTCCTCAAAGTCATCCTCACCTGCATCGATCAAGGCTAGTGAGTCTAAAGATCAATTTGTATAAACTGGATATAACAAGTAATACATAATAAAACCACATGCATCTTTAAAATAGAGCGTATATAATTGAAACTTGAACGTAATAGCATAATCATACTTGAAACTTGAACGTAATAGCATAAACATAGACGTGCCATCATCATAAAACTTTTCATAAACATGCTTCTACATACACACTTGAACATACATAAACTTCATCATTTTGCGTAGAGATATTTTTCAAAGCAAGTGACCCATACATAAAAGTGCCTGATCAGAATAAACCACAATACTGGGCTGGCAGGGAAAATCCACTACCACATACATGACATCCCCGTTCATGCTTTAACGGGTGGATTGGTCCCTGTTCATTCTTTACCGCTTTCCAATCTTGATCTAAACCTGGTCATGCTTTACCGGGGTGGAGAGGTCCTCGGCCACGTTCACCGACTTCCAAACCCATTCATAATTTGGTCACAAGACATTTAGCATACCTCAAAAACTTAAAATATTTTCTTTTTGCACGTCGAACATACTTACATGGCATTGAGGGATTCGTTGGATCTCGCTCGAGTCCTTGCTGCACATGCTAACGCGCTACCATGAACCTTAACTTCCACAATTAATCATACCTATCGAATGCATCACCTATTGACTTACTAACTTAAGACCTTCTGGAAATGCTCGGGACTTGACCGAGATAAACCACATGTTAACCCCCGAATCGACCCTGAAACAAATCTTGTCAAGAAGTATGAATTTCCCCAAACAATAGAAGGTGCGGACCTTGCCTAAAACATAGTTCAACGTTCCCCAATCAAAATTCATAACATCTAAATTAAATTTTATTATACTAAGACATAACGACTTAATAGTACCCAAAAAAAGCAAGAGCACCTAAATTCGAAGCCTAAAATTCGTATGAAGCAGCGCCTAGGCGCTGCAGATTTGCTCAAACTTTTTACAACATACATGGATTTTTACGCATAATAAACATAAGAACATATAATATAACAAGATCGATGCAGAAACAAAAGATTATACATGCCTTTTGATAATTGAAATTACCGAACCGATGATACCAAAGCGGGAGAAATGTGAGGGTTGATCCGGAACAATTTGTGGCTCGATTAACTTGAAGAAAAGTGACGAAAACTTGCTGGAAAATTGGAGAGGGAGGGGCGGCTGCACTTGGTTCTTAGAACCCTAGCTTTTCTTCAAACCAAATGGAAATGAAGAGGTCAGGAAATGTGTGTGTATGTTTTAACGTGTATATGTGTGTGTGTAAGTGTGTGTAAGTGTGTTTTTAATAATTAGGGGACAAAATTGTGCTTAACTAATAATTAAAATCTAATTAAACCTTCCTCTAACTTTAAATAACATCTCTTAATTTAAAATAAAATGTACAAGTGACAAATCTTTAAAACTTTAAAGTCATAAAATCACCTAATAATTAAATTAGACTTTTAAAATGCTAAAAATTAAATAAACCTTTCAAAATGCCCCAAACCCAACTTAAAAATAAAATACCACATTTTAAAAATTACCAAAATCGTCCCCGGTCTCTTTTCCTCGATCCCGCATCGAATAATCGCCTGAAACATGAAACTCAAGAAACATTTTAACGTGCATCGCATAAACATAAATAATTTAAAATAATGCAATTTCATAAATCATGCATCTCAAAAATCATTTTAAACTTGATTAAATAATTTAACAATTAAATAAATGCATGAGTTTTACGTGTGCTGATTTTGGGCTCTACACAACTGCTCTGGGTTCAGCAATAACTGAAAGACTATCGAGTCATTGCAAAAGAATCACCAATCTTTTGTGATAATACAAGCACAATTGCGATTACATATAATCCAGTTCTTCACTCAAGGACCAAGCATATCGATGTCAGACATCATTTCATCAGAGATCATGCTCTAAAGAAGGCAATCAAGCTGGAATACGTACCAACTGATCAACAAGCAGCTGACATATTCACCAAACCATTACCTGAGACTAAGTTTTCTCATTTTCGCAATATTCTTGGTATAATTGATATGTCTTAACTATATTTGTTTTAATGCTGACATGTCGGTTATTTCTAATTATTATTCAGTTAATCAATTGTCAGTTAGTCAACTGATATCACTTAGTATGGATAAAAGAAACAGTAATGAATCAAAACATCAAATTTACTGATAATATCTTTCACATATTACACGAGTTATTTCCCTATCATTGGCTTCTAGCCAAAGGGACATCCAATTAGACAAATCATTACAGGAAATTCTTCTGAAGCCTTCCGAAAAGACAATCTTTTCCAGCACTCTTTGCTCTTTCAATAGCATCAACTCTAAAAGACCTTCATCAATGGCAAGATCTGAAGTATGGATAACATCAAGATGCCTCTTATACTTGATCTCAGTTGCCCTCTATTTATCAGTAGCAACTAATCCATCTCAGCTGAATGGTCTTGTGGTCATGTATTTTAGTCCAGGTGGACATGAATTTTTCCAATACAAGATCCTCAATAGATCCTTTCAAACTCTCCATACGGTGAAGGGTTGCTGGAGGAAGAGGGATGTTGGAACTGCTTGCTCTATCCATCTGTGCTTAATTGTTGATTGTTATTATCTAATTACAATTATCTTATTTATAGACATAACCATATTGAAGAAGTAGAAAAAGATGAAGAGACATCAGTTAACATAATGCACTTAACTAATTCAGACTGAGTTTCTTCTACCCTCTTTTTTTATATGCATTTATTGAGGGTGAATGTCGAATTTAAATAGTTAACTTGTGGGGACCCGAACCTAATCCATCTTCTTAATCATTATTAGGATCATTTAATTAATCTGGGTCTAAAATTTTTTTTTAAAATACAAATGCAGAAACGTAAAGGTATCAATCTGATATAAATATCAACATAAAGTACAAATCATGTACAACATATGTTTATCACAACTAGAGTTCAGCCACTACATCAAGTACTGAAAATCAATCTACTCTAAGTCCGGATCTCCACGCTAATCTTGAATCTCTCATTCTCTTCGTGACCCTGATCCTATCCCACCTGTTGTCATGCACACATACAAACAAGACGACAGCCAGATAACTCCGGTGAGAAATACATCCCAGTATAAACAATATAAACATGCAGTCATATAAAGGCATATATAAAAGCATGAAACACATATCCATATCATGTATCAAATCAGAAGACATGTATCGATATAAAGCTGTGAATAAAACTCTGGACTCGTCATCTCAGACTCGACTCATCTCTAATCTAGGGATCCCGGTTCTGGACATTGTATCGTATATCGAATTTCAGCGATAGGAAGGAATCAACTCCAAAGCGACATCGATATAAATCAAACATCCAGTGTCTTGGCGAATCAGCCGAAGACTTGGCACATCAGCCAATGACTAGGCACATCAGCCCCTGACTCGACACATGCTCTGCTATTAATTAATAGACTAAGCATATCAATCTCATGAATTGCCAATATCAATGCAATAACAATTCAGTATGTGATTTTCGGAAACTCAAATTGAATCTAACTCAAGTTGTGCAATCCCGGATCAACATTGATTTATACATTTCTTTCTGTCAATCTGAATCTGTCGAAGTCTCGAATTCAAATATGTTAATACTCAATCTGGCAATGAAAATAACGAAGAGTAAAATAACAATACCCAACTCAGATCAATACTGGATATAATCAGAACTGGATCAAATTCTGTTTCAACAGCATAACTGTACAATCTCATTATATACAGCAATACAAATCAACAGATATCAATTCCACAACTCATAATCATGAACGATACAAATCTAATATCAATCTCAATCAAATCAACTCTGAAAATCATAACAATTTCATACGGTATCTGTTCTTCAATCCGGTTTCGATTCTACGATGTCTACTATGTCAAGAACAACATATATGAATCATATCCGATTCCTTCAATATCATGATTTCAAATCATAACAAAACGTAATAAAACTTATGTCTAGTTGAACCTCTCATCGATAGAAACACGGTAATGAAGTCGGATTGAAAATCTAACGGATGGATCGAAATATAAAGGCTTAACGATTTTTCACAATTCTCTGAAGCCTTCTTCCAGAAATTCTCTCGTTCTTCTCTTGCTGCTGGCTGAATGAAATGAATCATTACATAATATAAACCAAGTTGCATGATAGATCCAAGTGTCGATTTTCCCTTCTGCATGCCTCGCGCATATGCGCGCTCTAGTCCCGGGCATATGCGCGAGACCTACTGTCTCGGCAGGTAACCCTCTCGGCAGCTCGCGCATATGCGCGCCCCATCTCCGCGCATATGCGCGAGGTTCTCTGGAATTGGCCCTTGGCTTCTCGCACAGCTCGCGCATATGCGCGCACACCCTCCGCGCATATGCGCGATGTCTTCTGTCCATTTCGCTCATGTGCGCACATTATGTCGCGCACGTGCGCGAAAGGTACTGCCCTCGCACATCCAATTTCACAAGCAACCTCAGATCAAGCCGCGGAGCGATCCTTTATAATCATATCAAATCATAAATCAATAATTACAGATTACCAGAATAAAATCTCGGGCATTACATTTCTCCCCCCCAAAGATCCGATTTCGTCCCCGAAATTACAGGTAATCAAATCAGATACAATAAGGAATGGAGAATAGAAGCTAAATAAAAATACTCACGTCAGTGAAATACCTCTGGGAATCTCTGTCTCATGTCTGACTCAGTCTCCGAGGTAGCTTCCTCGATGCCATGACGACTCCACTGAACTTTCACAAGCGGAATAGTCTTCGTTCTGAGTTGCTTTTCCTTTCGATCGAGAATCTGAATCGGTTTCTCGAAGTAACTCAGTGTTTCGTCCAGTTAGGCATCGTCTGGCTGAATAATATGTGAAGCATCGGAGAGATATTTCCGCAATAATGATACATGAAAGACATCATATATTCTTGATAAAGAAGGCGGTAATGCGAGTCGATAGGCACGATCTCCAATCTTCTTGAGAATCTCATAAGGCCCAATATATCGTGGAGACAACTTCCCTTTCTTGCCAAATCTGACAACTCCTCTGAAAGGTGAAATCTTCAAGAATACTCGGTCTCCTGCCTCAAATACCAATGGTCTACGTCAAACATTGGCATATTTGGCCTGTCTGTCTTGAGCTGCCTTCATTCTTTTCTGTATCATCTTCATTTTCTCAGTCATATCTCTGATCATGTCAGGTCAAATCTCAGGAACCTCAGAGATATCATCCCAATACAGAGGGGATCTGCACTTCTTCCCGTACAATGCCTCAAAAGGAGCCATCTCAATACTCGTCTGATAGCTGTTGTTGTACGAAAACTCACAGAGTGGCAATGCATCTTGCCAATTAGTGCTAAAATCAAGCACTATGGCTCTCAGCATATCTTCCAGTGTTTGGATAGTTCGCTCTGACTGTCCGTCGGTCTGTGGATGATATGTGGTACTCAGATGCAAATTCGTACCTTAGAGCCTGCTGCAAACTCTGCGAGAAGTGCGAAGTAAACCGAGGATCACGGTCTGAAACAATCGACTTCGGCACTCCATGCAATTTGACCACCTCTCTGACATAAATCTCTGCCATCTGGTCATGTCGGTACGTCATTTTGTACGGAATAAAACATGCGGATTTGTTCAATCTGTCAATCACGACCCAAATCGCATCACAACCTTGAGAGGATCTCGGTAGTTTCGTCACGAAGTCCATGGAAATATGATCCCATTTCCATTCAGGAATAGATAAGCTCTGTAACAGTCCTCCTGGTTTCTTTCTCTTGGCTTTCACCTGTTGGCAATTCAGACATTTTGATACAAACTCAGTAATATCCGCTTTCATCTGTTTCCACAAAAACTGTCTTTTCAAATCATTATACATTTTTCTGCCAACAGGATGAATACTGAATCGACTGCTGTGTGCTTTTGACAATATTTGTCGTTTCAAATCGGAAACATTCGGCACAACAAGACAATTATTCACATACAGTACACTATCCCGTACCTGATACTCCGATCGATGCCCTGCTCTGACCATCGAAATCGAATTCTGAACATTCTGATCAACTTTCTGAGCCGCTTTAATTCTCAAAATCAGCTCTGGTTCAACTTGAACAGTATATAATCTCATCGGTTTGTAGTCTGTCTCAAATACCAATCCAGACAAATAGCAGTCTTCAATCATATCCGAAAAACCTATCGTCGATAAGGATAAGGAACATACCTTTCGACTCAGTGCATCAGCTGCTGCATTGGACTTCCCCGGATAGTACTTGATTTCACAATCAAAGTCTTTAAACAAATCAAGCCATCTTCGCTGTCTCATATTTAATTCTGACTGTGAAAACAGATATTTCAGACTTTTATGATAAGAATAGATTTCGAACTTCTCACCGTATAAATAGTGTCGCCATATCTTCAGTGCAAATACGATGGCTACCAATTCAAGATCATGAATTGGGTAGCGAGTCTCGTGTGGCTTCAGCTATCTCGAGGCATAAGCAATCACATGTCCTCGCTGCATCAGAATACAACTCAATCCTCGGTGAAATGCATCATAATAAACCACAAAATCACCAGTACCTGATGGAATAGTCAATATCGGTGCACTGGTCAGTCTTTTCTTCAGCTCAAGAAAACTGGACTCACAGTCTTCAAACCATACAAACAAAGCATTCTTCTGAGTCAACTGAGTAATCGGTTTGGCAATACTCGAGAAATCTTTAATAAATCAGTGATAATATCCTGCCAAACCCATAAAACTGCGAATATCTGGCACTGAGGTTGGTCTCGGCCAAGAAATCACTGGCTTCAACCTTACTAGGATCAACATAAATCCCATCTCCGGATATAATATGACCCAAAAATATCACCTGTCTCAACCAGAATTCACATTTCGACAATTTCGCATACAATTTCTCAGCCCTAAGAGTTCTCAACACAATTCTCAAGTGCTCGGCATGATCAATCATATTCTTTGAATAAATCAAAATGTCATCAATGAATATAATAATGAACTCATCAAGATGCTTCGGGAATATACGGTTCATCAGGCCCATAAACACAGCTGGAGCATTAGTCAAACCGAACGGCATGACAATAAACTCATAATGTCCACACCTGGTTCTGAATGATGTCTTCGAGATATCAGAATCCCTGACTCTCAGCTGATGATATCCAGATCTCAGATCGATCTTGGAATATATAGAAGAACCCTGCAACTGATCAAACAAATCATCAATACGAGGCAAAGGGTATTTGTTCTTTACCGTTGCTTTGTTCAGTTGCCGGTAGTCAATGCAGAGTCTCATTGAACCGTCTTTCTTTCTCACAAACAGTACTGGAGCACCCCAAGGAGACACACTCGGTCTGATATACCCCTTGGCCAATAAATCCTCCAACTGTTATTTCAATTCTTTCAATTCAATCGGTGCCATTCTGTACGGAGCCCTCGAAATCGGAACTGTACCTGGCATCAACTAAATACTGAAGTCTATCTCTCGAATCGGAGGCAAACCCGGAATCTCATCTCGGAAGACATCAGCAAACTCGCAAACCAATGGAAAATCAGCCAATGATGGACTCGATTTCAGTAAATCCACTGAATAAACAAGGAATCCCTCCGCTCCTTTCTGTAACAATCGAGTCATAGAATTCTAGCTCGAGAACCCTTACCGTAGAATTTCCACTCATCAGCCATATCCGGTCTGAATCTCACAATCTTGTGGAAACAATCAACTGTAGCTCTGTACTTGGTAAGCATATCAATACCGATAATACAGTTGAAATCAGACAACCCAAGTATGATGCAATCTATCTCAATCTCATGCCCGTCATACTGTAGTAAACAATGTTTAACAGAATTCACTGATATCAAACCTGTCCCCAAAGTAGAAGAGACAGACACTACAGACGATAAAGACTCAATAGGCAATGCATGACTCAATGCAAATCTCTCAGATATAAATGTATGAGAAGCACCCGTATCAATCAATACATAAGCAGAGTAACCACATAAAGAACAGTTACCTGCCACAATATCATCTGGCGCATCATGGGCCTGCTCCTCTGTCAAAGCAAATACTCTGGCCTGCTGTCTCAGAGGCTGGATCACTGTCTGGCTTCCTCCTGGCCTCTGCTGTGACTGAGGAGTCGTCGGTGGTGGCTGAAAGGAATGAACAGCTGACGATCGTCCACCGGTCTGAGCCACTAATCCAGATGAATCTGCTCCCTGGGATCTCTGGGAACCTATCTGAGGACACACCTTAGCAAAGTGTCCCGACTGTCTGCAGATGTGGCAACTACCAAATACTCCTTGGCATTGCTCTGTGGGATGTCTCCCTCCGCAGGTTCTGTAGTAAACTCCGGTATAACTTTGTTTAGATCCACTGGAGCCAGAAGAACTGCTCCCTGATTTCTTGAAATGCTTTCCTCGAGCCTTCAAGAAATCTTTCTTTTCACCACTGCTGCTCCCACCCTCAAATCTGGGAGGAGGTTGCTGTGGTCTCGGTGCTGGAGGAACATACGAAGCTCATTTCTGTCTCATCAGACCAGCTTCAGCTCCTTTGGCTCGATTCAGAGCATCAGCAAAATTGTTCGGTCGCCTAGTGTTCACCAATGTAAAAATCTCGGGGTTCAAACCATTGATGAACTGATGAGCAATAGCTTCTTCATTCTCGGCCACATGTGGAGCAAATCTCAACAAGGTAGAGAACTTGGTCACATACTCCTCAATGTTCAACTGACCCTGCCTCAGATTGGCAAACTCTGCCCCCTTGTCTTTCCTGTACGACACTGGGAAAAATCTATGATAAAACTCAGCTTTAAAAATATTCCAGGTAATAGTCGTACCTCGATGCTCCAATGCTCTCTTTGTCGTAATCCACCAGTTCTTTGCAACATCACGCAACTTGTGCCCAATCAGTCGTACTCGGCGCTCATCTGTGTAATCCAAAGAATCAAACAGCATCTCAATGTCATCTAACCAACTTTCACATTCAACAGAAGTCTCTGTTCCTTTCAGGGTTGGCGGTTTAAATGACTGAAACCTTTTCAACAGTGTTTCCATCCGTGTTTCTGTCACATCCATCGGATTTGCAGATGTACTACCCTGTTCAGGTACTCTTCGAGGAGGCATATCTGATTACCAAAAGGATTAGTAACCAAATACAACAAACCTGTTTCAGTCCTCCTCTGATCATCTTACTGCTGATCAAGAATCGGTTCTGATTCATTCTCAATAATACATGTTACCAAATCAAATCAGATAAACAGGTAAACATGCATTTCAAAGCAGTAAATCATGCTAGCAATCAAAAGCAAGGAAAGAAAACTCATTCTACCCCGCTCACTAGCTCCTATTTCAGTCTAAGGTACCTACTGCTCTGATACCACCTGCTGTGGGGACCCGAACCTAATCCATCTTCTTAATCATTATTAGGATAATTTAATTAATCTGGGTCTAAATTTTTTTAAAAAAAATACAAATGCGGAAACATAAAGGTATCAATCTGATATAAATATCAACATAAAGTACAAATCATGTACAACATATGTTTATCACAACTAGAGTTCAGCCACTACATCTAGTACTGAAAATCAATCTACTCTAAGTCCGGATCTCCACACTAATCTTGAATCTCTCATTCTCATCGTGACCCTGATCATGTCCCATCTGTTGTCATGCACACATACAAACAAGACAACAGTCGGATAACTCCGGTGAGAAATACATCCCAGTATAAACAATATAAACATGCAGTCATATAAAGGCATATATAAAAGCGTGAAACACATATCCATATCATGTATCAAATCAGAAGACATGTATCGATATAAAGCTGTGAATAAAACTCTGGACTCGTCATCTCAGACTCGACTCATCTCTAATCTAGGGATCCCGGTTCTGGACATTGTATCGTATATCAAATTTCAGCGATAGGAAGGAATCAACTCCTAAGCGACATCGATATAAATCAAACATCCGGTGTCTTGGCGAATCAGCTGAAGACTTGGCACATCAGCCAATGACTAGGCACATCAGCCCCTGACTCGACACATGCTCTGCTATGAATTAATAGACTAAGCATATCAATCTCATGAATTGCCAATATCAATGCAATAACAATTCAGTATGTGATTTTGGGAAACTCAAGTTGAATCTAACTCGAGTTGTGCAATCCCGGATCAACATTGATTTATACCTTTCTTTCTGTCAATCTGAATCTGTCGAAGTCTCGAATTCAAATATGTCAATACTCAATCTGGCAATGACAATAACGAAGAGTACAATATCAATACCCAACTAAGATCAATACTGGATATAATCAGAACTGGATCAAATTCTGTTTCAACAGCATAACTGTACAATCTCAATATATCCAGCAATACAAATCAACAGATATCAATTCCACAACTCATAATCACGAACGATACGAATCTGATATCAATCTCAATCAAATCAACTCTAAAAATCATAACAATTTCATACGGTATCTATTCTTCAATCCGGTTTCGATTCTACGATGTCTACTATGTCAAGAACAACATATATGAATCATATCCGATTCCTTCAATATCATGATTTCAAATCATAACAAAACGTAATAAAACATACGTCTAGTTGAACGTCTCGTCGATAGAAACACGGTACTGAAGTCGGATCGAAAATCTAACGGATGGATCGAAATATAAAGGCGTAAGGATTTTTCACAATTCTCTGAATGCCTCGCGCATATGAGCGCTCTAGTCCCGCGCATATGCGCGAGACCTACTGTCTCGGCAGGTAACCCTCTCGGCAGCTCGCGCATATGCGCAGCGCGCATATGCGCGAGGTTCTCTGGAATTGGCCCTTGGCTTCTCGCACAGCTCGCGCATATGCGCTCACACCCTCCGCGTATATGCGCGAGGTCGTCTGTCCATTTCGCGCATGTGCGCACATTATGTCGCGCACGTGCGCGAAAGGTACTGCCCTCGCACATCCAATTTCACAAGCAACCTCAAATCAAGCCGCGGAGCGATCCTTTATAATCATATCAAATCATAAATCAATAATTATAGATTACCAGAATAAAATTTCGGGCATTACATAACTGATTAGAAAATAGTTAGTTGGGCTTCAACTGAACTGACTCAGTTTTCAACTGATCACTCAGTTATTGACCTAATGATCTTATCCAATAAGTTAACTAAATATTCGATAAGTATTCTATATTAAGTTATGTGACTGTTAAAACATGCATTAAATTAATGTCATTCATCAATAGTAATTTGAAATGTGGCCCCACGAGGTTCATTAGACATCTGTTCACGTTTTCACCATACATACACACGATTTTATCTTGGACTAACACGTGTTCAAAAATTTGAACAATCACAAACATAAGAACTTGAGCCTGTTTCATTCAGTTTCTTTACACGCATTATAACTCTTAGAGAAAATAAATACACAGAGCTTTTTCTCGCAGATATTACTATCAGCAATGGCAAATCAAGTCCCCATACATTCTCAACACAATGGCTATTGACTTTGATTCGGTTATGACTGTCAAGGACGAAGCTATGTCTTTCTCAAACTTGAAGCAGCTGAATTGAAGAACTTTATGGGATTATCGTATCAAGAAATCTATCCTAAAGAGATTCAGGATCTGTATGCTAATGGCTTCATCTCTGCTGATGGCAAAATCACTACAACCGTCAACAGTCACTTGCTGATCATTGATGAAGACTCCTTCAGCATTCTCTTTCAACTGCCTTATGATGGCTTGGCCAATATCTCTGAAGTTAAAAATCTGATGTAGAGGAGATGCAGACGCTCTTATCTGCAGATGGATGGAAAATCAAGGTTTCTGATCCTAAGAAAGAACTAAATCCGGAAATTCAATTACTAGCTGAAATTGTGGCCAAGGGAGTACTCGCCAAAGCAGGCTCATTTGTTGCTCTCACCTTGGAAATGTTCCAAGTAATGAATGCTATTTTGGTTGGACGAAGACTGAAATGGTCAGCCATAATCTTTTCTATCCTCAAGAACATGCTTCAATCATCCAAATAGTCTAAGGGATTTTCTGTACCACTCAGCTACTTGTTGAAAAACAACGGTTTGGTGGGTGACTCTTCTGAGAAGTCATCCAAATTTAAAATTTTCAATGCGAAGAGTGTTCATCTACAAAAAATCAAGCTGGACATGTCACCAGAGCAGTTCATTAAAGTGAAGAAGGAGATTGGGACACATGAAGCTCCCCAATCAGTCAATAAAGTCAAGAAGATAGCTCAGAAAAAGACAATCAAAAGAAAAACTGATTGTCAGTGAGACTGATTCAGAGAGAACTCCATCTCCGAAAAATCACGAAGAAGCCAAGAACTCTCAAAACCAAACCAGCAGGTGTTCTGGATATAATCCCAGCTTAGAGATTGAAAATGACTAAAGCTGAACATCCAATCAGCGCCATACCTTTGAGGGTAGTTCCAGTTCAGTCTTCAACTGAAGGTTAGTCACCATCTCCAACTGATCCATCTAAGAAGATTATCACCAAATCTGGTGATACGTAAAGACCAGCAGTAGGCAAAGCTTCATTGATCACCATCACTGCTCCAACTACTCTACTATTTGCCAGACCAAAAAGAGTAGTCATAAGGGAGAAAGTGGATGCAACTGAATCAGGACTGAGTATCTCTCATGTCCTAGCTGACCCAAAATGAAAGGGTTTGATGATTGAAGAGCCCCGATTGACAAACGCAATTCAAACTCATATCGACCTGATATGGAAAGAAGTCAACAAGTTTTCTGAATCAAAGCTCAAGAATTACAATGAATGGGTCAGATTCAGAACTGAAGTTTTTGTGAAGCAATTACAGAAGAAAGCCGTTTTGAAGAAATTTATTGCTTTTGAAACTGTAGTGTTGAAGGTAGTCAAAGCTACTTCGATTGTTCAAGCACTGAAAAGGAACGCATACATCTTTGATCTTGTGTGTGTCAAGAAACTCGCTCAACTGATCGCTCAGCTTTGCCAAAATTATGATCCAACCAGTCCCACTTCTTTCAATGACAGAGCAGTTCATGATCAGCTGGACACAGATCTACGGTCACTACAGATGAAGATCAAAAGTTGGGAAATGGATCAAGAGTTGATTATTCCAACTAATTCTAAAACTCCTTCATCTGAAGAGCAAGCTGAACAATCAGCTCAACATCCAGAGCCATCCCAGGAACCAGTTACTGAATCAAGTGAGCCAGCAACAGCGCCTTCCTCAAAGGATGCTCAACCATCACCTTCAGTTCCTCAATCTTCTACTGCAGATCTTCAGCACTACACTGATGCTGAGTTATCATTGGCGAACATAGACGAAGTCATAAAATTAGTCGCCACTGATATCCAGCTGAATATTCTAACTACAGAAGCAGATGAAGAACTGAGCTTAAATGAACAACCAGCCTCATAGGCTATTTTGCAAGGAACTGAAGAACCAGTTCAGTCGGCTGCCACGACTGAACAAGCAGTTCTACCTAAAACTGAAGTGGCTCAGTTTCACCAGGAACCAACTGAAGAAGTGCAAACTGAAGAGCCAACTACAGTATCAGTTGATCCACCAACTGAAGAACCAACTACAGTATCAGCTGATAAACAAACTGGCGAGCCCTCCAGCTCACCTTCTGCTCAGATTCTCACGTCTCCTCCAGAACGTCAACAGGAAACAATATCAGAAGATGTTTCAGAAATGTTCACTGTTGTGACTGAATCAATTGATAAAGCCTTGGTAATCTTTAATCAAGAAGACAAGGAGCAGGAACAAGAATACTCTGGAGCTATGTCTCCTGATATACCAATGGGCACTAAATCTATGATCGAAGAAATTCAGTCCAATCTTCACGATGTGATCTCATCCATTCCTGACATCAAGTCAACTCAACTGCTGCACACCTTAAAGATTGATTCTATAAAGGAAAATACTTTCAAGAGTTTACAAGAAGTCACGAAGGATATTACTTCACAATTTCTCCAAATAGTTCAGTTAAAGAAGGACTGAGTGACGATTCAAGCTCATTTCCAAGCTCAAGAAGTGTTCACAAACCGCATGGATTTCCTCCAGAACGTGGTCACAAAGAGAATGGATTTGTTGCAAGAACATATAGTGCACGCCTTATCAAATGTCACTTCGGAAGTTCATGCTTTATCCAGCAGGGTTGATAAGTTTTACAAAAATGGGAAGAAGAAAAAGAAGAAGATCAGCAGACACAATCCAAGAAGAGACCGAGTCAACTGACTGATCAAGGACCAGCTGATGAAAGAGCAAAGAAATAAAGAGATCTAGATCAGTTAGAAGATAGTCTTTTTATTCTTATTCAGCTGAAGAGTTTGGCAGATTTTGAAGAATTTTTAGTCGGCAGAAGATTCTTTTATTCTTTCATTCTTTGTACGAATTTGTACATTGAAAGAGTTGTTAATAAAATATTATTTTATATACAAAATATTCAGCTTGATCAGTTCACATTTTCTAAGTTTTGTCAAACAGCAAAAAGGGGAAAATTGTTGGAAACTTAATTTCGGAAGTTTGACAAACCGAGCTTAAGAAGATTGAACAAACTGATCAAAAAGACTGAAAAGAACTGAGATAAAAATGCGCAAACTATTGGTTGCCTAAGTGAAGATTAGTAAGCAAACCAATTTGAAGGATCGTTTGCAAAGCACCTTTCCAAGAGCTGCAATAGCTCGTGTTCTAAGAATGTATACACCGATGAATTAGATCGAGTTTGGAGTAAAACCAAGCAGGAAAACACTCGAAATAATCATTCGTTAAGAAACACTGATATATTCTGTATATCATG
The DNA here is from genome assembly GCF_025594145.1 of Primulina tabacum. NCBI lineage: Eukaryota > Viridiplantae > Streptophyta > Magnoliopsida > Lamiales > Gesneriaceae > Primulina > Primulina tabacum. Next base: position 22,940,832 of record NC_134564.1, read on the forward strand.
TGTAATTGAATAAGTGAAAAGGGTAGATTAATTTTTGCATTCATCAGTTCAGTTATGGTGACAACTGAACTGACGAATACTCTAACTTATCCAAACAGTTTGAAAACAACAGTTAATCAGAAAAATACACAAGATATGTTTATGGATGTTGAGATACTTCAACTGCTCCTATGTCACCCCTTCTACCGCCTCGGGTAGGATTCACTAGAAGACTTTGATTTATACAATTCTTTGTACAAACCCACTCAGCTTAGTACTTACACTACTGCCTAACTAAACTTCTAGACTAGACTGAAGGCAGCACCTTCCAGTCAACACTTTTTTAACGTCTATGTGAGAAAGACTAAATAAACAAGTTTATTGTCTTTGTGCAAGACTGTATTTGAGTGGTGGTGTGTGTGTGTGAGAACTGATCTCTGAAAACTACCCAAAAGTGTTCTCACACAGTGAGGAAAATATGCTTCTAAACTAAGCTGATAACACAATGAAGTGTTCCCTCTGGGCTGATTGCTTCTTGTAAGCTGATATGCAATATGCGTGTCCTTTATTTTTAGTCTTCACACACTCTATTATGTGCTCTCTCTTATTTTGCTGATGGTCTTGAGCGTGTATATATAGAGGCATTGAGACCGTACTTCAAGACTCATCACATGTGATCGTTGCAACTTTGAATGCGTTCCTTGGTATATGTGTCTTGAGTTTTCTGTCATGCCTCCAGGAATCTCTCGACTTTAATCTTTGCTGCAACATCCATTATTGTACCTTTGATCGTACAAATATTTGTATCTTTGTGCGTAGCTGGAGTCCACTAAGATAAGCTTGTCTTGATCTGCAACTGAATGATTCCTAACTGATGTTCCTAACTAATCATCTAAACTGATCTTCAGTTGGGCTGGTGAAATTAGTTTACTCGTCAGTTGAACTTATTTCACTCTTTCAGTTGAACTGCTCAGCTGGGTTCTTTATCAGCTGGCCGGGCATCTGAAGGTCTTCTGCTGAACTACCTATCAGCTGGACAATCAGTTGAACCGTTCTTTTAGATATCAGTTGAGATGATTCAGTTTGATCGATCAGTTGGTCTCATCAGTTAATCGTCTTGATAGCTTCAGTTTTACCTCGCTTAACTGATCATGTCGAAGCCTGATCAGTTCCATCTTTCTACGCACTTAGGTCAATCATTAGAAACAAAATAACAAGTTTTGTTAACATCAAAAACAAAATTGCAAACATGAAATGTTCCAACATAAGGCAACTGAAATAAGCTAACTGAACTATGCAGTCGACTGGATGATCAGTTGGAATTGATCAGTTTTACTACAATCAGTTGAGAGCTATTAGCTAATTCTATCGGCTGTGTCAAACTGATAAAACAGTTTCACACATCATTAGTTAAGAATGTAGCTATCAACCGACAACTATACAAAGGCCGACTGTAACATGTAGTGGGAACGCCATATTTCAGCAATGATACAATGTACGATTGTCAGAAGGATATTGACGTGGCAAACAACGGATAGAAAGATTCAAACTTATTCATTGTTACCGTTGAAAGCAAAGCCTATAAATAGCCGAGATGAGCAGCTGAGAAAATATAACGAACCAAACTACCAAGTTGTTATTCTGCTGAAATCTCCTCACAAGCTTTTTGTTCATATTCAAAAGATTTCAAAAGCTCACACTTAGCATATACATTCATAGCATTCAAGGCTATACATTGAGCTTACATACACAAACACATATCATTGTAATATTTGATCTTATAGAGATCAGTTTTGCTAAATAGTTTCATATCAGTTGAGAACTGATAGATTGTACTGAAACTAAGAGTTTCAGTTTGGCATTGTTAAGTCAAAAAATGAAGGGGGTCCGTACAAGTCTTATATTGATCAAAGTCTTTTAGTTAATATCATATCTTCTAGGATAGAAGAGGTGACGTAGGAGTGATTGAAATATCCGAACATCCATAAATCTTGTGTCTCTTAATTTCAGTTTTATTCTATTTGTCAAACAGTTTATTTCCGCACTTTCATTAGTTAACTGATTGACATTGACATAACAAGATTCTCGAGTTCAGTTTATCACTAAATTGACTCATTATTTGAAAAGGTGGTAAAATTGTCAAGTGTTTATTCAACCCCCCACCCCCTTCTAAACATTTTTCACCTACCAACCGATCCTATCAACTATTGATAGTACAGAAGCTTTACCCTGTACGCACAACTGGATTCCATTGAATAATCTTGTCGTGTTCTGCAAACTAATTGATTTCTAACTGATTCTCTGAACTGGTCTTGAACTGGTTCGGTGAAATCAGTTGGCTCGTCAGCTGAATTGGTTTCACTGATTCAGTTGAAATGGTCAGTTGGGCTTTCCATCAGTTAAGCTCTTCATCAGCTAGCCGGGCTTCTGAAGTTCTACTGCTGAATCACCTATCAACTGATGAATCAGTGGAACTGTTCTTTGATACATTAGTTGGACTGATTCAGTTTTGGCAATCAGTTGACACTTTCAGTTGGCCTTTTCGAAAGCTTTAGTTTGGTTCATTTAACTGATCAGTTCGAAGCCTGATGAGTTCCAGCTTCCTGCGCACTTAGGTAAATCATTAGAAACAAAATAACAAGTTTTGTTAATCATCAAAATAAAGATTGCGAACATGAAATGTTCCAACACGATGGGTCTAATCATAAAATGATTTATGACATTCTCATGATCAAACGTTGGTGCATGGAATGAGGAAAATTAGGGTTGAAACGTCTACTATTTAAAATACTACTAAAATATTTTTTTTTTGCAAGTTCATTTTCGAAATTAGACCTTTATGCATGCAGGCGATAGTATCTCAAAATTTTATATTTTAAAATAAAAGTAATCAACTAACAGATGAAATTACTGCAGTTTAAAAATAGGCAATTCGATAACCCTCGACATACGTTTAAAAAAAATAAAACAAATATGAAACGTGTAAAGATCCTGATAACCATCAACATAATAAAATGAATGAGTATGAGAATATACATCCACCCCTAACTCAAAACATAATGTGCGGAAAATACGGTCCTCGGGTTTGCCTGCGCACATCCAATTCCGCCTACTCAGTCTTTGGCACCTCCAATCCAATGATCAATATGCTCACCTGCATCATTCACATCTAGTGAGTTTAAAGACTCAACACACATGTAATATTATAGAAACTACATATAAATAACACGTAACCGTGAAAAATACCGTAATAGAAATACATTTAATGATCTTAAAAAGTCTTATGCATAATCATGACATGTCGAGGCATAAAAATGTTCATAGCATATCTCATCATCTCAACATAAACGTGTTCATTTTCTTAATTTGAATTCCGTTCATTAGTTATGACTTTCGTGTCATCGTATTAGGCGATGTATCAATCTACGTATAAGTGCGGTACCTGGCGGCGGGGACATCAGCGACAGTGTTACTCATCCACTGAGTCCTTGGCCTTATATGTCATCTTATTATCGTGTCATCGTATTAGTCACAACCAACACTCATGCTTCAAAAAATTTCATAACGTAAACTCCAATAGTGGCAACTTCGGCTCCCAAATACCCTGGAATTCGATCACCCAAGTCCATAGCAAGTCCTCCTAAAATCTGGATCACCTTCTCTGATTGGCCGGCAGTCTACGGATGAAAGGGCGTACTAAACAATAGCTTGGTCACCATAGAGGAATTAAGACTCTTCCAGAACGATGAAGTAAAGCGCGGATCTCTGTCGGATACAATAGACACTGGAATCCCACGTAGTTTGACTATATCTCGAATATACAGCTCGAACATACTGTGACATATAGCATGTCGTCTTCACTGGTAGAAAATGCGCTGATTTAGTCAGATGATCCACGATCACCCAAATAGAATTGTAGCACTTCACTGTTTTCGGTAAACCAACCAAGAAGTTCATCGTAATATTCTCCTACTTCCACTCAGGAATAGGGAGTGGCCTCATCAACCCCGCTGGTCTCCGATGCTCTACCTTCACATGCTGACAAGTGAGACATTCTGACATAAACTTCAAAATGTCCCTCTTCATACCCGTCCACCAATAGAGTAACTGTAGGTCTTTGTACATCTTCGGGCTTCCTAGATGGATAGATTACGGCGAAGCATGTGCCTATGTCATAATATCGATTTTCAACAAATCACCACTAGGCACCCATAAACGGCCCTTATATCTGACCATGTCGTCCTCCACCAAATACAATGTATTGCCCTTCGATTCGTCCCTTGTGTTCCACTTCTGTAGTTTCTCATCAGTAGACTATCCAATAAGTATGCGATCTCTCAGAGTGGACTGCATCGTCAAAGTAGATAATCTCGGTGCATGGCCACTAGTATAAATCTCCAGGCCGAACATCTGAATATCTGTCTGGAGAGGTTTCTGTATTGCTAGGTGGCGTACTACTGATGTCTTTCTGGTCAATGCATCAGGCCACCACATTAGCTTTCCTTGGATGGTAGCTTTGTCAAAATCATAGTCCTTAACCAAATCCAACCATCGCCTCTGCCTCATGTTTAGCTCTTTCTGAGTAAATAATTACTTGAGGCTCTTGTGATCGGTGAAAAACTTACATTTCTCACCGTATAAGTAATATACCCAGATCTTCAATGCAAAAATAACTGCAGCTAATTCAAGGTCATGCGTCGGATAGTTATTCTAATGAACTTTCAGCAGTCTTGATGCATAGGCCATCACCTTATCATTTTACATCATCATGGCGCCCAAATCGAGCTTCTAAGCATCAATGTATAACACATAATCACCGTGCCCGAAAGGCATCGGTAGAACTGGTGATACAGTAAGTGCTTGCTTCAACTTCTCAGAACTGCTTAGACACTCAAACTTGACATTTTTTTCGTCAGGCTGTCAAGGGCACTGCGATAAACAAAAAAGCCCTTGATAAACTGCGATCATCACGACTTCTCGAATAGACCAGAATGTCGTCTATGAACATGATAATGAACTGATCCAAATACGGCTGAATTATGTGATTCATGAGGTCCATGAAGATCGCTGGGGCATTTGTCAACCCAAATGGCACCATAAGAAATTCGTAATGTCCATAACGAGTTTTGAAAGCTGTATAATGAACATTTGCTTCTTTGACTTTCAACTGGTGATAACCGGAACGAAGATCTATCTTCGAGAACACCAAAGCTCCCTGCAATTGATCAAGTAGGTCTTCGATCCTTGGTAATGGATACTTATTCTTTAGGGTAACTCTGTTCAGCTCTCGGTAATCAATACAGAGTGTCAGACTACCATCCTTCTTCTTTATAAAGAGAACTGGCGCGCCCCATGGAGATGAACTCGGACGAATAAAACCCTTGTCTAACAACTCCTGAATATGACTTTTAAGCTATTTCATCTCTGTAGTTGCAAGATGATAATGTGCCTTAGAAATTGGCACGGTACCTGGCATCAGCTCGATAGAAAACTTCACCTCTCTCGTTGGTGGAACACCGTTCATGTCGTCGGAAAAAATTCCTGGAAACTTCCTAACTATCTCCACCTCCTTAATAGTTCGACTTGCCATGTCAGAATCGAGATAACACTATCGAAAAAATCTTGACATCCTTTAATCATCAACCTCCTCATGCGCAAGCAAGAGATGATGCACGACACAAGACAGCTCGGAGCTGCCTCAAACGATCCTCCGACGGAAGTCGATCGAAGCTCAATTTGCTTCCAACCAATCCATTCCCAAAATAATGTCGAACTCGAGCATAATAAGTACAATAAGATCAGCTCGAACAAGTTGTCCTTGCATCTCAAGTTCTACATCACAAACCACACTAGACGATAGCATCTCCTCTCTCGATGGCACCATAACTCTAAATCTGAAACGAATTGCTCGGTGGGACTTTCAGATGGCTCACAAAAAATTCAGAAATAAAGGAATGTTTAGCTTCAGAATCTAACAATGCATTCATGGATATACCCTCGAGACGGATCTTTACTGAATTAATAGTAATTGTTCACCCGACACAAACTTCGTAACTATTAAGTGCCCAAAATTTCGAATTCCTAGGGTTCAAAGTCTAGAATTTACTAACAGTTGCTATGTTAATCAACAATCAAGCCTTATACCATAAACAATACTAACATGACACATAACATCCAAAATAAATCAGCAAAGTGAAATGCTGATTAAAATAATTGTGATGAGATTAGTATCTGCCTCATCCTCCTCTTCATGCATAACATACGCCCTACAAGATGCAAGCGCTGAAGCTTGGGCAATTGAGTGCGATATGTCCTTGCTCACCACAATTGAAGCACTTTTCAGAGAACCACAGACACTTGCCATAATGGTGGCGGTTGCAATCCTTACACAATGGCTTCACATCATTCTTTCGCGCACATGGTTTCTGCCGATGTCTCGGCCTCCCCTTCGGCTTCTCCTGACCCTGACCCCTGTTAGGCCTAGAGAAAGGCTTTTTATTATGTTGACTCAACTACTGAGCACAGTTCCTCTTGTGTTGTATCTCCCACTTGATGTCCTTCAGTTACTGCTCATCTGAAAAGGCTTTACCTACAACAGCATTATAGTCGATCGGGTCTGCCAACAACACACCCCGAAGGATCATCGACCTCAAGCCATCCAAGAAATGACGCAACCTCTCTGCAGCATCAATCAGGGGCACAAAGTGACAGCCCCGATCAAACTTCTTAACGAAATCAGCAACAGACGAATCCCCTTGGCGGAGACTTATGAACTCTCTCTTCAACCTCTGACGGACATCGATGGTGAAATACTTCTCAAAGAATACCCTCTTGAAGACCTCCCAAGTCAATGTCACCCGATTCACCCCTCGCTCCACTCCCTCCCACCATAAGAAAGCATCGTCCTTCAGCAAAATAATTGTACAACGAACCCGGTCAGCGTCTGCCATATCCATTTACTTAAAGATCACCTCCAAGGACCTGATCCATCCCTTAGCCACGAATGGATAAGTAGTTCCATAAAATTCCTCGGGGTGCATCCTCCTGAACAGTTCATAAACTGCCTCTGGTCGGACCCTCGCAGCATTCCAAACATGATGCTCCTGTAGTCGAGCCATACCAGCAAGCACACGAGCACTAGCATCCTGATTAGGAGAAAGCGGTGGAATCTTCTCCCATCCTATCTGTACAGTCGTCCAACCCAACACGCAACCAACTGAAACGACCCTAACTCCTAAATTCATTTAATTTACACTAATTTTTTTTTTCTAAATCATGCATAATTAATTCATCATAAATAAACCAGCATAAACAGTCAAATAATTGAATTCCATAATATCCATAGTCATTCATGTGGAATAAGTAAAATAACCAATCAAAGTCTAAAATTTAAACTCAATAAATTCTAGCATCCTAACAGCCTGTAAATAAAAGCAATAATCCATAAAGTCATCAAAATCTTTAACATATGCGGAATTTCTAGGTCCTCGGATATGCACTGCGCCTCCCGGATGACTCGATAGTCTGCACCTCACAACTCATCATCATCATCACCTGCAACCATTCAAACCTAGTGAGTCTAATGATTCAGCATGCTCAAACTTGATGTAGCAAGTACATAATTATACAACCACATGCGTAAAACTTACGTTTACTAAAAATAGATTTTTTCATGAAAACATGAAACTTCAAAAATATGCAACTTCTGAAATCATGTTTAGATATGAACCTTTCCATAAAAAAAATTATTTTTAGTGAAGTTTGATCCTAGATAGTGACAACATTCAGTCGATTGGTCAATCTATAAACCAAAGTACTAGTCTGTCAGGTTCAACGTCCACTTATTTGACAATCCCTCTGACTATTATAAAATAAATTCACCGTTCACTTCTTCAACGGATCCATTATTGTTGATATTCCCGCCTCCGTTTTTGACGGTTAACTCCCTTGTCATTGCAAGGTCACTGTTCCCGTTTTAAACGGATCCTTTACTACTTCTGTGTCACGATCAACTCACATTACTCAAAAATATTTTCCTTTACTTTATCATTTCATAAAAACATGCATAACTTTCCATATTCTTTAAAACATCCAAAAATGGCTTATATCATTCGTATACGTCGAAACTGTTAAAAATAGCATATATCATGCATATCTTTTAAAACTTCTAAAAATAACATGTAATATGATATGTAATTGTTTTAGGAAGTTGCAAACCACCCTCGACTTTCCTCGAACTGACCGCACACGATTCAACTCTATACTTACCCGGACGACCCTGGACTTCGTCCTAACGAAAGCTACTAGATTCCACTATTTTATAGCACAAAATACACAAAAACTTGCTGGAAATTTCATCTTAGGACTTATGTTTCAAAAACGACTTGATTCGCTCACCGAATGAATCTTTTACCACCGATTTCTCATTTTAATGGGCAAAAAAATTACCAAACTATCCTTATGACTAAAAACAACACGAAACCAGACATTTATTAGCATCCTAGTATCCAATTTAGGCTGCTAGAAATTCCAAAGCTGAAGCAAAAACTGAAAATTTAAGAATAGATTTAACCTCGGTCCAATTCGTCTCTATTTTGACAAGTTCGGACAAGTTACGACGCCGAAAGAATCACGGCTCAAAACTACCCTGAACCAGGACCTAGACCTTTTCCTTAGATCCTAAATAAGATCATGTTCAGCCCCTTTTGGAGTCAAACCCGAAGCCCTAAGCCCTAACCCTCACGCATCAGCTGCTCACCGCGCGCGTCCCTTGGGCAACAGTAGCTCCCTCGCCCACCCACAGCTGTCACATCATTTGGTTCAACTCTTTGCTCACACCAGCCCCTCACAAGGACCCTAAGGCAAGTCCCTAGCCCCTAGTCCAGCACTTTCAACCATCCCCTTGCCCTTGGAACCACACGCGCCAAAATAGATGACAACAAGTGAAACCTTTGGAGTCATGGTTGCAGCGCTATACCAGTTTGTCCAAGCCCTGACCAAACCCCTCCTAGACCTTCCTAAGACCCTAAACCTTCCCTCAAGACCCTGCCTAGGACCCCATGCAGCCCCTTGGCTGATGGAGCCCCAAACCTGATCCTTCTTCCCTCTCGGCCTGCACGCACATGCGTTCAGGGCTATACAGACCCTATCCAGCCTCTCTTTTGATTCTTACCCTTCCAACCATACTCCTAAACATTTAGATCTACACTGGAATCCTTTGGTTTGGATCTCTTCTTCAACAATTCTTAAAAAAGTCAAGGATTTCTTTTTGAAAAACATGAGATGCATATGTACAAAAATTAAAACCATCATCCTTATGAAATTTTCACACAAAACAAATACATGCAATATTATGGATTTAATGGTCCATAAATAAAGGTTTGAAACATGCCTTGATCGTTTGTTCTTACGAATAACGGGAGACAGCTCGAGGAGATACGAACAGGGCTCACAAAAATCCTCCTCTCTTGGATAAGAGCCTTCGGCCAGTTAGGATTAGGAGTGTGTGTGTGTTGTGTGTGCTGAAAGTGTGAGGGAGGCATGTGATGGTGTGAGAGGGTAGACTAGGGTTTAGTCAACTTGTTAGATGGGCTTTAGGTGTAGTTAAGGGCCTTAACTTTTTGAATTAAATCATAACTAAACTACGCCCATTAAGGAGTTAGTCGATTCAATAATTAATCCACTAGAAGTCCAAACAATAATTAAGAATAGTTGGTGTTACTATTTCCCAGTACCGTAAGTCCGAAACTTCTCATTTTCTATAAAAAAGTTTGTTATCGATTATGTTCGTTCCTTAATATTTATAAATTTTCCACTTTCCTATTTTGGATTACTAAATCTCCAGTTTCCAAATCCTAAACTTCAAAAAATAGTCATCGTATCAAAATCGCCCCTGATTCTCTCGCCTTGTCGCGAATTGCACTGCAGAAAGTTCACATTCAACACATTTGATCTACTAAGCATTAAATCATATAAATATCTTAACATGCATTTAGACCACGTATTTAAATAAATTTCTATTAAAGTTTCATTCATGCATGTGTTAAGTTTTTTCGGGTTTTCGGGTGTTACAAAGGCGAATCCTGGTCCAATGCATTGGAAGGCTGTGAAAGATATTCTTAAGTACCTAAGAAGGACTAATAATTTTTTTATGGTATATGGGGGTGGAGAATTAAAACTGGAAGGCTACACTGATTCTAGCTTCCAAAGTGACTTAGATGATTCGAAATCGACCTCTGTTTTGTATTCATTCTCAATGGTGTGGATGTCTCTTGGAAGAGTTCCAAGAGAGACACCGTTGCGGCTTCCACGACTGAAGCTGAATATATTGCTGCATCTGCTATAGCCAAAGACGCAGTTTGGATGAGGAATTTTTTCCAAGAGTTTGGACATTATTCCAAATGGAGTTTGTATAACCCGTAAATTAGACTACGTATAAGCCATGCATAATTCTAGTACTTTAAATTAAAATGATTTATTTGCATGAGTATTTAAATGCTTTTCTTTAAAATTAATTATTTTATGCAGTAGTTTAATTTTTTTATCTTTTCGGTTAATTCAGTGAGGCCGACTAGAGTTGGAGTTTTGAGATAAAATTTAAAATTAAGAAAACATTTCCAGAGTTTATTTTAGCTAGCTAGTAAGTTAATTTAAGTTAAAATGAGGTTTAAGGAATTATTTAAGTAACTTGAGGTGAGTAGGAAATAAGTTCAGTTAGGTTCCATAATTAATGTGTTGATTCACTAAATTATTTAAAGGATAGGTAAAGCTCTAAAGGTTTAAAAATACACTAACTAAACAATATTTTCCCTCCATTTATTTGATGATTTTCGGCCACCCCTTGGTGAGATAACAATTCCTTGACAACTCACCATCTTTGACCATTTCCTTGTTATTTATTAATAGGATAATCCTTTCATTTTAAACATCATTTAATTAATAATCAACCTCTATCTAGCCATGTTGAATCGGTCATTGGCACCCCATCTATCCCTCCAAAAATCATTTTGATATCAACCATTTCAAATTCAAAAGAGAGGTAGACTTGGTCTTGCCATCCCTCTTATATTGCAACCCCTTCCCCTCACTCTCCTAACCATCATTCCCCATCCCTCATCACCGAAATTCAGAGAGGATTCATAGTAAAAATCGTGAGCCACATATCAAGAAATAGGAGAGAAAACCGAGAAAGAAAACAAAGTAGCGAAGCACTCCGTCTCCTCCGCGCCGCGTCGTCGATTCGTTCGTTTTCCTTTCAAACGAAACCAGGCATGTTTATATTTTTCCTTGCTCTTCAATCAAGTCATATTAACATTTTTTAAACATTATATGATCATCATTTCCATGGCATAACCGAAATATATCAAGAACTTTGAAAATAAAAGATGCAGATTTTCGGCCCTTCCTTGTGCTCCTCACGGTTCACTTGTTTTTGGTGTTTTAGGTGGATGACTCGTGTCCAGGCTCCCAAAGCTGCATCTAGACATGTACTAGGACATGTTAGGATCATGTTGGTCCATTAGTTCAAGCCCCATACATGCTGGAAATCAGAAATGACAGCAACTCCCCAAGCATGCCCCTTTTTGTGATCGATTTTCTCATGTTGCTGACAAAGGGAAATGGATCTGATATTGGCTTCCCTAAGGGCTATAGCCATGGTTAGAACCTCTCCTTGTGATGTCTAAGACGTGACCAAGTCGCCCTTTTGAGGCTTGGTCCATGGTTGAATCGGTTTTTAATTAAAGAAACAAGAACAGCCCCTCGGCCCCTTTCCCCTACTGCATGTGTTGTTCGGTTTTTGGTGGAATGGTGTGGATCTTGGTTGGCCTCTGGCCCTTAGCCATGGTTCAAACCATATCCTAGGATGTTGGTAAGAGGTTCTGGACGGTGGTTCAAGTGCCAATGTCCATTAGCCTCGCAAACGACGCAAGGAAACCAAAGCACAACTGCTGTATTTTGTGGACAGCAACTTGCTGCTTTGATTCAGTGGCTCGTTCGGGTTCTTGGTTGGCTTTTAGCCTATGGCCTTGGACTTGACCGTGCCTCATCAAGTTGGAAAGGTCATGTTTTTGGCCGTTTGTGATTCGGATCATTTTAGAGGTCGTACGAGAAATTACGGTGCGATGTGCCAAATTGACTCTCGAAAGAGCGTTTCATGTTTTGACCTCCATTCACCAAAATTTCGACTTGCATCATTTTTGTAGCATTATTTCGTCATTTCAGGTGTATTTTAATCATGACTAAATGATAGTTCGGTGTTGGTTCGGGTTGGCACGGAGTCATGATTAAATACGTAGTCGTTGGGCGTAATTGTCTCGTTTTTAGATTCAATTACAAAGTTTGGTCAAGAAAATCATTTTCATATTTTCATGATAAATTTAGGCCGCAGCGAGCCTGGGAATGATCCGATCCATGTGGTAAAATAATACAGGATATTTCATAATGCCATTTAATTATATTACGTGCATAAAAATATAAAATATTCATTTTTGAGATTTATGTGATATTGCTTGTGGCCATTTCACTATCATGGGATCATTGTATTATCCGGTCGCCAGTTACCGGTCAGTTCAGTTCAGTTCCACCCAGTATACTGTGGCATTAGTCTGATCAGACGTCATTATTTCACCCGATCGCCAATTACCGGTCAGTTCAGTTCAGTTCAGTTCAGTGCAGGGGCCACTTGCGTAGACCATAATCTCACCAGAAAATTATTACATGCTATTTCATTACAAGGCTCTATGGAGCAAACATTTCACTTATGATTTTCAGTCAGTTATGCACGTATTATAATTGCTCATGATAAGTTATTTTCACATTATGCCTCATGACATGATATTTTTACTCCCTTGCAACTTTATTATATTATTTACTCGTTATTTACGATATATGCATGCTGAGTCTTTAGGCTCACTAGACTTGATTGTTGTAGGTACTGATGATGTCGGGGCCGAGGGAGGGGAACATGTGTGCTAGCTTGGATCGGCAGTAGTGGAACCCGAGGACCTCATTTACAGCACTTGCCATTTTTATGCTCAAACATTTTTATCAGTTGTTGGTTACTTTACTTGTTATTTTGTGAGCAATAATTTCTTCCGCTGCTATTTTTAAACATTAAACTTGATTTATCAATTTATTTTGTGAATGAGGCATTTTAATTATTTTAAAAAGAAAATTTTTAATTTTTCCGCAAATTTTCAAACACGAATTTTAGGGCCATTATAGCTGGTATCAGAGCAATGGTTCTGTAAAGGGTTATACTACTACTGACCACGAGAATCTCATGAAGTCACGTCTTCAGTCTGTAAGTTTTACATTTACGCATTTTATTCAAAGCATGAATTATTTAACAGCATGTTTTCATGAATTATTTTACGTCAAGATTTTTATTGTTCAGTATTAAAATTTAAATAAATTATGAAATTATGCATGTTGGTTACGTATGGGTTATGTATGAAACAGTATGCCCCCTAGACGCATTCTCGAGCGCACTAGAAATGATGTGCCTCGCCATGAGGACAGGGAGGAGCAGAGGCAGGAGAGAGACTTACCACCTCCACCACCCCCTCCACCTGACATGAATGCTCAGATGCTAGTTGGGATGACTCAGTTCTTCGCACAGTTTGGGGGGAACCATGCTGTGGCGACGAGGCCGACAGGGCCCGAGGCTGTCTATGAGAGATCATGAAGATGCATCCTAAGGAGTTTTCAGGGACGACGAATCCCATGGTTGCCGAGGGCTGGATCAAGTCCCTCGAGGTTATCTTCGAGTTCATGGAGCTTGGAGATGCAGACAGAGTCTGATGTGCCACCTACTTATTTGGAGGAGATGCCCGCTTATGGTGGGAAGGAGCAGTCAGTAGCCCTGAACTTGGCTACGCTGAGCTGGACACGCTTCACAAAGGTATTCTACTACAAATATTTCACTGAGGAGGTGCGCACCAGGTTGACCACAGAATTTATGAGCCTGAGATAGGGAGATCTGACTGTTACGGAGTTTATCCGTAAGTTTGAGAGGGGTTGTCATTTTGTGCCCCTGATCGCGAATGATGCTAAAGCCAAGTTGATGCATTTCTTGGTGGGTCTACGGCCGATCTTGCGCCGTGATGTTAGGGTGTCTGACCCTACTACTTATGAGGTCGCTGTCTCCAAAGCTCTAGCCGCAGAGCAGGATCAGCGTGATATCGAGAGAGACGGCCAGGGCAAGCGCCCAGTTCAGGTATCACACCGCCCTTCTCCTCAGCAGCATCAACAGCAGAACAAGAGGCCTTTTCATGGCCCGCCTAGAAACAGAGGTCAGCAGCAGCAGCAGCAGCGGGGACGCCCAGCCCCGAGGACTTTTGAGCACCCAATTTGCTCTAAGTGCTCACGCCGCCATCCTGGAGCATGCATGTTTGGTTCAGGGAAGTGTTATAAGTGTGGTAGTCCAGAACACTTACTTCTACAGTGCCCTCAGAGGAATCTGCCTACCCAAGGCAGAGTTTTTGCCCTGCATGCGACGGAGACGAACCCGGAGACCATGCTTATGACAGGTGGGTTAAGATTTTTGAACATAGAATTGCAGTAGGATTGCATGCTCTACTCAGTATTATTTTAGAAATTTAAGTTAGAAGAACTTTGACCTTTGCATGTCTATAAGTTAGTTCTTGTGATTATTGGGTTCAGTTTAGTATTCCAACCTTTCAGGGAGAATATTTATATCTGGTTCCGCTACGAAGGCCTTGATAGATTCAGGGGCCACTCACTCATTTATTTCGGAGGTCTTTGCTAATTTCCTCAAGGTCAAGACCGTTGGGTTAGATGTAGCCTATTCAGTAGTATTGCCTTCTGGTGAGGAGATGGCAGCTACCAATGTGATCCGAGACATAGATCTTGAGCTCCATGGCAACCTCATTTATGCGGATCTGATCGTGTTGCCGATGCCAGAGTTTGACATCATCCTAGGGATGGACTGACTATTGCGGAACAGAGTTTTGATTGACTTCTAGTGGAGATCTATTTTAGTCCGACCGCCTGGAATGACACAATTTTTATTTGAGCCAGACAGGTACTTTCCTTTACCGCGCATTATTCCTTATGTCAAGGTTAGGAAGCTCATGCATAGAGGGTGTCGGGCAGTTTCTAGCAACCTTTGTATCTGTCCCCAAGGCACCCAGTCAGTCAGCCGCAGATGTTCCGATTGTTAGAGACTTCTTAGACGTTTTTCTTGAAAACGTTTCTGGTATGCCACCCGAGAGAGAGGTGGAGTTTTCTATTGAGCTTATGCCAGGTACGGTTCCGATCTCCAAAGCACTGTACCGACTAGCACCGACAGAGATGGCAGAGCTTAAGAAGAAGATACAGAAACTTCTAGATAAGGAGTTAATTCGCCCGAGTTTTTCACCATGGGGCGCGCCAGTCTTATTTGTGAAGAAGAAGAATGGATCTATGAGGCTTTGTATTGACTACCGGGAGTTGAACAGGGTTACAGTGAAGAACAAGTACCCACTTCCGAGGATCGAGGACTTGTTTGACCAGTTGCAGGGAGCTTCGATATTTTCCAAGATAGATCTGCGTTCCGGTTATCACCAGTTGAGGGTGAGAGATGCTGATGTTTCCAAGACTGCTTTCAAGACTCGTTATGGCCACTATGAATTCCTTGTGATGCCGTTCGGTCTGACGAATGCGCCAGCGATCTTCATGGATTTCATGAATCGCGTATTTTCAGCCGTATCTTGACCAGTTTGTGATAGTATTCGTAGACGACATTCTCGTCTACTCCAAGAATCAAGAGGATCACAGCAGACATCTGACCATAGTGCTGCAGACCTTGCAGAAGCACAAGTTATTCGCAAAGTTCAGTAAGTGCAAATTCTGGGTAGAGAAGGTGGCGTTCTTAGGCCACATTGTTTCTAGCAGTGGTATTGAGGTAGACCCAGCGAAAGTTGCCGCAGTCAGAGATTGGGTTGTGCTGCAGAATGCAGCAGAGATCCGTAGTTTTCTTGGGCTAGTAGGATATTATCGGAAGTTCATTAATGGATTCTCCTCTATTACCGTTCCACTCACATCGTTGACCAAGAAGAATGCTAAATTTGTGTGGAGCGAGGAGTGTCAGAAGAGCTTTGATACTTTGAAGCAAGCTCTTATCTCAGCACCAGTTTTGGCCATGCCGTCAGGGCCCGGAGATTTTGTTTTGTATACCGATGCTTTGAAGCTCGGTTTGGGCGCTATATTGATGCAGCATGGGAAGTTGATAGCGTATGCTTCTCGACAGCTGAAAATCCATGAGAAGAACTACCCTACCCATGATCTAGAGTTGGCCGCCGTAGTTTTTGCCTTGAAGATTTGGAGGCATTATTTGTATGGAGAGAAGTGTCAGATCTTTACCGACCACAAGAACCTCAAGTATTTCTTTACGCAGAAGGAGCTGAACATGCGTCAGAGGCGTTGGTTGGAGCTTGTGAAAGATTACGACTGTGACATTAGCTACCACCCGGGTAAAGCTAATGTAGTTGCGGATGCATTGAGCAGAAAAGTCGCAGTGATGGCTCATTTGACTGATTCAGAGACCTCTTCAGCTGGAGATGCAGAGGTTTGATCTAGAGTCATATCCTCGAGGTAGAGTTCCCCGTCTATCTACCTTGACTATTCAGTCCTCTCTCCTTGACCGTATTCACAGTGGTCAGTCAGCAGATGAGCAGTTAGCAAAGTGGAAGCAGAGAGATGAGGCCAAGGGCAGTGTCTTGTATTCAGTCAGCGACGGTATTGTGAGATACCGAGACAGGATGTGGGTTCCCAACAGTGGTTCTATTCGAGCAGATATTCTATCAGAGGCCCACATGTCGCCGTACTCTATTCATCCAGGGAGTACGAAGATGTACCGAGATCTGCAGTCATTGTATTGGTGGCCTGGGATGAAGAAAGACATCAAACGATTTGTATCCGAGTGTCTGAGTTGCTAGTTAGTGAAGGCGGAGCATCAGAGTACCAGCAGGTTTCCTCAAGCCTCTTCCTATTCCCGAGTGGAAGTGGGAAAATGTTACCATGGACTTCGTGACCGGTTTGCCGAAGTCAGTCAGAGGATCAAATGCTAGCTGGGTGATTGTAGATCGTCTTACCAAATCAGCGCACTTCTTGCCTATTAAGACGACTTTCACCATGATTCAGTATGCAGAGTTGTATATCCGGGAGATAGTCCGACTTCATGGTATTCCAGTTTCTCGTATCTGACAGAGACCCCAGATTCACTTCCTCATTTTGGAAGAGTTTGCATTCGACCTTTGGTACGAAGTTGCTGTTTAGCACAGCTTTCCATCCTGAGACAGATGGGCAGTCAGAGCGAGTTATTCAGATTTTGGAAGATCTTCTCCGTGCTTGCGTGATTGATTTCTCTGGGAGTTGGGAGTCGAACTTGCCATTATTGGAGTTCACCTATAACAACAGCTTCTAGTCGTCTATTGGTATGGCTCCGTATGAAGCACTATATGGCCGCAGGTGCAGATCTCCTGTTCATTGGGATGAAGTAGGAGAGAGAGCAGAGTTGGGTCCAGATATTATTCAGTAGACTGCCTATGTAGTAGTCAAGATCCGTGATAGGATGAGGACTGCTCAGAGCTGACAGAAGAGTTATGCGGATCAGAGGAGGAGAGACCTAGAGTTTGTCGTTGGCGACCATGTTTTCGTGAAGGTAGCACCTATGAAGGGTGTCATGCGATTTGGGAAGAAAGGAAAGTTCAGTCCGAGATTCATTGGACCATTTGAGATCCTCGACAGAGTTGGGACGTTAGCTTATCGTGTGGCTCTTCCGCCGAATCTAGCCGGAGTACACAATGTGTTCCATGTCTCCATGCTGAGGAAGTACATGGCAAATCCTTCGCATGTCTTGAACTTTGAGCCGTTGCAGCTTACTCCGAACCTGTCTTATGAAGAGAGACCAGTGCAGATCCTAGACAGACAGGAGAAGAAGCTTCGGAACAAGCTAGTAAAGCGAGTGAAAGTCAAATGGCTCAACCATTCAAAGGAGGAAGCTACGTGGGAGTCTGAGCCAGAAATGAGGAGTCGGTACCCCGAGTTATTCTGTAAGTTTTAATTTCGAGGGCGAAATTTCTTTTAAGGGGGGGAGAATTGTAGAACTCGTAAATTAGACTACGTATAAGCTATGCATAATTCTAGTATTTTAAATTAAAATGATTTATTTGCATGAGTATTTAAATGCTTTTCTTTAAAGTTAATTATTTTATGCAGTAGTTTAATTTTTTTATCTTTTAGGTTAATTCAGTGAGGCCGGACTGGAGTTGGAGTTTTGAGATAAAATTTAAAATTAAGAAAACATTCCTAGAGTTTATTTTAGCTAGCTAGTAAGTTAATTTAAGTTAAAAGGAGGTTTAAGGAATTATTTAAGTAACTTGAGGTGAGTAGGAAATAAGTTCAGTTAGGTTCCATAATTAATGTGTTAATTCACTAAATTATTTAAAAAATAGGTAAGGCTCTAAAGGTTTAAAAATACACTAACTAAACAATATTTCCCCTCCATTTATTTGATGATATTCGGCCACCCCTTGGTGAGATAACAATTCCTTGACAACTCACCACCTTTGATCCTTTCCTTGTTATTTATTAGTAGGATAATCCTTTCATTTTGATCACCATTTAATTAATAATCAACCTCTATCTAGCCATGTTGAGTCGGTCATTGGCACCCCATCTATCCCTCCAAAAATCATTTTGATATCAACCATTTCAAATTCAAAAGAGAGGTAGACTTGGTCTTGCCATCCCTCTTATATTGCAACCCCTTTCCCTCACTCTCCTAACCATCATTCCCCATCCCTCATCACCGAAATTCAGAGAGGATTCATAGTAAAAATCGTGAGCCACATAGCAAGAAATAGGAGAGAAAACCGAGAAAGAAAACAAAGTAGCGAAGCACTCCGTCTCCTCCGCGCCGCGTCGTCGATTCGTTCGTTTTCCTTTCAAACGAAACCAGGCATGTTTATATTATTCCTTGCTCTTCAATCAAGTCATATTAACATTTTTTAAACATTATATGATCATTATTTCCATGGCATAACCGAAATATATCAAGAACTTTGAAAATAAAAGATGCAGATTTTCGGCCCTTCCTTGTGCTCCTCACGGTTCACTTGTTTTTGGTGTTTTAGGTGGATGAATCGTGTCCAGGCTCCCAAATCTGCATCTAGACATGTACTAGGACATTTTAGGATCATGTTGGTCCATTAGTTCAAGCCCCATACATGCTGGAAATCAGAAATGACAACAACTCCCCATGCATGCCCCTTTTTGTGATCGATTTTCTCATGTTGCTGTCAAAGGGAAATGGATCTGATATTGGCTTCCCTAAGGGCTATAGCCATGGTTAGAACCTCTCCTTGTGATGTCTAAGACGTGACCAAGTCGCCCTTTTGAGGCTTGGTCCATGGTTGAATCGGTTTTTAATTAAAGAAACAAGAACAGCCCCTCGGCCCCTTTCCCCTACTGCATGTGTTGTTCGGTTTTTGGTGGAATGGTGTGGATCTTGTTTGTCCTCTGGCCCTTAGCCATGGTTCAAACCATACCCTAGGATTTTGTTAAGAGGTTCTGGTCAGTGGCTCAAGCGCCAATGGCCATTAGCCTCGCAAACGACGCAAGGAAACCAAAGCACAGCTGCTGTATTTTGTGGACAGCAACTTGCTGCTTCGGTTCAGTGGCTCGTTCGGTTTCTTGGTTCGCTTTTAGCCTATGGCCTTGTACTGGACCGTGCCTCATCGAGTTGGGAAGGTTATGTTTTTGGCCGTTCGTGATTCGGATCATTTTAGAGGTCGTACGAGAAATTACTGTGCGATGTGCCAAATTGACTCTCGAAAGAGCATTTCATGTTTTGGCCTCCATTCACCAAAATTTCGACTTGCATCATTTTTGGAGCATTATTTCGTCATTTTAGGTGTATTTTAATCATGACTAAATGATAGTTCGGTGTTGGTTCGGTGTTGGCACAGAGTCATGATTAAATACGAAGTCGTTGGGCGTAATTGTCTCGTTTTTGGATTCAATTACAAAGTTTGGTCAAGAAAATCATTTGCATATTTTCATGATAAATTTAGGTCGCAGCGAGCCTGGGAATGATCCAATCCATGTGGTAAAATAATACAGGATATTTCATCATGACATTTAATTATATTACGTGCATAAAAATATAAAATATTCAGTTTTGAGATTTATGTGATATTGCTTGTGGCCATTTCACTATCATGGGATCATTGTATTATCCGGTCGCCAGTTACCGGCCAGTTCACTTAAGTTCCACCCAGTATACTGTGGCATTAGTCTGATCAGACGTTCATTATTTCACCCGATCGCCAGTTATCGGTCAGTTCAGTTCAGTGCAGGGGCCACTTGCGTAGACCATAATCTCACCAGAAAATTATTACATGCTATTTCATTACAGGGCTCTATGGAGCAAACATTTCACTTATGATTTTCAGTCAGTTATGCACGTATTATAATTGCTCATGATAAGTTATTTTCACGTTATGCCTCATGACATGATATTTTTACTCCCTTGCAACTTTATTATATTATTTACTCGTTATTTACGATATATGCATGCTGAGTCTTTAGGCTCACTAGACTTGATTGTTGTAGGTACTGATGATGTCGGGGCCGAGGGCGGGGACCAGTGAGCTAGCTTGGGTCGGCAGTAGTGGAACCCGAGGACCTCATTTACAGCACTTGCCATTTTTATGCTCAAACATTTTTATCAGTTGTTGGATTACTTTACTTGTTATTTTGTGAGCAATAATTTCTTCCGCTGCTATTTTTACACATTAAACTTGATTTATCAATTTATTTTGTGAATGAGGCATTTTAATTATTTTAAAAAGAAAATTTTTAATTTTTTCGCAAATTTTCAAACACGAATTTTCGGGCCATTATAGAGTTGATCTAGTCTTGGTGTACTGCGACAACACTAGTACCGTTGCACAAGCAAAGGAACTAAGCTCTCATCAGCGATCAAAACATATACTGAGAAAATTCCACATCATCCGAGAGATTGTGGGAAGGGAAGATATTTCAGTCGAGAGAGTCGCCTCTGCAGATAACGTTGCTAATCCACTTACAAAGTCCTTGACATAGCCATTGTTTGTAAAGCATCATGAAACAATAAGATTAAAGTTTATGGGTAGTTGGCTTTAGGGCAAGTGAGAGATTGTTAGAATAGATACCATGTAAGCCAACAGTTGGATAAGGAATTTATTGGCTCGGTTGTAATTAACAGTCTTTATTTTCATATAATTTACGTTTCATGGTTTCGTTTTAGTTTATCTGTATACCCATGCATTCGACATATATAAAGTCCTTGATTATACTTTCATAAAAATAAATCGTAATTTAATCTTGAAACTCATTTATAAACACTGAATATTCTAAAATTGTTCATAATCTATTGATAAAGATAAAAAATTGTATATTAATTAAATGTTTTATAATATAAATTTATAGTTTTTGTTTTATTAAATGTTTAAATATTAAATGTTTTATAATAAATTGTATAAAATATAAGTTGTTGTGTAATTATAAGTTTTTACTATTTTTACAGGTTCGATAAAACAAGAATAACCTTGGCGTTGCAAATGGGATTAAGATGATTCTTGGACCTGTGGAAAGTTGATGTTAATATCTACAATATTTGTGGCATGCATAAGATAAAAATTTTCACACAAGTGAGATCAAATTAAGCAACAAATAAAGTTACCAAAGATGTGGCAGTTTTACCATGCTCTAGCATTTTGACCATATCTCTCAAATTCCTTGGTCAAATGGTTAAAAACAATACTACAATTCAAACAACTCAATTATCTACATGTTTTGTTTTATGTGGAGAAGAAAATTTGGATGGGAAGATTTTCAAAAGTGATGTGTATTAAAATATTAATTTCTTGGAACACCAATGAAGACTTATATGTAAAAAAATAATATTTTATTTGTGATTGTCTCCCCAAATTTGGCTATAAATAGGGGTGCATTGTAATGTATTGGGATATCACTCATTCTATGAACAAACCTTTGAGTTCATAACATTTCTCTCTTTATTTTTTCTTTATTTCTTCAATTAAATATAATTAGCATGTTAATTTCATATTCAAAGTTTTACATTTTGAATAATGAGTAGCTAACTTCCCAAAGTTGAGATGAAAAGCTGAAACTCTTGGCATGATAATAAGGTTATTAAAAGTTAAGAATCTATGTTTTATACTATTTAATCATTATTTATTGTTTATGTTATATTTATTTCTTTAAACATTATTATACCCTACTTATAAGTGGGAGTTTTGATTTATTTTTGTTATATGTTACACTAAATTCTTGGAACCATTTAAATGTTAGTTTGGTATTCCCAACCATTTAAAGTGGATGCCTTGATTTATTATATATGAATATATCATAATATTAATTTCTTGGAATCATTTAAATGTTAGTTTGGTATTACCAACAATTTAAAGTGGATGTCTTGATTTATTATATATGAATATATCATAATATTAATTTCTTGGTACCATTTAAATGTTTGTTTATTTTTACCAACCATTTAAAGTGAGAATCTTGATTTAGTGTTTACAAATATATATATAGCATAATAAATACTTGACAATATTTATAAGTTTTGATATATATTATATACTTATAAGATAATAATATATAACATAATATAAATATGATTATTTAATATATATTGGAACCATTTTATTAAGTGGATTTCAATAATGTTCGTTAATGTTAACTTTATTAAATTACTAAGAGTGGATCCTTTAATCTCAACTACTTAAATTAAAATTTGACAATTAAAAATTATCAATTAAAGATTCAAAGAGTTAAACGAAAAAAACAAAAACAAAAACAAAAAGACATTGCAGTGGACTTGTAATTACCTTAGCTTCCCTGTAGATACGATATTCGGAATCACCGAATTATACTACTTGTGGACAACCTGCTTTTGGGAGTGAAACAATCAAAGTCGCAACATCTATTCAGCCGCCTAAAAATATGGATAAATGTCACTTGAGCTTGAGACTAATATCTATGATGTTGTGTACCGTATTTCATGATAAAGACATAGAGATGTTCAATCATGCATATAGGTAATCATATGCTGATTGTACTGAACAACCCTCTCTTAGACTTTCCAAGTGGTTATTATTTATCGAGGGGAAAAGTCTGTATTTGTGATTGTACATCATTAGTTCTTACGACCTAGGAAAACAACGAGGCTCTACATACAAGGATTTTGCTTTGATTCATTTACCAACTACGCAAGGGTTATAAGGTGGCGAGGTTGGGCGCAATAGCGACATGTGTGACATACCGTACTTTAAAACTACTTAAAATTTGTGGAAAATAAAAATTTTGCTTACTAAATAAATCAACTAGAATTTTTGAAAGTGAAAAAATAAAATAAAAACTACATCTTAAATATTTTTAAATGCATAAAATTAATTAAAGTCAACGCAATAAAAATACTAATCTGGAATCGTCCAAGAAGCATACAAGAGCTAAAAATAAATAAATTTGTTTGCCAACAATCTAAAAATAATAAGAGTATTTTAATATTTTATCATGCATGAAATCATTTCGTAAACTGGGCGGCCCCCGGGTTTGCACTGCAGACAGTCCGAGCAAGCTCACTGGTCAGCACCTCCTGCTTGCTCAAAAGCATCATCATCTGCATCGATCAAGTCTAGTGAGTCTAAAAACTCAATATGTATAAACTGAGAATAGCAAGTAATACATAATAAAACCACATGCATTTTAAAGTAGCACATACATACTTAAACTCTGAAAATACTTACATAAACATATAAGTGATATCATTTCATAAACGTGCTTGCATCATACATACTTAAACATGCATAATCATCGTCATTTTGCATAGAGATATGTTTCAAAGCAAGTGACGTATAATATAATGCGCCTGATCAGACTAAACCATAGTACTGGGCTGGCAGGGATCATCACAGCCTTTCAACCGAACGTCCACTCCCACATACATAAGATCCCCGGTCTCTCTTTACCGGGTGGATGGGTCCCTGATCATGCTTTACCGCTTCCCAATCCTGATCATAACCTGGTCATGCTTTACGGGGTGGAGAGGTCCTCGGACATGTTATCCGGCTTCCAAACCCGTTCATAATTGATCACAAAACAATTAGCATATCTCAAAAACATAAAACATTTTCTTTTTGCACGTCGAACATACTTACAGAATGTTGAGGGCTTCATTGGATCTCGCCTGGGCTACTGCTGCACATACTAACACATTAATCATGCACCTTAAGTTCCGTAACTTAACCATAACAATCATACTTGCTATCAAAGTAATTAAATAACTTATGACTTTCTAGACCATTCGGGACTTTTACCATTTTTAACCATCATACTAGACCATGACATCGAACCCCGAAACAATCCTGATATGGAGTATGAACATTTCCCAAGCAATGGAAGACACGGATCTCACTTAAACCATAATGCAACGTTTCCTATCCAAACTTCGTAACCACTAATCTAACCCTCACTAATATTGGACATAACGACATATTAATACACAAACGAGGCAATAGCACTTAAACCTAAAGATCTCCAATTCCTGGACCAGCGCCTAGGCGCCTATAGAGTAGCGCTGCAGCGCTGGTTAAGCACCTAGGCGCTACATCCCAGCGCCGCGGCGCTACTGGACATGAACCTCAGGCGCTGCAGAGCTCCAGATACATCGCTGCGACGCTAACCCTACGCGACTCAAACCCAAAAATGGTCATCTTCTACCCATTCGCTTCCCTATGACTTCTACTGTAACAAAACCCTTACCGACCCGAACAAAACACCAAAAACGTCTGATCACAATGCACGACATACCTAATCGCAGCAATGACCACTCGGCGACTCCCAGCGAAGCCTGCAACCAATAAACCTCAAGAAAACATGAAGAACACATTTTGAAAACGTCACAGTTTGAGCAGTCACACTCGTTTCTTGTCCGAAAATTACGAATTTAAGGTCAAATCGAAGGTATCGGATAATACTACATTTTATATGTTGAAAGTTTTTCAAGAAAATCGATCAAAAATTTGCAGGATTCAAAATGACAGCAAATTCAGTGTTGAGATCTAAAATTTTGTTCCAAAATCGTTCCAAGCATCAACGCTCCAATTTTTATATAACATACACGGTTTTTACATACAATATGTATCAAAATATTTTACTATGACAAGATCGATGCGAAAAATGAAAGATTATACATGCCTTTGCGTTAAAAACGAATACCGACGCGGTGGATTACGGGGGATGACCGGGAGACGCTTGGTACACGATCCTTGCTCGCAAAAAGGACGTAAATCTCCAGAAATTTGCAAGGGAAAGGGGTGGCTGCTACTGTAACTCTAAGAACCCTAGTTCTACCTAAAAGAGAGAAAATGGAAGTGTGTGTTAGTGTGTGCCGAGTGGGTGTGTATGTGCATGTAAGTGTGTGTGTGTATAGATTAGGGAGTTAATTAGGGGATAATTAGATTATTAAAAATACTAATAACCAATTAACAACCCCTAATTTTAAATAAAATGCACAAGTGCTAAACTTTCAAGATTTAAAATTCCCCAACTATTCAAATTGGTATTTTTGAAAAGCTTAAAATATTAAAATCACCTAATAAACTAAATTAGGTTTTAAATGCTTAAAATTTCATAAATCGATTAAAAATACCATTTTTCTTGACTTGAAATAAAATACCACATACCGCCTAAATCATCTCCGGCCTCCTATCCCGATCATGTATCGAATATTCGCTTGAAACATAAAACTCAAGAAAACGTTTTAACGTGCATCAAATAAACATGTAATAATTTAAAATAATGCAAAATCATAAATCATGCATCATTAAAAATCATTTTAAAAACTAAATAAATAATTAAAAATTTTAATAAATGCATGGGTTTACGTGTACTGATTTTGTGTTCTACAACATGTGTAAGAGCCCATGCATTGTAGTCGAGAATTCATCGCTCACCTACGGGTGTTGATATCTTATGTGATCTAACAAAATAGTAGTACATGAAATCTCTGGCCATAGTGTAATATTTACATTATGGACAATGATTCTTTAGTTGTGCATGCGATGACACTATGCATATTTCAGGATTTTATCACATAGCTACCGAATCTAATATGCAACCCTCGATGAACCAATGGTTGCAGATTCGATTGGAATATATGAGATGAAGGAACCTACTATATGTTAATCATAACCGATTGATTCTTGCAGGCACTATCAGTGATACCTAGGGAATAATCGGACGATTCTACTAAACGCTTTTACCATGATTTCATGGGTATAATTAGAAAATGAATTCTGACATTCTCATGATCAAATTTTGGTAGATGGAATGAGAAAAATTAGGGTAATCCCGAATAAAAGAAGATGTCCTGAATCACAAATAGTTGTGAACACGCGTCTAGCTGTATCCCTAAATCATTAAGGGTCACACAATCACTGGATTATTTGTTCCTGTTGAGACAATAAATTCAAGGAGTTGAATTTATATAAAAGTATGATATAGTAAATTAAAGGAGTTGAATTTATGATAATTAAAATTTAAAGTGAATAAATTCAAGGAGTTGAATTTATAAATTTTGGGATTTAAAATATTAAACTCGAAGGTTGAGTTTATAAAAGATTAAATTAAATGTAGTGGGAAGTATGTATAATGGTCTTGTATGATTACAAGTTAAACATGCTAAATAATTAAAGTTCTTAATGGACTTTAATATAATAAATGATTAAACTAGTTAGACTAGTCCAATTAATTAACTAAGTCCGTTAAATTTAATTAAGGAACCCTTAACCCATAATTAATGTAATTAGGTTAAAGATTCATATTATATTAAGGAGGCCATAAACCCTAGCCTCCAACACACTAAATTTTTGAGAATCCATCTCATCCTCCCTCGAATTTTTCGACCACTTCACAAAAGATAAGGTGTAACGCCCCAAATTTGACAACTGTCTTCACTGTACCAAGACGAGTCTTTCCAGCGTGCTTATGTCCTCACTCACACGCACCCTGGGAAACTTCCCAGGAGGTCACCCATCTCAAAATTTTCCCAAGTCAAGCACGCTTAACTTTGGAGTTATTATGTGATGAGCTACCGAAAAGAAGATGCACCTTCGTGACATGAGTAGTACATATCAAATCTTTTAAGCCCTCTTCAACTGTACAGTCCATTACATTGAACAGTCTCGAAATCCCTCTCATTCCGGTGTGGGATCGGTTCATTAATGTTCCCTCCACCTAGAAGCCTGCCAGGAGACGCTCATTGTCCGTGCAACCTCATGGCACCGGTGATCACCCCCCGCCCTCTTCGGCCCCGGGCCTCACATGCCCACCAGCTTCCGCTTGGTTCGTCCCCGAACCACACCGTACTAAGAGAGGTCGGCTCTGATACCACTTGTAACGCCCCAAATTTGACGACTGTCCTCACTGTACCAAGACGAGTCTTTCCAGCGTGCTTTATCCTCACTCACACGCACCCTGGGAAACTTCCCAGGAGGTCACCCATCCCAAAATTTTTCCAAGTCAAGCACGCTTAACTTTGGAGTTATTATGTGATGAGCTACCGAAAAGAAGATGCACCTTCGTGATATGAGTAGTACATATCAAATCTTTTAAGCCCTCTTCAACTGTACAGTCCATTACATTGAACAGTCTCGGAATCCCTCTCATTCCGGTGTGGGATCGGTTCATTAATGTTCCCTCCACCTAGAAGCCTGCCAGGAGCTGCTCATTGTCCGTGCAACCTCATGGCACCGGCGATCACCCCCCGCCCTCTTCGGCCCCGGGCCTCACATAAAGGTTTGAGCCACCTCTTGATTTTTGCTCTCAAACGTCAAAAGCTCTTCTAAATTTCTAGTACAATTTAGAAGAAGAACAAGCGATCCAGTCATAGACCAGATTAGGAGAATTGAAGAAAAGAGTTTAAGAAGAACGTTCGCAGGGAATACTAAAGAGCTATTTCCGCTAACCCATAAAAATTGTGCTAAAGTGATTAATTCACTAAAAGTAAATTCATAAACACCCGATGAATGTTTATTTATCGTTTAAATCATACGAGTGTCCAAAGCCATTATTTGAATGTCAAATAAAAAATTTTAAAATTTACGTTGCGTAGAACATGAGAAAATCGATTATCCCAACAATCTGATGTGTAATGGATATAGGGAGTCAAATTTTGCACAAATGTAAAGCAAAACTAAGTAGAGATTTCTACATGTAGATTTATTTCAAAATCAATTTTATAAATACAAAATATGATTCTAAAAATGTTGATTAGATAAAGCATTTTCAATTTTAAAAAAACCTGACCTGTTTAATTCCGGGTGGATATGATGAGTATTCAAAAATAGATATTCTGATTTGTACACATAGAGATGTCAATGAGGCGGGTATGGGACGGGTTTGGTTAAACCCAAGACCCTCCCCATGAAAAAAACTTTGACCATTACCCGCCCCACCCCGATTAAATATTCTTCGGACCCACCCCACATCGAATACGAAACGGGGCCGGGTAGACCCGTGAGACCCGTGAGACCCGAATTTTTTTTAAAATAAAAAAGTAATCTTTCTTCTCACATGACTGAATTATAAAACCGACAAGCCTCTAAACACAACATTGTGAAAAATTAATTAATGTCTTCAACAACACTTAATAATAATAAACAAAATATTTTCACGACATAAAGAATTACATAAAAAAAATTTAGTTAGTAGCTCTCCAAAAAAATCTTGACATCCCCAAAAATAAGTCATAAAACATAATTTAAACAGATCAATGTAAAATCAGCGAGCAGACAATATTTCAGACACATTTTTCGAGATCATTTTCCTCTTCATCAAGAATGGTGGGATAAGTTAGTAAACTACTTGAAAATTTAACTACAAAATTAAATAAATAAAGTACATTGAAAAAATAAAACTGTAATTTCAAATTGTAAAAAAAATGTAATTTAAAAAGAGAAAGTACAGTAAAAAAATTAAAATTAAAGTAAAATAACAAAATAAAATTGTGATTTATTTACCTTTCACCTCACCCCACAACCATATTCGCGAGCACATCAATGCCTCCAAAGTTGTTGGATTAAGTCTACTAAGATAAGGACTAACTATTCTTCCACTATTGCTAAAAACAGATTCAAATGCAACAATTGACATAGGAATAACTAAAACCGTTATGAATGAGGTGAGCTACTAAAAAATAAAAATTAATAAAACTAAAACTCCTAGAGTATTTATATCCACATATATGGGGCGGGTATGAGGCAGGTATTATAGGACCCATGACCCGCCCCATATCTGGACGGGTCTGAAAAATTGGACCCGAGACCCGCTCATGACCCATTTAGTATGCTCAAACCCACCCCATACACGTGGGTCCATTGCGGGTCTGGGTAAAACCCGGACCCATTGACATCCCTATGTACACAAATGGATTCTCGGTTAATCGGTTTTATCAAACTCGGCTTATTAGGGTTTTATTAAAACACTAATATACGTAGACGGTTGTGTAGCGTTTATTCAAAATTTACCTTTAATGATTAACGCCGGTGAAACGTCCACTTCTCATTTTTCTTAAAAAGTCCTAGAATTTTTTTTTCTAATTTATTCGGCCGAAATACTAAACATTTAAAATATAAATAATTTGCATCACTTAAAAATAAACCAACCAACCTAATATTTAAAAATCCAAAAGAAACTAATTCAAAGCATAGAATCATAAACGTCAACCAACCTAAACTAACATTATTTCAAAAATAAACTTAACTCTAACACACTCTTAAAAACCTCTCAAAAGCATCATAATTCATAAAAATCTTTAAGTAATCATAAACGTAATTTTCTTTGCAGAAAACTAGCGACGGTCCTCGGGTTGTGTGCACCTTCAGTCCAGCTAGTTCAACCATCAAGACCTCTATTAACATCAATATCATGCTCACCACCATCGATCATGCCTAGTGAGTCTATTGACTCAACAAACCTTAACCATGATAGCAAGTAATACATATACATTCACAAACAACAGTGGAAATACTTTTAATAAAATAGATTTTCATTAACATAAACTTTAACATTTTCCTTTCAACATATCATATCATATTTATTTTCATCATATACGTATATGTTTCCCTATTTGTTGAATTCAGATCCTCAATTGTGATTTTCTATTAGCTATAGGTCGATGGATCTATCTATGTATTATCACGGTACTCGGGGCGGGAACAACAAAGACACTCTCACCCATCAACTGAACCTTGGCTTTACATATCATCGTATTAGTCACAATCAATTCACCTCCTTCAACTTTTCATATTTCCATCACTTATAAAAATTCATGCATATATAAATCATTTTTCTTTTAAACCAAACATGCAACATGTCTTTTAGCATTAAAATTTTATCATAAAATTCCATAAAAATTTATAATAAAATTTTTTACATTTATTACAACATTGGGAGCACTGCCAGGACGTCCAACATTTTTCAGGTGTAAAATGACCATTTTGCGCCTGCAACCCTAACTTTCTCAATTTATCCTTAGACCTTAAAACGACGATCCAAATCATTCCAACCTTAACATAGCACCTTAAAATATGCTCATAAATATATCTTAGACGTAAAATTAAGCTTCTCGACTAATTTTTCAATTTGTTTTTAAACATAAACGTACATCTCGATTTTGACTCATATGGACTCGAAAAACCAAACTTGAACCAAAGCTTAATAACACCTATACAAACCAATTCAAGCCCATTAAAGCCTTTGAACAACCTAGAACATCTGCTGAAAATTCTGCTCTAACATGACAAAATCCTAGACTTCCTAACCATGCACCCCTTCAGCTCTAGCCATTAACCAGCCCAACCAAACCCTCTCTGACCCTCCTAGGACCATGAACGAACCCTAGGGACCCCTTCTGGACCGAGCTCAAAAGACCTAGAACTCACATCCCCTCAAACCCGACCCAATGCGTGCACGGCTCTCCCAAGCCTCACGCGATCGCCATTGCCCTTCGAACCACCCCTGGTGCAACCACCCTAAGACCAACATGCAGCCCTCTTATGTCTCTTAGCCTGCCTAACAGCTCCTGGAAGCCATGGCCATCAAGGACTTCTAGCAGAAGAACCCTAGCCCACAAGGATTCTATTTTAGTTCCACCCCTTACCCCTCACATCCAGCCCTTATTCAGCCTCACTTAAGCTTTCTAAACCCTCTGAAATTCATCTTTTTGGTGTACCTATCATAGCAGCCCCTCTAGGTATCCTTAGAATGAGTTTTGAATCATAAAAACATGAGTTCTTGGCATAGCATGGCATACAAACGAAAAATATTACAAGGGCAACATATTTTTCATGCAAACATCCATCAAACTTATATTATGGTGTAAAATATGAGAAAAAAGAGATTAAGGCGTGCCTTTGGTTTATTACGCACGAAAACAACTTGGCGATGCGAGGAACATTGGCGGAGAGGCGACCCTTGCTGAATATTTTATCCAAGTTCACGTGAAAACCCTTAGTTGTTGTGTGTTTGTGGCCGTGTACTTCAGCTAGGAAGAGTCCTAGTATTGCTTTTAGGGTGAGGGGCATGAGTTGTGTGGGGTTTGGGAAGGGTTTTTGGCATTATTTATTAATTAAAACTAATGGTACAAGCTAGGCCCATTAACCTAGTATATTAGGCTCATTCGTTAATATTGAAAATATTTTGTTTAAGAATGTTTATGAAAATATTAGACGAGTTATCAAAAGTCCCTATTCTCATCGAAAATCAATTAACAGTTTAAAATACGACTAAGCGTATAAAAACACCTCAAAACACCTCATTTTAGAAACACATATTTATGCATTCTAATATAAAAATACATTTTAAAAATCTAAACATGCACATCATAATTAATTCATGCAATTAAAACTATTTAATTAGTCATTTTCCATTTTTTTCTAGATTTGCATGCAGTTAGGTTATGTTGTCGTATTTTTGGACCTTACTCCTGGGCTCCAAATATTCCAGATTTTTAGCACAGATAACCCATCTTATAAATCTCCACGAACAATCTAATGTATCAAAAATATTTCTTCATTCTCCGAATCAAGTCCACGATTAATCTTTTTTATTCTTCTTCTAACACTAGAAAACTTGAAAAATTACGTGTTGAGATTTACGTCTGGAAGCTGGCAGAACCACGGTGGCGGTGCGGCGACAATCGATGGTGGTCAGCGGTTGTATGAAAGGTTAGCGAAACTTTATCAAGAAATCAAGATGGTGGCCAATTTTGTGGTGTATAGAATAAAGAAAATGTCAAGCATATAACATTGACATGTAATATTATATTTATAGATTTCTTTAGAGTTATACTTGGATTTTTACTAGTTATTTTACCTTGTCGAATTTCCCATGTCTATCTTATCAAATTTTGAATAAATATGATAGGATTAAATAAGTCGTTATCTATCAAATAGTCTCTAGCCATTCTAGAACTCTCATGTGTATTATGACAAGTAAAAAATCTACTAATTATTGTTTGACTAATAAACTCAAAATTTATTTATCAAACAATACATGATTGTGATTTCATCATAATCTTGATCGACGATCAGACATCACCGATGCGACGAAGATTAAAAAAAAACTCATTTTTGTGATACAAAGTGAAAATTTCAAAAATCAAAATTTCACTCATTCATTTTTTTGCAGCTGCCTATTTTCAAACTTTTTCACTAAATTGGGCATTTGCACTATTCTTACAAATTTAGCAGTCATGTTAATTCTCATAACTTTCAAATATGGAATTCAGTTATAAACTTCTTTCTAAGCTGTATATTTGATCTCAATCAAAATTAATCATCAAATTCAACTCTTTGAATTCAACTCTCAACTAGAACATGGAAATCAATACTTGTGTAATCCTAAATGGTTATGGGATACAACTAGTTAAGGGTTTACAACTCATGTGATATGAGACAAAATTTATTTAATAAAAGATCATTCTTACAAATGATCTCATTGCTAATTAATTTGGTATGACTATGATTACTAATATAATATGTTCATAACAATAAATTTAAGACATTCGATATATCCTGATATATGGTGCATATAGTATGGTTTTATGATATGAAATATGTTTGCTTTGATTATGTATATGGATTGATCGAAATACATTGATATTGAAATAGAGATGTGTAAAAATATTGTAATATTGATAGATATGGAGGTGATGAGTATTGAGAATTTGGGTGATGGAGGTTGAAGATTGTTATAATGGATATTAGGGACATGTTTGAGGGAGTATAGATGATGACTGATGAACATGATAGTGAAGAAGGGAAAATAAATGACATATGAATGATTTGGAAAGGATGAAAGGAACAAAAGGCATGAAAATTCGAGGAGGGCGCCCAAATGCACTGGATAAAGGAAAAAAGGGGCACAAAGTCAAGCAGGGCACCCCCCAACGGCCAAAATGGTGTGCCCCAGTGCCCATGCAGAAACAGGGCACGCGCCTCAGCAGCCAAAAAGGCCCCCGCCCCAGTGTCTGGTCTGCGAAAACGTTCGGATTTTTACTTAAAAGACCACAAACTACTTCATTTCTCATTTCCAAACACGAAATATTGAGAGAAAAAGCCAGGCTTCTTCTTTTTTCTTCCTAGAATCAGCCACAACATCCATCTACACCTTAAATTGAAGGTATAATCGAGTTGTACATGAAAATTGCAGCCTAGTCATGCAAGTTTTCCTTAAACTCGTGGGCTCTTGATATGAAAACCATGGAATAGGGATATTTTTGAATTGTAGCTTGAACATATCAAGAAAAATCACCTCAATCACCATTCTTAAGCTTTGATTGTAAGTTGGGCTTGTTCATTTATGCAATACATGAGAATACTATTATTTTCATCATAATTTTCTAAGGATTCTTGTTATATAAAGATATATGTAACTATAAGCATTTCTTTAATGATTCATTTTACAAATATTGTTTTCATTGTTATATATTGATATAAATATATTTTTAAAGCATTTATTTGATGATTCATATTAAAAGTATTGTTGCCATTGTTATATATTGATAGATACACATTTTATAAACATACTATGCTAAGGAAATAGAGAAGTATGATATATTGAAGTTATATGATAAAATAAATACAATTGACTAACAATTGCATTTCAAGGACAGTGAATAAGTGTTTAATACCTAAAAGATGGAAACCCCATAAAAACTGTGAATGTGTAGTTAATACCTGAAAGACAGAAATGTCACCAACACTATGCTATTGGCCAATAAAGACTATATAAATGGATTATGTGATCACTCATAGTTTTCTTATGAACACCATATAACTTGATGATTTTTCTCACGATATAAATGCACTATGTTTCGAAATATTCATTAGTCTGATCATGTATTGAATATGATGCCATTTATATACATATTTTTAATACAAAGACAAACATGCTGAGTTTATAAACTCATGTAGCTCGTGTTCCGTGATATCAGGTAATTTGGATAACTAGAATGCCGATTCGCCAATGGATGCTTGACAAGTATCTTGCCTTGACGAGAACCTGTGCATGATAGAGTTATCGCTTCTGCTAATATGTTGATACGAGTATATATGGAAAATGATATGTTGTAGTAGAGATAATATAAGGTGTTTGAAGTAAGGATTTGGGGTTAAAAGGGATGATATATGTTTTAAAGTTGTGGTGACAGAGGTGTTTATATAGCCTATCGAATGAATGTCATTTTACATGTATGAAGATATAATTTGTGGATTGAATATCAGGTTGTACTCCTTTAAACTACTATTTGTGTTGTCGGATAATCCAAAGTATGGGAAAACTCTGCCGAAATTTTATAGAATGACAGGAAAATTTTAATAGCATTTTCCCCTATATTTGTTTCATAGTTTATTTTATATATAAAACAATGTGAAATATAGTTAGTACGTAGGAGCAACCATTCAAAGTTGGATAGCCTAAGAGACCCACATGTTCTTGAACAGGAAAGACCAAGAGCTTCACCCATATATGGAGAATTTGGCAAATAGATACCTATGTATCTTACCATTTATTTCTAAATTGTAGGCAAATAGGTACCTATGTATCTTACCTTTTTAAAATAAAATTGTTATCTCCTATGTGTCCCAATTGTATGATAGACTAATATGCCACTGAAATGTAAAGTTACAGACAATGATTCATCAAGACAGAATGAACCGGAAGGTGAGGGTAATGGATCACGGCCAATGGACGACTTTACCCAACTACTTAACCAACAAGCTAAAGTCCATGGGGAGCAAATGCAATAGTTATTGGTGATCCAAAGAAGCACACAAGAGCATGTGCAAGAACAAATTGCAGCACCCATCAGATATGAACCTGCCCCGCAAGTGTTTTTGATAGATTTTTTGACTGAATACACCAAAATTTAATGGGGTCACCGAACCAGCATTAGCAGAAGAATGGATCAAATATCTGAAATACATCTTCTTGTATTTACCCATGAGTTAAAGCCAGAAAAATGATTCCAAAAGTATATCAAGGATTTCTAGTTGTGGTCACAACTGATGCTCATCCTATGTTAAAACTGGAAGTTACTAAAATTGTTTGTGAATTTCAATAATTATTTCGAGATGATAAACAGGTGTGCCTACAGATAGAGAATATAATTTGTGATTGATGTGGTATCGGGCATTAATCTCATCTCTAAGGCCCCTACCCTGTGGCTCCAACTGAAATTAAATAACTGAAAGAGCTGCTACAATAATTACTTAATAGAGGGGTTTATTAGACCGCGTTTTTCACCGTGGGGTGTACGGTGCTATTCGTGAAGAAAAAGGATGGAGCTGTATTGATGAGTTGACCAAAGTAATTATCAAGAAAGAATAAGTATACAATTCCCATAATTGACGATTTATTTGACCAATTACAAGGGGATGCTATCTTCTCCATGATTGATCTATATTCAAGTTATCACTAGTTAAAGTTAAAATAGGATGAATTCTCAAAAACTTCATTTGGAACTAGGTATGAACATTATGAATTTCTTGTAATGTCATTTGTACTTACTAATGCACCAGCTTCTTTTATGGAATTAACGAACATAATCCTTAAGTCGTTTCTGGACAAGTTCATGATCTTATTCATAGATGATTCGTTATTTATTTACCAAAAATAGAAGAAAAGGGAGAACATATGAGGTTACTCTTGCAAAGATTGAGGGATAAATAATTGCATGCAAAATGGAAGAAATGTGAATTTTGGCTTGAACAATCTTAGATCATATAGTTTCAAATGATGGTGTGTTTGTAAACCCAAGTAAAATTGAAGTTGTTAATAACTTTTTTAGACCAAAAAATGTTTCAGAGTACATAGTTTTCTTGGTTTAGTTGGTTATTACAGTCAATTTATAGAATGATTTTAAAAAATCTTGTTGCTATTAATTGATTTGACATGGAAATATGTGATGTTTGTTTGGAATGAGGCATGTGATAGAATCTTCTTGAAATTGAGATCTAAATTAACATTTAGCACGTGTTCTTGCATTTCCGGAAAGAACAGAAGGATTTTTTAGTATATAGTGATGCTTCTAAACATGGGTTGGGTGAAATGTTGATGCAGAATGTAAAAGTAAATTCTTATGCCTCAAGACAGCTGAAACAAAATGAAAAGAACTACCAAATACATGATTTGGAATTAGTAGCATTTTTTTTTTGCATTGAAAATATGGAAGCACTACCTCTATGGTCAAATTTACATTGATCACACGAGGCCTAAAATTTTGCACTCAAAAGAATTTAAACATGCAACCGTGGCTATGGTTAGAACTCATCAAAGACAATTATTGAACAATTAATTGTCACCTCGGAAAAGTGCATGTGGTAGTAGATGCACTAATTAAGAAGGCAGGTTCAATTGCCAATTTGAGTGTAAAAGTGCAAGTGTTGAGAGACTTGCAGAATTTATAGATCAAGATTGTTCCCAAAGGAGCTGGAATCAAGATTTCATCTTTAATTGTAGGACCTACACTAGCAGAGAGAATTAAAGTAGACAAAAATTCAGATGAAGAGTTGAATAAATGGTATCAAATAGAAATGGAGAAATGATGTTCTAATTTTGAATATAATGCCAAAGGAATATTTTTGTTTCGAGGCAGGATGTGTGTGCCAAAACAGGGAACCTAAGGAGAGATAATCTGATTGATGCTTGTGCTACACCTTATTCAATCAATCCAGGTGCACAAAAATTTATAAAGATTTCCAACAACATTTTTGCTGGCCGAGAATGAAAATAGAGATGGCTTGATTTGTTGCTGTATGTTTGATGAGTCAACAAGAAAAACCGGACATCAAAGGACGACATGACTATTGAAACTATTTCCCATTCTTGAATGGAAATAAGAACATATTACAATTGATTTAATTTTTAGTTTACCTAAATACAGAAAGGATATAATTCCATTTGGATCATTGTGGATTGTTTGACCAAATCAGCTCATTTTATTCCGGTGAAAACCAAATATACCATGAACCATTATGCCGATGATTATATAAGAGAGATAGTGAGACTATATGGAATTTCAGTGTTCATTGAATCAGATAAGGATCCAAAGTTCACATCAGATAAGGATCCAAAGTACAAATTTTCATCCTCAAATGGATGGACAATCGGAGTGAGTCAATCAGATATTGGAGGATATGTTGAGGGAATGCACAATTGATTTTCCAAGCAGTTGTGATAGTAAATTTCCTTTACTATAATTCACTTATAATAACAATAACTAGTCCACCATTGGAATGGCATCGTATGAGGCATTATATGGCCGGAAATGTAGATCCCCATTACATTAGGAAGAAATTAGGGAAAGTAAATTCTTGAGTTCGAAGTTGGTACAAAAAACAACAGAGTTAGTGACGAAGATATGAGAGAGGATGCAAACTCCATTGAGTCGATAGAAAATTTATGCGGATTTTTGACTGCAAAAATTGGAATTTCAATTTTTTGATCATGTTTTTGTCAAGATATCACCTATTAAGGGGATTTTTCTGTTTTGCAAGAAAGGAAACTTATGTCCTCGGTATATTGTCCCCTTAGAAGCGTTATAAAGGATTGGGGAACGAGCACATCGAATTGCATTGCCGACGAAGCTCTCAATTTTCCACAATGTCTTTCTCGCTTCAATGATACAAAAGTATTTGGCCAATCCGTCACATGTTCTTCTTCATGAACAACTTGAGCTTGCATCGAATTCTTCTTGTGAAGAACAACCAGTCCAAATACTTGACAGATAATTGAAAATGTTTAGAAACGAAAACATTCATTTAGTGAAAGTGTTGCGGAATAATCATTAAATCAAATAAGCAACTTGGGAACAAGAGGAAAAAATTTGATAGAAATATACTAAGAAACAAGGTACGTCAAATTTCGAGGACGAAATTTTTTGAATGAGGGAAGAATTGTAATGTCTGGTCATTCCTACAGATGATCTCATTGTTAATTACCTTATTACGATTACGATTATGAGTTTAAATAGTTCATTATGATAAATTTAAGATATTAGATATATCCTGATATATGTTTGATTTGATATCGTTTTATGATAAGAAATGTGCTTGCTTTGAGTATGAAAAGTCCCGAAATTTTGAAGACCTACGTGAACACATGTATGCATGTTATCAAATTTTTTTATTTATTTTATTAAATGATTTTAATGAATTAAATGCATGATTATGTGTTTATTTCTTGGTTATTTAAAGTTTCAAGCATTAAGGTGTTAAGTTGCATTTCGCGCTCGAACGAGTAACGGAGACCGGGGATAATCAGGAAATTTTTTTTATCGAATAATTAATTTTAATTATTTAATATATGGTGTATTTCATGGAAAATTTCGAAAATGAGGCTTGGGTGGTTATTTTTAATCGCCGAGCCGTATTTTAAACAGGTACGCAAATTTTAGCGAGTCGAAATATTTTTTGAGGATTCGGGTAATATTTTCAAAAACGTACCTAAACGAAATATTTTTTGGGAGTGTTATTGGGCTTGTCTAGATTGATTTATTGCTTAATGGGCCTAAAACCCTTTTAACTCCTTTAATTATTATAATTGGCCCATTAGTATACAATTATATTAACCTAAACACTCAATTATCTAACCCTAAACCTAATTCCCACTTTGTGACCGCCCCCTCCATTACCAGCAGCAGCAGCAGCACATTTTCGAAAAAAATATGTAGCAGCCATCTCGAGTTCTTCAAGGCTTTTCAAATAAAAACGCTTCCCCGCCCCTCCAGTGCATGTTCTACGCGATTGTATCAAAGTTTTCGAGCATTTAAAATGCAAAGGCACATCTTGTATCTCATTTCTCATCATTCACATTGTATATGCCGCCATGTGTGAGTTGTGTGTGTTGAATATGTGACCTTTGCACTTTAAATTTTTTTTTATCCATCGGTTGTCATGATTTCGCAAATCTTTCCATATAACTCATGACTGTTGTGATCTTTGTGCAAGAGGACTGTCAAGGGGTTTTCTAAGGCGCGTAGCATGTCAAGGATTAAGGGACCTAAGTGCTGGTGTCGAGTGTCCTTCAGACCATGCAAGGGCCGATCGAGTTTAGGGTAATTTTGGGGTGTTGGCGGCTAGATCGAGCAAGGGGGAAAGGATCGGCTGTAGGGGAGTCAAACCGATCCATGGTACAGTCCCTAAGGGGCCTAAGACATGGCTCATGATGGCTCAACCGCTGCTAGTCACACTTTAGGGGTCGATCATGGTGCATGAAGTCGAGGGGTGGTTGGCTGGTTTTGCTTGTGCCGAGTGTCCTTGCACGGCCGAACTCACAGGCTGAAGGCACGAGTAGTTTGGTCTATCAGGGTGCCCTTGGTATGTTCTTGGTTTTAAGAGAGGTTGGTTCAAGGCTTGGTCAAGTTGGCTAGGTTCAGGAGCGAGTTATGGAAGGTTGGTGCACTAGGGTTTTAGCTTGCTTGTGCGTCATAATTTCCAGCAGCTTTTGGTTTTAGTTTTGGGGTCATATGGGGTCTGGAATTATTGGTTTAGGGGCTGGTCTAGTAGAGTTAAGTAATTTTTGATTTGGGAAAAATTTGGTTAAGTTTCGGGTTGATTCGGGTTAAAACCAGGATCCCGGTCAAGGTTTTAAAACGAATCGTGTAAGTTTTGAATCGGACTCGATTTTATGTCTAAGAAATGCTTATAAATATATTTTGGGATGTTTTAAGTTTTAAAACGAATCGTGTAAATTTTGAATCGGGCTAGAGTTTTCGTCTAAAAAATGCTTATAAATATATTTTGGGATGTTTTAAGGAGTTTGGTAAGCTTCGGGTCGAGTTTCGAGGTCCAGAGGTAAAACGGTCATTTTGGGTTTCTTGGGCAAAATGGTCATTTTGCACCTGAGTCGAGATTTTTTTCTTGGCAGGGCCCTGAGCACGCTTTGTCATGTGTTTAAATTGTACATTATTTTATGTAAATATGAAATGCTTGGTTTCAAGGAAAATTTATGTATATGCGTGATATTATTAAGTGATGAATATGATGACATGTTTTGAATGATATGGGAGTTGGTTGTGACTAATACGATGGCACGATGACAAAATGACATGTAAGGCCAAGGCTCAGTAAACAGGTAATGTTGTCGCTGAGGTCCTCGCCGCCGGGTACCACGGTTACACGTAGATGGATCCATCGACTGACACGATGATACGAAAGTCACAACTAATGAAAAAAATTCAATTAAAAGAAATGAACGCGTATATGATGTTATTTTGAGATATTTTTGACACGTATGCTTTATTATGTTTACTTTTACGCTTTAAAGATCATGAACTGTATTTTTATTATGGTACTTTTCAATATTGCTGGTATGTGTATGTACTTGGTTTTAACGTTGCAAGTGTGTTGAATTTTTAGACTCACTAGGTGTGGATGATGCATGTGATCATGTCAATGAAGAGGCTGGAGGTGTCGAATTCTGAGTAGGCAGGGTTGGATGTGCGCACATGACCCGAGGACCATATTTTTCGCACATAATTTTTTATGAGTTTTGAGTAGACTTGATCAGTTTTATTAGCTCGTTATGATAAGTTGAGGTTTCCCAGGATTTTTACTTGCTTTATTATTGATTTAAAACTGCAGTATTTTATTTTTCATCTGATTACGATTATGTTTTTTAAAGGCGTATTTTTCAGCAGTCCTGCATCCACGCATTTTAATTGGATTTTCTTGTATTAGCTTTTTTAAAAAAATTGCAGCATTTTTTA
Organism: Primulina tabacum; assembly: GCF_025594145.1. Taxonomy (NCBI): domain Eukaryota; kingdom Viridiplantae; phylum Streptophyta; class Magnoliopsida; order Lamiales; family Gesneriaceae; genus Primulina; species Primulina tabacum. The sequence goes on from NC_134564.1 coordinate 22,982,158, forward strand.
AACAGTAGATGTATAGTTGGTATCAGAGCAAGGGTCATGTGTAGGGTTGTGCCACTACCAGCTTCAGCAGCTCAGTCTTCAAGCCCGAAGTCGGTAAGTTTACATGTTTTAAATGTTTTGAAAGTTTTATGCCATCACCTGCATGTTACATTGTATACGTTTTACAGTACATGTTTAGCTGTCTTTTTGGATGTTGCGACATAGAATAAGAAATTTTATGATTTTCATACATGCTGGCTTTGTGGTGGAATTGGACATGATTAAGAATTTGGCTAATGAGTGTTAGGAAATGTTTAAAATGATTTGACTATATTGATTTTTGGGTATTAATACTGATGTTCTACATTTTGGGCCATAATTTAATCATGAAGATTCTGAATGCTCTTGGGGCATGTAGATTTTCTAAGAAAATACTGATAATTCGTGGTTACTAAATGAGTTAAATTTTGAGAATTTCATATAAGGAATAATGATTCGAAGACTGCGTCGGTCATTAGAAATATAAAAATGTATATTTGGGATTCTAGGTTTTGATGGAAAGGTAAGATTGGTTATGAGAATTGATTTTGGATTTAATATGATCAAAATTATTGAACTTTATGTTATGAAAACCTATAGAGTGGAATTAAGAATGCCAAGAGATTAGGGGTTAATAGTATAATTTTCGAAATCAAGGACCAATTGGATAATTTTCGAGGAAATTAGGAATTTATTTCGCAATTGTTAAGGAATTTGGGAACTAGTGTAGAAATAAGTGAGAATTGAATGGTTTCAACGATTGGAATTTTCGATGATTTAGACTTGAAGGGATATTTAGAACCTTGAGATATATGGGTTATAATGTTAGAAGGAATGGTAATCAAGGGCATCGTAAGTACTGAACTTTTAAATCTAAGTGTTGGTGGAATAATGTTGTGGCAAATTAAGAATTTATAGTGACAACAATTTAAGGTAAAGTTGAACAATTAGTCAAGTTATAGGATTAGACATTAAGTTAACGTATTTTTAGGAACTTAAGGTTTTATGTAGCATAAATTTTAATCATGATCTTAAGAGTTAAAATTATACATTGTCAGAGTTGAAAAAAATTAGAAATTTGGGTATGATTAGTGGTTAGGTTACTCGAAAGACACATGTAAGAAGGAAGATAGACACCATGTCTTGAGGAATTTTTTAGAGTCATTAAGAAACTTGAGATTAAGTAGATATGAGTGTTGGAATTGTGTGATCTAAGACTATTTAGGTTGTGTAAGTGAATTACAAGTTAATGGGATAAGTGTTTATATGAAAAAATTGTGTGAAATAAAAACAAAAAGGAATTCGTTGTGTTCAACAGGGGTTACCAATGAACAAATATTAAGATTTTTATCGAGTACGTAATCTAAAATCTTGAAATGAGGATTCTAGAATTCTACAGATTATAAGTAAAGTCGAATTATTAGAGTTATTCTAACACTTACATGAGATAACTTATTAAGTTTTATAAGCTAGTGTTAATTAAGCATTAAGGATACGTCAGAAAACGACATTCGTGCCAATGAGAAAAGTCCAAGTGTCTTAGGCCTCAACAAAATTGTAACTGGGAAGGAAAAAGTTTAAGCAAGTTATTGATGCTAGAAAAGGTTTTATTATATAGGTACAAGATCGATATTGTATATTTTGGATTTTATGGATTAACCTTACTCGAAATTTAAGATTTGCAACAATTTTATATCTGGGATGTACTTGTAGATAGTTAAGTTATGTTAGTTTGGTGCTGTGAGATAAATGTTCGATTCAAGGATGTTAGACTGATAATATTATGGAGTTGATATAAGGTCTAAATATTAAGTGTATTACTCGGAATAGAAGTCGATCAGTAAATTTTAGTGCTAAACCTCTTAAGTTGAATTGCATAAATGCTAATGTAATAAATTAATGAACATTTTAGGCATAGTATAAAGAAAGTAAGGTACGATAAAGTTTGGACCTCCATTTCTAGTACTAGGGATTGTGCGGAAAGTAAAAATTCGAGGTCATAGTAAAATAGAACTAAGTCACCATAAGTCGTTTTAAGTTGCGGTTCGCAAACAAGGATTTTGAAGGTAAATTTTATTAGGTTTGAGGAGACATAAGGACAACCTAAAACTTATTTTATCAGAGTGGCACAACGAAAAAGTGAATTATTGAGATACTAGAATTAAGGGTCTAAACCTTTTGTTTATCGAAGATAAGTGAATTTCGGGGACGAAATTCAATTTAAGGGGGATATATTGTAGCATCAAGAAAGTTTGAAGGTCAACGTGAACCAAATGCACACAAGTTATCAAATTTCTTATGTATTTTATAAATGATTTTAATGCATTAAATGCATGATTATTGCATGATTATATGTTTATTTCTTTGTTATTTAAAGTTTCATGCATTAGTGTGTTAAGCCGCATTTCGCGCCCGAACGAGTAATGGAGACCAGAGATAATCAAGAAAAATATTTTTATTGAATAATTAATTTTAATTATTTAATATATGGTGTATTTATGGGAGAATTTTTAAAATGGACCTTGTTTGGTATTTTTACTCGTCGGTCGGCATTTTAAACCGATACACAAAATTTAGCGAGTCGGATGACTTTTTGAAGGCTTGGTCAATATTTTCAAAAATTTACCTAAAAGAAATATTTTTCTGGTGTGTTATTGGGCTTGTCGGGATTGATTTATTTTTTAATAGGCCTAAAACCATTTTAATTCCTTTAATTATTATTATTGGCCCATTAGTATGCAATCATATTAACCTAAACACTCCATTATCTAACCATAAACCTAATTCCCACGGGTGGCCGCCCCCTCCATTACCAGCAGCAGCAGCAGCCCTTTTTTAAAAAAATATGCAGCAGCCATCTCGATTTCTTCAAGGATTTTCAAAGAAAAATGCTTTACCGCCCCTCTAGTGCACGTTCTACGCGATTGTATCAAAACTTTTGAGCATTTAAAACGCAAAGGCAAGCCATGTCTCCCCTTTCTCATTATTTCACATTGTATATGCCGCCATGTGTTTGTCGTGTGTGTTGAATATGTGAACTTTGCACTTTAAAATTTTTTGTATCCATCGGTTGTCATGATTTCGCAAATCTTTGCTTATAACTCACGGCTTTGTGATCTTTGTGCAAGGGGACTTCCGAGGGGGTTATAAGGGGCGGAGTATGTCAAGGATTAAGGTACCTAAGTGCTGGTGTTGAGTGTCCCTCGAACCTTGCAAGGGCCGATCGAGTTTATGGTAATTTTGGGGTGTTGGCGGCTAGATCGGGCAAGGGGGAGGGATCGGCTGCATGGGAGTCAAACTGAGCCATGGTACAGTCCCTAAGGGGCTTGAGACATGGCTCATGATGGCTCAACCGCAGCTAGTCACACTTTAGGGGTCGATCGTGGTGCATGAAGTTGAGGGGTGGTCGGGTGATTTTGCCTGTGTCGAGTGTTCTTGCACGGCCGAACTCACGGGCTGAAGGCGAGACTAGGTTGGTCCAGCAGGGTGCCCTTGGTCTGTTCTTGGCTTTAAGAGACGTTGATTCAAGTCTTGCTCGGTTTGGTTGGGTCTAGGAGCGAGTTATGGAAAGTTGGTGCACTAGGGTTTTAGCTTGCTTGTGCGTCATAATTTCCAAAAGCTTTCGGTTTTAGTTTGGGGGTCATAAGCGGTATGGAATTATTGGTTTAAGGGCTGATCTAGTAGAGTTAAGTCATGGTTTGAGTTGGGAAAATTTTGGTTAAGTTTCGGGTTGATTCGGGTTGAAACCAGGACCCCGGTCCAAGTTTTAAAATGAATCGTGTAAGTTTTGAATCGGGCTCAAGTTTATGCCTAAGAAATGCATATAAATATGTTTGGGATGTTTTAAGGAGTTTGGTAACCTTCGGGTCGAATTTAGAGGTCCATGGGTAAAATGGTCATTTTGGGTTTCTTGGGCAAAATGATCATTTTACATGCGAGTCGAGAATTTTGTCATGTCAGATCCTTGAGTACGATTTGTCATGTTTTTAAATGTTTATGTATCATGTACATGATTTTTATGTAAATATGAAAAATACGTTGCATTCTTGGTTTCAAAGAAAATTACGTATATGCATGATTTTATTAAGTGATGAATATGATTAAATTTTTGAATGATTGGAGTTGGTTGTAACTAATATGATGACACAATGACATGTAAGGCCAAGGCTCAGTGGACAGCTAATGTTTTCGCTGATCCATCGGCTGCCACGATGATACGAAAGTCACAACTAATGAACGGAATTCAATTAAAATAAATGAACACGTATATGATGTTATGTTGAGATATGTTTTGACATGTATGCTTTGTTATGTTTACGTTTACGCTTTAAAGATCAGAACCGTATTTTTATTATGGTACCTTTCACTATTTCCTGTATGTGTATGTACTTGGTAATACGTTACAAATGTGTTGAGTCCTTAGACTCACTAGGTGTGAATGATGCAGGTGAGTATGTCGATGAGGAGGTTGGAGTGCCGAATTCTGAGTTGGAAGGGCTGGATGTGCACACATGACCCGAGGACTATATTTTCCGCAAATAATGTTTTATGAGTTTTGAGTAGACTTGATCAGTTTTATAAGCTTGTTATGATAAGTTGAGGTTTCCCAGAATTTTTACTTACTTTCTTTATTATTGATGGCCGTGTTGGCAAACTTTAAAACTGTAGTATTTTTGAAACGTCCACTACTCGCTTTCTTAAAAAGTACTAGAATATTTTTTTTTATATTCTTCTACTAATCGGCCGAAATACATTTATATATATATATATAATATTTTGCATAATTTTAAAAATAAAACAACCAACTAACATTTAAAATCAAAGGAAATAGTTTTAATCATAAAATCATCAATCGTTTTCAACTCCTACTTAGCAAAATTGTAAAAACTAACAACCTCTCAAAAACCCCTCAAAATCATACTCAAAGTCATAAAATATTTTTAACATAATCTTAAAAGTCATAAATCATAGACGTAAATGCGGAAAGCTAGAAGCGCTAGTCCTCGGGTTATGTGCACCTTCAGTCCCGTCAGGTCAACCATCAAGACCTCCATTATCATTATTTTCATAATCACCTGCATCAATCACACCTAGTGAGTATAAAGACTTAACACACCATAATTTTGATAACGAGTAATACGTATACAAATCACATGCAACAATAAAAATACTTTTACGTAAAATAATATTTTCATAAACTTTAGACATAATCATTTTCATAAACATTTTCATAACAATATAAACATATTCATATTCATCACATTCATATTCATATTCATATACATATTCATATTCATTTTCGTTGAATTCAAATCGTTAATTGTGACTTTCGTATTCGTATTCGTATTGGGCGATAGACCTATCTACATGTAACCACAGTACTGGATCGCCGGAACATCAGCAACACTCTCACCCGTCAACCGAGCATTGGCCTTACGTATTAACATATCATGTCATTGGAAATACGATCGTCGGGCTCTCTCTAGGGCCTTCTTTCGTAAACGGGATCCCTCTGGGGCCTTTTACCACACGATATCTCCATTCGTATCACCATATCATCGTATTACTTCACTTTCTTCAATATTTCGTATTTTCATCACTTTATAAAATCATGCATATTAATATCATTTTTTTTTAAACCAATCATGCAACATATCTTTTGAATGTCCATATTAAATCATAAAAAATACATAAACATTTAAAACAATCATTAACGTTTTATCATAAAATCTCATAAACATTTAAAATAAACATTTTATCATAAAATTTCATAAATATTTTAACATGTAAAACAACATTCAGAGCACTGTCATGAGAATTGCCATTTTCTAGGTGTAAAATTATCATTTTACCCCTAGACGTAAAAATCCTCGAAATAGACATTTTCTTAATTCCATTCTCTATAATATCCCAAATAATTATTAAACTTACATTAATTTTCCATTTTTTATTTAGCTTAAATCTAGACCTTTCAATTAATTACTCGAGAGGCGATTAAATTCCGGATAAATCCGAAACTCATTATTTTGATCCCAAATTTTAAACATAACATTTTTATTACCTAAACTACCCTTGTGAGCCGTGAACCACACCCGTGGACCCATAGTTCCTATTTTAATCTTTTAATTCGAAATAATGACCTATGATAGAATCACCTGAGCCAACTTCTAAAATACTCGAGCCATGGTCGAGCCACATCGAGCCAAACCCGAGCCAACCCACCTCGGCACCCTAACCAAGCCCAGCCCAAAGAACCTAGCCCTAGCTCACTCAAACTCACCTGGACAATAGACCCAATTGCATGCATGTGTGCATGTGTGTCTCCTAGGTGCATTAGGACTCCTATCTAGTCTAGGACTCTTCCAGCCGAGCCACCACCAAGCCCACCTAACCCAAACCATCCATGGACCATGCCCAGCCCAACCTAGCCTAGCCCAGCCCCTGAACCCGAGCATCGTGCCATCTGTTGGAGCAAACAGTAGCCGCGCCCTCCATGGTTACCTCACATTCTCGAGCCATCAGCAAACCCAGTCGCTCCAGCCCCTGTCCAGACCCTTGTGCACCCTCTTTGGACCCTAAGTACCTAATCTAGCCTAGCCAAAAGCCCCCTGGCCGAGCAACTTTCTCCCGGCGCAAGCTGCACCCTGCGCGACTTCCTTGGCTTGTTCTCGGGTGGAGTCCTAGCTTGCTAGGACTCCTCCCCAGCCCATTGTCTCGAGTCCTAGCATGGCTAGGACTCCTTCCCTGACCCCTCACGTGACCCTAGCCAGCCCTGGTCCCAACCGTGACCCAAACCAAGCAACAAAACCTTGAACCCGAGCCACATTATCACCATAAGAGAAATATGGTTCTAGATTTATTCTCTACGTGTTTAGCCTATTGTGGGTATTCTAGGACTCTTTTAAAACGTATAAAACATGCCCCTAACAAGTCATATGCATGATATCCCCTTCCAGCACATATAAATCATGATTTTTGGATCAAAACACATGTTTTAAAATCACCTACGATGCATATACGAAAAAACAACAAGGTGCAACTTGTTTTTCATGCAAAAAATATTTAAACAAATACTATGGTGTGATGGATAAGTAAAGGGAAGAGTATGGCATTCCTTTGCGTGTATAACGCACGAACTATCATTGATGAGTTGAATAACGACAACGAGGGAACGTTGGCTTGAAAACCTTGACAAAAACCGATGCTTCCTCTTGAATTTCTTGTGTGTGCCGTGTATTTAGTGGAGGGAAAGAGTTTTGAAAGTGTAGGGGAGTGGGGCGTGGGTTGAGTGTGAGTTATGGGGTGATTTTGCATATTAAATAGAAAATAAAATTGAAACGTCTACTCGTTTTAAAAGTGCGGAAATATTTTTTTTAAAAAAAATCTCTCCATTACAAATAACTTTTAAAATAATCGTCTTTATTTGACAATAAAAATCTCACAGTTTAAAATGACCAACATCAAACGTAAACGTAACGGAGTGAAAATCGTAATATCCTCAGCGTACATAAAATGTTCACCTCCTCTCAAATCTCATAAAACATAATGCGGAAAACATGTGGTCCTCGGGTTGTGTCACCACACCAGGTCTGTCTACTCAAAGTTCGGCACCTCCAGTCCCCTCATTATTAATCTCACCTGCATCACACACGCCTAGTGAGTCTAAAGACTCAACACACCTGCACCTTTAATAGCAAATACATATACATAGCACACAGCAGTGAAAAATACCATACTCAACATACCTTTCATGAACTTTAAAAAAAACGTAACATAAACGTGTCGTGTAAAATCATGACGTGTCAAAACAGCTCATCATTAATCATCGTTCATCATTCATCGTTTATCATTTATCGTTCATCATTTATCATTTATCATTGGTGAATTCAGTTCATTAGAGGTGACTATCGTACATCATCATTTACGATGGATCCATCATACATAGAACCGCGGTACCCGGCGGCTGTCGAACATCAGTGACAAGATCACCCATACACTGTGCCTAGGCCTCATCATCAGCATTTACATATACGTCTTAAATATTTACATATACTTCGATAGCCACAACTAATTCCCGTCATCCATAACATTATCATTTTCACCACTTATAAAAATCATGTACCAATGTAATTTTTCTTAAATCCAAGCATGTGACGTATATCTTCATAAAATCTTAAAAATCGTGATCATGATGCATAAACATTTAAAATATCATAAATTTGTGCTCAGGGCGCTGCCATGATCAAAATCTCACCCCGGGTGCAAAATGACTATTTTGCCCCTGGAAACCCGAAAATTATCGTTTCACCCATGGACCTCTAAAATTGACCCGAAGTTTACCAAATTTCTTAAAATATCCCAAAACATTTTTGAAGTGTTCCTAGACATAAACTCAAGCCAAAATCACAACTTAACCGATTCGTTTTAAAACTTGAACCGGGGTCCCAGTTTTAACTCGAATCGACCCGAAACTTATCCAAAACTTTCCCAACTTTAACCATAATTTAAACAACTCATTCTAAACCATTTTTTACATGAATTATGTCCTCTAAGTCCATCATGTCTGGGCCAGCCCCTCAATAACTATCGGCCTCTCTCTTGTCCACTTATTTCCCAACACATATCCAACCTCTTAAAATACTTCGGTCCACTTCTATCCTCACGTGTCCAGCCATTAAGGGTAACCGTTAAGACCTTAATGAACTCCTAAACCAAGCCTAAATGAAGCATAAAGCTTCTGTGCGACCAAACGCAGAAAACGTTCGAGCCTCTCCAAGAACACTACCCGATCCCTCTTCAACTAAACCCACCTTCGATATGCTCCTGAACCGAGACCAGATGTTCCAGCCTCCTCCCAGCCCTACCACTAACCCAAGAGGGTCGGCTACAAGTCTGGTACTGAGCCATGCACAGCTAACAACCGAATCTCTCGATCTAGAACTCAAACACCCTCACATGCGCTTGACCGAACCAGTTCCCCTCGAGCTGGGCAACCCGAATCTCCAGCACCTAAACATCATTAAACACAGTCTGCACAGCCCTCTAACATTACTAACTTGACAGCCCTTTGCACAAAAATTTCAGAAAACGTGAGCAACAATCTTATGATGCATGAAAACACATGGAAACCGAAAATCTTTCATGTAAAGGCTTAGATCGAAAATTTTCAAACATGAACCCAATCAACAGCATATAAACGTGTATGATGTGAGAAAAGATGGTAAAAAGCGTGCCTTGGTGATTTGAAGAGCAAGAACAATGCACGTGGAGTACCGTGAGAGATTTCCTTTGAAACTCAACCAAAAAAAAAGAATGGTGCTCGATGCTTCCTGCTGCTGGTGATGAAACCGAGGGGAAATCTGAAGGGAAAAGAGACGTATATCGGCTGTGGGGGTCACGGGAGTTTAAGGGTTTATTTTATAATAATTAGGTGGTTAATCAAATAATTAATGGGCCCTAATATCATAATTAAGGGTTTGAAAATGGTTTTAAGCCCAACAAGCTTAAAAGTAGGCCCATTAAATTCAAACGCACTCCAGATAAATATTTTGTGTTGGAAAGATTTTGAAAATATAAGCCGAAACCTCAAAACGTCCCCTGATTCGATAAAATTTGCGTACTGTTAAAAAATAAAACCCTGCGGGTAAAAATACCCAATAAAATCTTTTTTTGTAAAATCGACTTAAAAACACCTTGTATTAATTTATAAAAATAAATCGTGTGATAAAAATAATTTTCCTGAAAATTCTACGGTCTACGTTTCTCGTTCGAGCATGAAATGTATCTAAAAACCCTAATGCATGAACATTTAAAAATTTCATGAATTAAATCTTATCATGCAATAATAATGCATAAAATACATAAAATAATTAAATACAAATTAATAAAATAAGCATGCATGCTTTAAAAGAATTTAATAAAATACCAAAGATATTTAATAATTTGCAAGCACGTGGTTCACATGGGCCTTCAAATTTTCGAGACGTTACAAAAATATTAACAAAAGCTTAGGCTCATTAACAAAGTTAATAAGGCTCAAATAGCCCATTAGTACTTAATTCAATTTTTTTTTTAAAGAAATTTTGTGAAACTATTAGTCGGGTTGTTAAAACGTTCGTATTTTTGTTGAAAATGTAACACCGAAAAAATTACTTCCCGGCATATAAAATCACCTTCAAACTCCTTATTTTCAAAAAGAAAAAAGCATCAACCGTATTTTAAATAATAAAAAACAATTATTTTATAAAAACACTTTCCATTTTTCATCCTTCGGTCTCCGTTCCTTGATTGCAACTCGAATAACTTTTAAAAATACATTTTAATGCAACCATATAGAAAAGTATATTTTAAACATGTCAACATCCACATCATAATTAATTTATGCAATTAAAACAATTAATTGAAATGCACAAGGAATTTAATAACTTTTATACATGTGGTACACGTGGACCTTCAAATTTTCGGGACGTTACAATTTTATTTGTCATATGATTACGATTATGTTTGTTAAAAACGTATTTTTCAGCAGTCCAGCATGCACGCATTTAAATGGGATTTTCGTGTATTAACTATTTAAAAAAAATTGTAGCATTTTTCAAGCAGTAGATGTTTCAGACTATGTATATGAATTGACAGAAATACATTGATATTGAAATGAAGATATGTAAACCTATTGTGATATTGATATTGAAATGGATATGTGTAAACCTATTGTGATACTGATAGATATGAAGGTGATGAGTATTGAGAATTTGGGTGATGGAGGTTGGTCATTGTGATAATGGACATTACAGACATGTTTGAGGGATATAGATTCTGATTGATGAATATGATAGTAAACAAGGGAAACAAAAGACATAGAAAAGAATTGGAAAACATGAAGGGGAATAAAGACATGAAAATTTGAGGCGGGGTACCCAACACCTTGAAGAAAGGAAAAAGGGGCACAAAGTCGAGTCGTGCGCACCTAGTAGCCAAAATGGAGCGCCCCAACACATGGTTTACGAAATAAGTTGGATTTTTACTTAAAACGTGAGTGCTTCAGAAATTACCTCATTTCTCACTTCCTAAACACGAAAAATAGAGAGAAGAAACTAGGGTTCTTCATTTTTCTTCTTTAAAACAACCACAAAAATCCATATAAACTATGAATTGAAGGTTGAATCGAGTTCTATATGGAAATTGCAACCTAGGTATGTAAGTTTTCCTTCAACTCAAGAAAAATCATCTCAACCATTGTTCTTAAGCTTTGATTGTATGTTGGGCATGTTCAGTTACGCAATACATGAGAATACTATGAATTTCATCATGATTTTATTGTAAGAATGATTCATAGTACAAGTATTGTTTTCATTGTTATATATTGATAGAAATGCATTTTTTTAAGCATTTGTTTAATGATTCATAGTACCAATATTGTTTCCATTGCTATTTATTGATAGAAATGAATTTTTATAACTTACTATGATATGGAAATTTAGAAGTATGATATATGAAAATTATATTGTAAAATGAGAAAAATTTACTATGGTGACAGTTGTGTGACAAGGCCGACTGTGAATGAACAGTTAATATCTGAAAGATGGAAACCCACAAAAATTGTAACTGAGTGGTTAATATCTACAAGACGGAAACGCCACCAACATTATGCTATTGGCAAATAATAACTATAGACATGGATCATGTGATCAATCATAGTTTTTTTAATGAACATCATATAACTTGATGATTTTTCTCATGATATAAATGTATTTCGTTTCAAAGGATTCATTAATTTAATCACATATTGAATATGAAGCCCTTTCTATGTATATTGTTGTATTCAAAGCCCAACTTGTTGAGTTTATTAAGTCATATAGCCCATATATTGAAGGATCAGTTAATGAGGATAAATTGGTTGCCGATTCACCAATGGATGATGTAAGGTGTTTGAAGTAAGATGTCATATATATGTAAAATGATATGTTGTAGTAGAGATGATGTAAGGTGTTTGAAGTAAGGTTTTGTGGTTAAAAAGGATAATATATGTTTTAAAGTTTTGGTGACAAAGGTGTTTATATAGCCTTTCAAATGAATTTTGGTTTAACACATATGGAAATATAGTTCATGGATTGAGTATTAGGTTGTGCTCTTTTAACATGCTATTTGTGTTGTTGGATAGATTAAAATACTTGGAAACTCTGTCGAGATTTTTATAGAAAGACAAGAAAATCTTAATAGCATTTTCCCATATATTAGTTTGTCATGGTGGTCTATTTTAAATCATAAAACATTGTGAAGTATAGTTACTATGTATTTGCAGGCATTTACAATTTATCTCTTATGTGGTCTTACCCTTGTTTGCCTCATTATGTGCGTGAACTCCCACAAGAACGTTGGAATTCAAGTCTGATTGTACCCATTGGATCATGATAAGATCATTTAGTGGAATCATCCTCTAATCCCCTAGGTATCACTGATAGTGCTTACAAGAAAAAATAAGCTAAGGTTAGTATATAGTAAGGTACATTTAAAATATATATATATATATCGAACGGATCTACAACTATTGATATATTGAGAGTTGCATATGAATTCGATAACTATATAATGTATCTTTGAGTAATCATATTAATATCATATGAGCAACTAAGAAAACACTTTTTCACAATGCACATGTTTTATTCTGTCTAGAGATTCTTTGCACTATTAACTCATCGGATTATATTGGATATCATCACCAATAGGTGAGCGTTGAATCCTCTACTATAAAGCACCGGCTCCTAATTATGTCGGAACTACACCTTGCCACCTTATGCGCTCATTGAGTCGGTAAAAGAATCAAATTATATTTTTAGTACATAGAGCCTCTAAGTTATCCTAGGTTAAAGGATTAATGGATTGAAATCATAACCACATACTTATTTAGTCGATGAGTAATAAACACTTAGAAAGTCCGATGGAGGGTTCTTCACTGATTTATCATATAATCACTCATCTCTATCTTTTGATCTCCATATCCCTCCCAATGATATGTGGTACACCACATCTGTAAAGTCCAAAATATGATAATGTAATCCAACTGCATGCAAATCTAGGAAAAATGAAAAATGCTTAATTAAATCATTTGAATTGCATTAATTAAATTTGATAGGCATGTTTCTGCATACAAATTTAGGAAAAATGAAAAATTCTTAATTAAATAATTTGAATTGCATTAATTAAATTTTATAAGCATGTTTACATGTTTAAAATATGATTTTCTATTAGAATACATAAAACTGTGTTTTAAAAATTATTCGAGACGCGACCGAGAAACGAAGACCGAGGACTGTGAAGGGAAAATATTTTTATCAAATGATTATTTTTAATTATTTAATATATGGCATATTAATATGAAAATTTTGAAAATGGAGTCTTTTGAGATATTTTTACATACCGAGTCATATTTTAAATCAGTAATTGATTTTTGACGAGAACAAAGACTTTTTGGATGCGTGGTTAATATTTTCAAAAACTCTCCTAAACGAGATATTTTTCCTACATTACAGTGAACCTAATGGCCTATTATACCAAGGTTATTGTGCTTAGCTTTCTACCCAATTATTTTTATCAAAAGATTGAGTTTCTAAAGCCTAAAACTCTTCATAACTCATGCTTACTACACATAAGAATCCTAGGGTTTCCTCCCTAGTCTAACATGCACGCACGCACACACACATCCCTAGGGTAGCAATTTCACGTTGTCTTTGAAAAGAAAAATGCAGCAAGGATCTTCCCCGTCTCTTCGACAACGTCCCTTCGCGTGTAGAATTGAATCTTCGTACGTGAATCACGCAAAAGCATGCTTTATTCCTTCTTTTCTCATCGTTCATGTCATATTATGTGTGGATATACATGTTTGCATGAAAAATATAATACCCTCTTATTTATTTTCTTTTTTATGAAAAACACATGGAAAACCTTGATTTTCTTGCACGAAACTTATAACTATGATATACACATAGGGGCTGCCAGGTTAGAGCTATTATGAGATCGATTTGAGGGCTGTTTAGGAGTCCTAGATGGGGATGTGCAAGGCTGGAAAGGAGAAGACAAGGGTTGAATGATAATTGGGTTTTCAGAGGAACTAGGGTTCGGCTTCTTGGATTCTTGTAATGTCCAAAAAACCGATCCACGTAAATCACTTGCATGCAAATGATTTAAATTGCTTAATTGTTTTATTTAATTGATTTTAAATGCTTAGTTGATGTATATTATATGATTGAAGGTCTAATTGCATGATTAGATGATTAGATTGCATGATTTCATGAGTAAAGCAATCAGTTAGCTCAACTAGATCAGTTGGCTTATCATTTAGTGCAGATTCATCAAATACGACATGAATTGATTCTTCTACATTCAAAGTGCATTTATTAAACACTCTATAAGCTTTAGTAACTGATTAATAACCCAGACATATTCTTTTTGCAGATTGAGCATCAAAAGTTTTCAAATAATTTTTGCCATTATTATGAATAAAACATCTGCAGCCAAATATACTGAAATATACACCACACTTTTTTGTCCATATCAGATCTCATATGGTGTTTTCAAATGATTTGTATTAATCATTGATCTGTTCTGAGTATAACACGCAATGTTTACTGTTTCTGCCCAAAAAATTGAGATATACCGGAATTAGCAAGCATCATTCTTTAAGCGTACGATTTCTTCTTTCAGCTACACTATTTTGCTGATGTGTTCTAACTGCTAAGAACTCATGCTTAATTCCAGTATTTTCTAAAAATTGAGAAAGATTTTGATTGACAAATTCAGTCCCTCAATCAGACCTTATTATGTCAATTCCAACTGATTTTTCATTTAATAATCTTTTGAAAAACTTAACCAGTTGTGCAGCAGTTTGGTCTTTTGTTTTGAGAAAAATAACTCAAGTAAATCTTGAAAAATCATCAACGATTACCAAGTCATGACTAGTGTAGGACCAAAAGATCCATATGCAGCTGTTCTAAGCATCTAGAGGAATATGTACTACCATTGTTTTTTAATGAAGATCTTACTTGTTTACCAAACTGACATGCTGAACAAATTTTATCTTTTGAGAAATCAATTTTAGGCAGACCAGTTACAAGATCGTGATTACTCAGATGAGCTATAGATTTGAAATTCAAGTGGTTTAACCTTTTATGTTACAACCAGTTTTTAGAAGATTTTGAAGCTACATAACAAACTGGTGCATTAAGTTGATTAGTCCAACTCACCTTGTAGGTGTTACCACAACGATTACTAGTTATAATGATGTCATCATTTGAGTTCTTAATTGTGCACGTGTGTTTGTTGAACTGAACTGAAAATTTTATTGTCGCATAACTGGCTGATGCTAATCAAGTTATACTTAAAATTATCAACAAGTAAGACATAATTAATAATAATGTTACCATGGATAAGCTTTTTCTTACTCACAGTTCTACCTTTAGAGTTGTCTCCAAAACTGATGTTTGGGCCAGAGTATTTGATCAGTTGGGATAGCAAGTCAGCGTCCCCTATCATGTGTCGCGAGCATCCACTGTCCAATGTACCAAATTGATTCTTTTGTTCATGTACCTGTCACCTGCAATCACACACAATGAATAATTTTGATACTCACATCTATTTGGGTCCTAAACTGATTAGTCCTTTGGGAACCTTGATTTGGATCGGTACGACTGAATTTCCAGTTGCTGTGTTTCGAATGATTTTTCCCGACTTATGTGTGTTTGGTGAGTTGTGTGCAGAAGAAACAATATGATTTTTATCCTTTTTCAACTGATTGATCATCCGATTTCTCTTCTGAACTGGCTTACAGTTGCAATAATTGTAATACCCATCCATAGAGTACCAATTTTTATAGTTGAACCGTTTAGGTGACAAGATTCTCGAATCAGTTGAACTCTTGGGGCTATATCCAATTCCATACCGTTTAGCCTTGTTCTTGTTTTCCACTGGTTGGACAGTAGGTTTACTTGGTTCTGAGAATTCATTTACAACAGTTGATTTCACAAAGTTAATATACTTCCCTTTGTGCTCATTCAACTTTGGCATTGTATCACTTTCAGAGGTTTCATCTTTGCTATCCAGTTTTTTCAGTAACTGATTTTTGTAAACCTTGCATTTCAGTTAGCGTGACTGATGACTTGTTCCATGCTTGAATCATATCAGTTTGTTTTGAAATTTCATTTTTCAACTGCTAAATCAAATATGGTTCTCAATCATTTCAGCTTTCTTCTTCGCAATCTCCCTTCTTAGACTCAATTCAACGGACTCATCAGTTTCAATTTTGTTGTCTTGGGATCACTTTGCTTAGCTTTGGCTTTCTCAAATGAAAGAGCAAGTTCGTTGATGCAACCCGGGCGAAATGGACGAGTCGGGTCGGGTACTCTGCCGGGTTTGCTATCAAAATGTTAAAAATATGAGTTGGACGCTTGAATTGAATCTCGTGACTCCTCGATCCGATTGGAGAGATCTGCGAACAGGAAAGTAACCACGTGAATGGGCGTCGGAGGGGTGTCCGGCGTGACCACTCCGATGCTTAAGTCAGCAGAGTACTCAAGCAATAAAACCAATGTAGCCAAGGGATGGATGTGTGATTGGTGTGGAGAGTAAATGAGAGTATTAAATATGTGAGTTAATATCTGAATAGAGAGTAAATGCAAGTAAAGAATATGGTATTTATAGTAGAGGATGCAATGATGACCTCGTTTTTTGTGTTTGAGCATTAATGATAGTAGGGTGGCTGACTATACCCTATTATTGTGACATGTCAAATCTTACACTAGTCACGTCCAGCCCACTTGATTTTATCAACAATTAATGTCATTGTCAGAGATAGGTCGGCTGTGCATGCTCTACCAAGTTGGCGCCATTAAATGCTTCACTCATATCGAGGTGGCCGAGCAGAATGCCTCTCGGGTAATTACAGAAGAGCTCGGGTATTTCACGTCTCGGGGAAATCATGTCCCGGGTGGTCCAATGGCTCAAGGCATTAATCCATTTTGTCATGCTACCGGCCTGAGAGCATCCCATCCTGGCCCGGGCACCAACCATGGATATGCTCCATAGCCCGGGAAGTCCCAGGGCCTATCCATGACCCGGGACATCCCGGGGCATCATCACTCCCTCCTTAATTAGTCGGGCTAGAGTCCACTCGCTGTCCCGATTGGTCTCGTGTGCCTGGTCAGGAAAATCGCCTTCTCACTTGGTATTTTTCGGGCTGGTTGTAGTGTATTGACACGTGGATATTGCTGACGTGAGCCCTAAACTTCAACGTTATCCAAAACGTTTCGTATTCCCGAGGATGATCATTATGATATTCCGATATATGTGCACGTCTTTTCAGCTACTTGGTACAACTTCCAATACTCATCCTGACCGTTCATGCATTCAAAGATCAATAGTCGTGATCAACTCCTTCCTCCTATATATAGCAACCCACCTATTTTTTAAACGTATTAGCAAATTATCACCCGAGAAATCTAATGGCAGGTTCAAGTAGCTCGAAGACTCCTGATATGGCGGAGGAATTCATGAAAACAGCTCTGGAAAGACGAAAGATGGAGCTGGAGGATGAAGTCTTCCACAAAGTACTTCGATTTTGGGAGGAGCTGCAAGGACTGCAATTTCTCTACGAGTGCGGAGAAGCTACCACTCCCCGACTGGTGGCGAAGCTGGAGAAATATCGAGAACGCCTGCACGTTGCCGAGACAGTGGATCTGTTTGGAGATGACTATGTCTACCAGCTGATGCTTCACAAGGAGAGGAAGATTCTGACGAACATCACCGACTCCGCTAACTTCCTCAAGACGTCCACTGGAGAAGTAAAAAAATGGATGA
Source organism: Primulina tabacum (assembly GCF_025594145.1). Lineage (NCBI taxonomy): Eukaryota > Viridiplantae > Streptophyta > Magnoliopsida > Lamiales > Gesneriaceae > Primulina > Primulina tabacum. The sequence goes on from NC_134564.1 coordinate 23,000,023, forward strand.
CCATGTGGATGTTCTTTGTAGAGGAAGAGTATTTCGATGTAATCCGCAGAAATGATCTTAAATAAATAAAATTCTTATCTAGTTTATCTCTGTTCTTTACTTTGCTGCAAGGATTTAATTTCATCAGTTGATGCATATATCATGAATTGAATAACCGACAAAACTGACTGACCTCAGTCAAAGATAAATAACGGATAATAGACAAACCGAAATGCCGGGTCCTCACATATTCCGGTCTTAGAATAAGGTGCCGGGGCCTCACAATCTCGGGCAGTCCACGGGGGTCACTATGATGCATGCTCTTAATATTTATATCGCCGAAAATCGTTTCATATTCCGAGAATCTCATAACTATAACATATTATTATTCGTGAACCTCCTTTCGTCTGTTCAGCTCTATTTCCAAAATTCATCCTGAACGTTCATGTATTCATTCAACGGTTGTGATTAACTCTCCTCCTGAATAAATGGGAAAACGTTTTGATTGGTTTGAGACCTTCCAACTTCTTCAATATTAAATGCCACTTGCCTATAAATAAGATGGTAGAGACGAAAGGTGATCATCAATTCAATATGTCGAGTTCAAGTGAATCCAGTGCTTACAGTAGTACAATCACTTTCGGTGGTACGCACGCTCAAGCATCAGACAAATTACACCACTATCTGGAGGGTTTGAAGAGGACTATTGAAGAATATATCTGGGTAAATGTCATGTCTACCTGGTATAAAATTCAAGATATCAGTAACACGCACCAGAACGGTTTGGCCCTTACCCGCACGCAAAGGGCAGTGGCGAGGAAATACAGGCGAGAGCTTGGAGTAGCTCGAGTTGCAGATCTGGCCACTGACCAAGTTCTGTTGCACGCGATGCTGTGAAAGGAATGACATCAGCTGAACAAGATCTCAACCGCCGAGTCCTTCTCCAATCTTCACATTCAGGAATTGACTGATTGGATAACTGAGTGGCAAGACTATGTAGCCTCAAGAATATCGGATATAATACATCGACCATTTCCTTAATAAAATTTCAATTATCGTATCTTGCTTCTTTAATTTTCCGCGAATAAATCAACATAAACTGAATAACATATAACTGATAAGTGAAATTGAAATGTTAGGACTTAACGTCTCCTAAGATTAAGATAAAACTCCGGGGCTTCGTCTCCCATGCTTATAGATAAAATGCCGGGCTCTCACACCACCCGGGCTTATAGATAATGCCGGGGCCTCGTGTCTCCCGGGCTTATAGATAAAATGCCGGGCTCTCACACCACCAGGGCTTATAGATAGTGCCGGGGCCTCGTGTCTCCCGGGCTTATAGATAGTGCCGGGGCCTCGTGTCTCCCGGGCTTATAGATAAAATACCGGGCTCTCACACCACCCGGGCTTATAGATAGTGCCGGGGCCTCGTGTCTCCCGGGCTTATAGATAGTGTCGGGGCCTCGCACCACCCGGGCTTATTGTATTTTGTCGTTTGGTTTCCCTGAGCAGTTAATGCAATGTCAGAATGATGCGTCCCCTTCTGACAAGTTGTCAGTATCTGTTCGTATTCCGAGCAGATAAATGATCATGACGCCTCGATTTATGCACCTGTCTTTTCGAATATACCGCCCAATCATCCCGCCCAATTTCCAACATCAATCTGATCCGTCCGATTCACTTTGAATCAACGGTGTAGATTAATTCCTACCCTTATATATAGTAGACCGCTGATTTTTCAAAAATCACTTGCAAATTGAAACTAGTGGCCAAACTCTGTCAAATTTTCTTCTCAAGCTTTCGTCGCGCAAATCTTCTCCGGCGATCTCTGCTACCAACCCTACGTCACCATCTTTATTTCGTAAGTGACTCTCCCTTCCCTTTGCTTTTTTTTTCTTTTATCCTTGAATCATGTCAAACTCCACATCCTCCAATTCTGGTAAAAATGTCAGGGGACGGTCGGATGATCTCTCCCCGACCCCTTCTGAAACCTCTATCCATCTTCCCATAGGTATCCCCATCCCTTCATCCCGACTCCTTCCGCAAATACAACCTAAAGCATCTTCTTCCCGGCCTACTGGTCCTCGGGGTAAAGGGAAAGACAAGGTAACAGGGCCTTGATAGTTCTCTACCGTGACTTCTACCCTTCGCCCGGGTAGTGTAGAGGAAATTAGATCCTTAGGCTCCATCCCTTCTTCCTACAAAATATTAATTCCTAAACCTAGTGACCACCCGGATACCCTCCTTTGGGCTTCCAAACCTTCTTCGTGGAACATCTCAAGAGTGGCCTTCGATTCCCGATTCATCATTTCTTTGAAGGGGTTGCCCGGTTCTTTGGGCTTCCCATCAACCATCTCCACCCGAATGCCTTTAGAATCATGGCGGCTACCTTCATTTTGTTTCGCATGAAGAGTTTACTAAATAATTCCTCCATCTTTCACTTTTTTTATTCCTGCCGTTTTAACGACAGTGTCTTTTCTTTCTTGGCTCGCATGAAATATCGATTCTTGACGGACATCCCTTCCTCCTTGAAGGGGTGGAAAACTAAATTCTTCTTTTTACAACTCCCCAGTCTTCCCTCGTGTGACACCGGTTTCTTATCTTCCCTTCTCGATCAACCCGAGCTTCCCCGAGACTACAAACTCCTTCCCCCTTTTACCCAGGCCTGGGATGCGATAGAAGGCCAATCCTTCCTGTCCTCGGTGTTAATTGGGGGGATAACCTGGTGTATTATGGGATTGGGTCTCGTCCTCAAGACCATGTCGACCAGATTATAGATGAATTTGATCAGGCCGGATCACAGGCTGGTAAATTACTTATCTCAAGTCTCTTTCTGATATCCTGTTTGTTAATTTATTAACTTATTAACCTTTCATACAGCCGAAGAAGACATGATCAGGGCAGGTTTACTTGAGGCGGCTGCCAAGAAGAAGGCAGAGTAAAAGAAGGCTCGGGTAGAAAAGGGAGCCCGGGAAGCTCAAGAGCAGGAGGAGCGACGCACCCGAGCAGAGGCTGAAGCCCGGGAAACAGAAGAACTCCTGGTCCAGGCAGAGACTGAGACCCGGGAAGAGGCGGTGTCTACCAGAGAAAAGTCCACTTCTCTGACTGTCGAAGAGGACCTAGCTCCCCTAAACCATCGAAAGAGGAAAGCTGTGCAGGAGCCTGTCCTTGAGACAGTGACTGTGGAGGAGGAGCTCGAGGTACCTGTTCAAATGCCTATTCTTCCCGGTTCTTCTGCCGGGCCCATTCACCTGGGTGGAGCTCCCTTAGACTTGCCGAACCTTTTTGGTGATGAGGTGAGCACGGATCTTACTCGGATGGTGCGAGGTTTTCTTCGTCCTGTTGAGGTGGATCATCTGAAGGGACTCCACCCGAACCAGAAACTGTACGAAGGGGTCTCCCGGTCTTTTTCTGTAAGTACCATTATTCTCCCTTTCTTTTTCCTCCTCTTTCGTTTTTTTTTAACCATTCTTCCCTTGACTGGCAGGGCTTGCAGATGCTTATATCTGCGTACGAACAAGTGGCTCTGGCAACCAAAAAAGCCAATCAACAAGCCTCCTCCTCCTGGGAGATGCTCGACAAACTTCAGGGAGAATTATCCAGGGTGCAGGAGATTCATGAACATGTCCTGGCCCGGGAGAAAGCTAGCTGGAAACAGCAAGTGGACTTGGTCCAGGCAGAATTAGCTGAGGCCCGAAAAGCCCTAGGATGACCATTCTGCAATTGCCAAGTTAAAAGTGCAGGCTGCTGAGGAAGAGGCAGAATCGGCTCGGGCCCGAGCCATGGAAGCAACTGCCGCTCTTGAATAGGCGAATCATTCCCGGAAAGAGGATATGGCGAATTTCCTGAAGTCCCGGGATTTCAAAAAGATGGTAGCCGATAAGGCTTTTGTCTATTTTGACCTGGGCTTCAATAAATGTCTCGAACAATTCTAGGAGGCAGGCCTGGTCCCCTCCGATCAGGAAGATTTCCCTGATCTGGAAAAAGCTGCAGCTTCCCTCCCGGAAGAGGAGGAGGAGGAGAACCCCAAGATAGACTATGATTTTTTATTTTTATTTCTGTATTTTTATTTTTCATTCCCAGGCTTCCGGGCACCCTGTAAGTTTTCCTTTGTTTAATGAAATATTTTCCTTTATCTTCTTTGCATTTGAGATTTCCAAGTATTGCAAAGTTTACTTCATATATTCTTGTAGACTTTAGTCATTCTTTCACCAAACATGTTAATAACCAGGGCATAAGCCTTTTGTGTTTAATAGAATCTGTCTTGATCTAAGCGGGGTGCAGGTCTCCGAATTTAGGAGATAACCAGGGTGCAGGTCCCTGGGCCAGGGTACGGGTCCCTGGACTTAGGATATAACCGAGGTACGGGTCCTCCGGGCCAGTGTACAGGTCCCTGGGCTTCGCAGATAACCAGGGTGCGGGTCCTTGGGCCAGGGTACGGGTTCCTGGACTTAGGATATAACTGGGGTATGGGTCCTCCGGGCCAGGGTACGAGTCCCTGGGCTTAGTAGATAACCAGGGCGCGGGTCCCTGGGCCAACGTACGGGTCCTTGGACATATGATATAACCGGGGTACGGGTCCCTGGGCTTCGTAGATAACCGGGGTGCGGGTCCCTGGGCCAGGGTACGGGTCCCTGGACTTTGTAGACATTTCCCTGAGCCATTGCTTTATTTGATGAAGGAAAAATAGATACACGTGCTTTTAAACATAATATTTCTTTAAATGAAAAGCATTCCACGGCCTCTTGAGAGTGTGTCCCTGAGAATCTTCGAGGTAGTAAGCTGCACCTGAGCTGACTCTTCGAATTATTTTGAAGGGTCCTTCCCAACGGGCTTCTAATTTTCCCACATCTCCTACGGGCTTGATCTTCTTCATAACCAAGTCCCCAACCTGAAAATTTCGTGGCCAAACATGCTTGTTGTAGGACTTCATCACCCGGCTGCGATAAGCTTCCATTTGAATGGCTGCTCGATCTCTTCTTTCTTCCACTAAATCAAGTTCAATTGCCCGGGATTGATCATTCTTGCTCGGATAAGATTCTATCCGAGTAGAAGATTGCCCAATCTCCACCGGCAGGACTGCTTCTGAACCATAGACAAGGCTGTAGGGTGTTTCCCGAGTAGATGATCGAGGCGTAGTTCGGTATGCCCTTAAGACACTCGGTAATTCTTCCACCCAATCTTTTCCTTTCCCATGGAGTCAGGCTTTCAATGCTTGCACAATGATCCTGTTAGTCACTTCACTCTGGCCATTAGCCTGAGGGTAAGCTACTGAGGTGAAAGATTGAATAATCTTCATTTCTTGACACCATGAGGTGATCTTCTTTCCCTGGAATTGCCTTCCATTATCTGAAATTAATTTCCTCGGGATGCCATATCTGCAAACAATGTTCTTCCAAAGAAATTTCATGACTTCATCTTCGGTAATCTTGGCTAATGTCTCGGCCTCTACCCATTTGGAGAAATAATCCACAGCCACAAGAAGGAATTTTTTCTATGCTCGGGCTATGGGGAAAGGGCCCACAATATCCAAACCCCATTGGTCAAAAGGGCATGATGCGAAGATCGGTTGCATACTTGCAGCTGGGCGATGGTGAAAATTAGAATGGTGTTGACAACCTTGACATTTTTGAACAAGTAGGGCAGCATCTTGATTCATCCGAGGCCACCAGAACCCGGCCAATATAGTTTTCCGAGACAGAGCTAGTTCCACCGAGGTGTTCACCACAGCATCCCTCGTGTATTTCCTGGAGAACGTATTCTATCTCGTCTTCTGATAAACATTTGAGTAATGGGCCCTGATAGGATCGCCTGTACAAAACATTATTCAAGAAGACGAACCTGGGCGCTTGTTTTTTTATTTTTGCAGCCTGGGCTCGATCTTGTGGGAGCTTTTCATGTACTATGTATTCAACGATAGGAGTCATCCATGAGCTTTTCTGGACCGGGGGTACTTCTTCAACAATAGAGAGCACCAGCCGGGTAAAGCAGAGAACCTCCCGGGTATTTATATCTTTCATGGAAGCAGCCAATTTGGCTAAGGTATCGGCCTCTGCATTTTCCTCCCAGGAAATTTGTTCGATACTCCAGTCTGTCAGAGACGATGCCCGGATAAGTAATGAGCCCTAAATATTTGAGCATCTTTTCGTTCTTGGCCTCATACGTCCCTTTGATCTGATGTGTAACCAACTGGGAGTCAGAATAAATAATGACTCGGGAAGCACCAACTTCCCGGGCAGCCTGTAACCCTGCCAAAACAGCTTCGTACTCTGCTTCGTTATTTGTGACCCTAGAATCAATCCTCAAAACCAACTTGATTTTCTCTTCTGATGGGGCGATTAGGACCACCCCCACTCCACATCCTGATAAGTTTGACGCGCCATCAACAAACACCCTCCATACCTCTTCTTCGACTGGTTGGATCATTTCTGTTAAGAAGTCCGTTAATGCCTGGGCTTTTATAGCAGCTCGGGGTTTGTATTCAATTTCATACTCCCCGAGCTCCACAGTCCATTTGATCATTCTCCCGGAGACTTCGGCGTGAGTCATGATCCTTCTAAGGGGAGAATTGGTGAGGACCACAATGGGATGCGAGAGAAAATATGGGCTCAACTTTCGAGCGGTCATTACCAGGGCTAATGGTATCTTCTCCAATTCACTGTATTTTAATTCTGCCCCTCGAAGGGCATGACTGACATAATATATTGGTTTCTTATCGGCTCCTTCTTCCTTGATAAGCACAGAACTAACATCAAATTCAGTGGCGGAGAGATAGACCCATAATTTTTCCCCGGGCTCGGGCTTGGCCAAAATAGGCAAATCGGCCAGGTGCTTCTTCAAGTCCTGAAAAGCTTGTTCACATTTGTCGTCCCAGCCAAATTTCTGCGCTTTCCTTAGGACTTGGAAGAATGGATAACTCCGATGGGCAGATTGGAAAATAAATTGCGACAGGGCAGCAATCCTCCCGGTTAATTTCTGCACATCTCGGACAAATTGAGGAGAAGGCATGTCCATTATTGCTCTGATTTTCTCAGGGTTAACTTCGATTCCCCTGTCAGTTACCAAGAATCCCAAAAATTTACCGCTCCTGACCCCGAACACACACTTGCCCGGGTTGAGTTTTATTCCATATTGTTTTAAAGTGGTGAAAGTTTCATCTAAATCATCAATGAAGTGGGAGACTTCCCGGGTTTTGATTAGAATGTCGTCCACATACACCTCAATATTCCGACCTATTTGCTTTTGGAAGACAAGATTCATCAAGCGTTGGTACGTAGCCCCCGATTCTTCAATCCAAAAGGCATAATGACATAGCAAAATGTGCCCCCGGAGGTAATAAAACTGGCTTTATCCTGATCTTCCAGAGCTAAGGTGATTCGGTGATACCCCTGATATGCATCCAGAAAGCTTAATAACTCGCATCCAGAAGTGAAATCTACCAGCTGGTCAATCTGGGGGAGTGGATAACAATCTTTTGGGCATGCTTTATTCAAGTCCCTGAAATAAACACACATTCTCCATTTCCCACTGGATTTTGGGACGAGAACCACATTTGATAGCCAGGTAGGGAATTGGACTTCCCTGATATGCCCGACCCTTAGCAGCTCTCCCACTTGCTCTTCAATTACTTTATCATTTTCAGGGCCAAAATGCCTCTTCTTTTGCTTCACGGGCCGGGATCCCGGGAGGATATTCAATTTATGTTCGGCCACTTGGGGCGAGATCCCGGCCAACTCCTGTTGAGACCAGGCAAAAACCCTAATGTTAGTTTTTAAACATTGTAAGAGATTTACCCGGGTGGACGTGCTGATGTCTCAGGGCCACCCGGACGTGCTTTCTTGGCTCAATTTCCATCGCTTCTTGTTCTTCCTCAGCCACAAAGTGTATTTCTCTCTCCATGGCCCCCTCTTGACACTCTTACTCCTTCCCTTCCATCCTTGCCTTCTTTTGATCTACCCGGACTGTCTCCCCATAACACCTCCGAGAAGAGGGCTGATCTCCCTTAACTTCCCCAACCTGCCCTCGCACTGGGAATTTGATTTTCTGGTGATAAGTGGAGGCCACGGCTCTCATCTCATTCATGGCCGGCCTTCCCAATATGACATTGTACGAGGATGGGGCATCCACCACTGTAAAAACAGTCATCACAGTCTTCCTCAGGTCTCCAGTGCCCAGGGTCAGGGGTAGAGTGATTTCCCCTTCAGGGTACACAGCATGTCCAGCAAAACCAAACAAGGCAGTCTCAACCGCCTCTAACTGATACCGTGTAAATCCATTTGGACCAAGGCTTCCTTAAATATGACATTGACAGAGTTGCCATTGTCAACAAATACCCTCAACACATCGTAGTTAGCCACTCGGGCCTGGATGACAAGAGCGTCATTGTAGGGTAGACTAACTCCTCTGAGATCCTCTGGTCCAAATCTTATGACTGGTTCGTCTCTCCTCCTCCCATCGACCTCTAAGCATTCCCTCCTGCTTCTGGCTTTTCGGGCCCGATTGGAATCACCATCTGTGGACCCTCCCGAAATCATTTTGATTACTCCTCGGATTGGAAAATTGTCCTTCCTCTCTGCTGGTCTGCCCCTTTCTTCCCGAGAACTTGCTTCTCCCCTTCTGCTTCCCCTCGGGATATTTGTTGACTTTGGAGGAACATTTGGTCCGGGACGTCGAGACAACCAAGGTGGCTGTCTAGACTTATCTCGAGGGGGATGGGATGCTGGCACAGGACGCTTACTAGATTCCTTCCTCAGGGTCCGGCATTCATTAGTGTTGTGAGAACATTCTTTATGGAGGGTGCAGTACCCTCTCTGCTCTGGCCTTGATGCCCTCGCCACAGGACTGGGAAGCGGGGCTACATCTGAGCTGCATTCTTGAATCTCTCAGTCCCGGGCAATTCTCAAAGGTACATGAGAGAAATGTCACGGGCCATTTTTCTTGGGAGCTCTTTCTTCGGGTTTGACAGCCCGGTCTCCTCTTGATCTCTTCAAGGCACTCTTTTCTGATTTTGCGCTTCTTCCATATTAATGTATTTCTCTGCTCGGGATAAGAGATCTTCGAAGTTCCCGGGCAGCTTCTTAATCAAGGACCGGAAAAAATCCCCTTCCCACAGCCCTTGCATGAACGCCGTAGTTTTCGTCTCAGGTGCACAGGCCGGCACATCCAGGGCCACTCGGTTGAATCTTTTGAGATACGCCCTTAGGGTTTCATCTTGCCTCTGCTTTACCTCAAATAAACTGAAAGCAGTCTTCTTGTACTTCTTGCTGCTGCTAAATTGATGCAAGAATACCTTTTGGAAGTCTTCAAAGCAATTGATGCTTTGTGGCGCCAACCCTTCAAACCATCTTTGTGCGGAGTCGACTAAGGTGGTGAGGAACACTTTACATTTAATTTGGTCTCCATAACAATGCAACATGGCCATGTTTTCGAAACTGAACGAGGTGCTCCTCGGGATCAGAACTCCCATCATAGTCCTTGATTTTGGCTGACTTGAAATGCCCGGGTAATGGTTCCCGGACAATGATATCAGAAAATGGGCAACCCTTTACAACTGGAGCATTGCCCTTAGAACCAACCTGCCCTTCTAATACTTTTACTTTCTTCCTCAACTCCTCCAATTCTTCCGCAACAGTGGGGGACTTAGAACCCGCGCTTGATTCCCTCTCCTCTTCCTCTTGCGGCTGCTCACGTTGCTGCTCAGGATGACTGGAATGATGAGTGGTGGTCTTCTTTGCCGTGGCCATCTTAACAGCATCAGTTATAATCTTGTTTAACTCCTCGGGAGTTAAATGAATGGTGGGCTGAGGACCATTAGGGGGAGGGCCACCTGCACCAGAAAGACGAGTATTGTTCTCCTCCTGGACACGAGAAGTGTCTTGGTTTGCTCTTCTAGTAGGAGCCATATCAACGCCTTAGAACTCAGATTTCCCACAGACGGCGCCAATGATGCAACCCGAGCGAAATGGACGAGTCGGGTCGGGTACTCTGCCGGGTTTGCTATCAAATGTTAGAAATATGAGTTGGACGCTTGAATTGAATCTCGTGACTCCTTGATCCGATTGGAGAGATCTGCGAACAGGAAAGTAACCACGTGAATGGGCGCAGGAGGGGTGTCCGGCGTGACCACTCCGATGCTTAAATCAGTAGAGTACTCAAGCAATAAAACCAATGTAGCCAAGGGATGGATGTGTGATTGGTGTGGAGAGTAAATGAGAGTATTAAATATGTGAGTTAATATCTGAATAGAGAGTAAATGTAAGTAAAGAACCTGATATTTATAGTAGATGATGCAATGATGACCTCGTTTTTTGTGTTTGAGCATTAATGATAGTAGGGTGGCTGACTATACCCTATTATTCTGACATGTCAAATCTTACACTAGTCACGTCCAGCCCACTTGATTTTATCAACAATTAATGTCATTGTCAGAGATAGGTCGGCTGTGCATGCTCTACCAGGTTGGCGCCATTAAATGCTTCACTCATATCGAGGTGGCCGAGCAGAATGCCTCTCGGGTAATTACAGAAGAGCTCGGGTATTTCACGTCTCGGGGAAATTGTAATGCCCCGAAAATTTAAAGGTCCACACGAACCACATGTATTTGAATTATTAAATGCTCCTGTATTTTAATTAAATATTTTAATTGCATTAATTAATTATGTTGTGCATACTTACTTGTTTAAAATATATTTTTCTATATGGTTGCATTAAAATGTATTTTTAAAGGTTATTCGAGTTGCGATCAAGGAACGGAGACCGATGGCTGAAAAATAGAAAATTTTTTTATTAAATAATTATTTTCAATTATTTAAAATATTATTGTGAGTTTTCACTATTTTTTAAAATAAGGGGTTTTGAGGTGATTTTATACGCCGGGACTAAATTTTATCGGTGTTGGTTTTTCAACAAAAATGCAAACTTTTTGGCAACCTGGCTGATAAATTCACAAACTTATTTAAGCAAAATTATTTTAAATATTTTAATTAAATACTAATGGGCTAAGTGGGCTTAATTAAGTTGTTAATGGGCCTAAACTAGTAATTAGGATTCTAAGCATTATTTAAAAGTTAAAAACCCTACACTTTTCACCTCTAATACACGGCCACACACTTTCTCACATACAAAACTCCTCCACACTCACGTAAGGTTCACGGCACTCACATAAATTTTAAGGAAAAAAATTCAGGTGGAAGCTTAGGAAGATTCAAGCCGCGGTTCTCGTCCGTTCTTCGCAATCGTCAACAAGTTTTTCGTGCGTTAAATACGCAAAGGCACGCCATATTCTCCTTTTACTCATCATCACACCATATTATTTATTTTTGTTTGAAATTGCATGAAAAACAAGTTGCAACATGAAATATTTTCGGTTTTGTGTAATATGTCAATTTTTAAGGTTTGAATTTGAGGAAAAATCATGTTTGTTATGTTGTTAAAGGGGCTGCCATGATTAGGATTGGTTAGGGGATGTTTTTACATGTTTTCAAGAATCCTAAAACACACCAAAACGTTGCAAATCTAAAAGAATAAAGCTGGAAACCGTAAGATAGGAAAACCAACGAAGGAACCGTGAGATGTATTGGCTTGTATAAGATACTATGGATCGACTGTTTTGCATGGGGCCTTGGGGCTTGGTCAGGGCTGGCTGGGGCTCGAGGAGGGTCAGAGGTGAGGGCCTGGTAGAGTCCTATGGGGCTAGGGCTCGCGCTAAGTAGGCTGGAAGAGTCCCTGCGTGAAGGGACTCTTCACGCACAGAATTCTGGAAAGGGCACCGAAAGTTGCAGGGGCTTTGGCTCGATTGATGGCTGGTGTAGGTGGTCTAGATGGTGCCTTAGGATGGTCCAGTGAGGGTTAGGAAGAGCTGGGCTCGATGGTAGCCTGGGTAAGAACCTCCACGAAGAAAATAGCAGCGGCAGCGTGAGGTATGCTTGCGCGAGGCTGCTGTCCTTTGGTTCAGGGGCTTCGCTGCTGGGTTCTAGGGAGTGGGCTAGTCTGGGTCAAGTCTGGGCATGGTCCAGGGATGTCTAGGGTCAGGTGGGCTCGGTGGTTAAGGGCTGGAAGAGTCCTAGACTAAGCAGGAGTCCTATTATTCATGGGAGACTCACACACTCACGTGCAGGATTTTGGGGAAAATTCCAGAAGGGTTTCGAGCAGGCCAGGGCTGGTTTTACGGGCTGGGATTGGTCAGTAGGGTACCTAGGTGGGTTCACTAGGTTTTGGGTCAAGGTGGCTTGGGCGTGGCTCGAGTAAATTAGGAGATGGCTCGGGTTGATCGGTTAAGGGTCACTTTCGAAAATTAAACAACTAAAATTGAATCCATGGGTCCACGGGAGTAGGCTCATGACTTGGAAGGATAGGATAAATCATAAAAATGCTATGTTAAAAATTTGGGATCAAAATAACGAGTTTTGGATTTAACCGGGATTTAATCACCGCACGAAACGCTAATTAACGAGTTAACTGAAACGCCTAGTTTTAAGCCTTATAAAATTATGAAAAATTAGGATTAAGCTTAAATAATTATTATAAGTTTAAGTTTTTAATTTGAGAATTTTATAATAAGGTTTGATTTAATTCGGGATTAAAATGCATTAATACGCCACATTTAAAGATTAATTTAAAAGTCATCGAATTAAGCTAAATAAAAATAGGAGAAAATTCATGTAAGCTTAAATTATTATTTGGGACATGTTAGAGTCAATGAAATTAAGAAAAAGTCAAAAACGTAAAATTTTACGTCTAGGGGTAAAACGGTCTTTTTATACCTAGAAATTAGTAAACGTCATGGCAGTGCTCTGTATACTGTCTTATGTGCTAATATGATTATTTTCAATGATTATGAATGTTGATTGAATTTTTATATGTTAAAATGTTATTTTTTAAAATTTATATGGATTTTATGATTTAACGTGAAAATTTAAAAGACATGTTGCATGCTTGGTTTAAAAGAAAAATGTTATATGCATGTTTAAATTTTATAAAGTGATGAGAATATGAAACGTTGAAGGAAGTGAAGTAATTGTGACTAATACGATGATATGTTGGAAATTTCGTGAGGGTCATGGTCCCAGTGGGAGCCCGACGATCGTGTTTCCTTGGATACGGACATGAAGATGTATACGATGATATGTTAATACGTAAGGCCAAGGCCCAGTTGATCGGTGAGAGTGTTGCCGGTGTCCCCGCCGCCCAGTACTGTGGTTACATGTAGATGGATCCATCGCCCAACACGTAGACGTAGACGTAGATAAACACGAAAGTCACAATTAACGATCTGAATTCAACGAAAGGAAAAAAAGAATACGTATATGTTGATGATAATATGAATATGAATATGTTGAGGATGATATGATTAAGTTTATGAAAATGTTTATGGTTAAAGTTCATGCATCATTATGAAAATGTTTTTATTTAAAGTTTATGCATCATGAAAATGTTTACGAAAATGTTATTGTTTAAAGTTTATGCATCTTCATGAAAACGATATTTTAAGTACAAGTATTTTTCACTGTTATATATTAACTGTATTACGTATTACTTGTTATCAAGGATATGACGTGTTGAGTCTTTAGACTCACTAGGTGTGATTGATGCAGGTGATTTTGATGTTAATGTTTTTGGAGGTCTTGATGGTTGATCTGACTGGACTAAAGGTGCACATAACCCGAGGACCTACGATAGTTTTCCGCACTAGTTATGATTTATGATTTTACGTGATGTTAAAGATATTTTTACGAAAATCTATTTATGAGTGATTTTTGAGACGTTATAGTATGGGCTATACTTTTCAAATAATGTTTTTAGGTTGGTAAAATATTTGGCGATTTTATGCTTTAAAATATTTTCCTTTGGATTTTTAAATGGCAGTTGGATGTTTATTTTTAAAATGATGTCAAAAATATTTTATGGTTCGGCCGATGCTAAGTGAGGTTAAAAAAAAAATTCTAGTACTTTTTAAGCAAACGAATAAGCAGACGTTTCAGAAATCATGTCCCGGGTGGTCCAATGGCTCAAGGCATTAATCCATTTTGTCATGCTACCGGCCTGAGAGCATCCCATCCTGGCCAGGGCACCAACCATGGATATGGTCCATGGCCCGGGAAGTCCCAGGGCCTATCCATGACCCGGGACATCCCGGGGCATTCGTGATACTCATTGACCATGTCATGCAGTGTAGAAATGAGTTCTTCTCGTGTAAAATCAGTTGAACTGAAATCAAATACATGTTCAGTGATTTATTCCAGTTCTGCATCATTGGCCATTAAGTATTTTACTTCATATTTATTGCTAGAGCTGCTCAAGATCTCAGACTCTGACTCTTCACTATCAGTCTCTGCTCATTTGGATTTGCTTTCTTCAGCTAGCAAGACCTCATGTTTCTTCTTGAATGATCTTTTATCATTCTTGTCTCGTCTTCTGAGCTCAACTGACTTCTTTCCTTTTTCAGTTCAATGTCGACTTTCCTTCTTTGGTTTAGGACAGTCAGCAATGAAATGTCCTGTCTTGCCACAGTTGTAGCAAGATTTGCTTCTTCCTATGAATTATTTTTCTGATATTGTCGTTATAAAGAACTTTGATTTCTTCTCATAAATTTTCGCATTTCTTGACAAATAATGACATCGTGTCATTACTCAGTTGTTCTGCAGTTTTCTCAACTGAACTAGCTGGTTCCAGTTTGATGGCACTTAGAGCAGCTGTGATTGTTGGTATTGAAGGTTCTCCTTCTCTTGTTGAAGTTCAAAACTAATAAGCTTTGAGATCAGCAAATAAGTCATGTAATTCTACCTTATTCAGGTCTTTGGATTATCTCGTAGACATCGTCTTTACATCTCATTCCTTGGAAAGACCTCGAACTACCTTCAACGCAACTTCTTTATTTGAATATACTTTCTGAAGTGCATTCAATTCATTGATAATGTTGCTTACTCGTTCGTCGTACTCATTCATTGACTCTATAGTCTTCATTTTGATGTTGTCAAATTTATGTACCGCGACTGAGAGTTTGTTCTCTTTAGTCTGCTCATTTTCTTCGCATAACTTGATCGGTTTCTCCCAGATTTAATTTGCTATTCTGCACATCTTGATCTTACTAATTGTCACTTTGTCCAAGGTTTTGTGTAGAATATCTTTAGTCACATTATCCAGGTTGGCTTTCCTCTTATCTTCAGTTGTCCACTCTTCTCGTGGTTTTCTCGACACGGTGGGATGCTCTTTCAGTTATGGCAACTGATGTATTTGCCTTCAATATTTTTATTGGTCCGTCAGTTATGACATACCACATGTCATCATACTGTACAGCTAAATGCGCTTGGATTCTGATCTTCTACTCATCAAATTCTTCTCTTGAAAACATGGGAATCTTATTAAAAGAAGACATGGTAATCATATTGTAAATATAGAAAGTATTCAGAAACAAGATTGACAATGCTTTGATACCACTTGTTAGGATCAGTTGGGTGAGTGAAAGTGTTTAGAAGGGAGGGTTGAATAAACACTTAGCGATTTTCAAATATTTTCGATGGGATGAATCAGTTTAGTGATACTTGTTATCAATGTCAATCAGTTAACTTAAAGTGCGGAAACAAACTGAAAGACAGATTGAATACTTGAGAAATAAAGAACACAAAGATCTATAGATGTTCGGAGACTTCAAATGCTCCTACGTCACCATTTCTATCTCAAGAATAGGATATTCACTAAAAGACTTTTATTAATTACAGGAGTTGTAATAACCCACTTCAGTTTGGTCTTGAACACTGCCAAACTGAAACTCTTAGTATATTTACAATTTTATCAGTAGATATATTTTTCTAAGCACAACTGGTTTAAAAAGATCTAATATAGTAACGATAAGTACTTGTGCTACTAGCTCGAAATATAGCTTGAAAGCTATGAATATATCTGATAAAACGTGAGCTTATTGTAAATGAGAATGATTTGCTTGTTCTTGTTCTTGCTAACTTGATAGCTATTATTCAATATTGCTCTATTACTCTCTTCTCAGCTGATCTTCTTGGCTATTTATAGGTTTTTCTCTGAACGATAATATTGAATGCGTTTAAATGTCATGCTCTTGTACAAATTGTCAGTTGTTGGCTACGCTCTTTAACCGATGACGTGTCAAGCTGATTTATCAGTTGACTCTATAGCCGATTCGATGAACTGATTGTGTAACTTATTATTCTTAACTGATAGTTCAGTTTGCTATACAGCTTCAGTTAGCTTTAATCAGTTCAGTTGCCTTTGATTGTTTAGCTCATTAATTATCAGTCGGGCAACTTCAGTTCAAGTCATTTCAGTTACGTTACATTCAGTTGAGTTGATCAATTCTGTAATCTTCAAACTATCAATTTTTCAAACTCTGAAATTCTGATTCCAACAATGACACTAGTACTCAAAGATAAATCACATTGTTATCGAATTCATATGCAACTCTCGATATACAAATGGATGCATATTCGATCGGGATGCGCATGACCCGAGGACCACACTTTTTCGCACATTATGAATTTAGGAGAGATAAGATGACATTGATATTTTATACACTGGTTTCGATTTACTGATGATCACTAGTATTTTTAATTATTCATGCTTCGTTTGAGATCGATCATTTTAAATCGTAGTATGTCTTTTAATTGTCAAAAGTTTACGATTATTTTTAATTGGCATTTCTCTTTAGTAGGGTTCCGTGCATGCGAATTATTTAAGTGTTTATTTTCAAAATGTGAGCTTTACAAAAAAAATATATTTTCCGCATTTTTAAAAATAGTAGATGTTACATGGATCCATCGATTAATGATGAAACTGATGAAGCTGTTACGAAAGTCACAACTAATGGAACCGAATTCAATTAAAGTAAATGTATAAGTATATGATGTTAAGATGAGCTGTTTGACACGTTATGATTTATACGACATGTTTACGTTTATACTTTTAAGTTCAAGAAATGTATGTTGTAACAGTATTTTTCACTGTTGTGTGCTATGTATACGTATTTGCTATTATTCGGTACAGGGGTGTTGAGTCTTTAGATCCAATAGACGTGTGTGATGCAAGTGACCATTTGGATAAGGAGACTGGAGGTGCCGAACTCTGAGTTGGCGGGGATAGATGTGCGTACACGACCCGAGGACAACACTTTTTCGCACATCACGATTTTATGAGCTTTGAGTAGACATGATCAGTTTTATAATTTTTTATGATATGCTGTTGGCTTTCAGGATTTTTACTCATTTCATTTTATTTATGCATGATTGTGGGTCGGGTTGGAAATATTTTTAAACTGCAACATTTTATCTGGCGATCGTTTATGATTAATTTTAAATGACATATTTTCAGTAAAGTTGCATGCATGCAAAATATTTAAATGATTAATTTCGAAAATGTAAGCTTTGGAAAAAAAAAATTTCAGTAACATTTTAAATTATTAGATGTCACAATATTAGTCACAACCAACTCTCTTCCTCCAAAAACATGACATCGTATTCATCATTTATAAAAATCATGCATTTACGTAAATTTTCTTCAAACCAAGCATGCGAGTATTTTCGTATTTCATAAAAAAATTCATGTTCATAATATCATAAACATTTTGAACATGCAATTGTTTTGTGTTCAGGGCACCAGGACTGCTAACTCGATTCGGTTGCAAAATGACCATTTTGTACTTGGAAACTCTAATCGACCATTTTATCCCTGGACCTCAAAATTTCGACCCGAAGCCAACCAAATTCCTCAAAACACCTCAAAATGTATTTATAATCATTTCCTAGACGTAAACGCGAGTCCATGCAGGAACTTCTATAATTGGTTTTAAAACTTGGACCGGGGTCTCGGTTTAATCCGAATTAACCTTGAAATTCAACCAACATTTCCCAACTAAAACCATGACTTGATCCTACATGGCTAGCCCTTAAACCACTTATTCCAAATCGCCTAGGACCCTCGGGAAAGACCGACCAACTGCTGGAATTTTTCAGCGCACAAGCACCGAAAACCCTAGTGCTCTAAACCTTCAAATTATCGATCCTAGACCTAACCGACCCGAACCAGCCTTGAATAAATGCTACCTAGGACCAAGATCAAGCCAATAACACCCTGCTGAAGCAACCCTAGTCACGCATACTGTCCATGCAAACAGCCCCATGTGATTCACCGAAAAACAAACAAATCCCGACCCTACTCGGTACCAGCGAATCGACCGACCCCTAAAATATGTCCAGCCGTGGTTGAGCCCTCCTAGACCACGTCTCAATCCCCTTATGGACTGCACCATAGCTTGGATAGAATCCCCTACATCCGGTTCTCTTCCCATAGCCCGAACTAGCCCCCAAACGTCGAACCATGCCCCAGGTCCGAACGGTTTCCACTCAAGCTCGACAAACCCATGACTCCAGCACCTAGTCACCATCACTCTCGACATGTGCAGCCCCCTAGCACCACAAATCGGCAGCCCCTTAAAAAACAATCAAGAAAATGTGAGTTACATGTCAAACAAATGCATATTCCATGACAAAACTATGCATAAACTATTCAACATAAAATATTTATGCATTCCTCATGAAAACACACACACATCAGCGTATATTAGTATGAATGACGATAAAAGAGAGATTTAGGGTGTGTCTTTGCCTATATACGCTCGAAAACTTAGAGATCTTCGTGTAGTACGTGCATCAGAGAGGAGAGGATGGATTTTCTTGAAACTTTTGAGAGAAATTCGAAGGGCGGCTTCTGGTGCATTTCGAATGAAGTTTTGCTGCAATGGGGAGGGGCGGCGTGAGTTGTGAGGGAGTGTAAGTGGGTTTAGGGTTTTTAAAATGTAGTGTTTAAGTTGTATAATTATGCACTAATAACTTAATAAAAATTAAAGTGATTAAAAGGATTTTTAGCCCATTAAGCAACAAAATAATCCCATTAAGCCCAAAAACACTCCCGAAATATATTTCGTTTAGGTATGTTTTTGAAAATATTGCCCGAACCCTCGAAAAGTCCCCTGATTTGCTAAATTTTGCGTACCAGTTAAAAATATGACCCGACGAGTAAAAATACTCAACCAAGGCACATTTTCGACAATCACACTTAAATACATCATATATTAAATAATTAGAAATACTTATTTAATAAAAAAGTATTTTCCTAAATTTCTCCGGTCTATGTTCCTCGTTCGATCGCGAAATACAACTTAAAGCCCTAATGCATGAAGCATTAAATAAACCATGAACTAAATGACATATCCATGCAATAAAATAATTAAACACGTATTTTAGTAAAACCCTAGATTACATACAGTCATGTTGCATAGCTCGAATTTCCTAGACATTACAACCAGTGACGAAAGTTGATGACGCTCCGCCCCCATGTACATTGGTGAGCTAAGACTGATCAGTCGACCACTTGATGATACGATTACAGCTAGTCACTTTCAAGTATCAAATTTTACTCAAAAATGATATATGATGATGAGAAACTTTATGATTTAACGATTTATGATTTTATTTACCCTTACAAATATAAGCTAGCTATTTTAAATAAAATTATGATTTTAATGCATTTGTCTGTATATGTATTGTTTGCTACGTATGGTTAGAACGTGCTGAGTTATTAAACTCATTAGGTCTGGATGGTTGTAGGTGAGGACGATATTGAGGGAGGCGCTAATACTTGAGTGGATCGAGTCCGGCAGTATACTCCCGAGAGACTTTATTTTCCGCATTAGCTTAAGATTTAAAAGCTTTACGTAAAGATTTTGAGGATTATTTATTTGGAGATTCTATGCTTTATTTTGAAATTTAATTTTGGAGTATTTTAAAGGTTACGTATGATTTTTGGTGGTTGACAATTTATGGATTTTTTTATGCATTTGAGATTTTTATATGTTGAGTTTGATTTTAAATGAGTGTTTCAAATTTTATGATTAATAAGAAATAGTAGGATTTTAAATTTAATAAGTAAGGCACGTTTCAGCATTGTTGCGGACATGGGCGGAGCCAGGATTCATAAGTACCTTAGGGCTGGCTCCATCATGTGTTAAACATTAATAAGTTCAGTTAAAATCGAACTGAATTTTTTAAAATCGAATTAACCGAACTTTTCTCGACAAACCGAACCGACAGAACTTTGCTACGAAAACCTAAAAAACCAAATAAAAAAATCGATTATTCCGATCAGTAACTCAATTAACCGAAATTTTAGAATTTTTTTAAAATAAACATGTTTTAAATAAAAAGATTACAATATAAAAATTGGATTAAATAAATTTAAAATTTATTTATTACAAAAATATTTTTAAATATAGTACTATTTTGTAATAAATTTTATTAGAAATTGTAATATTTATATCCTTATAAACAAAGATTTAATAATATTAATTTTATTTATAAAAGTTTAGTTTGTTAAGTTAACCAAAATTTTATATTAAAAAGTGAAACCAAACCGAACCGAACTAACCTTATATTTTAAAAAATTTAAATCGAACTTCTGAATAAATCGAATGTAGGACCAAATATGTGTCGTTTTACCAAAAGTTATAGCTGGTGGTAATGGTGCAACTCAAATATTTTAAATCGCACAGTAGCCCAAGCGTCATGGTTCGATCGCTCTACCTAGTAGGGACAATTTTGTACCTCAACATCAAACCGAATTTTCAAATTAATTCATTTCGGTCTATTATTTTTGTTGAAACCGATTTTGTTCACTCATATAATGTAATTGATGTTTTTCTGTTATTTGTTGATATATGCTCTTTTGGTTTAAAAATAACTTATCAGTTTTTTTTCTTCATTCTTTGAGTTACTTAACTAGAAAAATTCGATATTCTCAAAATTTTACAACAAATAATTAATTTCATACTTATTAAATTTTTTATTATTATAAATAGAAAAATCACAAAACAAGCTCAATAATAATTGTATATAAATAATCATCAAACATTTCAACCAATTGATTATTATTCCAAAATCTATAACAATAGATTTTTAGGGTAAAATTCATATACATCATAAGACAATATTATTGCAACTTGAATAATCACAACTAAATATTCAATATAATTTTAGAATCATTTAATTTTTATCTCAAAATTATATAATTTCAAAACATACGACAATAAACCAACCAAAACACAGTAATGAAATATGATTTGTGGGAGTTGTTTTATTTGTAATTTTTAAACATGAGACTAAAAAATAAAAATGATAAAATTTTACTCTATTTTTAAATATGGGCTGAAAAAAATTAAAATTTTAAAATACTAACTTTAAAAAAATAGAGGGGGGCTGGAGCCCATCCTAGCCCAAGGGTGGCTCCGCCCTTGGTTGCGGAAAGATACTTAACCAATACATAATATGTATATGGTTCATATAAAGAAAAAGACTTTATGAAAATCTTCTGTTGTCTAGTTAAAGTGTAGAAATTACTCGGTTTTATAATAATTCTAGTTAAAGTGTAGAAATTACTCAGTTTTATAGTAGTAGTCAACAACAAGGAAGTTATAGCTTCTCAACATTTATTATAAAGAAAATTAATTTTACTAAAGAATAGGGTATATCTTCATTGGCTGAAAAAAAATATTCTCAAACTCATAAAATGAATTTCAAATTCAATTACTGGGATTGTATTGAAATTTTTAATAAAAATTTATTATATGAAAACCGAAAAAGAAAATATTCTTGGCTTTAAAAAATTTGTGAAAATATTTTTCAAAATCCAGTTCCAAACTGATTTTTCCCTTGGTGAAAGATATTTGGTGCTTCAACAACAATTCTGCCTAGAATCTTTCAAAAACTTATGGAGCAATGGATCTCTTTCTCTCCAAGTATTGAAAAAACAGTTTTCTGAAAGTTGGAATGATATTTTGTCTATTCTTTATAGAATCTAGTATTCTATGGATCTGGAAATGGAAATTAGAACTCGATTATACTGAAAATGGAATTCCTTGTTTATACCGGATTATCCTTATAATATTCTGGGAAAAGATGTCATGAGATGATCTTGAAACAAAAAATTCTTATGGTTTCGAAACCATCCAGAATCTGGAGGAAAAAATTGCATTCTATAAACAAGAATTTTCCAAAGAACAAAAAAAAGACAAGATTCTATCAATCCTTTAAAAATTATCAATCTGAAATTTACTGAGATTTTTATTCAAAGTAAAAATTGATTTATTTATATATCGAAGAAATATCTCTATAAAAATATAGGATGTTCAAAATCAAAATCTGATAAATAAATGACTTCAAGATCAAGTAATACTAAGTATGCCAAACTTATGCAAATACAAGATACTCAAGAACCGGATGAAGATATTCTCGAATTTTTAATTAATTATGTATTTAAAAAATTAAAAGAATCACTAAATATCAAATGACAAGATGGACCTACAGACCATATGAAGAAGTGACATATCACCAAGACTATGTGAAAAGTAACATACCACCACTATGTGTAAGAATTGAGTATCACCACTATGTAATTTATTGTTTCTATTTTCTTTTGGAATTCAGAATTTGAAATCCGCTTCTATTATCTAAAAATAGGTATATTTGTAACCTTAGAACGAGACGGTTGAGTTTGCTCTCCTTTCTCTCGCGTAAAATCTTCATGCCTACGTAATAAAACTCTGCTGGTATACAAAATTGTAAGTATTTATCTTTATTTTGGTTTAAAATTTTTAATATTTAAATATTCAATTTTTATTTTTAGCCTAAATGATAAGTTAAATCATTTATGTTAGATCATAAGTTTACTAAAACATAGTTTAAATTACTTATGAATCAATCGAACATATTTATGCTTTTAGGTGTCGGTATTATTTATATTTTCTGCAAACCTATGCCGCCACGGACATCATCATCGACATCACAGCACTCTTTAATTTTATTTTTCTTGTAATTCTTCGATTTCTTTAATGTTGATTTTTGGAATCTGATTTAAGGTTGGGTCATTTTTTATTTTTTTTTTGTGAGTAGAAACATGGGTAGTTAAGTAATAATCATTTGTTTATGCAACAGATATGAGTAATGCTCTTATCTACTTATCAAATAACACGTGTGTTGATTGATAAATTATTATCACTTCATCACTCAGTACACATATCATGTGCTGGGTGAATGAAAATACTATTGATATGGATATCATTTATCAAACCGACATTGTGATAAATTAATCCTCCTATTTTGAGGGATACATTTCCCAACCTAATCACTACATTTTCATGGACTCTTTGGTTATTGAATGACTAAATAAAATCCAGCCAAATAAGGGATAAAGCTGGATAATTTAGCAATCCAGTCTTCATCAAGGCTACCAAACACAACCTAAAGAGAGGTTTTCCCCAAAGGTGAACTTTTTCACTAAATTTTTATTTTGATTTTAATATTTGTACCAATAAATTCATTTTATTTTCGGCAATAAATATGTTTTATGGAAATTAAAGTTTTCTTGAGAGTCCACACAATACGACATGATCAAATCGGACAAGCGTTTCCATTTTCTTCTCTCAAAGCACTCTCTTTCCAAATTTCCGGTATCTTAAGAAGAAGAAACACGAAGAAGGATGATTGCGAGTACCAATATTATCTCTTGCAACTTCTCTACTCTGCCATTCAAACCCAATTCTTTTCTTTCAAAATCTCCAACTTATCTGAGAACCTCATCCTTTCTGTGTTCCAATTTGAAAAACAGCGAAAATATCTCCAGAATCTCTTCTTTTCTTCACAGGGAGAAGCTGCGGAAAAAGGGTCGCCTCCACACATGCCAGAGCTCATCCAACACTAAGATTCCACCGGACCCATCTCTTGTTTCTTCTTCGGAGGGGGAAGAAAATGAGAATCTTGTTGATAGAGTTGAAAATCGGGACGGTGGTAATGGAAGTGGGGAGGATAGGGATTGGACGACGTCGTTTCTGCTCTTTGCTTTCTGGGGTGGCCTAATGTACTATGTCTTCTTCCTCGCTCCTAACCAAACTCCGGTACAATTGCGTTGTTTTTGTTTCATCTTTATTTTGGGCATCAGTCTGATTCTATAATATTTTGATTTTGAACAAATTTTAGGCGACGGATTCTTATTTCTTGAAAAAGCTGTTGAATTTGGAAGGCGATGATGGGTTCAAAATGAATGAAGTTTTAGTAGCTTTATGGTATATTATGGGACTGTGGCCTTTGGTTTATAGTATGCTTCTCCTTCCTACTGCTAGAAGGTACTCTATCCAAAACTTTTCTTCCAATGCTGCTAGTAGAATCAAGGTTGTGTGGATATCTATCTCTGTTCTTCAAGTTCATAAAAATGGAAAGCATTTTTTCGGGCAACTTTTCGAAGAAAGAATCTATGATGCTTGGGATTTTTTCTCTTCCATTCTTATCTGTTATAAATCTAGAGAATGGAGTGGAATTGATTCGTTTTTTGTTAAACTTTTTTATCTTTTGTCCGGGCTTCTAAAAAGTTCTAGGCGGACCGTCACCCACCCTCTACCATATTTATCCGATAATTCTTCTATATTTGATTCAAATACAAAATCAACGATATATTCAGGCCCGGGGCCGAAGAGAGCGGGGTAATCGTCGGTGCCACGAGGTTGCACGGACAATGAGCTGCTCCTGGAAGGCTTCTAGGCGAAGAGAACATGAATGAACCAATCTCGCACCGGAATGAGAGAGATTCCAAAACTGTTCAGATATGGGACTGTACAGTTGTGGAGGGTTTAAAAGATTTGATTGGTACTACTCATATCAAGAAGGTGCATATTCTTTTCGGTAGCTCATCATATAAGAACTTTAATGTTAAGCGTGCTTGACTTGGGGCAATTATGGGATGGGTGACCCATGAGAAGTTTCTTGGGATGTGTGTGAGTGTGGACATGATCACGCTGGAAAGACCCGTCTTGCTACAGTGAGGACAATCGTCGAATATGGGGCATTTTAGTTGGTATCAGAGCCGATCTCTCCTAGTATGATGTGGTTTGGGGACAAACCAAGCGAAAGCTGGTGGGCATGTGATGCCGGGGCCGAAGAGGGCGGGGGGCGATCGCCGTTGCCACGAGGTTCCACTGACAATGAGAGGCTCCTGGCAGGCTTCTAGGCGAAGGGAAGATGAATGAACCGATCTCGCACCGGAATGAGAGAGATTTCAAAACTGTTCAGGAATGAGACAGTGCAGTTAAGGAGAGCATAAAAGATTTGACTGGTACTATTTATATCAAGAAGATGCATCTTCTTTTCGGTAGCTCATCATATAAGAATTCTAAGGTTAAGCGTGCTTGACTTGGGGCAATTATGGTATAGTGATCCCTTGACAAGTTTTCTGGGGTGTGTGTGAGGGAGGACATAAGCACGCTGGAAATACCTGTCTTGGTACAGTGAGGCGGTCGCCTAGACGGATTTTGAGCCGCCTAGGCAGCTACTAGGTAGTCTAGCGATCGATTTTTTTAACAGAGTCCAAAGCAACTGTATTTTTAAAAATCGGGGCGGTGGACGACTGCAACGCTTTTTAAAACACTGGTTTTGTTAGTTAGTATCATGTAACAGGGCCACCATTAGTTGGTGAAACTTTTTATCTCTGTCTCATGGGAATAAAAAGGTGTTTGGAAGCAAGAATTGGTTGCCTATTCTCTCCTTGCTCTGTATGCGAAACAATTATCGAACATGTTTGAACTATTGTACAGCTACTGCCTACTCGAATTAGCTATAGTTTTTATTATAACAGCAATGTCGAGGAATAAAGGTACAAGTATATTGACTATTGGTATTGTTCGTTTTCAGCAGCTCAAGAAGCAAGATTCCTCTATGGCCGTTTCTCATACTTTCATGTTTTGGAGGTGCATATCTCTTAATCCCTTATTTTGTTCTGTGGAGACCACCAGCTCCAGAAGTTGAAGAATCTGAGATAAGGAGATGGCCTCTGAATTTCTTGGAATCAAAGTTGACTGCTGGGGTGAGGAGATTCTTAATCTAGGAGAATTTTTCTTTTATGTTAGCATGTGGAATCTTTGTAATGTTTCAATCAAGTCTTATAAACAGTCTTTATCATAATGGGTAAGAAGTTCATACTCTCGACCAACCGAATGAAAACAAACACTTTGATAGCCATGATGGTTTTTACATTGTTTGAAACTTTAAGATTTGTTTCGATTGTGCTGAAAAAAGTTGGTTAACATTGCATTTGATTTTACGATGCAGTAAATACCTCTTGACACTCTCTTGATGAAGTAGACTGTCATGTCTGAAGTTTTTCTTAAAAATTGAATCAAAATAAATTTCTGCTCAACCAATCATCTTTGTATGATAATCCTATTACATTTTAAAAGTAAAATTGTTTCTGATCTGTTATTTTTCGTTTTTATGCCCAATTTTATTAATTTCTTGGGAAAAATGGTAGTCTGTGTTATCTCTTGGTTTGCACCCGAATTTCTTAATATCTTGGGAAATATGTTGCCTGAATTATTGCATATCAGCTTACATTTACTGCAGGGCTGGCTATCATAGTTTATGCAATGTTATCTGGAGGGGATGTGTGGAAAGAATTTTACCAATACTTCCGAGGAAGCAAATTTGTGAGTATTTTCTCTCTTGCTGGATACTTTTAGATTAGGAGGATAACTGGATCGAATATCACGATATAAATATGAAATGTATCGAGGAAAACTGAATTTTCATGCACTGATTATTTTATATATGTGGTATGTCTACACGTGAATCAAGTCTCACCTAGCCAAAATACAGATATATTTTGTATATGCAATTTCAAACTAATGCATCTTCACGAGGATTCTGGCCTTGTGCTTTGTAAGGATCATATTGCGAATAAGTCAGAAATCAAGATGTTTATGCGAACCAATTAAGCACGGCAAAAGGAAGACTGATAAGTTTTATTAAAGTTCTTAAATGAATGATTTACCAGTTAGATTAGGCCCCGGTTCATCATTTTGCGGTTATTTCGATGCAAATTTTCTCGAAGATCGGATAATTTGAACTGATAGCCTTGTTATCCAGATTCATATTACCGGAATCGATTTTTCTTTGCTATCAGCATTCGCCCCCTTCTGGGTCTACAATGACATGACTGCTCGAAAGTGGTGAGATTTCTGTTTCAACGATTACTCATTATTATTCGGCCCCCAGCCCCGTTATGAGAATGATATATATGATCGATCTTTTAGGGATGGCAAACGCTCGTGGCTGCTTCCTTTATCGCTAATTCCATTCTTGGGTCCGGCCCTATATCTTCTCCTACGACCATCATTACCAGTAGCTTCAACCTCATTAGAAGGGGCTTCAGTAGATGATGTGTGATTCGAAAGTTTTCTTTTTACGGTCTGGATTAGAAAAAGAAGCTCTGTAGGACAGCTGAGATACAAATCTGTATCATCAAGAAATTACCTGGAACTTTATTTTTGTAATCCGAGAGACGAAGCCGAAGAAGGCGACATGCTGCAGCTATCCTCGTAGTCCCATACTACATTCTGCTAGAAAAACCATGGTAAAAAATGAATCATATATGCTCAAAAATGTAACAATTACAGTTGTAAAACTAGAATCTTGTTTTATTTAGACAGATTTGCGGACCTTTCTAGCTTTTATTCACTTGTGATTATTTGTTTTTGGGGGTGTTCCAAAAATTGGCTTCAATTATGATGCACTGGGAGAAGATGTGGGTTTATTATCAAGTCGTCTATCAATCGAGGGGACACAATTGTTAGAGTAGTTTTATTGACTCTTATATAAAATAATTTTTATTTTAATAATATTTTATTAATGTATCTAATTGTAGTATTTATTTTATCTGTATACTCATGCAAGCTGCAAAGATGAAACCATTGAATATTAAAGGTACCATGACATCTGCTTGATAACGTGAGACGGTGAAACTCATTAGAAAGTGTATCGTATATTCTAAACAGATTTTTAGATGAATCAACTGCTTTTGTAAGGTTCAAAATGCGATAACGTAATCCAACTGCATGTAAATCTAGGAAAAATGAAAATGACTAGTTAAATTATTTTAATTGTATTTATTGAATATGATAGACATGTTTACATGTTTAAAATATGGCTTTCTATTAGAATGCATAAAACTATGTTTTGAAGGTTATTCAAGAAGCGATTGAGGAACGAAGATTGGGGACCGTAAAAAGAAAATATTTTTATCAAATGATTATTTTTAATTATTTAATATATATAGTATATTTAATGTGTTATGTTCGAAAATGGCAAATTTTAAGACGTTTTTACGCGTCGAATCGTATTTTAAACCGGTAATCAATTTTTGATGAAAATAGGAACTTTTTAAGAACTTGGCTAATATTTTCGAAAGCTATCGTAAACGAAATATTTTAACTACTATCTTATGGGCCTAGTATACCTATGTTATTGGGCCTAAATCCCTACCCAAGTATTTTATTTAAAAACAAGTGTCCGAAACCCTAAACTATAACATAAAACACACGCACACCAAGCCTAAAAAATACTAGGACTTTCTCCTTACCACACACACGGCCACACACACGTTTTGAAGGAATTCTCGTCGGTTTTGTGGCTAAAAAATGCAGCACGTTTCTTCCCCGTCTCTCTACCAACGTCCCTTGCGTCAAAGATTGTTTTTCGTACGTTAAATATGAAAAGACACGCCTAAATATTCCTTCACTCATCGTTCATATCATATTATATGTGTTAATACATGTGTGCATGAAAACATGATTCACTTTTTTTTTTCGATTTTATGGCAAAACATGAGTTTTTATGTTTTTAATTTTATGTTTGTGATACACAAAGGGGATGCCATGATAGGGCTATAGGAAGTGATGTTTTTCAGTATGTTTAAGGGTCTATAGGGGCATGGATAAAGGCCGGACAAGGTAGGGTAACATGCTGAACGAAAATTTGGGTTTTACAAGACTAGGGTTTCGGTTTTTGATGGCTTGAAGGGGCAGGTTGTGGGCTTCTCTTAGGTCACGTCCAGAGGTCCCTAGAGGGTCGAGTCATGGTCCTAGATAGGCTAAAGGATGGCTGGTGCAAGGGATAGGGCATGGGAGGCTAGGTTGGGTCGCGCAAGCTTGAAGGGCACGACTTTATGGTTGCAAGTGCTAGCTGCTGTAAGGCTGGTCCAGTAGGGTCTAAGGGGTTCGGTTAGGGATCCAGTAGGGTCAGCTAGGGCCTGTCTGGTTCGGCTGTGGGGCCCTTAGCTCCTAATCGTTATTACAATGCACTTTGATTAGGGTTAACTAATTACAGAGAAAAACGAGTTTAAAATTTCTTTACAATGAGCCCAAAATATCTCTTCTATAATTTGAATACTAAAAATAGTATTTAATCCCAAATCATAAAACACGCCCACACATAATCGAAGCCAATCACATACAAACAACTCATATCCTCGGGACATGCCTCGGTATATAGATACATATACATATATACTGGGAACAAGACATAAACATAAAACCTCAGCCCAAGCTGTGGCTCCCTCCAGAAGTACCCTCTCCGGTCTCCTTGATATCCTGGAGTACCTGCCATTGTCCACACACAAAGACAACAACAGCCCCCCTTGGGGGTGAGCAAAGATCCGTATGGAACAACCAATCATATATACCACAGATAGTCTAACCAATGATATATGGTATGCAATGCATGTATGTCGTGGAGATATCAGGTCAAATGCCCATCCACTGAGCACATGTAAGAATCAAACGAATCGCTATCAAATCAATGCTCGAGCTGGACACACCGGCCAATATGGGATACTCGTATGATAGTGTCGGCAAAGCGCCATCAAATCCCAAATCTCATATCCAATCATATGGGGCCACAATTGTCTATGCTTTGCGGGTCATATAATATCGGCATAGCGATTGTGTTCACAAACCCCGGAATCCAATCCAATCATATCAAGGTATCCAAGGATTATAGCTCAACGTGCATGTCATGTATCGATGTATGCATAAAATGATGTGTGTTAACAAAACATTAATTTTATACATCGATATCTCAATCTCAATGTCATGTATGCCACATCAATCAACAAATAAGGCATATAGACACATAATCTCATTCCAATCAATCAAATCAATCCGACATATATCATATAATACAGATACTTGTCGTATGTTACCCGGTCGCAACATACCTCAATTCTTCGTTTCCAGTTGATGTAGCCTAAAGATATTGATATTACACTTTATCTACATCAATAACATACTCATTCCCATCAATAACATACTCCAAAATCATTAATATGAGTTTCAAATATCATTTGAAACTTCAAAAATTCATATCAAATCAAATTCATATCATAATTCAATTTCGACTTCGAATATGAGTTTCTTATCGGTTATTCTATCACATATCAGAAATTCAACTTCAAATACATGCTATTCCAGCACTTTGATATTTAGAACTGCTGGAACTAGAAGAAAATTACCTCAGTCAGAAGCCCTCAACGCGACGATCACAAATATATAATTTGTTTCGCGTTTAGACAGCGTTTCGAAGTCGATTTGGACGGAAGAAATCGAAATCTCGAACTTTCCTCTCGAAACTACGGTGAAGAAATGAAGAAGAAACAAACAAAAATCTGATTCTTATCTCCACCGCTCTCGCGTTCGGGCGGTAGAATTTTCGCGCCCGAACGCGAGACATTCTGCCCCCGGCTTTCACTTGTACCGCGCTCGGGCGGTCACAAACTACCGCTCGGGCGCGGCATGTTATGTCCAAATGCCCCTTGCTTCGCGCTCGGGCGGTCATAAACTACCGCTCGGGCGCGAAGTGCTCTGCCCGAACACAATTTTCATATACCCTGGCGCTCGGGCGGTCACTTTCTACCGCCCGGGCGCCACACGTTCTGTACAAATATTTATGTTTGTACTAAATTGGCGTCCGGCCTCTCCACTCGAGCTCTTACAACGTCAATTCATATTCAATATTCATTTTCTCAATTTCATTGTCATAATATACATCAAATGTATAATCACCTATCAAATTCATGAATTATCAATAATCATATAGGATTTACGATAATACGATACACCTTACATTTCTCCCCTTCTTAAAGATTTCGTCATCGAAATCTCAAACATCTCTATATACATAACATTGGCAAACATACATATGTCACCAGTTATAGTACATATCAAAACTAAAATCAGAAAAAAGATCAGAATACATCGAATACAATGGAACAGATGGACTAGCATCAAACAAATGCGGATACGAATGTCGCATCTTGCTTTCCAATTCCCACGTTGACTCTTCCACACCATGTCGTGTCCATTGTAATCGAACCAAAGGGATCGATTTATTTCTCAATATCTTTTCCTTTTTATCCATAATTCGAACAGGTTGTTCGACATAGGAAAGAGAATGATCAAGTTCCATCTCATCAAGTGCAAGTACATGTGATGGATCCGGTTCATATTTCCTCAGCATAGAAACATGAAACACCTCGTGAATAGCAGATAGAGCTGGTGGCAATGCCAATCGATACGCAAGATCACAAACTCGATCCAGAATTTCGTATGGACCAACATAACGAGGAGATAGTTTCTCTCACATGCCAAATCGAACAGTGCCTCTAAAGGGAGATATTTTCAAAAAACACTCTGTCACCTTTCTGGAATTCCAAGGGTCGTCTTCGTTTATTCGCATAACTCGTTTGACGATCCTGAGCAGCTTTCATCCGCTGCCGAATCAACTGAACCTTATCGTTCATTTCCTGTATCATTTCAGGTCCAGTCAATTGTCTCTCACCAATCTCATCCCAGAATAACGGTGATCTACATCGTCTCCCATATAGAGCTTCAAACGGTGCCATACCGATACTCGTCTGAAAGCTATTATTATAAGAAAATTCAACCAATGGTAAGGCATCCTGCCATCCCATTCTGAAGTCCATCACAATAGCACGCAACATATCCTCTAAAGTTTGAATCGTACGCTCGGTCTGGCC
The DNA here is from genome assembly GCF_025594145.1 of Primulina tabacum. Classification (NCBI taxonomy): domain Eukaryota; kingdom Viridiplantae; phylum Streptophyta; class Magnoliopsida; order Lamiales; family Gesneriaceae; genus Primulina; species Primulina tabacum. The sequence goes on from NC_134564.1 coordinate 23,031,928, forward strand.
ATCAGTTTGAGGATGATAAGCAGTACTCATAGCCAAACGCGTACCCATCGTCTCCTGAAAACTACCCCAGAATTTAGAAGCAAATCTGGGATCACGATCAGATACAATCGAGACTGGCACACCATGCAGTCTCACAACATTCTCAATGTATAAACGGGTCATTCTCTTATAAGGATAAGTCCGTTCATACGGAATAAAATGCACAGATTTGGAAAGCCGATCAATAATAACCCAAATAGCATCACAGCCCTTGGGCGAACGAGGTAACTGAGTCACAAAATCAATAGCAATATGTTCCCAATTCCATTTTGGGATTTCAAGACTATGGAGAAATCCCCCCGGTTTCATTCTCTCGGCTTTTACTTGCTGGTAGACAAGACATTTCGAAATAAACTCAGCAATGTCCTTCTTCATACGTTTCCACCAGAATTGAGGTCTCAATGTCAAATACATCTTTCGACCTCCAGGGTGAATACTGTATTTACTACAATGAGCTTCTCGAAGAAGGGCAGATTTCAAATCAGAATCATCAGGAACTACCAGCCGACCATTAAGTCGTAAAGAACCATCAGAAGAAATTTGAAATCCAGACTGATGTCCAGCAGATACAAGTTCTTTCGACTTTTGGATCTGAGCATCGCTTCGTTGGGCCTTTCTTATCTTCGATATCAAATTCGGCTCAATTTGCAATGCTGAGACAGCGACAGAATTCCAATTCGAGTGAAAAGTCCAGCCAAAAGTACATATAATCTCGTGTACTTTGGCGACACAAACAGAGGCTAAAACAGAATCATAAACTTTCCGACTAAGGGCATCCGCAGTAACATTCACCGATCCAGGGTGATATTGAATCTCACAATCAAAATCCTTCAGGAGATCCATCCATCTGCGTTGCCTCATATTCAAATCAGATTGAGAAAAGAGATATTTCAGACTCTTATGGTCCGAATAGATAACAAACTTTTCTCCGTACAAGTAATGGCGCCAAATCTTCAAAGCAAACACAATGGCAGCCAATTCGAGATCATGAACAAGATAACGTGTTTCATGAGATTTCAATTGACGAGACGCATAAGCAACCACTTTGCCATGTTGCATCAGAACACAGCCCAAACCTTTACCAGACGCATCTGTACACACCACAAATCCTCCGGTACCTGAGGGAATAGTAAGCACACGTGCTATGGTCAATCTCGTCTTCAATTCAAGAAAACTAGCTTCACATTCATCTGACCAAATGAATCGCTGATTCTTTTGTGTCAGTTGAGTAATAGGTTTAGCTATTTTCGAAAATCCTTCAATAAAACGACGATAATATCCAGCCAAACCCATGAAGCTACGGATCTCAGGAACATTCGTAGGTCTTGGCCAATTCAACACAGCTTCGACCTTCGAAGGATCAACAGATATGCCATGTTTCGAAATGACGTGGCCTAAAAATACCACTTTGTCCATCCAGAAATTCACATTTAGACAATTTAGCATATAAATGACTAGTACGAAGAGTTTGAAGTACCAGTCTCAGATGTTCAGCATGCTCCTTTTTCGATTTCGAATACACAAGAATATCATCAATAAAGACGATAACGAATCGGTCAAGGTAATCTCGGAAGACCCGATTCATTAAATCCATAAAGATAGCAGGAGCATTCGTAAGACCAAAAGGCATAACCAAGAATTCATAGTGGCCATACCTCGTACGAAAATCAGTTTTGGGCATATCTTTGTCTCGAACACGTACTTGATGATACCCAGAACGAAGATCAATCTCCGAGTATACAAAAGTACCCAGAAGCTGATCAAATAAATCATCAATACGAGGAAGTGGGTACTTGTTCTTCACAGTAGCCCGATTCAGTTGCCTATAATCGATACACATCCGCATCGTACCATCTTTCTTTCGAACAAATAAAACTGGAGCTCCCCAAGGTGATACACTCGGTCGAATATATCCCTTATCGAGAAGATCCTGTAATTGTTCTTTCAATTCTTTCAATTCCAGAGGTGCCATGCGATAGGGATCTTTAGAAATAGGCGCAGTCCCCGGCACAAGATCAATACTAAACTCAACTTCTCGATGAGGAGGAAAATCGGGAATCTCATCGGAAAATACATCCGAGAATTCTTTCGCAACAGGAATCTCAGATAAAGAAGGCTCCATCTTCAAAATATCAATAGCGTAGATAAGATAACCCTCATCTCCGCTAGTCAACAATCGGGACATTTCCAAGGAAGATACCAATGGAATTTTGGCTTGGGAACCCTTGCCATAAAAATTCCACTTGGGTCCATCAATCGGTCGAAATCGAACTACTCCATGAAAGCAATCCACAGTAGCTCGATTCGTTGTCAAGATATCCATGCCAACAATACAATCAAAGTCGTGCATTGGGAGGACAATCAAATTCAGAGATACCACATTATCCTCATATATCAATACACAATTATGCACAACTTGCTCAGACAAAATAATCTTCCCTACTGACGTGGCTATCGACAAAGTATCATACAACGGGGTACACTCAATATCGTGAGATGCAACAAATGCATGAGATATGAATGAATGAGATGCTCCTGTATCAAATAAAACACGTGCAGAATAATCGCAAAGCGTGCAAATACCTGCAATCACTCCTCCAGGAGCTTTTCTCGCCTGATCCTCAGTCATGACATACACTCTCACTTGAGGAGGAACTTGGGCACTCTGACCACCCGGTCCTCGATATCGTGGGACACTCGACTGCTGAAAAGATGGAACAGGAACAGCAGGTCTCATCATACCAGGGCCACCTCTAAATCTTGTCTGGGGTTGAGAAAAAGTCGTACCCCTGTTCGGACATACTCGAGAGAAATGGCCTTACTGCCCACATTGATAACAAGTACCAAACATACCTCGACACTGATCGATAGTATGTTTACCCCCACAATGGCTACAATAGGGTGCAATCACAGGACCCCCTTTCTGTGATCCACTAGAGCTCGAAGAAGACGAAGAAACAGAACCAGTCTTCTTGAACTTCTTACCTCTCGGCCGCAAAGTAGGCTGCTGAGCTGACACCGGAGGTGGAGGAGTATACTATGGACCTCCCCGCCTAAGTCCAGCCTCGGCTGCCTTGGCTCGTTCCACTGCCTCTGCGTAGCTGGTAGGCAATCCAGAAACAACATAAGTATATAAAACAGGACCATCTAGTGTGGGGCCCTTAGCTCCTAATCGTTATTACATCACAATCTGATTAGGGTTAATTAATTACAGCGGAAAACGAGTTTAAAATTTCTTTACAATGAGCCCAAAATATCTCTTCTATAATTTGAATACTAAAATAGTATTTAATCTCAAATTATAAAACACGCCCACACGTAATCGAAGCCAATCACATACAAACAACTCATATTCTCGGGACATGCCCCGGTATATAGATACATATACATATATACTGGGAACAAGACATAAACATAAAATCTCAGCCCAAGCTGTGGCTCCCTCCAGAAGTACCCTCTCCGGTCTCCTGATATCCTGGAGTACCTGCCATTGTCCACACACAAAGACAACAACAGCCCTCCTTGGGGGTGAGCAAAGATCCGTATGGAACAACCAATCATATATACCACAGATATCTAACCAATGATATATGGTATGCAATGCATGTATGTCGTGGAGATATCAGGTCAAATGCCCATCCACTGAGCACATGTAAGAATCAAACGAATCGCTATCAAATCAATGCTCGAGCTGGCACACCGGCCAATATGGGATACTCGTATGATAGTGTCGGCAAAGCGCCATCAAATCCCAAATCTCATATCCAATCATATGGGGCCACAATTGTCTATGCTTTGCGTGTCATATAATATCGGCATAGCGATTGTGTTCACAAACCCCGGAATCCAATCCAATCATATCAAGGTATCCAAGGATTATAGCTCAACGTGCATGTCATGTATCGATGTATGCATAAAATGATGTGTGTTAACAAAACATTATTTTATACATCGATATCTCAATCTCAATGTCATGTATGCCACATCAATCAACAAATAAGGCATATAGACACATAATCTCATTCCAATCAATCAAATCAATCCGACATATATCATATAATACAGATACCTGTCGTATGTTACCCGGTCGCAACATACCTCAGTTCTTCGTTTCCAGTTGATGTAGCCTAAAGATATTGATATTACACTTTATCTACATCAATAACATACTCATTCTCATCAATAACATACTCCAAAATCATTAATATGAGTTTCAAATATCATTTGAAACTTCAAAAATTCATATCAAATCAAATTCATATCATAATTCAATTTCGACTTCGAATATGAGTTTCTTATCGGTTATTCTATCACATATAAGAAATTCAACTTCAAATACATGCTATTCCAGCACTTTGATATTTAGAACTGCTGGAACTAGAAGAAAATTACCTCAGTCAGAAGCCCTCAACGCGACGATCACAAATATATAATTTGTTTCGCGTTTAGACAACGTTTCGAAGTCGATTTGGACGGAAGAAATCGAAATCTCGAACTTTCCTCTCGAAACTACGGTGAAGAAATGAAGAAGAAACAAACAAAAATCTGATTCTTATCTCCACCGCTCTCGCGCTCGGGCGGTAAAATTCTCGCGCCCGAGCGCGAGACATTCTGTCCCCGGCTTTCACTTGTACCGCGCTCAGGCGGTCACAAACTAGCGCTCGGGCGCGGTATGTTCTGTCCAAATGCCCCTTGCTTCGCGCTCAGGCGGTCATAAACTACCGCTCGGGCGCGAAGTGCTCTGCCCGAACACAATTGTCATATACCCTGGCGCTCGGGCGGTCACTTTCTACCGCCCGGGCGCCACACGTTCTGTACAAATATTTATGTTTGTACTAAATTGACGTCCGACCTCTCCACTGGAGCTCTTACAACGTCAATTCATATTCAATATTCATTTTCTCAATTTCATTGTCATAATATACATCAAATGTATAATCACATATCAAATTCATGAATTATCGATAATCATATAGGATTTACAATAATACGATACACGGTCCTTACATCGGCCATGGGCTAGGGTCGAAGGAATTGAGGGTTTGTTAAGCTAGGGTTTCTTCGAAATCGTGCAGAATTTTCAGCAAGGTTCTAGGCTTGTTCAAGGGTTCTAAATGGTTTGATTTGTGTTGTATAGGGTATGGTTATGTAATGTCCAAAAATCAATCCTCGTAAACCACGTGAATGCAAATTATTGAAATTGCTTTATTAAATTGATTTTAAATGCTCAAATGATACATACTATATGATTGAAGGTCCAATTGCATGATTTAATGAAAATTGAAGATTTTATCCGAACATTTGATAATAGGCTGGGAAAAGGAGACCGAGAGCGACCGGTATAAAAATATTTTTTGATAAATTTTTTAAGGCTCGATAAAATGATCAAATATGATTAAAATTTTCTTAAAATGTTGGACTTCAAATTAATTTACGTGAGTGGCTCGATTTTATCCACAAAGCCGATTTTGGGCAAATGAAGGACTTTTAATGCCCAAAAAGTATTATTTTTCGAAACAAATTTTTGTAAACTTTTATTTTACAATTAAATAAGTCTTAATGGGCCTAATTTACCTAAGACTAGTGGGCCTAATTATTCCTAAACTAAAAACCCAAAACTCTAACCCATTAACACCTAAATTTTCGTAAATAATAAAAAAGAAACATAGGGTTCTTGAGACTCCATAGAAGCCGAAACCTTCACACAACTCACACACAAAATTTTCGAGAATTTGGAAATTCAAGGTCGTTCGTCGCCCGTTCGTCCTCCTTCGCAACTCACGCCAACGATCGAATATTCGAGCGTTTTTAACGCAAAGGCACGCTACTAAACCTTTGTTTTGCACATTCAAATCATATTATCTGCATGATTTATGTGTTTTAGCATGAACAATATTTGAGTACAAATCGCTTAACGATTTGAATATTATTTTCAAAGTTTTGATGATTTTTATGTGAAACGTCTACTACTAAAATACTGCTAATTTTATTTTTGTAAGCTATTTCCAAAAATTACTCAAACACACGTATTTAAAAAAAATCATTCAACTACTGAATAAAAATACTGCAGTTAAATAAAAATCTAAATATCAACAAATCCCTAGACTACTGTTTCAAAAAAACTTCAATGCAATATTCGAAATCATGTCAAATCCTCAACATGAAAAACAATGTGAAACGTAAAACATAATGTATCAACTCTGACTCATAAACATAAAGTGCGGAAAAATACAAGGTCCTCAGGTCAACGTACACATACCCAGCTTCCGCCTACTCAGTCTTCAGCGCCTCCAGTCTCCACATCATCATGCTCACCTGCATCATTCACACCTAGTGAGTCTAAAGACTCAATGCAACCTGAATCGTTATAACAAGTACATATACATAGCATGCAATTGTGAAAAGTACCACAATTAACATACATTTCATGATCTTAAAAGCATGAACTTAAACATATCATGTCAAAGCATAATGTGTCCATAACATATCTCATCATATCAACATATACGTGTTCATTTTCTTTATTTGAAATCAGATCATTAGTTTTGACTTTCGTATCAGCTGTAGTCGATGGATCCATCTACGTATAACCGTGGTACTCGACGGTGGGACATCAACGACAATATTACCCATCCACTGAGCCTTGGCCTTCCATATTCGTGTTCGTGTATATATTAGTAACAACGAACTCTCATCCTTCAAAAGATATCATCATATTCATCACTTATAAAAATCATGAATATACGTAAATTTTCTTCAAACCAAGCATTTAACGTATATTCGTATTTTCATAAAATTCATGTTCATAATATCATATACATTTAAAACATGTAATTCAGTGATCAGGGCGCTGCCATGACTGCTAACTAGACCCGTGTGCAAAATGACCATTTTGCCCCTAGAAACCCTAATTGACCATTTTACCCATGCACCTCAATATTTCGATCCGAAGCCAACCAAACTTATTAAAATGCCTCAAAACATAATTATAATAATTTCCTAGAAGTAACCTCGAGCCCATTCCGTAATCTTTACGAATCATTTTAAAACTAGGACCAAGGTCCTGGTTTTAACCGAATCAACCCGAAACTTAACCGAATTTTCCCAAATTTTAACCACGACATATTCACACCCTATTGGCCCCTAAAAACACAATTCCAGCCATTTTGAACCCCTTAAAACCCGCTGCCACTTGCTGGAAATTTCTGCACACATTCCCAGAAAACCCTAGTTGCACCTAAACCTCAAGAATTCGATCCTAGCCCAAACTAGATCGGACCAGTCTCGAACCAATCACTCCTAGCTCACCTCTGGACCCTCCTGGACTGACCTAAGCACCTCCATCAGCCCCATGCATGCATCAAATGAGATCCACACGACGCAAGCCCGAAACCTGATCGTTCAACCCTAACTCACCGCTAGCCCTTACGATCTTCCTTCCACCCGAGACCATCCATGCATGGACCTCCCTAGACCACAGCTTTGACCCACCAAGGTCCTACACCACAGCCCGGTTCATCCCTCCATGTTCGTGCTCTACACTTCCCTTCACCCGATCCAGCCGTAAGCCCTAGCTCCTCAAAGATCCTATCGGCCCTCACCAAAGCTCGACTAAATCTCGACTCCAGCACCTTGAAGCCTCAGTTCTCAGCTTGTACAGCCTTTATAATCTTAACTCTAGCAGCCCCTTGCACTAGAGTCATGGAAAAACGTGAGTACATGTCAAGCGTATGCATATTTCGTGACAAAACTATGAAAAAACGATGCAACATAATAGATAAAAGAATTTCTCATTCATAAACACACAAATCAGCATATAATGATGTGAATGATGGGAAAAACAAGAATTAGGGCGTGTCTTTGCGTATATACGCTCGAAACCTTAGAGATATTGGCATAGAACTTGCACCGGAGAGACGGAGAAATATTTCTTTGCAAAACATAGAGGATTTTCGAAGGTTAAAAGCTGCTGGAATTCGAAGAAGGCTGCTGCAGGATGATGAAGGGCGCGGTCGAAATAATGAGGAATAGGTTTAGGGATGTAGATTTTAATAAAATAATTAGTGTATAATGGGCCCTTAATTAAAATAATGATGTTTAGTAGAATTTTGAGCCATTATGCATTAAATAATCCCATTAAGCCCAAAAACACTTTCGAAAAATATTTCGTTTAGATACATTTTTGAAAATATTGTCTGAACCCTCAAAAAGTCCACCGACTTGCTAAATTTTGCATACTTGTTTAAAATATGACCCGGCGAGTAAAAATACTCTACCAAGGTCCATTTTCTAAAATCACACCATATATTTAATAATTAAAAATAATTATTTAATAAAAATATATTTCCTTAATTATCCTCGGTCTCCTTTTCTCGTTCGGCGTGAAACACTACTAAAGGCCCTAATACGTGAAACTTTAATAATCCATGCAATAAACTACATATCCATGCAATAATCATGCGTTTAATGATTTAAAATAATTAAGCACATATTTTTGTAAAACCCTAGATTGCGTGCAGTCAAGTTATGTAGCTCGAATTTCCTAGACCTTACATTATGCGTATATGAATGTATTATGATTTCCAACGGATATGTTGTCAATATAAGATGTTTAAGAAATGGAAATAGGGTCGTTTAAGGGTGGAACATAGGCTGGAACCGAGATTGGCTAAGGAAAGATGAACCTAGGGTTTCTAGGGCCACTCGAAGGCTTTAAGAGGAAAGGTGGCTCGGCTAGGGGGAGTCAGTGCCCAGGGCTTGGTTCAGGCCTTGAGTGTGGCTAGGTTTAGAGGCTAGTAGGAGTCCATGGAGGGCTGGACTCGTGGCTTGGTGGGGTGAATCCATGCGCAAACCCTAGGGGAAACTAGGGCTCGCGCACGGATTGTTCATGCAGGGAGGGGAACGCTCCTGGTTTGGGTGATTAGGCTGGTCCAGTAGGGTCTAGAGAGGACGGCTCGGGTTGAGGCTTGGTCGGGTGCAGCGATGGTCCATGGTGGCTCGGCTTGCTGAGAGCCGCAACCTAGGGGATTGAAAGAGAGGAGCGCAATGTTTGTCTTGGGGCTAGGGCCTAGGTGCGCTGGTCTAGGACGGTTCAGGGTGGTCTAGGAGGGGCTGGACGTGGTCTGGTCCTAGGTGGCTCGAGGGTGGTTCGAAAAATCGAGAAGAAACGTAACTCGATTTAAGGTTAGGGCTCAGTTATGGATTAGGCTGGGTGCAAGGCTCGAACCGTGGTTCACGGGGCTGGTTCATGGCTCACTAGGGTATTTTAGGTATGAAAAGTCCATGGTTAAAGTTTGGTAAGAAAATATAAAGTTTGGAATTAATTTGAGATTAAAACGCTTCGCGGTTTAGTTAATAAGTCAGTAAATTGAAAGGCTCGGGTTTACATCTAAGAAAAATGTTAGAAGTCAAATTTAAGCTTATATGATGATTTGGGTTATGCTCGAGTCAATAAAAATAAGAAAAAGTGAAAAGAGAGAATTTTAAAGTCCAGAGATAAAATGGTCATTTTGCGTCCCGGGTAGTACGAAAGATCTGGCAGTATCCCAAAGAATAATAATACATGTTAAATGATAAAACATTTATGAAGAAAATATGGAATTTTATGATATATGCTAAGTTGTATGATTTTTCCTGGAAAAATGCTATTTTACGAATTTCGAAGAATACGATATTTTATGAATAAAAAAGAAAGAAATTTTTTGAAGGATGTGAATTGACTATGATAAACATGATATGATATGATTGAGGATATCGTGAGGGACAAGGCCCCAGACGGAGCCCGTTTACGGGAGAAGGCCCCAAAGGAAGCTCGACGATCGTATTTTCACTTTTGACGAGTTCTAGCACTCGTCCCCATGTACAATAATGAGCTAAGACTGATCAATCGATCACAAGATAATACGATTACAGCTAGTAACTTTCAAAGATTAAACTTCACCCAAAAATGATATACGATGATGGAAAGCTTTATGATTTAATGATAGATTGAATACTCAAACAATAAATAACGTATTGAACACAAAGCTTTTTATGGATGTTCGGATACTTCAAACGCTCCTACGTCACCCCTTCTATCACAAGGATATATTTTCAATAAAGAATTTGATTGATTACAACAACTGTAATAACCCACTTCAGTTTGGACTTAAACACTGCCAACCTGAAACTTTTAGTCTCTACTAACTTATCAGCACTTCAAACTGATTTTATAACTCATTAATGTAGCACAACTGATCTAAAAAGATGAAGTATATCAATGTAACGTGCTAGTGTTTATGCTCAAATAATAGCCTGAATGCTATGAATATGACTATGAAGTGTGAGCTTTTTGTCTGTGCAAATATTGCCACTGATCTTGGATGAGTAACTGGATCTTTCAATTGTTCTCTCTTTCAAAAACTTATCAGTAGGTTTTCTTACTGAACTCCTCAGCTACTTATAGGCTTTGCTTTAACGGTAACATTGAATGCATTAATTAATACATATCCGTTGATTCATAGTTTTTGAGTGTGTCAACATTCTTCTGACAATAATACGATGTTGCAGTATTTTGTGCGCTCCTTCTGTCAGTAGTACGAAGTTGCAGTCTGATTAGTATGATTTGTGGGTTTAAACATTTCAGACTGATCAGGAGTTGGACTACTCGACTGATCAGTTGAGTTGAATTAAAGCGTCATGTTCAGTTCCAACTGATAATCCATTCACTTGACTTACTGATAATGTTATCTTTGTTCAATTCCATTATATCTGATGACCTATCTCATTAGTCTTCAGTTCGGATAATCTTCAGTTCAGATAATCTTAAGCCTGTTCAGAAAAGATGTTGGATGAACAACCAGGTGAACAAGGCTAAAACGCATATTGTCTCATCTACACACAACATATTAAGCACACACAAACTGAGAAAAACTATCTGTAACACAACAAATGGAAAGTCAGTTAGACTGGTCCAAGTCTAGGTTCCTAAAGGACTAATCAGTGTAGGACCCAAATAGATGTAGGTACCAAAAAACTTTTTTGTGTGTGATTGCAGGTAACAAGTACATAAACTAAAAATTCAATCTGATACCTAGAAAGTGGATGCTCAAGACATATGACAGGGGATGCTGATTTTCTATCCCAGCTGATCAAATACTCTGGTCCACAAATCAGTTTTGGAGATGCCTCTCAAGGTAGAACAGTGGGTACTGAATTTTCTGCACTATGGACGACCGAACCCTAATGCACCATGGTCCGAACGTTTTGACCCTACCTTGGCTTTAGGCTGGACCAGCCCTGAACTAGACCACCTTAGGACCATGACCAGCTCGAGGACTCCTTCCTTGACTGAACTAACCATGCCCTTAACCCCCAAACTCGCGGACGTGCGCAACAACCCCAAACTACCCTATCTTCGAACCACGCGAGACCAACTCAGTACCATGCACTTCGAACCACTTATGGGCCACAACCCGCCACTCACAGACCCCTCATAGCCCTGTCACGGACCCAAGAGGGTCGACTCCTTGGCTGGAATCGAGCCATGCACTGGCTGGACACACTAAAGCACTTGATCAATCCAAACCAAGCCCTAATATAACTCCTAGCTACCCATTCAACTCGACCAATCCATGACTCCAGCCCTTAGGTCCCTTGTCCCCTGACGTTTTCAGCACCCTAGCAATGTAGACCAGCAGTCCCTTACACACCATTCAAGAAAAACGTGAGTTTTGTCAAAGTTATGAAATTCTTTCATGTCAACCATGCCAAAAATGGTGGTATATGCTAGATCAAAGGTTTCCTCATACAAATTCAAATACGTCAGCATACATAGCATGAATGATGAGAAAAAGGATTATACAAGGTGTGCCTTAGCGTTTATGCGTAGGACTTGCATCGGAGAGGCAGGGAAGAAGATTTTATTGAAAATTATGGAGGCCGATGGTTGCCGCTGAAAAAAAAGAGGAGAGGCTGCTGTATTTTCGAGAAAATGGAGGCTGCTAATGAGGGAGGGGGGGCCAAGGGGTGTTAATTAGGGTTAGGGTTTGATTAAATGGAGTTTAGGTCAAAATGTACTACACTAATGGGCCTTTATTAAAAATTTAAAAGGGTTTTGAGCCCATTAGGCACTAAAATAAACTCATTAAGTCCAATAACACTCCCGAAAAATATTTCGTTTTGGTACGTTTTCGAAAATATTGCCCGAGCCCTCAAAAGTCCCCTGAATCGCTAAATTTTGTGTACCGATAAAAAAATATGTCATGGCGAGTAAAATACCCAAGAAAGCTCATTTTTCAAAAAATACATTTAAAAACACCTCATATTAAATTATTAAAATTTATTATTTAATAAAAATAATTTTCTTGATCATCCCTGGTCTCCGTTACTCGTTCGCGCTCAAAATGCAACTTTAAAACCTAATGCATAAAACTTTAAAATAAACATTAAATAAACATCTATCCATGCCATACTCATGCAACAAAATGAATAAAATTCATTAAACACATATTTTAAATAAAACCCTAGATTGTATGGAGTCGGGTTACATAGTTCGAATTTTCTAGACCTTACAATTCTCCCCCCTTAAATTGAATTTCGTCCTCGAAATTGAAAACATACCGAATAACTCTGGGTAGCAACTCCTCATCTCGGTCTCCGTCTCCCAAGTAGCCTACTCCTCGGAATAATTCAGCAACTTGACTTTGACAATGTGGATCACCTTGTTTCGGAGCCTTCTCTCCTGCCTATCTAATATCTGAGTGGGTCTCTCCTCGTAAGACAGATTCGGTGTCAGCTGAAGTTGCTCATAGTTCAGCACATGTGAAGGATTCGACATGTACTTCCGCAACATGGAAACATGGAACACATTATGAACTCCCTCTAGATTCGGCGGTAATGCAACTCTGTAAGCGAGTGTCACAACACTCTCCAGGATCTCAAGCGGCACTATGTATCTAGGACTTGAGCTTACCTTTCTTCACAAATCTCATCACACCATCCATCGGTATGACCTTCACGAACACATGATCACCAATGGCAAACTCAATATCTCTGCGTCGCTGATCTGCTTAACTCTTCTGCCGGCTCTGAGTGGCCTTCCACCTGTCTCGGATTTTGACCACTAACTCTGCAGTCTGACTGACAATATCCGGCCTCAAATCTTCCTTCTCCCCTACCTCATCCCAATAAACTGGAGACCTACACTTCCTCCCGTATAATGCCTCATATGGAGCTATACTGATCGATTCATTAAAACTGTTGTCGTACATGAACTCCACAAGAGGTAACTTCGGCTCCCAACTGCCTCTGAAGTCAATTATGCAAGCTCTGAGTAGGTCCTTGTATTTGAATCACCCTCTCTGAATGTCCGTCGGTCTGAGGATGAAAGACAATACTGAATAGCTGCTTAGTACACAACACCTGATGTAGACTCTTCCAGAATGCATACGTGAATCTCGGATCTCTGACGGACACGATGTGAAACATCTGCTGTTTAAAATACTACCAAGAACTTTTTTTTTTGAAAGCTAATTATCGAAAGTGAACATATACAAACATGCATGCAATAATTGCTAAAACTTACACTTTTTTAAAATAAGAGGAATTCCATACTGAAAAATTACTATAGTTAAAAATAATTTCAAAACTCCTGTCGGACCATCAACATATAAAAAGACAAAGTATGAAAATATCCAAAACGCTCCTATCACATAAACGCGATGTGCGGAAAAAATAAGGTCCTCAGGTTAGCTTGCGCACCATCCAGCCCCGCCTACTCAGTCTTCGGCGCCTCCAGTCTTCTCAACGATATGCTCACCTGCATCATTCACACCTAGTGAGTCTAAAGACTCAACATACCTGTAACGTTATAGCATGTACATATACATAACAAGCAACAGTTAAAAATACTCTAATGAAAATACATTTCATGATCGCAAAAATCGTATGCATAATCACAACCTGTCGAAGCATAACTATTTTCATAACATATCACTTTATATCAGCATATACGTGTTCCATTTCTTAATTTGAATTTCATATTATTATGTCAGTCGATGGATTAATCTACATGTAACCATGGTATCCGGCGGCGGGGACATCAGCGAAAGCATTACTCGTCCACTGAGCCCTGGCCTTACATGTCATCATTTCATCGTGTCATCGTATTAGTCACAACCAACTCCCATCCTTCAAAAACATGACATCATATTCATCACTTAATAAAACCATGCATATATATAAATTTTCTTAAAATCAAGCATGCAGCGTATTTTTCATATTTACATAAAAATTCATATTCATGATAATACAAGCATTTAAAACATGTCAAAACATGTTTAGGACGCTGCCAGGACTAAAAACCCGACCCAGGTCAAAATGACCATTTTGCCCATGGAAACCCTAATTTACCATTTTTACCCCCGAACCTCAAAATTTCGACCCAAAGCCAACAATACTCCTTAAAACACCTCAAAACATATTTATAAGAATTTCTTACACATAGACTTGAGCCCGTTTCAAAACTTATACGATTCGTTTTAAAACTTGGACTGGGTTCTCGGTTTTAGCCCGAATAAACTCGAAACTTAACCAAACTTTTTCCAACTTGAACCGTGACTTAAAACTACATGAACAGCCCCTAAACCATCCGTTCCAGACCACTTATGACCCACGAAACACACCCCAAATGTTGCTGTAATTTCCTACACATCCTAGCCGTACCCTAGCCATGACTCTTGAACCAAACCATCGGCCCTACACCTAACCCGCTCGGACCAGCCCCAAACCAGCCCCTCCTAGCCCACCTCTGGACCCTACTGGACCGACCTAACCACTGACCTCAGCCCCATGCACACCGCCCGACGCACACATTCGACATCTACCAAACAAGTCCCAACCGAGACAACCTACCTCCAACACGATCGATCGGCTTTGTGCTTAGTTCCAGCAGTGGTCAAGCCCTCCTAGGCCATGTCTCAGACCCACCAGGGTCTGGTCCATGGCTTGGATTGGTCCTTGCAACACCGCCTCAGCCCCATCCACCGATCTTCCCACAAACAAGCCGCAAGCCCAAGGAAACTCGTTCGGCCCTCTCCTAACTCAACAAAGTTTCGACTCCGGCCTAGAAATCCCTTCATCCTCAACGTGATCAGCCTCTTAGGACCCTCACATGGCAGCCCCTTGCACAAAGGTAACAAAAAACGTGAGTTTCAAACACTTGAGTGCATTTTTCATGTAAACCTTGCAAAAAAAATGAAGCTACATGATATAACAACATTTTTCTCATGCAATTACATAAATATCAGCATAATAATATGGTGTAAATGATTAGAAAGGAGATACATGGCATGCCTTAGCGTTTATATGATCAAAATCTGGAAGACACCCGCGTGGGACGTGAAACGGAGGGGCGGGGGAGAAGCTTTCTTGAAGAAATTATGGGGCCAATGGTTGCTGGTGCTCTGTTGCTTAAAAGCTGAGGGTTTCTGCTGAAGGGATGAGGGAGGGGGCGGTCACTTAGTTTAATTAGGGTTAAGGTTTGTTTAGGGAGGGTTTAAATGGAACTTGCATGCATAAATGGGCCATAATAAAAATTAAATAGGTTTAAAAGGATTTTGAGCCCAATTAGCATTAAAATAAACCCATAAAGCCCAATTACACTCCCAAAAAGTATTTCGTTTAGGTATATTTTTGAAAATATTGCCCGAGCCATCAAAAAGTCCAACGATTCGCTAAAAATGTGCATACTAATTAAAAATATGAACCGACGAGTAAAAATACCCACTAAGGCCCATTTTCGAAATATACACCTCATATTAATCAATTAAAATTAATCATTCAATGAAAATATTTTCCCTAATTATCCCCGGTCTCTGTTGCTCGTTCGAGTGCGAAATGCCACTTAAAACCTTAATGCATGAAACTTTAAAATAACAATGAAATAACACCTATCCATGCAATTCTCATGAAATAAAATACATAAAAATCTTTAAACACATATTTTAAATAAAATCCTAGATTGCATGCAGTCGGGTTACGTCGTTCAAATTTTCTAGACCTTACATGATGGACACTGGAATCCCATGCAGCCTGACTATCTCTCTGATATTTAGCTCTGCGTATTGAGTCAAGGTGAAAGTCTTCCTGATCGGTAGAAAGTGTTTTGATTTAATGCAACGATTGAATATCACCCAAATGACATTATAACCTCCAGTCATCCTCGGAAGCACAGTCACAAAGTCCATGATAATGTTCTCCCACTTCCAATCAGGAATAGGGAGTGGTCTCAGATTCCCTGCAGATCTCAGATGCTCGGCCTTAACCTGTTGGCACGTCAAACTCTCAGAGACGAAACGCAGAATATTTCTCTTAATGCCCGTCCACCAATAAAGAGACTGAAGATCCTTATACATCTTCGTACTCCCTGGATGGATGGAGTACATGGTGCTATGGGCCTCACTCAAGATATTTTCTCTCAAGGAATCACTGCTAGGAATCCATAGTCGGTCACAATATCTGACTATGTCATCCACAACTGTATATAACCTCCGGCCCTTAGCCTCATCCCTCTGTCTCCACTTCTATAATTGCTTGTCAGAAGTTTGCCCTGCTCGGATCCGGTCCCTCAATGTCGACTGTACTGTCAAGGTAGAAAGACTAGAAGCACTGCCTTTGGCATAAACCACAAGCTCAAACCGCTGAATCTTTGTCTGCAACTATCTCTGTACTGACAACTGAGTGATCACTGCAGTGTTCCTGCTCAGGGCATCTGCAACTACATTAGCCTTACCCGGATGGTACCTAATGTCATAATCCTTCACTAGCTCTAGCCACCTCCGCTGTCTCATGTTCAGTTCCTTCTGCATGAAGAAGTACTGCAGACTCTTGTGATCAGTGAAAATCCTGCACTTCTCCCCATACAGGAAATTCCTCCAAATCTTAAGGGCGAATACCACTACTGCTAGCTCGAGGTCATGAGTCGGATAATTTTTCTCATGATCCTTCAACTGTCTGGACGCGTATGCAATAACTTTGTCATGCTGCATCAGAACTGCGACCAAACCCAGCTTCAAAGCATCTGTATAAACCACAAACTCTCCTTGCCCTGATGGCATAGCTAGAACTGGTGCTGTGGTCAACGCCTGCTTCATCCTGTCAAAACTCTCCTGGCACTCGAGTCTACAAACAAGCATCAAGTTCTTCTTCGTCAAGGAGGTAAATGGCACTGCAATGGAAGAAAAACCATGTATGAACTTCCTATAATACTATGCTAGACCAAAGAAGCTGCGGATCTATGTCACACTCTTAGGCACTGGAAAATCTCGAACTGCCTCAACCTTCCTGGGATCGACCTCCACTCCGTCTCGGGATACAATGTGACCCAAGAATGCCACTCTGTCTAGCCAGAACTCTCACTTACTGAACTTGGCATACAGCCGTCTATCTTGTAAAGTCTGCAGTATGGTCCTCAGATACTGACTATACTCTTCTCTGCTTTTCGAATAGATCAGGATGTCGTCTATGAAAACTATGTCGAAATGATCCAAATATGGATGAAACATGCGATTCATGAGATCCATGAAGATTGCTGGAACGTTCACGAATCCGAAGGTCATCACCATAAACCCATAGTGCCCATAACGCATCCTGAAAGCCGTCTTATGAACGTCAAACTCTCTCAATTCAGCTGGTGGTATCCTGATCGGAGATCTATCTTTGAGAATACTGATGCTCCCTGAAACTGATAAAATAGATCCTCGATCCTGGGCAGTGGATACATGTTCTTGACCGTGACTCTATTCAATTCCCTGTATTCAATGCAAAGTCGCATGCTGTCATCTTTTTTTTTAACAAACTTTACTGGTGTGCCCCATGGAGAAAAGCTAGGGCGAATGAAACCCTTATCTAGCAAGTCTTAAATCAGATCTTCAGTTCCTTCTTCTCTGCAGATGCTAGATGATAGGGTGCTTTAGAAATCGGCACTATACCCGGCATGAGCTCGATAGAAAAGTCCACCTCTCTGTCCGGTGGAATGCCTGAAACATTGTCAGGAAAAACACAGGAGAAATCTCTTACCACTTCGACCTCCTCTAGCCTCTGACTGACTGGCTCGGTCACTATCACAATACTGGCCAAAAATGCCTAGCAGCCCCTCCTCATGAGCTTCCGCGCACAGATGCAAGAAATGATATGCGGCATCTGCTGGTGTGTGGCTGCATCAAATACAAATGGTTGGACATATACCTACCCGTTTTTAGAAAGTCAGTCCATACCCAAAATAATGTCGAACTCCAGCAACTATAGCACAATTAAATCTGTCTGCACCGCATTCTTCTGTAACCGAAGCTTCAATCTCTTCACTATCTGAGACGTAAACATCTGATCTCCGGACGGAATCGATACTATGAATCCCAAATCCATAGCCTCTGGTATGATTCTTAGTCTCTTGACAAAAGATTTGGATATAAATGAATGTGTAGTTCCAGAGCCTAGCAATGCGTATGTGGCTACACCTGAAATATATATCCTTCCTTAGATAAAACATACCATCAAATCTGAAGAATCGTTTGCTTTGCACCTTGAGGTGCTTCAAACAAAATATTCTCCAAGAGCTGCAATGGCTCGTCTTATAAGAATGTTAACACCGATTAATTAAATCGAATTTGGTTTTAATACCAAGCGGAAGAAACTTGAAGTAATCCTTCGCTAAGAAAGCTGTTTTATTTGAAAGCATTTTAACTTATGTAAAACTGAATAACTGAAAAGTAAAGGGTCAGTTCTCGGATGTATCAGTTGAGTTACGGTAAGAACTGAATTGATAACACCTCGAACTGATCAAATCAGTTTGAAAACAAGAGTTAATCAGTTAAGCATACAAGATAAATTTATGGATGTTTGGAGACTTCAACTGCTCCTACGTCACCTCTTCTACCACCTCGGGTAGGATCCACTAGAAGACTTTGATCTATACAACATCTTGTACAAACCCACTCAGCTTAAGACTTACACTACTGCATAATCTGAACTCCTAGCCTAGGCTGAAGGCAGCACCTTCTAGTTAACACTTCTTTAATGTCTGTGTCAAAGACAACATAGACAAGTTTAATGTCTTTGTGCAAGACTGTATTTGAGTGGTGGTGTGTGTGCGTGTGTGAGAACTGAACAAGGAATGCACCACGAAGGTGTTCTCACACACTGAGGAAAGTAAGCTTCTAAACTAAGCTGATATGACTTGAATATTACCTCTGGGCTAATTACTTCTTGAAAGTTGATAAGCAAATAAGCGTGCCATTTTTCTTTGTATCTTCACACACTCTTGTATGTTCGTGATCTTTGCTAATGGTCTTGAGCTTGTATTTATAGTGGCATTAAGACCGTACTCCAAGACTCATCACATGTGATCGTTGCAGCTTGAATGCGTTCCTTGATATATGTGTCTCGACTTTTCTGACATGCTTCCAGGAATCTCTCGGCTTTAGTCTTTGCTGCAACGTCCATTATTGTATCTTTGATCGTACAGATGCTTTTGTATCTTTGTGCATAGCTGGAATCCATTTAGATAAGCTTGTCTTGATCTGCAACTGATTGATTTCTAACTGATGCTCCTAACTGGTCATCTGAACTGATCTTCAATTGGGCTGGTGAAATCAGTTGACTCGTCGGTTGAACTGATTTCACTCTTTCAGTTGAACTAGTCAGCTGAGTTCTTCATCAGTTGAACTCTTCATCAGCTGGCCGGGGCTTCTGAAGGTCTTCTCCAGAACCACCTATCAGCTGGACAATCAGTTGAAATGTTATATGATAAATCAGTTGAGATTATTCAGTTTGGTCGATCGTTGGTGTTTTCAGATTGCATCTCGATAGCTTCAGTTTGGCTCGTTTAACTAATCAGTTCGAAGCTTGATCAGTTCCAACTTCCTGCGCACTATGTAAATCATTATAAACAAAATAACAAGTTTTGTTAACATCAAAATCAAGATTGCTGACATAAAATGTTCCAAAAATCTCCCCTTTTTTGATAATCACGGAACTTGAGCAATTACAGGGAAAAAATATTTTCAGTTCCAGGGATAGTATATTTAAAAATCGTTAAAGTTCCCCCTCAAGAACTGAATAAAAAAATGGGTTTGAAAAACAATTTTCAGTTTGAGAGTAAAAGAAAACTTCCCCCTCAATAACTGAATTAAAAACGGGTTTTAAAAACAATTTTCAGTTTGAGGGTAAAAGAAAACTCCCCCTCAATAACTGAATTAAAAACCTCATTTGAAAGCAACATTTAAATAAGCTCAAGGTAAATAGACAAATTTTTAATCATTTAAGCAATGTAGGCAATAAGTCTGGAGATATCAATTTAGTCACACCGAAACTCAACTGGATGAACATGATGTTTATTTAATAAAATAAACTTCCTTGTATTTTACATTTAAGTACAATCGGTTGTAAGGAAAATTGCTACTACAATAGCATTTTAAATAACATCAGTTACCAATCATTTTGTGCATGACAGAACTGGATATGCCAACAACTGGTTGCCTTCACCACTTGAAATGCTGCACAGATCGTGAGTTTCTTTGCCAGAAGAACAACTAATTTGCCTTGAACTTGATCTCTTTGCTGACTAACTGGTCGATCTGACTCAAATTAACTCAACTGATGTTGAACTGCATTGATCTGATATATCAATGACGCAGCGGTATATTGCTGATGATTAAGCTCCACTTTAATCCTTCAACATCCCAGCATGGATAAGCTTCGTTTGTTTGTCAGCTTAACTGTTAGGCTTGCAACTGAAATTTTGTTCACTGAACAATTTAACTGTGCATCTTGACAGGTAAAGCTCTGAACCGTGCAAGATGATTAAAACCCCAAAGCTCGGAGTCGAGAGAAGTGGCAGCAATGTTAGTCGCAGAGTCAATTCTCTCAACTCTTCGCTGTGAGCGATACATAAACATTTTCAAATAGTTTTGAAAATAATATAAAGTACTTTTAAATAGCATTTAAAACTATTTTAAAGTAAAAAAATTTAAAACATAGTTTTCTTCAAATGTTCTTCTTAGAACAACTAGCTCTGATACCAATTGAAGGATCGTTTGCTGGGCACCTTGAGGTGCTTCAAATAAAATATTCTCCAAGAGCTGCAATAGCTCGTGTTCTAAGAATGTTAACACCGATGAATTAAATCGAGTTTGATTTTAATACCAAGCGGAAGAAACTCGAAGTAATCCTTCGTGAAGAAAGTAGTTATACTTGAAAGCATTTTAACTTATGTAAAACTGAATACTGAAAAGCAAAGGGTCAGTTCTCGGATGTATAAGTTCAGTTATGGTAAGAACTGAACTGATAACACCTTGAACTGATAAAATCAGTTTGAAAACAACAGTTAATCAATTAAGTACACAAGATAGATTTATGGATGTTCGGAGACTTCAACTGCTCCTACGTCACCCCTTCTACCACCTCGGGTAGGATAAACTAGAAAACTTTGATCTATACAATACCTTGTACAAACTACTCAACTTAGAACTTACATTACTGCCTAATCTGAACTCCTAGCCTAGACTGAAGGCAGCACCTTCCAGTCAACACTTCTTTAACGTCTGTGTGTCAAAGACTATATACACAAATTTAATGTCTTTGTTCAAGACTATATTTGAGTGGTGGTGAGTGTGCATGTGTGAGAACTGAACAAGGAATGCACCACGAAGGTGTTCTCACACACTGAGAGAAGTAAGCTTCTAAACTAAGCTGATATGACTTGAATATTCTCTCTCGGCTAATTGCTTCTTGAAAGCTGATAAGAAAATAAGCGCGCCAACATAATAATTCATGCATGCAACCTAATTTATTCTAGGTTCTTCATCCCAAAGTAACTCAACAACCAACATAATAATTCATGCATTCAAGGCAGTAACTAAATGAAACTTTTAAACATAAAGGTTACTGGTGATCAACGTAGAGTCTGGCTCGACTTCTGCCTCCTCGGCATGCATCACTTAGGCCCTGCCAGTAGTGGGGCCCTGATTCCTCGGGCAGTCAGCTGCTTTATGGCCCTCTTCTTTGCATATGAAGCACTTGAAAATCCCCCACATACACTTGCCATAGTAAAGTTTTTTGCACTGTTTTCACGGCGGTCCTCCCTCCGGCTTAGGAGCCCATGTGCCTGAGGTGGTCAGTAAATCCCATTTAAATATTTTTCATGCATGCAAGTCTACTGGAAAATAAATCATTTAAAAATTATCGTAAATATTTGTCAGTAAAAGTATAGCAGTTTAAAATGGCTAAGCCCATCCAACAAAATATGCGTAAACATAAGCGAGTAAAAATCCTAAAATTCAAAATGATTATGCTCTCTCAAAACCCTTAAAAAACATCATGTGCAGAAGAAATGTGGTCCTCGGGTCGTTCACACACATCCAGTCCTCGCCTCAGAGTTCTGCACCTCCAGTCCCCTCAAAAGCATGCTCGTCTGCATCACACACGCCTATTGAGCCTAAAGACTCAACACACATGTACCAGAAATAACAAGTACATATACATAGCACACAGCAGTGAAAATGTAACGTCTACTCATTTTAAAAGTGCGGAATTATTATTTTTTTTAAAAAAAAGCTCGTATTCATAAAATAACATTTAAAATAATCATATTTATTTGATAATAAAAATAGCGCAGTTTAAAATATAGCAACATCATCCAAGTTCAAACGTAAACATAAACGAGTAAAAAAAAGTAATATCATCAACGTATAAAATGTTTAAATCCTCTCAAAACTCATAAATCAAATGCGGAAAATCATGTGGTCCTCGGGTTATGTCACCGCACCAGAGCTGCCTACTCAGAGTTCAGCACCTCCAGTCTCCCCAGAATCAAACTCACCTGCATCACACACGCCTAGTGAGTCTAAATACTCAACACACCTGTACCAGGAATAAAAAGTACATATACATGGCACACAACAGTGAAAAATATCATACTCAATATATCTTTCATGAACTTAAAAGCATAACATAAACATATCGTGTAAAATCATGTCATCTCATATCATCATATACGTATAAATTTTCTTTTTTTAATTGAATTCAGTTCATTAGTTGTGACTTTCGTATCAGCTCTATCGATGAATCCATCTAAATGTAACCACGGTACCGAGCGGCGGGGACATCAGCGACAGCATTACCCATCCACTGAGCCTTGGCCTCAGCTCATCATATCTCATGTCATCGTATAAATATACATTGTCAGTCACAACCAATTCTCATCCTTCGGAAATATCATCATATTCACCACTTAATAAAAACATGCATTTTACGTAACTTTTCTTTAAAACCAAGCATGCATCGTTTTTACCATAATTTTATAAAAATCATAAACGTGATAAATAAACATTTAAAATATCATAAATTTGTGCTCAGGGCGCTGCAAGTACCAAAATCTCACCTTGGGTGCAAAATGACCATTTTGCCCTTGGAAACCCAAAAATTTCCGTTTTACTCCTGGACCTCTAAAATTGACCCGAAGCTTACCAAACTCTTTAAAATATCCCAAAACATATTTGAAAGTATTCCAAGATGTAAACTCGAGCCAAATTCAGAACTTAGTCGATTTGTTTATAAACTTGGACCGAAGTCCCGGTTTTAATCCGAATCGACTCGAAACTTAACCGAATTTCTCCCAACTTTTTACCATAACTAATAAACATTTAAAATTTCCTATAATCATCAAAACTAGACACCTAAACACCTCGATCAAACCCTGAAAGCTGCTGCTAATTTCCCCATCCACACTACTCGACACCTATACACAACACCCATTCACATTTGCGTCCCTAGCCCAACACCAAGCGAACCAGCTCCTGACCCACCTCTCCTAGACCACCCTAGGACTCTATTGTACCAAGCGAACCAGCTCTTGACCCACTGCCCCATGCAAGCCCACGAGATTCACATAACCCTAGCCCTGCAAGGAAAGCATCCGCGCAGCTCATACACTTCTCCCCCGATCGACCAAACTTGTGGCCGGTTCCAGTAGGTCTTGAACCTCTCCAGGCCTTGACTCAGACCCTCAAGTGTTGAGCCCATGTCTCATATCAGTCCTCGAGTTGCTGGTTCAGCCCTTGCACGTGATCTACCCCAAAACCGAGCCCTCCTCTAGCCATCACTCCTTTCGGCTGCCACTAAAATCACCACCAGCCCTCATAACAATCTCATAACTCCCACTTACCACCAAGAACAGCCCCTTAGCATCAACTACTGGCAGTCCTTCGCACAGATCAAAGAAACCGTGAGCAACACAACACAACACAAAAATGTAATAACATAGTAAAAAACCGAAGGATCTCTCATGTTCTTGGATAGATCGAAAGATTTCAAGCACACATGCATACACAACAGTAATATCAACGTATGTTGTGAAAAAACGAATGTACAATGTGTTCCTGCTGGTCTTTTATGCGAGAAGATTGAAGAGGTGAGCACGGGGAAGCGCCGGAGAATTTGCTTTTGCAAGAAATGGAGATGACCGAGAACTGCAGCTAGGGAAGGCTGCTGAAAACGAGGGAGTGGTTGTTTGAATGGCGGTTTCGGCTGGTAGAAGGATTAGTTTAGGGTTATGGTTAATTATGTATTAATATATATAGATTAAGTTTAAGCAAATGGGCCCTAATTGATAATTAAAAGTTTAAAAATATAATTAAGTCCAATAAGCTTAAAATTAGGCCCATTAAATCCAAACACACTCCCGAAAAATATTTTGTGTTGGAAAGTTTTTGAAGATATTAGCCGAACCCTCAAAAAGTTTCCTGATTCGATAAAATTTACGTACTGTTAAAAATTAAAATCATGCGGCTAAAAATACCCAATAAATCCCATTTTTGAAAAATACACCTAAAAACATCTTAAAATAATAGTAAAAATTAATCGTGTAATAAAAAATTAATTCTCCTGAAAATTCTCCGGTCTCCGTTCCTCGCTCGAGTATGAAATGCATCTAGAAACCCTAATGCATGAACTTTTAAAATTTCATAAATTAAATCTTACCATGCAATAATTATGCATAAAATGTATAAAAATAATTAAACACATAATTTAAATAAAAATCCTAGATTGCATGCTTTCGGGTTACGTGAATTAAATATATGGACCTTACAGAAAATATATTGTAATCAACATACCTTTGATGCACTTAAAAAGCGTAAAAGCAGACGTGCCATATTAAATCATTGCATGTCAAAACAACTCATCATTATCATCATCATCATTATACATCATTCCCTTTGGTGAATTCAGTACACTAGTTGTGATTGTCGTACATCATTCATCATTTACGATGGATCCATCATACATAGAACCGCGGTACCTGATGGCTGTCGGACATCATTGACAGTATTACCCATCCGTTGTACCTAGGCCTCATCATCATCATTTACATATACGTCTTAAGCATTTACATACTTCGATAACCACAACTAATTCACATCCTTCAAATTATCATCATTTTCATCACTTATCAAAATCATGCACATGCGTAAATTTTATTTCAACCAAGCATGCAATGTATATTTCATAAATTCATAAAAATCGTGATCATGATTCATAAACACATAAAAACATGATAAAATGTGCTCATGGCGCTGCCATGACAAAAATCTCGACTCGCGTGCAAAATGACCATTTTGCCCCTGGAATCCCAAAATGACCATTTTACCACTGGATCTAAATTTCGACCCAAAACTTACCAAACTTCTTAAAATATCCCAAAACATATTTACAGTGTTTCTTAGACGTAAACTAGAGCCTATTTCAAAGCTTAATCGATCCGTTTTAAAACTTGGACTGGGGTCCCGGTTTTAACCCGAATCGAATCGAAACTTATTCTAAACTTTCCCAACTTTTTACCACACATTATAACCCTCTTAAATGCCCTTAAATCATGTGGGGACCCGAACGCTAACTCATCATCTTCAATCATCATTTAGATTAAATGGATCAATTAAATGCGTTAGGTAAAAAAAATTTATTTTTTTTTAAAACTGAGCACTTCATAACAATTGTCCAAAATACTACAACAAGTTATGCTCCATTTTATTCAATTTACAAGATCAAGTGCAATATATACAACAAGATCAAGGATACAAAACTTGTTCAAAATAAAGTCGTAACACTAACTAATGTTTATCAACCACATATCAAGTGTTGAACAACCAGCTCTACATCTAAGCCCGGATCACCACTCTAATCTCGATTTCCATGTTCTTCTCGACCCTGATCCTGTCCCACCTGTTGTCATGCCCACATACAAACACAATAACAGCCGGATAACTCCGGTGAGAAACATATTTTCCAGTATAAACAACGTATACATGAATTTCATACAAGCATATACAAAAGCATAAAACATTTGTCAAACAACATGTATCATAGTCTAAGAAAACATAAATTGATATAAAGCTTTAAATCAAACTCTTTAACTCTTAATCTTTGACTCGACTCTTATCTAGGGATCCCGATTTGAATAAGAACGTAACAAGTCTCCCACCTACTCTCCCATTCAAGGTGGTGGTACGTCCCTATTCCCAGACTTCGGCACACTATATCGAGTGTCTACAATAGGAGTCTATCTTTCTCCTAAGCGCTTGGATATAAACCAAACATTCAGTGACTTGGCACCTCTACCAAAGACTCATCCAAGATGTCTATGTCATAATACATGCTTTTCTATAACTCAATAGACTAAGCATATTAATCTCAAGAATTTCGAACACATCAAAGCAATAACAATTTAGTATGTGATTTTGGGAACTCAAGTCATATCTTACTCGAGTTATCTATCCCGGTTTAACATTGATTCATACCCTTTTTTTCCTCGGTTTTTGGTTTGACACAACCAATCTCAATCTTTCTTTGTTCGTTATTCTACCGGTTTCGAAGTTGAATTCTCGAGTTCGAAGCCTTAAATACCAAATCTAGAATGACATTTTCGAGAGACACAATATCAACATACAGCTCAAAGCAAGACTTGGTATGATCAATCTCAATCTAATTACGTTTCGACGGCATAACGGCGCAATTTCGAGATACCCGGCAACTCAAACAACAATAGATGATTATCAACCACTCATAACCATCAACAAATACAAACTACAATTCCAAAATCTGAACAACCCCATTCAAATATAGGCTGGAAAAATGATAACAATTGCATACAATGTCCGTTCTTCGATCCGGTTTCGATTATATGTTTATCATAATCTCAAGAACATATAACATCAATCAAATTATGACTTCTCCAACACCTAAATTTTGAACCATACAGGAAAGTAATAAAACTTACTTCCCTTCGAAGCTCTTGACGAGAAAAGCACGGAACTATGCTAGGATCGAAAATCGGATGACCGAATCTTGCACAATCAAAATTCTAAGATATGAAGAAGCTTGAGGATTTCTAAGCATGGAGGTCTCGATTCTTGCTGCTCAAATTCAGAAGTGGATGGAGGGTTGTTTACATGTTAATATGCATGGCAAGACATGTGTCACATTTTTCATTAAGCACTTCTCGCGCATATGCACGTCCAATGTTCGTGCGTATGCGCGAGACTTCCTATCTTGGCGCCTGTCTCGGCGTTTGGCTGCTCGCGCATATGCGCGCCTCATCTCCGCGTATGTGCGCGAGGTCTTCTGGCCTCCACACGTATCCCATGCTTTCCCATGTCTTCCTCAGAGCTTGTCCTTCCTTGATCACATCAATTCGTCAATTAAATGATCTCAGATTACAACGATATAATCTCAGGCATTATACTTCTCCCCCTCTGAGACATGATTTTGTCCTCGAAATCGCAGGCAGTCAAATTACATAAAATAAAAAGATATAACTGAAGCTAAATAAGAAACTCACATCATTGAAACAACTCAAGAAATTTCTGTCTCATGTATGATTCAATCTCCCAGGTAGCTTCTTCCATGCCATGACGACTCCACTGAACCTTCACCAGCGGAATAGTCTTCGTTCTGAGCTGCTTTTCTTTATGATCTAAAATCTGAAGTGGTTTTTCAAAATAACTCAAAGTTTCATCGAGTTCGGCCTCATCAGGCTGAAGAACATGAGAAGTATCAGGAAGATATTTCCGTAGCATAGACACATGAAAAACATCATGTATTCCAGATAGAGAAGGAGGAAGAGTAAGTCGATAGGTACGATTACCTATCTTCTCAAGAATCTCATACGGACCGATATAACGTGGAGACAACTTCCCTCGCTTGCCAAATCTTACAACGCCTCTGAAAGGAGAAATTTTCAGAAATACTCTTTCTCCTTGCTCAAATTCTAAAAGGTCGACGTCGACTATTTGCATATTTGGCTTGTCTATCCTGAGCTGTCTTCATTCTTTGATGTATCAGCTTTACTTTTTCAGTCATATCTCGAATTATGTCAGGTCCAAATTCAGGTACCTCGGAGATATTATCCGAGTAGAGAGGAGATCTGCACTTCTTGCCTTACAAAGCTTCAAACGGAGCCATCTCTATACTCGTCTGATAACTGTTGTTGTATGAGAATTCACAAAGTGGTAAGGAATCTTGCCAACTAGTGCCAAAGTCTAGCACTACAGCTCTAAGCATATCCTCCAATGTCTGTATAGTCCTTTTTGATTGTCCGTCTGTCTGAGGATGATATGCAATACTCAAGTGTAATTTCGTACCTTGAGCTTGTTGCAAACTGTGCCAAAAGTGCGAAGTAAATCGAGGGTCACGATCTGATACGATGGACTTTGGCACTCCATACAATCTAACCACTTTTCTGACATAAATTTCTGCCATCTGATCAAGTCTGTATGTCATTCGGTATGGAATGAAACACGCTGATTTGGTCAATCTGTCAATAACGACCCAAATCGCATCACAACCTCGGGAGGATCGTGGTAGCTTCGTAAAAAAATCCATGGAAATGTGATCCAATTTTCATTCTGGAATAGCTATGATATGCAGTAGACCTCCTGGTTTCTTCCTTTCTGCTTTCACCTGTAGGCAATTCAAACATTTGGACACAAAATATGCGATATCTGATTTCATCAGTTTCCACCAATATTGTTTCTTCAGATCATTGTACATCTTTCTGCCACAAGGATGAATAATAAAACGACTACAATGTGCTTCTATCAAAATTTGTTGTCTCAAGTCTAAACATCTGGCACAACAAAACGATTATTCACATATAACACATTATCACGAACCTGATATTCTGATTGATGCCCTGATCTGACCATCGTAATCGAATTCTGAATATTCTGATCGACTTTCTGTGTTTCTTTGATTCTTAAAATCAGCTCTAGTTCAACTTTAATGGTACAAAGTCTCAGAGGTTTACAATCTGTCTCAAATACTAATCCAGAAAGAGCTAAATCTTCAATCAAATTCGAGACACCAATCGTTGATAAGGATAAAAAACATACCTTTCGACTCAGTACATCAGCTGCTTCATTTGATTTCCCTGGGTAATATTTGATTTCACAATCAAAATTTTTCAGTAAATCAAGCCATCTCCGTTGCCTCATATTCAGTTCTGACTGTAAAAATAGATATTTTAAACTCCTACGATCAGAATAAATTTCAAATTTCTCACCATATAGATAGTGTCGCCAGATTTTCAATGCAAATACGATGGCAGCCAATTCAAGATCATGAATCGGGTAGCGAGTCTTATGTGGTTTTAATTGTCTCGAGGCATAAGAAATAACATGTCCTTACTACATCAAAACACAACCTAGTTCCCTGTGAGAAGCATCACAATAAACAACAAAATCACCAATATCTGACGGGATAGTCAACACCGGAGCACTAGTTAATCTCTTTTTCAACTCCAGAAAACTAGATTCACACGTTTCTGACCAAACAAAAGGGGCATTCTTCTGGGTCAGCTGAATAATCGGCTTAGCAATACTAGAGAAATCTTTGATGAATCGACGATAATAGCCCGATAAACCCAAGAAACTGCGTATCTCTGGCACTGATGTCGGTCTAGGCCAATTGATCACAGCCTCAAATTTGCTAGGATCAACATAAATACCATCTCCAGATATAATGTGCCTTAGAAATCCAACTTGTTTCAGCCAAAATTCACATTTCGATAGCTTTGCATATAGTTTCTCAGCTCTTAGAGTCTTTAATACAATTCTCAGATGCTCAGCATGATCAATCAGATTCTTAAAATAAATCAAAATATCGTCAATAAAGATAATCACAAAATCATTAAGATATTTCTGAAATATACGAGTCATCAAACCCATAAATACAGCTGGAGCATTCGTTAAACCAAACGGCATGACTATAAATTCATAGTGGCCACACCTGGTTCTGAAAGCTGTCTTTGATATATCAGAATCTTTGACTCTCAGCTGATGATATCCAGATCTTAAATCGATCTTGGAATAAACAGAAGAGCCCTGCAACTGATAAAATAGGTCATCAATACGAGGCAATGGGTATTTATTCTTTATCTTAGCCTTGTTCAATTGCCGATAATCAATGCAGAGTCTCATTGAATCGTCTTTCTTTCTGACAAACAGTACTGGAGCGCCCCAAGGAGAAACACTTGGTCTGATGTAACCCTTGGCTAGTAAATCCTCTAGCTGATCTTTCAATTCTTTCAGTTCAACTGGTGCCATTCTGTATGAAGCTTTAGAAATAGGTACTGTACCTGGTATCAGTTCAATGCTGAAGTCTATTTCTGGGACTGGAGGCAAACCCGAAATCTCATCTGGGAAGACGTCAGCAAATTCACATACCACTGGCAAATCTGCCAATGAAGGGCTCGACTTCAGTACATCTACTAAATACACAAGGAATCCCTCTGCTCCCTTCTGTAATAATCGAGTCATAGACAAAGCAGATACCAAAGGAATTCGAGCTCTGGAACCTTTACCGTAAAATTTCCATTCATCAGCCATCTCAGGTCTGAATCTTACAATTTTCTGGAAACAATCTACTGTAGCTCTGTACTTTGTTAGCATATCCAAACCAATAATGCAGTCAAAATCAGACAACCCGAGTACAATACAATCTAACTCTATCTCATTACCATCATATTGCAGCATACAATGTCTAACAGAATTCACTGATATAAGACATCTCCCCAAAGGTGAAGAGACAGATACTACAGTAGATAATGACTCAACAGGCAAATCATGTATCAATGCAAATCGCTCAGAGATAAAAGTATGGGATGCACCCGTATCTATCAATACATAAGCAGGGTAACCACAAAGAGAACAGTTACCTGCAACCACATCATCAGGTGCTTCCTGGGCATGTTCCTCGGTCAATGCAAACACTCTGGCCTGCTGTCTCGGAGGCTGGCTAACAGTTTGGCTTCCTCCTGGCCTCGGTTGTGACTGGGTAGTTGGTGGCTGGAAAGAGTGAACATAAGATGATCGTCTATCAGCCTGAGCCACTGATCCAGATAATCCTGCTCCCTGGGATCGTTGAGAACCTCGCTGTGGACAGACTTTGGCAAAGTGTCCCGGCTATCGACAGATGTTGCAACTACCAAACACTCATTGGCATTGCTCTGTTAGATGTCTTCCTCCACATGTTCTACAATAGACCCCTGTATAATTGGAACTCTGGCCAGAACCGGTCTGTCGTGAGCCACTGGAGCTAGATGAACTACTTTCAGACTTCTTAAAGTGTTTCCCTCGGGCTTTAAAAGTATCCTTCTTCCCACTGCTGCTACCACCACTATCAAATCTGGGAGGTGGTTGGTGGAACTGGGCTGAAGGTGGTTGCTGTTTCTGTGTCTGAGCGACATACGAAGTTCCTCGCTGCTTGATCAAGCCCGCTTCAGCTCCTTTTGCTATGTTCAAGGCATCAGCAAAATTAGTTGGTCGCCCCGTATTTACCAGTGTGAAAATATCAGGATTCATCCCATTGATAAACTGGTCAGCCACGGCTTCATCATTATCAGCAACATGAAGAGCAAAATGTAGCAAGGTAGAGAATTTGGCCACGTATTCTTCAATATTCAGATGACCCTGTTTCAGGTTAGCAAACTCTGCACCCTTGTCCTTTCTGTATGATAATGGGAAAAATCGTTGATAAAATTCGGCTTTAAAGATCTTCCAAGTAATCACCGTACCTCGATGCTCCAAAGCTCTCTTGGTTGTGAGTCACCAGCTTTTTGCCACCTCATGTAACTTGTGCCCAACCAGTCTGACTCTACGCTCATCTGTATAGTCAAGTGAATCAAACAACATCTCAATATCATCAAGCCAGCTCTCGCAATCGATAGACGTCTCAGTGCCTTTCAAAGTCGGCGGTTTGAATGACTGAAATCTCTTTAACAGTGTTTCCATAGATGTCGTTGTAACATCCATCGGATTATTTGAAGTACTACCTTGTTCTGCGGCGCTTCGAGGAGGCATATCTGATTATCAAAAATGGTTAGTAATCAAATCTAGCAAATCTGTCTCAGTCCTCCTCTGATCATCATACTTCTGATCAAGAATCGGTTCTGATTCATTCTCCAATAATACACGTTTCCAATCAAATCAGATAATCAGGTAAACATGTACTTTCTAAAGCAGTAAAACATGTTGTCATACTAGCATATAACGTTTGTAAATCAACATTATAATAAATCACATGCTAGTACCACAGAAGCAAGAAAGAAAACTCAATGTACCCCGCTCACTCGCTTCTATTTCAGTCTAAGAAACATACAGCTCTGATACCACTTGTTATGGGGACCCGGACGCTAACTCATTCTCTTCAATCATCATTTAGATTAAATGGATCAATTAAATGTGCTAGGTCAAAAAAAAAATTTTTTTAAAAAACTGAGCACTTCATAACAAATGTCCAAAATATTACAACAAGTTATGCTCCATTTTATTCAATTTACAAGATCAAGTGCAGTATATACAACAAGATCAAAGATACAAAACTTGTTCAAAATAAAATCGTAACACTAACTAATGTTTATCAACCACATATCAAGTGTTGAACAACCAGCTCTACATCTAAGCCCGGATCACCACTCTAATCTCGATCTTTCATGTTCTTCTCGACCCTGATCCTGTCCTACCTGTTGTCATGCACACATACCAAACACAACAACAGCCGGATAACTCCGGTGAGAAACATATTTCCCAGTATAAACAACGTATACATGCATTTCATACAAGCATATACAAAAGCATAAAACATTTGTCAAACAACGTGTATCATAGTCTAAGAAAACATAAATTGATATAAAGCTTTAAATCAAACTGTTTAACTCTTAATCTTTGACTCGACTCTTATCTAGGGATCCCGGTTTGAATAAGAACGTAACAAGTCTCCCACCTACTCTCCCATTCGAGGTGGTGGTACGTCCCTATTCCCAGACTTCGACACACTATATCGAGTGTCTACAATAGGAGTCGATCTTTCTCCCAAGCGCATGGATATAAACCAAACGTCCAGTGACTTGGCACCTCTACCAAAGACTCATCCAAGATGTCTATCTCATAATACATGCTTTTCTATAACTCAATATTCTAAGCATATTAATCTCAAGAATTTCGAACAAGTCAAAGCAATAACAATTTAGTATGTGGTTTTGGGAACTCAAGTCATATCTTACTCGAGTTATCTATCTCGGTTTAACATTGATTTATACCTTTCTTTCCTCGGTTTTTGGTTTAACGCAACCAATCTCAATCTTGCTTTGTTCGTTCTTCTACCGGTTTCGAAGTTGAATTCTCGAGTTCAAAGCCTTCAATACCAAATCTGGAATGACATTTTCGAGAGGCACAATATCAACATACAGCTCAAAGCAAGACATGTATGATCAATCTCAATCTAATTATGTTTCGACGGCACAACGGCGCAATTTCGAGATATCTGGCAACTCAAACAACAATAGATGAATATCAACCACTCATAACCATCAACAAATACAAACTACAATTCCAAAATCTGCACAGCCCCATTCAAATATAGGCTGGAAAAATGATAACAATTGCATACGCTGTCCGTTCTTCGATCCGGTTTCGATTATATGTTTATCATAATCTCAAGAACATATAACATCAATCAAATTACGATTTCTCCAATACCTAAATTTCGAACCATGCAGGAAAGTAATAAAACTTACATCCCTTCGAAGCTCTTGACGAGAAAAGCACGGAACTATGCTCGGATCAAAAATCGGATGAACGAATCTTGCACAATCAAAATTATAAGATATGAAGAAGCTTGAGGATTTCTAAGCATGGAGGTCTCGATTCTTGCTGCTCAAATTCTGAAGTGGATGGAGGGTTGTTTACATGTTAATATGCATGGCAAGACATGTGTCATATTTTTCATTCAGCACTTCTCGCGCATATGCGCGTACCAATGTTCGCGCATATGCACGAGACTTCCTATCTCGGCGCTTAGAATTACACCTACTCGCGCATATGCGCGCCTCGTCTTGCGCATATGCGCGAGACTTTCTGTCTCGACATTTGGCTGTGCGCGAGGTCTTCTGGCCTCCACACGTATCCCATGCTTTCCCATGTCTTCCTCAGAGCTTGTCCTTTCATGATCACATCAATTCGTCAATTAAATGATCTTGGATTACAATGATATAACCTCGGGCCTTACAAATCAACAAGAGCAGTCCCCTTAAGCCTCTCAAACAGACCCTGAAAACTTTTGTATGTTCGGAACTACGAAATCCATACAAACCCTAAAGCATCTAGCCGCGTGATTATTGATCCTAGCCAAAAGCCGACGTGTCCAGTACCTACTAGCTATGCTAGAGCCACGACCGAGCCCAAGAGATCCCTCATTGAACCATCTTAACTAATCCAACTTCCCAACCAACCAACCCCAACGCTGTACAACCGAAACCGCTCAACAAGCTACCGAGCCACCCCTCGCCCTACTCCATTCAATCTACTACTGAACCAAGACCAGCAGCTCACGGCTCTCCCTATCCCTGTCACTAACCCAAGTGGGTCAGCTTCTTGACCAGGGTTGAACCATGCACTGCTGCACCTACAAATCTTTCGATCGTGCCACTAGACGTGCTATGCGACTCAAACACACGGCCCTTGGTACCAGATGTGAATCGATCAAAACACAGCCCTAGACATCCATGTTCTGCATAAGATTCGGTCCCTACCACGCTACACCAGTAGCCCTTTGCACCAAAAACAATAGAACATGAGATGGAACCAAAAACCGTGAGCATACAACAAAAAAAGATGAAATTTCATGTCAAACCTTCAACAAAACATGCACCCAAGCTAGATCAAAAGATTACCATGCACTTACACACATTTTTACATAATAATGGCATGAATGATACATGAAAGAGAATACATGTGTGCCTTGAAGAGTAGATGCTCGAAAACTCAAAAAATCGCGCGTCGGGGAACCACCGGGGAAGTGGGGAGGAGACTTGCTTGAAAATGGAGGAAGAAAAAATGATTTGCTGCTGGTTTTCACGTAAGGGTGCTGCTGAGGAGGGGTGGGCGGCTGTTATGAAATGTAATTAGGTTTAGGTTTATTTTAATTGTAGTTTAGGTGGATTAAAAATGCACTAATGGGCCTCCAAGGAAAATAAAAAGGTTTTGAGCCCATTAAGCAATAAAAATAGGCCCATTCAGCCAATTACACTCTCGAAAAATATTTCTTTTTGATAAATTTTTGAAAATATCGCCCGAGCCCTCAAAAAGTCTTTCGAATCGTTAAAGTTTGCGTACCGGTTAAAAATATCCTTCGGCAGGTAAAAATACCCAACAAATCTCATTTTTTGAAAAATACACTTAAAACACCTCGTATTAATTAATAAAAATTAAACATGTAATAAAAATAATTTTCCTGATATTTCCCCGATTTCTGTTCCTCGATCGAGCGCGAAATGCCTCTAGAAACCATAATGTGTGAACTTTTAAAATAATCGCGAAATGAATCCTATCATGCAATAATTATGCATAAAATGCATAAAAATAAATAAACACATCTTTAAATAAAATCCTAGATTGCATGCATTCAGGTTACGTAAGATTTAAATTCCTGGACCTTACAACTATTTAAAACGTTTTAAATCATACCAACTTACAGACTTGAGGTTTGAAGACTGAGCTGCAGAAGTTGGCGGTGGCATAACCCTACACAGGACCCTTGCTTTAATATCAACTGAAACGTCTACTAATTAAAATGCTACTAGAATATTTTTTGAAAAAACTCATTTTCGAAAATATACATCTTTAAGCTTGCATACGATAAAAGTGGAGAATTTCATATTTTAAAAATAAAAGTATTCAACTATGAGTTAAACACTACAGTTAAGAATAGAAAATCATCAACCCTAGTATTATGTTTTAAAATAGTGCAAATATGACACGTGTGAAAATCCTGTCAAGCATCAAAATAATAAAAGTACAAAGTATGAAAATATCTGAAACACTCCTAGCTTAAAACATGATGTACAGAAAATACGGTCCTCGGGTCCGTGTGCTTACAACCAACCTGCCTACTCAGTCTTCAGCACCTTCAGGCTCTTGATCAAAATGCTTACCTGCATCATTCACTCCTAGTGAGTCTGAAGACCCAACACACTTGTAATATTATAGCAAGTACATATACATAGCAGGTAACAGTGAAAAGTACCGTACTAAAAATACGTTTCATGATCGTAAAAGTCGCATGCATAATCATAACCTATCAAAGCATAAATATATTCATAACATATCACATTATATCAGCATATACATGTTCATTTTCTTAATTGAATTCCGTTCATTAGTTGTGATTTTTGTATCATCGTGTCAGTCGATGGATCCATCTACGTGTAACCGTCGTACTCGGTGGCTGGGACATCAGCGACAACTTTATCCGTCCACTGAGCATTGGCCTTACATTTCATCGTGTCATTGTATTAGTCACAACCAACTCACATCCTTCAAAACATGTAATCATATTCATCACTTAATAAAACCATGCATACACATAGATTTTTCTTAAAATCAAGCATGCAGCGTATCTTTCATATTTACATAAAAAAGTCATATTCGTGATAACATAAACATTTAAAACATGAAAAATCATGTTTGGGCGTTGCCAAGGCTAAAAACTCGACCCGCGTGCAAAATGACCATTTTGCCCATGGAAACCCTGGACCTCTAATTTTTTACTGAAAGCCAATCAAACTCCTTAAAACACCTTAAAACATATTTATAATCATTTTGTAGAAGTAAACTCGAGCCTGTTTCGGAACTTACACGATTGGTTTTAAAACTTGGACCGAGGTCCCGGTTTTAACCCGAAACTTAACCAAACTTTTCCCAACTTAAACCATGACTTAATAAGACATAACCATGCCCCTAACAACCTATTTCAGACCACTAAGAACCCTCGAAATCCCCTGGTCCTTACTGAATTTTCTGCACTATGGACGACCGAACCCTAATGCACCATGGTCCGAAAGTTTTGACCCTAGCTCGGCTCTAGGCTGTACCAGCCCTGAACTAGACCACCCTAGGAGTATGACCAGCTCGAGGACTCTTTCCTGGACTGACCTAACCTTGCCCTTAGCCCCCAAACTCACGTATGTGTGCAACAACCCCAAACTACCCTATCTTCAAACCACCCGACACCAACTCAGAACCATGCCCTTCGAACCACTTATTGGCCACAACCCGCCACTCACAACCCTCTCCTAGCCTTGTCATTGACCCAAGAGGGTCGGCTCCCTGGCTGAATCGAGCCATGCACGGCTGGACACACTAAAGCACTCGATCAATCCAAACCAAGCCCTAACCGAACGCAACTCGCCTAGCTACCCCTTCAACTCGACCAAGCCATGACTCCAGCCCTTAGTTACCTTGTCCCTTGATGTGTTCAGCACCCTAGAAACGTAGACCAGAAACCCCTTACACAACCATTCAAAAAAAACGTGTATGAAATTCTTTCATGTCAAACCATGCCAAAAACGTTGGTATATGCTAGACCAAAGGTTTCCTCGTACAAATTCAAATACATCTGCATAAATAGCGTGAATGATGAGAAAAAGGATGATACAAGGTGTTCCTTAGCGTTTTGTGCTAAAAAACCAAAAGATACGTGCGTAGGACTTCCACCGGAGAGGCGGGGAAGAAGCTTTTCTTGAAAATTATGGAGTCCGACAGTTGCCACTGAAAAAAAATGAGGGGAGGCTGCTTTATTTTCGAGAAAATGGAGGCTGATAATGAGGGAGGGGCGGCCAAGGGAGGTTAAGTAGAGTTAGGGTTTGATTAGATGGAGTTTAGATCAAAATGTACCACACTAATGGGCCTTTATTAAAAATTAAAAAGAGTTTTCAGCTCATTAAGCACTAAAATAAACCCATCAAGCCCAATAACACTTTCGAAAAATATTTCGTTTAGATACACTTTCGAAAATATTGTCCAAGCCTTCAAAAGTCCCCTGAGTCGCTAAATTTTGCGTACCGATAAAAAAATATGCCCCGACGTGTAAAATACCCACCAAAGCCCATTTTTCGAAAAATAAACTTAAAAACACCTCATATTAAATAATTAAAATTAATTATTTAATAAAAATATTTTTCCTGATCATCCTCGGTCTCCGTTACTCATTTGCGCGTCAAATGCAACTTAAAATCCTAATGCATGAAACTTTAAAATAAACATGAAATAAACATCTATCCATGCCATACTCGTGCAAAAAAAACGCATAAAAGTCTTTACACATATTTTAAATAAAACCCTAGATTGCATGCAGTCGGGTTACGTAGTTCGAATTTTCTAGACCTTACAATTTTTCCACTGCATTCTTGTATATGTTTGCTAGCAGCAAAAGACGCCAGAAAAATTACCTGAGCTTGTTCGTGATGAAGCAGCAAGAAGCTGAAACTTTGCGAGAATTCATCTAGCGTTTCAACAATACAGCGCTGGAGATACCAGCTGCTACACTCGACATCATGATAAGTGCCTTTACCCCAGGACTGAGAGGAGGGGAGTTCTTTAAATCGTTGGTCAAGAAACCTCCATCAAGTTATGATGATATGTTATCTCGGGCGGAAAAATATGTAAATCTAGAAGATGCCCAGTGACATAAGAGGATGGAGCAGCGACCTAGGGGAAGTAGAGTTGAGGGAGTGGAAAGAGGAGGTAGGCAGAGAGGTGCGGGCGAGAGGGAAGAGGATAAGGCTAGGGGCAGAGGACAATTCTCATCACATGTTACTCTGAATAGGAATCGTGACAAGGTGATGGAGGTGAGGTAGCCAGAGGGGAGGTGGGATAACTCAGAAAGGGTTGAGAGCAGTGATAGATTGCCTCCGCTAGACAGATAAGAAAGATCCTCATCCGGGAGTCGACCGAGGTCTTGCCCGTCCCCTAGGCGAGGTCGAGGCCTTCCATGGATAAATCAGAGGGTCGGGGAGCAGAGAAAGGAAGGTCGAGTTCAAAATGTCCCTCGGGAGCCCATCAAACCAAGGAGGAGAATGAATGAGGATAACCACCCTATGAGATGAATGATTCATATGATCTAGGGGGTGCTATTGATGGG
This sequence comes from Primulina tabacum, assembly GCF_025594145.1. Classification (NCBI taxonomy): domain Eukaryota; kingdom Viridiplantae; phylum Streptophyta; class Magnoliopsida; order Lamiales; family Gesneriaceae; genus Primulina; species Primulina tabacum. The sequence continues at coordinate 23,071,471 of NC_134564.1, forward strand.
GACTCCGGGAGAGCTCGAAAAATACACGGAAGAAGGTTGGAAAGTTTTGAGATATCCAAGGTTACATACTTACCACAAGACCCCGTCATCATCTTTGGGCCGGAAGACCTTCGAGGCATTGTGGCTCCACATAACGATGCCTTGGTGGTGACCGCCACCATTGCCAATTATGATGTGGCGATGATCATTATTAATAATGGAAGCTCCGTAAACATATTGTTCAAGAGCACGTTGGATCAAATGAAGGAGGAATGATTTGAGTTTGAGCCGATCTCCACCCCGCTGTATGGGTTTGCAGGACTCGTCATCTCGCCTTTTGGGTCAGATTGTTCTTCCCTTATCCTTGGGGACTGATCCTCGGCGGGTAACAAAGATGATAACCTTCACTGTGATGGATATCATTTCAGCGTATAATGGAATTCTGGGACGGCCAGCCCTGAAGGATTTCAGAGTCATAGCTTCCACTTATCATCAGAAGCTTAAGTTTCATGTGGGAAAAGGGGTTGGATTCTTATGTGTGGACAAAAAGTAGTGCGTCGGTGTTATGAAGGGATAGTGAAGGAAGAGGGAAAGATAGCGTGGGTGGAGGTTAATATGATCAGGAAAGGAAGAAGCGGGCTACCTATCGTTAAGAAGGAGGTTCAGGAGGTGGTGGGTGCAGAGCCCGAGATTATAGTGTTGGGGTCCGATAAGAAGACACCAAAATAACCCCTGACCTTTACCCGGGGGTCAAAAAAGAACTCATTGTGTACTTACAGGCTAATCTCAATGTATTCGCTTGGTCAGCCCAGGAACTCAAAGGGACAACCTCGGATGTTGCAGAGCATCGGTTGAATATCTTGCCAAATGCTCGCCTTGTGAAACAAGAGAAAAGACACTTCGGGCCAAAGAAAGATAAAGTTATAAAAAAAGAAGTGGGAAAGCTGCTTAATGCTGGGCATATTCGAGAAGTACAATTTTCTACTTGGCTATCGAATGTCGTCCTGGTGTCAAAGAGTTCAGGGAAGTGGAGGATGTGTGTGGACTTCAGATATCTTAATAAGGACGTGCCTTAAAGATTGCTATTCTTTGCCCCAGATAGATCATTTTGTGGACTCCACGGCTGGCCATCAATATTTGTATATGTTAGATGCTTATCAGGGGTACCACCAAATCCTCTTGGCTGTGGAGGACCAAGATAAAGTGAGTTTCATTACCTCTGAAGGAAACTTCTATTACGTGGTCAAGCCTTTCAGACTCAAAAATGCTGGAGCCACGTATCAGCAATTGATGGATAGAGTATTTTCTAAGCAGATGGGAAGGAATGTCGAAGTATATGTAAATGATATTGTGGTAAAGTCAAGGGACTCAACCCATCTCATACCTGACTTAGGAGAGACCTTTTCCACCCTCAGGTCATATGGGCTGAAGCTAAATCATTAGAAGTGCATCTTTGGGGTGAAGAGTAGGAAGTTTCTGGGTTGTATGGTGCCAGAGAGGGGGATTGAGGCTAACTCCGAGAAGGTTCGAGCTATCTAAGACATGGTTTCCCCCCGAGGACCCAAGAATGTTCAGCAGTTGATGGGGAGGATTTTTGCACTGGCACGATTTATCTTGAGGTCCGCTCACAGAAGCTTACCATTCTTCTGGATTTTTCGTAGGGCGAAAAAATTATAATGGGGTACAGATTACGAGAAAGCTTTTGAAGAATTGAAGAAATACCTTGCTGAGCTCCCTGTCCTGGCCAAACCGGCAGCAGATGAGCCTTTGTGGATATATTTATCTGCCACCGAAGGAGCTGTGAGTTTGGTTCTTGTCAAGCAAGAGGGATCAACTCAACAGCCTATCTACTATGTTTCACATGCACTCAGAGGGGCAGAGGTAAGATACTCAGAGTTGGAGAAGTTGGATTTGGCTTTGGTAATGACTGCGAGACGCTTGAGACCATATTTCCTATCTCATCCAATTGTGGTGCTCACTAAAAGTCCATTGGGTAGGATCTTAACTCATTCAGATATGTTTGGTCATTTGGTTAAGTGGACTACTGAGCTGGGAGAGTGTGATATCCAGTATGAGCCAAGAACAACTATTAAAGCACAAGCCTTAGCCAATTTTCTGGCGGAGACTGTACATCATTAGTATGAGGACCCTTGGAAGGTGTACGTGGATGGTTCCTCTTCACAGGATGGAAGTGGGGTGCGGGTGGTATTGATTTCTCCGTCTGGGGATGAAGTGAAGTTAGCAATAAAGTTGGATTTTCGGGCATCCAATAATGAGGCTGTGTTGGCGGGGCTCCGGGAAGCCAGGAATGTGGGAGCTGGCCGGGTATTTTTTTCCTGACTCACAATTGATAGCGCAGCAGATGAAAGGGGTATATGATGTGAAAGATGAAAAACTTATTGAGTATGCTCAGGAAGTGGACAGAGTTAGAGAGAAGTTCACAAAGGTCATGTTTGAGCAGATTCCTAGGAAATAAAATGAAAAGGCATACACTCTAGCCATGATGGCCGGGACAATGGAAGTTGGAAGACTAGGAATGTGATATTCCAAGTCGAACTCACACCTCACACGAGTTCGCCTGAAGTCGAGTAGGAAGAAGAGGAGTGGAGGACTATCATAGCTGGTCACTTGAAGGAGAGAAAGCTTCCTGATGACCCTAGAGAAGCTCGTAATTTGAAGATAAAGTGTTCACGTTATGTGGTAGTTGGAGAAGTCTTGTATCGAAGATCCTTCGCAGGGCCGATCCTTCGATGCTTGAGTTATAAAAAGGCTGATTATATGTTCCGAGAAGTTCACGAGAGATGTTGTGGAAATAATTTGGGAGCTTATGCTTTGGCAAGGAAAGTGTTGCTTGCAGGTTATTTTTGGCCCTCAGTGCTGCATGATGCCCAGGAGTTAGTGATTCCTATGATAGTTGTCAACGTCATGCTCGGTTGCATCACCAACCGACCGTGCTGATGAAAACTATCATAGCCGCTTGCCTTTTTGACCAGTGGAAAATTGATATTGTGGGGCCTTTCCTTGTAGCTCCCGCTCAAAAGAAGTTTTTGTTGGTAGCAGTGGACTATTTTTCGAAATAGGTGGAAGCAGAGCCTTTGGCTAGGATCACTGATAATGATGTCTTGAAATTCTTGTGGAAGAGTATAGTGTGCAGATATGGGGTGCCTAGAAGGCTGATATACGATAATGGAAGACAATTCCAAGGAGCTAAGATCCAAGCCTGGTGTAAAGAGATAAAGATCCAACAAGTCTTTACCTCCATAGCTTACCTGCAGAGTAATGGGAAGTTGAGGAGACTAATCAAACACTAGTTCAAGGTCTAAAGGTTCGGCTTGGCAACGCTAAGGGCAATGGGGTGGATGAATTACTAAAGTGTCCTGCGGGCATACCGAGCCACTCCAAGGGAAGGAACAAAAGAAACGCTGTTCAGTTTAGTCTATGGAAATGAGGTGGTGCTCCCAACTGAAAAAATTGGATTGGAATCGGCAAGGGTGATGTTCTATGATGAACATAATGACATAAGGCGGACCACTAACCTTGATTTGGTGGAAGAGAAAAGAGAGGCCATGAGCATTCGCATGGAAGCTTATAAAAATCGTATAGCTCAATCCTACAATCATAGGATCATTCAAAAATCTTCTAAGTGGGTTACTTGGTCTCGAGGAAGGTGGGCGGTGGCTGGGCGAGGGCAAGAGTTACGCGGGGAGAGCGCTCGAGCGAAGGGACTAGGACTAGGTTGTGCGAGGATAGGAGGGGCAAGGGTGTACAGGTGGCTGGTCAAGGGTGTTTGGGCAAAGGCACGAGGATGGGGGCGAGTGCACGGGGTAGCTGTGGCGAGGGGAATGGAGATGGGCGGCGAGGTGGGGCTACGCGAGGGAGGATATGGGCGGGAGATGTGCGAGGCGGCTAGGGCATGCGAGGGGACAAGTGAGTGGACGAGTAGGTGGAGCTGTGCGAGGGGCGAGACTGGTGCAGGTGTGGGAGAGAGAAGATTGGGGGCATGACCGTTGACAAAATATTGTGTGTAGAGAGAAGGAAAAAGTAGGGAGGAGATGGCTATTTATAGGGGAGCCCAACGGAGATCAGGTCCTTCAGAATGGAAAGATGATTCAATTTGATCCAAATTTTTGGAGGCTAATGAGCGGCAGGAGGAGAATATCCAACCAGCAGGTTGTAACCTGACGATAATGCCATTAATTCGGTATTTCGAACATGCGATTCAGTTCGACTCAGAAGGGGGAGACTGGTGATACCATATGAATAGGCCCATCAGGACCAGGCCCAAATCGGACTTTGGGTCCCCGGCCCATTCCTATCCAAAGTAGGTATTCTCCTATAAATACCAGGTTTGAGCATTCAATTCATTCATTAACTATATTGACTTTCAGCTGCGCCCTTAGCTGCTCCCTCATTATATACTCAGTTTCTGACTTGAGTGTCAGAGGGGCTACGGCAGGACACCCTCCCGGCTCCCTTCTAATAGTCTCCTTCGTGATTTCAGGCTTAGATTAAATTCGAGGTCTGCACTAAGCCTAGTATCACCTGTTGGAACCGAACCCTAAATTTTTAGTTAGTATAAGTTATGAATAAGTTAAATTAAACAATATTCATTTGGAGTCAGTCATACGATAGATTAAAGAAATACATTGAGTATTATTGTCTTCACCAATCAGTGTCAAATTCTAAAATTTATTCTATATTATAATAGTTGAGAGGGTAAGAAAAACTGTTTGAAGAGTACACCAAATTTTTGTTAGAGTAGGTGCTCGTCGAGCCAAGTGTTAGCCGAGGGATCATGTTTAAACTCTATGTATAAACAATTTATATTTTAATAATATTCGAAATTATTGTTTTGGTACAAGTTTATCTGTATACCCATGCTAGTGGCATAGATAAAGTTCTTGAATATACAAATAGTAGAAAGAATATGAGATGATCATATGATGAGTATCATGAAACTCATATTTGGAATACTGTATATTCTAAACAATTCCTAGTCGATTCAGCCTATCGTTAAGAAGGATAAAGGCCGCTCGAGTTTGTGAGTACCATGTTTCGTTGCTAGGGGACATTGTTATGTCCGAGCATGCAGATAGGTGCTCCTTGTAAAGTGCACTGAACAACCCTCCACAAAGGACTTTTCAAGTGGTTCTCACTTATCGAGTGAAAACGTCCTAGTTTATGGTTGTACACCATTAGTCCTTATTATCCAGGACAACATTGTGACTCTATATGCTAGCATTGCACTTTGACTTGTTTACCGACTCATATGGAGTCATCAGTTGGCAAGGTTGTGTGTTTTGTCGAAACATATAGGAGTAGATGCATTGTAGTTGGGGATTCACCGCTTACCTTCGGGTATGGATATCCTATGTGATCTCATGTATATGTAGTTTGAAATCTCTAAACAGAGTGTTGGTGGTAACTAAGAAAGGGGTTTCTTAGATTACACCATCGGTGCAACTACGACATTACACATAGTATCGATTCTTTGACAGCTTTCGATATACCAATAGGTGTCGAATTAATCGGGATATATGAGATAAAGGGAACGTACTGTACGCTAACCATAATGGAGTGGTTCTTGCAGGCACTATCATTTGATACCTAAGGAATCATGTAAGCGATACTGCTAGGCGTTTAACATGATTGGTTAGGTGCTATCAGACTCGAGTTCTGATGTTCTTATTATCAAGGAGTTGACAAGTAAGAATGAAGCAACTGAGTTATGCTCATATAAGGACATGTTTAGTCATGAATCACATTGAGATGTGAACCCACTGCTAGTTGTATCAATGAACCATTGAGGGTCACACAAGTGCTAAATTTCTAGATCTCGTCGAGAAGTAAAATAGTTCAATGTGTTGAACGACTTATAAAGGAGTTTATAAACGCAAAAAAATAGAGGTATGACTTCTATAAGAGGATTATGAGGAATGCAACTTTTGATTTGTGGAAGTGTTCTTAAATTAAATAGATTACTCAAATAAATAATGTATTTGAAAATTGTGATTTTCATAAAAATTATTATGGATTAAATTAAATTAATTTAAGTGTTGAATTAATTAAACACTAATGAACCTAATAGAGTCCAAATAATTAAATTAATTCAAATGTTGAATTAATTAAATAACATTTTTTCTTGTAGAACTCAATTGAAAATAATTATTCAACTAGTGGACTTGAGTAAATTCCAAAAAAGTCTAATTGGTCTCAAATGTGTTTGAGATATTTAAATAAAAGTTCATGGACTTTGTAATTGTTACAAACCTAAATTGCATGCATGGGGAGGTGAAAGGTTGGAAGCCAACTTTTGAGTTAAAGGCAAGCATGCCTTTGAAAAGCACTTTTTACTTTTTCATACGCCAAGAAAACTCTTCCTTCTCTCTTCTATACATCATAGTGGCCGAAACTTCATCCTCAAATACTCTCCCAATTTTTTCTTCTTCATTTTTGTTGGTAGTATACTCTTCTCAAAGAAAAATGCTCTAATTTTTTAGTGCAAAATTAGAGTGGATCTTCCTTGTTAGTGGTTGACCTAATTTGAAGGAAGGGGTCCATTTGAGCAAAGAGTGCTCTTGGAATCTTGTAGATTGTGTACCCTCAGGTACTGTTTAGTTCAAGTACTTGTAAGTACTAATATAAATAGTCTTATCATATCACTTGTTTTGTACAAGTATTATTTATCTCGATCAATCAAATTATTAATTATTTATTTCACATCAATCAAATTCGTAATAATTTAACTCACATCAATCAAATCAATAATATAAAATTAAGATATTACCCTAAATAAATAATATTATTAATATTCTATTAATATTTTCAACAATGACAAAATGGTAATATCATATTATCTCAAATTTAATTAATCAAATCCATTAAATCACACACTATATTAACTATCTGTAACGCCACGAAAATTTAAAAGTCCATGCAAACCACATGCACGCAGTTATTTAATTCTCATGTATTTTAATTAAATGTTTTAATTGCATTAATTAATTATGTTGTGCAATTTGCATGTTTAAAATTATATTTTTCTACATGGTTGCATTAAAAGGTATTTTTAAAGGTTATTCGAGTGACGATCGAGGAACGGGGACCGAGGGCTGAAAAATGTAAAATGTTTTTATAAAATAATTATTTTTAATTATTTAAAAATATGATTGATGCTTTTTCTTATTTTTGAAAGTAAAGGGTTTTGAGGTGAATTTATACGCCGAGACGTAATTTTTATCGGTGTTGGATTTTCAACAGAAACATGAACTTAATGGCGACCCGGCTAATAAATTCACAAACTATCCGAAGCAAAATAATTTTGGTTATTTAATTAAAGATTATTGGGCTTAATTAGAAGGCTTAATAGGCCTAAGCCCTATTAGTGGAATGATTTACTATATAATATGTTAAAACCCCTTCCCCAACACACATTAATTCACGCCTCTTTTCTGAATTTTCACCCCAAAAACACACAACACACACGACACAACTCTCACGGCAAAGTGAAGGAGATTTTCAAAGCTTTCAAGGTTGTGTCAAGCCAAGGTCTTGCTCCGTTCTTCGTCGCCGATGTAAATCGTGCATTAAAAACGCAAAGGCACGTCATATTCTCCTTTTACTCATCAATCTTACCATAGTATTTATTTAAATGTGTTTTGCATGAAAAACAAGTGACATGTTATTTATTTTCGTTTTTCATGATCATGGAAATTTTAAAGTTTGGGTTTTGTTTCAAATTCATGTTTAATATGTTAAAAAGGGGCTGCCATGATTTAGGTTTTGATCACATATTGTTTTACATGGGTTTGAAGGCCTAGAAACACACACAATCACAGAAACAATAAACATGCAAGTAGGTAGCAAGTTGTTGTCATGGTGGGAGGAGGTGTCGGTTAAGGGAATTAAAGGCTTGTCTTGGCTGGGGCTTGGTAAGAGGCCATCCTAGGGTCTGGTAGATTGATAAGGGAAGGTTTACACACGTTTTAATATCCTAGAAAACGCACAAACATGCTGCACTCACACACAGAAACAAGCTGGAACGAATTCTGGTATGGCTTTGATCAAGGGGTGCGTCTTTGGGGGTTTCTGCTGGTGGACTCGGCCAGGGATGGCTGGGGCTTGGTAAGGGGTAAGCCTAGGGTCTGGTAGGGTCCTAGCATGGCTAGGACCCGTGGCTAGGTGGTTAGGAAGAGCCCATGATCACATGGACTCTTCCCTCGCATGCTTTTGGTGCAGCCGAGTGCTGCAATTTTCGAGGGTTCAGGCGATGGCTAGGGTGGTTCAGGCGATGGCTAGGCTGGTCCAGGTGATGGCTCAGGGTGGTCCAAAGTGGGTCAGGGAGGCTAGGGCTCGTTGGTGGCTGCTGCAAAGAGTCCCACGCAAGTAGGACTCTCGCACATAAGGGGATGCGCAGGTGCTGTCCATGTACAGCACCTTGTTGCTTGGTTCAGGGGCTCGGGCTGGGGGTGTCTCGGGTCTGAGACTGGTCTAGGGTCAGTAAGGGTCATGGGTGCTCAATGATTAAGGGCTGGTAGTGTCCCAAGGCAGCTAGGAAACCTGTTACACTTAAGACACAAACACACGAACACACTAGCAGAATTGGGTCAACATTCAGTGGGTTTTTGAGCGGGCCAGGGCCGGGTTTTTGGGCTGGGCTTGCACATTAGGGTCCCTAGATGGGTTGGCTAGGTTTTGGCTCAAGGTGGCTTGGGCGTGGCTCGGGTAAATTAGGAGATGGCTCGGTGTGTTCGTCGAAGGGTCAAAAACGAGATTAATTAAGCCAAAATTGATTCCATGGGTCCACGGGGGTGGCTCATGACATGGAAAGGTAGAATAAATAATAAAAAGGCTATGTTAAAAATTTGGGATCAAAATAACGAGTTTTGGATTTATTCGGAATTTAATGCCGCACGAAATTCTAATTAACGAGTTAATTGAAACGCCTAGTTTTAAGCTTAATAAAATTATGAAAAATTAGATTTAAGCTTAAATAATTATTATAAGTCTAAGTTTTTAATTTGGGAATTTTATATTAAGGTTTGTTTTAATTCGGGATTAAAACACATTAATACGTCATATTTATAGAATAAATTAAAAGTACTTGATTTAAGCTAAATAAAAATATGAGAAAATTCATGTGAGCTTAAATAATTATTTGGGACATGTTAGAGTCAATGGAATTAAGAAAAAATCAAAAATGTGAAATTTTACGTCCAGGGGTAAAACGGTCTTTTTACACCTAAAAATTAGTAAACGTCATGGCAGTGTCCTAAATGCTATTTTATATGCTCATATGATTATTTTCAATGATTATGGATGTTTATACGTTAATATGTCAATTCTAAATGTTTATGGATTTTTAAGAGGATATGTTTATTGATTTATGATAATATGCGAAAATGTTATTTAATGTTTATGATTAAATGTTTATTTTAAACATTTATGATGTAAAAATGTTTATTTTAAAAATGTTCATGGATGTTTATAATTTTTAATATGTTAAGTGATGATTTTTAAATGTCTATGATTTTTATGATTTAAATATGGACATTTAAAAGACATGTTGCATGCTTGGTTTCAAAATAAAAATGATATTATATGCATGTTTTTATTAAGTGATGATAACATGTCGAAGGACGTGAAGGGATTGTGACTACTACAATATGTTGGAAATATCGTGAGGGTTATGGTCCCAGTGGGAGCCCGACGATCGTGTTTCCGTTGATACGAATACGAATATGATGAATATGATTGGAGATGTCGTGAGGGGAGAAGGACCCAGAGGGAGCCCCGACGATCGTATTTCCAATGCCATGATATGTTAATACGTAGGCCAGGGCCCAGTTGACCGGTGAGAGTGTTGTTGGTGTCCCCCGCCGCCCCGTACTGTGGTTACATGTAGATGGATCAATCGCCCAATACGTTTAAGAATACGAGTCACAATCACGATCTGAATTCAACAAACACGAATATGGACACGAATATGGATATGAATATGGACACGAATATGGATATGAATATGAATATGTGATATGTTTATGTTTATATGAAAACGTTTTTATGAAAATGTTTTTATGCATCATGAAAATGTTTACGAAAATGTTTATGTTTATGTATCTTCATGAAAATGATATTTTAAGTACAATTATTTTTCACTGTTATTTGTTAACTGTATTACGTATTATTCGTTATCAAGAATATGACGTGTTGAGTCTTTAGACTCACTAGGTGTGATTGATGCAGGTGATTATGATAATGTTAATGGAGGTGTTGATGGTTGATCTGACTGGACTGGAGGTGCACATAACCCGAGGACCGACGCTAGTTTTCCGCACTAGTTATGATTTATGATTTCAAGTTATGTTAAAAATATTTTTACGTCTTTTATTTATGTTATGAGAGATTTTTGAGAGGTTATAGTATGGGCTATACTTTTCAAATAATGTTTTTAGGTTGGTAAAATGTTTGACGATTTTATGCTTTAAAATATTTTCCTTTGGATTTTTAAATGGCAGTTGGATGTTTATTTTTAAATTGATGTCAAAAATATTTTATGAAAACGAATAGCAGACGTTTCACTATCATTTTCTATTTATTTTATTATTACAAAATATTACTTATCTCCATACTATATATCTCATAACATGAACCAAACGGTACCTTGATAAACATAAAAATTGTACATTAATTAAATGTTTTATAATATAAATATATAGTTTTTGTTTTATTAAATGTTTAAATATTATATGTTTTATAATAAATTGTATAAAATATAAGTTGTTGTGTAATTACAAGTTTTTACTATTTTTTTACAGGTTCGATAAAATAAGAATAAACTTGGCGTTGAAAATGGGATTAAGATGATTCTTGGACCTGTAGAAAGTTGATTTTAATATGGACAATATTGGTGGCAAGCATGAGATAAAAATCCTCTCACAATTGGGATCAAATTAAGCAACAAATAAAGTTACCAAAGGAGTGGCAGTTTTACCATGCTCTATTATTTTGACCATATCTCTCAAATTACTTGGTCAAATGGTTTGAAAAAAATACCACAACTAGACAACTCAATTATCCACATGTTTCTTTTTATGTGAAGAAGCAAATTCGAAGAAGAAGATTTTCAAAAGTGATGTGTAATATAATATAATATCTTGGAACACCAATGAAGACTTTTGTGTAAAAAAATAATATTTTATTTGTGGTTGTCTCCCCAAATTTGGCTATAAATAGAGGTGCATTGTAATGTATTGAGATATCCCTCATTCTATGAACAAACCTTTGAGTTCATAATATTTCTCTCTATATTTTTCCTTTATTTCTTCATTTAAATATAATTAGCATGTTAATTTCATATTCAAAGTTTTACACTTTAAATAATGAATAGCTAACTTCCTAAAGTTGAGATGAAAAGGTGAAATTCTTGGCATGATAATAAAGTTACTAAAAGGTGAGAATCTATGTTTTATATTATTTAATCATTATTTATTGTTTATGTTATATTTATTTCTTTAAGCATTTTTATATCCTACTTATAAGTGGGAGTTTTGATTTATTGTTGCTTTATGTTACACTAAATTCTTGGAACCATTTAAATGTTAGTTTGGTGTTACCAACCATTTAAAGTGGATGCCTTGATTTATTATATATGAATATATTATAATATTAAATTTTTGGAACCATTTAAATGTTTGTTTGGTTTTACCAACCATTTAAAGTGGGGACCTTGATTTACTATATATAAATATATCATAATATTAATTTCTTGGTACCATTTAAATGTTAGTTTGGTTTTACCAACCATTTAAAGTGGGAACCTTGATTTAGTATTTACAAATATATATAAAGCACAATAAATACTTTGACACATTTATAAGTTTTGATATATATTATATACTTATAAGATAATAATATACAGCATAATATAAATATGATTATTTAATATATCGGAACCATTTTATTAAGTGGATTTCAATAATGTTCGTTAATGTTAACTTTATTAAAATACCATGAGTGGATCCTTTAATCTCAACTACTTAAATTAAAATTTGAACAATTAAAATTTACCCATTAAAGATTCAAACAATTAAAATTAAAAAGAAACAAAAACAAAAACAAAAACAAAAAGACATTGTAGTGGACTTGTAATTACCTTAGCTTCTCTGTGGATACGATATTCGGACTCACCGAATTATATTACTTGTGGACAACCTGCTCTTGGGAGTGTAACAATCGAAGTCGCAACATACCTCAAGAGCTAAGTTTTTTACAACTTAGTAGGAGCCAAAACATCAATCATTGTGATTCATAGGTACATTTATAAACACGTTATGTATGGCATTTTTGTTTATTTGTATTTGCTACACATCAAGTGAAGGAGGTGCTCGGTTTTTGCTGTCCATTTCGGGCAGCTTGGGCTTTCTTGTTTTCAACAGTCCCCTTGTGATGATGATCATGATAAAATGATTGTCTTCATTACGTGTTTTTATACTGCCTCATTAAAAACTTTACTAGGTAAAATCCATTGGGATAAAAACCATAGTAAGGAAAAAAAGTACAGTCATGTAAACTTCCTCCTCATGTTAACACGAACGATTCTTCACAAATTTTGTAGATTGCGCATCCCAATATTATATATATGTTTTTTGAATATTGTCGTAGAAAGTGCCTTTGTGAAGAGATCTGATGAGTTTTCACTTGATTGAATGTAACGAATATCAATATCTTTATTCTTCTCAAGCTTTTGGGTGAATGCGAAGAACTTAGGGGGAATATGTTTGGTTTTGTCGTTTTTTATGTATCCTTCTTTCATTTGAGCAACACATGCAGCATTATCTTCATAGAGTGTCATGAGCTTCTTGTCAAATGATAATCCGCATGAGGTTTGGATATGTTCGATCATTGATTTTAGCCACACACATTCTCGACTTGCTTTACGTAATGCAATAATCTCGGCATGATTTGATGAAGTTGTTACTAGCGTTTGTTTAGGTGAACTCCAAGAAATTGCAGTGCCTCCACGAGTAAATACATATCCGGTTTGAGAACATGTCTTGTGTGGATCAGATAAGTACCCGGCATCAGCATTATACTTTGATTGTTATCTTTTGAATACAAAAGTCCCAAGTCAGTCGTTCCTCGTAAATAACGGAATATATGTTTAATTCCGTTCCAGTGTCTCTTTGTTGGATATGAGCTAAATCTTGATAATAAATTTACAGCAAAAGATATATTAGGTCTTGTACAATTTTCAAGATGCATCAGGGCATCGATAGCACTTAGATATGGTACTTCTCGAGTAAGAATAACTTGATCATCTTCACATGGACGGAATGGATCTTTTTCTATGTTTAATGATCTAACAATTATTAAAGTACTTAAAGAATTTGATTTATCCATATTAAAACGTTTAAGGACCTTTTCTATATAATTTGACTGGTGAACAAATATTTCACATTCTCTGTGTTCAATTTGCAAACCCAGACAATACTTTGTTTTCCAAGGTCCTTCATTTCAAATTCTTCCTTCAAGTACGACACGACTTCTTGAATTTCCTTATTCGTTCCAGTGATGTTTAAATCATCAACATATACAACAATAATTACACATCTGGATGTTGTTTTCTTAATGAAAACGCAAGGGCCTATTGAATTGTTTACATATCCATTTTTTATTAAGTGTTCACTTACCCGATTATGCCACATTCGACCCGATTGCTTTAACCCATATAATGATCTTTTTGCAATTTCACAGAATAACATTCTCTGGGTTTTGAACTTTGTGCTTTAGGCATCTTAAATCCTTTAGGGATTTTCATACATATATATATATATATATTACTATCGAGTGATCCGTATAAGTAAGCTATGAAAACATCCATAAGACGCATTTCTAAATTTTCAGATACCACCAAACTAATAAAATACCGAAACGTAATTGCATCCATAACAGGAGAATACGTTTCTTCACAACCAATTCTAGGCCTTTGAGAAAAACCTTGTGCAACAAGTCTCGCTTTATATCTTACTATTTCATTTTTCTCATTTCGCTTTCGAATAAAAAGTCATTTGTATCCAACAGGTTTTAAGGACTAGAGGTCCAAAAACGTTACGTTTATTTAACGAATCCAATTCAATCTGGATGTCATCTTTCCATTTTATCCAGTCCTGTCGATTTTTACATTCACCAAAATATTTTGGTTCATGATCTTCATTGTCATTTATGATGTCAAATGTCACATTATAAGAAAATATCTCATCAATTTCTTTTATATCTTTTCGGTTCCATATTTTCTAGTATTAATATAATTGATAGATATTTCATGATTCTCATCAGTTTGTGGTTTATCATTCGAACTTTTCATCATTATGTATTTCTGCAGGAATATTGTTCTCTATTTTTTGATCATCATGTTTCTCTCTGTTTTTTCTTTTTCGAGGATTTTAATCATTCGAACTTTTCATCATTATGTATTTCTGCAGGAATATCGTTCTCTATTTTTTGATCATCGTGTTTCTCTCTGTTTTTTCTTTTTCGAGGATTTTTATCCTTCGAACCGATTGGCCTTCCATGCTTCAAGCGTTTAATGACATCGTGGGTGTCTTCAATTTGTTTATTTGGAATTTCAATTCGAGCAGGGGCATTTATCTCATGTATATATGATTTAGCTACCCCTTTTGTGGCTGCCAATGCATAAGGTATTTGATTTCATATTCTTTGCAAATGCACAATTTGTTGTACATTTTTTCACATTGTTTAGTTCTTGGATCCAGATGTAATAATGATGATGTATACCATGTAATTTTCTTTTCGATATGTTTATTTTCTCCCGTTAACATTGGGAAGATTTCTTCATTAAAATGACAATCATCAATACATGCTGTAAACACGTCGTCTGTCTGAGGCTCAAGATATCGAATGATTGATGGGCTATCATAACCAACATAAATTTCGATTTTTCTTTGAGGTCCCATTTTTGTTCGTTGAGGCGGTGCAATAGGCACATATATCATACATCCAAAAATTCTTAGACGAGAAATATCTGGTTCTTTACAAAATACAAACTGCAATGAGGAGTATTTATGATATGCACAAATTGCATGTCCCCATATAGAAACAGAGAGTTTTGTTTTCATAATCATTGGTCTAGCAACCAGTTATAGAAGTTTAATCAATGATTCAGCTAATCCATTTTGTGTATGCACATGAGCAACAGGATGCTCAACAGTGATTTCGACATACAATAATCATTGAAAGTCTGGGAAGTAAATTCACCAGTATTATCAAGTCTAATTTTCTTGATTGTATGATCAAGAAATTGATTCCGCGATTTTATTATTTGAGCAAGTAATCTTTCAAATGCCACATTCCGGGTTGATAATAAAAATACATGTGACCATATGCTCGAGCCATCAATCAATACCATAAAATATCTAAATGGTCCACATTGTGGATGAATTGGTCCAAAAATATCACACTGAATACGTCAAGAAACATGGGTGATTCAGTATGAATTTTAGCTGGTGATGGTCTTATAATAAGTTTTCCAAATGAACATGCTTTGCATTGAAATTTATTATTTTGAAAGATCTTCAGGTCTTTCAACGGATGACCATGTGTATTTTCTATAATTCTTCGCATCATTGTTGAACCAAGATGTCCTAATCGATCATGAAAATTGATCAGTATTGAAGAATTATCAACTGCCATGTTTGATTCAATTGGACTTATATATGTATAATGCAATCCAGTAGGGAGCATTTGTAGTTTTTCAACTACATATTTCTTTCCTGATTTATATGTGGAAGACACATATATTAATCATTTCCTTCATTTATTGTCTGAGTATCATACCCATGAGAATATATGTCATTAAAACTCAACAAATTTCTTTTCGATTGTGGTGAATACGAAGCATCATTTATCAAAATATTTGTACCATTAGATAACAAAAAATGTGCTTTACCACAACCTTTTATCAAGTCTACAGGACCTATATTTTATTCATCATTGTTTTTGTTGGTTTTAGTTCCAAGAAATATCTTTTTTCTCGGAGAATAGTGTGTTGTACCACTATTAGGTATGTAAACTTCCATGGGATTAGTTCCTTGTTTAGCTTTGTTCATAGCATTTTCCATATTGAAAAATATAACACATATCATAATTGTACAATAAAACATTATCATATGAGTACATAACAAATAAATTATTTTACATTTATATTCCACCAATATATTATTCATTTTCAGAGAGCTGAGAAAATCTGCAGCATCAATATTTTTCATTTCTATTCCACCAGCATATTGATCATTTCCAGAGAAATCATTCATAAAATCTGCAGCATCAAAATGAGTTGAATCACTCAAACGGTCAGTGCGTTCAATGAAGTTGGTCTCTTTTTCTTTCTGCTTTATCGATTTTTTATAGAGCTTGCAAAGGAGAGCTTGCAAAAGTGCTCATGGGCTCAACAGCTACGAGACCAATGTCCTAGAGTGCCGCATCTAAAACAAGAACTTTCAAATCGTTTTGAGTGACTTTCATTAACACTCATGTTCTCATGATGCCTTTTCAGTGGTTGGTTCGTGACGCCCTTTTGAGATGAGTTATAGAAGTAATTATCTTGATTGTTTTCAAAAGCACGGCCGGGACCACGACCACTTCCACGTCCATATCCACGACTACGACCTCGACCAAAACCTTGTCTCTGAATTTGATTTTGGTTTCCAGGTTTAAATTCATTTTTACTTACAACATTTACTTCTGGAAATGATGTTGATCCAGTGGGTCGGGACTGACGATTTCTCATTAGCAGCTCGTTGTTCTTTTCGGCCACAAGAAGACAGGTGATAAGTTCAGAATATCTCTCAAATCCACGCACTCTATATTGTTGCTGTAGAGTTATATTTGATGCGTGAAATATAGAAAATGTTTTTTCAAGCATTTCCGATTCCGTAACCTCATGTCCACAAAATTTTAATTGCGAGATTATTCGATACATCGCCGAATTGTAATCACTGACTTTCTTAAAACTTGGAATCTTAACATATTACATTCATCACGGGCGGTCGGAATTATAAGTTCTCTCATATTTTCAAATCTTTCTTTTAATCCTTTCCAAAGAGTCATGGGATCTTTTTCGATGAGATATTCATATTTTAAACCTTCATCAAGATATCGACGCAAAAATATTATAGCTTTTGCTTTTTCTTGTGATGAAGAGATATCATTTTCTTTAATGGTCTCGCTTAGAACTAATGACTTAAGATGCATTTTTACATCAAGAGTCCATGTCATATAATTTTTTTGCTGTGGTGTCGAGCCCAACAAATTCAAGCTTTACCAAATTTGACATGTTGGTACTAGAAAAATAACAATGCATTTTATTACTTAAGTTTTATTAATATGACAATAAAAAGTAACGGATAAATTATAAATATAAGCATTCTTAAAAATAAAGAAAAGCGTGATGCAGATATTCTCCTATAAATATAAGACTGGTAAGTATAATAACCACAATAATTATACAAAATATATTTGAAAGAGCCATCATCTTCTTCTTCGAAAATTTTGATGAAGAAAATTTTTAGAGAGGAAGAATAAGTTTGGAGTGATTGAATGTGTTTGTGAAGTCATATTTATAGGGTAAAAAATAACCGTTTACGACCGTTTATGACCGTTACAAAATCTTTAAAAATAAATGTATGTATATGTAAATTTTATGGTAATAATATGATGTATATAATGTTAATCATGTTTAAATAATTATTTATAATCATATCACGATATTATAATGAGGTGTCAGTGACTCCTTTATTATAATACTGTGACATTATACAAATATATATAATTATTATATAACACAATAAAAATATATAAACAGTGAAATAATCACATCACGTTATTATAATAAGGTGTCATAGACTCTTTTTATATAATAACATGATATTATTCAAATATATATACAATAAATAAACAGTAACACAATAAAATTATATAAGCATTGTAATAACATCACGTTATTATAATGAGGTGTCATAGATTCCTTTTATATAATAACATGATATTATACATTAAGTATATATACAATAAAAATAAATAAAAAGTAAATTCAATACTCTTACTTTGGAATATTGTTACTTTTTTCTTGTGTTTTGGAGCTTGAAAAAATATGAAGAACCGAAATTTCGAGTATCATGCTGATAACGTGTTAACAGTAAAAATTTATGGGAAAAAGTAAAAATCTCAAACTCTTAAAATATATTAAACTACACACTTTATAAAATTTTCTCTCTACTCAATTGTGATTTTCTTTACAAATTGAGAGACCTATTTATAGAATTTCTTTGGAAATAATCTAAAAATAAATAAATCATTACATACATCATCACACACTAATTTTCAATATTTACAACTTTTATTTTCAACATTCAACTTTTATTTTTAACATTTAACTTGCTTATTTTCAACAAATATAACCTAATTTTCACTTCCTAACAAATTTTACTATTATGATTTTGTTAAAATAAAAACACAAAAGGAAATAAGTTACTGTTTTGATTTGGATGATCTAAAGAACTTTTCATAGTTTGCATCAAATATTTGAATTTAGAAGCGTATAACTTACACACAAAAATTTTTGTAAGACGGTCTCACAGATCAATTTTTTGGGTCGAATATCTTATTTGGGTCATCTATGAAAAAATATTATTTTTTATTGTGAATATCGGTAGGATTGACCTAGTCTCACAGATAAAAATAAAAATTCGTGAGATCGCTAGACCGGTTTAACCCAGTTGATTGATCTCACCCTATCCTAAGTATAGGTTCGAGTCATCTTTGCAATAATAATAAAAAAGCATACATACATACATACATATACATACAGATCTTATGAAATTACAAAAACCCTTTTCTTTCCCGTCAGTCTTCTCTGTCCCCAAAATACACACACAAATACAAACACAGTCGCTCTCTCTCTAGCCCCCGTCATCTTTCTCTCTCTATACATACAGAATCTTGCATTATTATTGCATTGATTATTGATTTTAAACACAATTCTTCAATCATATATATTTATATATGTATTAACATATATATATTTGTATTGATTTACTGAGTTTTTGGTGGATTGAGGATGGAGGAGAAGAAGATGAGCAGTGGGGTTAAGGGAGCTATTAGGGTTTCGATTCCGAGCAGTGTTAAGGAGACGATCGAGAATATAAAGGATATTACTGGGAAGAATCACACCGAAGATGAGATTTATGCTGTGCTCAAGGAATGCTCCATGGATCCCAACGAGACTACGCAGAAACTCCTGCTTCTCGGTCACTTCCTATTTAATTCCTTCTCTTCTTAGCTCTATTTGTTTAGTAACATTGTGTTTGATCTGGGTTCTGCTTTTGATCCGTGGCGGCAATGAGAAAGACTACTTTAATCGTTGATCTGCTGTTTCCTTACAGCTTTTGTCCGTGATTATGAATGTCTTCACGTTTCTGTTTTTCTTTTCTGTGTGCATGTTGTAGATTTTGTATGGGTGTCAGAGAATAAAAAATGGACCTAAAAATTGATAATGGTTTTAGACACTGGATGCGGGTTCTTTCCCCCGCACTACTAAATAAGCTCTTCATTATGGAGACGAGTAATATTTAGTTCTTTTACGCTCAAAAAGCTGTCATTTTCCATTGTTAGCGGTGCAATTTGTTTTTTGTTTTTTGTTTTTACTGGCTGGGTGAAGCTTCAGTCCTTTGGTTCACGCTGGTTTAAATATCCGATATTTCTCAGGTTTATGAGTTTTTTTGGCCCTGTGAGGTAACCTGTTTAAGTTAGAAACGCTGTCCAGCTGCAGTCAAGTGAGATCAAGGCTCATGATGTTCTCTTGAAGTGTTCTTATCCTGGAATTTGAATTTTGATGTACAAAGTCCTAGGACCTCAGTGGCAAGACAAAGGCACTCCTTTTCTGCTACCTGTGTTATATGGTCAGAGTCATCAGACTGATTTTAACGTTACTTCCTTGATTCCTTATTTGATAAGCAGAGCGGAGTCTTGTGGCTATAATAATCTGTGTAGATTTTCCATGATGCATGTTCTGATAACATTACTCATTTAACTTGAATTTGAAAGTCATTTATTTGTTATTTTCTTCTGAGTTCATTTGTATTAATGCTTGTGAAATTGTGGTTTCGGAGAAATCTGAATATACTCTGCATATCTAGTAGAGCTTATAAGGCCATTTTACTGTTCTTGTGGATTATTTTCCAAAGCGTGCTGCTGAATGTTTTCATATTCATGCTAATAACTGTTTTCATACTCATGCTGATATCGTATTTGTTGACAGATACCTTCCACGAGGTGAAAAAAAAACGCGATAGGAGAAAAGAGGTATTGATTGCTTCTACCCTTTGAAGTTTACCTTTGTCAAATAATTTTCCCAAGTCTCCGAATTCTGAATTTGTTCAGACTTGGTAGAGTTTCTTTTATGCATCAAACTCCATCTTTAGCGAATTTTTTATGTCCAAATTTGGAGAAAAAGAGGAATTAAATTAAAGTCGTAAAGGCTAAGTGTACATGAAACTGATTATTAAAGATTGAATGTGACTTCGTTTTTATTGCTTGGTTAGCTATATTAGCTGTATTCAGCTAAATATTTGCGTATCCTTTATATACTTCATCTTCATCTAATTGATTAATACTCTTTTTACGCATTCAATTATCTAATTAGAAAAAAAATCAATCTATTCAAAGATGTTCTCTTTTATATTGCACTCTGTAGCTATAACTGATAATTGGCTCCTTTTGATTTGATCTATTCAAAAAGGTTGTTGAAGAATAAATCTAAGATTTCTTACTCTTTAACTTATTCTTAGTTCATATTCATATTCATATTCTAGTACCTATCCATGATCTATGTATAATAGGTGAATCTGCTGTTTATATTGTTGTATCTGTTTAATTTTTGCCTTGCCTGGCATGGTTACATTTTAATTTAGTTGGAAAGTGGCGCCCTTAACATAATTTAATTTCCTAACACCTTTGTCTCACTCTGCTAGAAAAGTTGGAGACATTGAAACAAAACAAATGCTTCATTATAAATTAGTGTTCTAAATGGTGGTCCAGGCGGCCGCCTCGACTGCCCCGCCTTTGTCTAAGGCGGTCCAAGGCTGTCTAATGGGCGAGGCGGGTGAGCAAGCGGCGTAGGCAATGGAGGCAGCCGAGCAGGCTATCGAGACAGTCAATGATTTTAAAATTCTAGTCAACCGTGACAGTCAAATAAATTTAAAAACCAGTCAAAGTCGATCAATTTTAAAAACCCCGGAGATAATAAAAACACCTCTCATTGTTTTGTATTTATTTTTGGTTTCAATTGTCCTCCACCATTAGCCACCACTTGACTCAAACCGCCTCCAGCCGCCCTCGCCATCAGCCACCACCTTAATTATCTTGTTAATTTGCATTTATATATTTATTTGCACTTTGTCTAGATTGTATGAAGTTTTTTTTATGCATAAACATTATTTAATTACATATTTTACATAAAAAATGATGATTATTTGTAATTACATCTCATGATTTTATGTATATACCTATAAAAAATTGCTAAAAAATTCAGCCGCCTAGGCGGTCCGCCCCCGCCTCCCGCCATTTACAACTTTGTTAGAAATAAAAATAAAAATGTGTTTAATTTATGTATTAGGATGGTAAGCGTTGGGCTAATTTCTATTTTATTGCATCTGCCATGATTCTTTCTCCATAGATCAATCATACTGACTGCATTAATGGTTTCATAACTTCTAAAAGTTTTCTGGCTCACTTTTTCCATTATGTTAAAGTTTCACTTCAACTTCTCTATCAAGCTGGCAATGGTTTAATTACATGTCATTTACTTTTCTTCAGAATCCGAATAGGGAGCCTACGGAGTTGAGGTGGAAGCCTGGTACCCAGGCACGAGCAAACAAAGGGAGTCGAGGAAATTATTTTTCACGATACACATCCCGTGGTGAGCATTTATTTCTGGGCAGTTGCCATTCACTTTGATTGGAAGATTAAGTGGTTTATGCCTTTCATGTCACATGTCCGGCCTTGTGGTCTAATTCTACTGGGATGCTATTCAGTCTTAGAGCCATCGGTTTTTATTTTGTTTTATAATTACAATCATGCCTGCTTCACCAACAAGCGAATAGAAAAAGAAAATGGAAATAATATTCTAGGAAATTTCACCTGAAACCTAAATCTGCTGGTTCTTTAATATCATATTTTTATGTCACTTGTTTAATCATACATTTTGTGTTCTTCGTCTTGTCAGATGCTGATGGTGGAAAAGGTTCTGCTGCTGTGAAGGAAATTGCTACCTATCATCTGTCAATGAAAGGAATGAGCAAGGCTCCGTTGGGCACTGCACCTGAGATGAAAAAGAATGAAACAATTTCTATTACAAGGTGATAGGTGGTTCTGAGTTGTCTCTGGTTTCTATATATGTTATTTTGTTTACAATTATCAAATCTCTTCTAATATCCATTCTAACGCATACCTTTGCATGTTCGCTCTTCCCCTGATTGCTTTCTTATAGTTATTATCTTCATTCTTGGCAGCCCAAAAACTGATGTCTCTAATGGTCCATCTAGCATCACTACCCAGAGTACACATGAGATTCATGCTTCTGCAAGTGGGAGTGTTAAACAGTCCGAAGTAGCTGTAAATGCTAGCATAAATAAATTGGAAGGACCCCTGCCAATCTCAAGTCCCATTGATTCTGTTAGAAAGGCCAGTAATCCAGAAATTGAGGATATCCATCAGCAACAGAAACTGAGTTTGAAAAACTTTACACTTATTGCATCTCAGTCACCTGCTGGATCTTATAACAGTTCTTCTGATCCCGTACTGTTTCGTTCTCAAGATCTACCACTCCCAACTGCCGTTGGCTCTATTAGCCATGAAGTAGGAAGTCCCCACACTCATGAAGTACTCGCCGATACTAACACTGAGATCAATTCCGTGTCTGCTGGAACTTGTAGGCTAATCGAGATCCTATTTCTATTTTTTATGAAACATTATTAGTTTATTGCATACCATTGATAGTTACTGATGGATTTGTTCATTTTGAAATACTGTAATAGCTGCTTCTGGTTCTGGGAGCTCCAATCTGCAGCCAAAGATAACAAATGAGCTTCATGTGGTTGGAAAAAATCAGCATGTAGAGTTTCTGCCGATTGGATATTCTACTATGGGTGTATCTTCTGTTAGTAGTAGACCTGCGTCTAACTACAACAATAGGTTTCAAATTATCGGTCCACAAAAAGGTACAACAAGTGTTTGTGTAATACATAAAAAAATGTCATGGATTAGATTTGTTCTGGAATATTTCTGTTATGGATTAGATTTGTTGTGGAATAATTCTCTTATATATTATTGCTTCTATTTTCGTCGGTGGCAGTTGCATTGTTCAACAGAATAGACAGTTTTCAGTTCCTAAAAATAGTCATTGCACAGTGTCATGATTGTTCATATTTGGTCTTTCTGACTTATATAGGTATTGTGACTGAGATTTGTGTTTCCTTTACTCCTGTACTCCTAGGTCTAGGTTGAATTTTGATCAACTAATATTTATTAAAGGTTGTTACGCTCCTCTCCTGCAACAGGACCAGTGAGTAGCAGTTGAGAGAAATTCATCTTACAGTAGTTTGTAAATTTGACAGTCATACATTACTTCTGTCTTTGTTTTAGATATGAGATTTTATGGACTTGGCTCCCTTGGAAAATATCAAATAGTAAATGGTTTTAAAAAATTTAAAATGTCACCTGGAGTGTTGCATGCATTTTTTAAGTTCTTTTAGTTCTCTTATTATTTCACTGTTGTAAGGATGGTTGCCCTTCACACTATATTGCCTGAATTCTTTTACATTAGGATCAAGTGTTTAAATAGCGAAAGCCAAATAAGTCACCAAGTTGGGAATCTATGGCCATGTTTGGCTAGTTTTTTCAACATACATTTCTGATGCTCGACGTACGAGCAGTGTTCATTTTCGTCATCTTCTAAATAAACGTTCATTCCTTTCAAAATCAATTACTGGCATGATGTCAATTCCTAAATTTATTCACACGAAGAATAAACTTTTGAATTTGAAAATATCTAGTGCATCCATGAATCCGACATTGCTCATTGAAGTAGCAAAATATCATCTCAGTTTTCAAATCTTCTTAGCAAGCGAATTATAAACTCTTTCAATAACCGCTTTAATTTTGTTTTAAATGATAAGCCCAACCAAATATCTCCATAAGATGGTATACTTGAAGGGTTGCATCCACAAATTTATTGGGCATAGTTACAGATTGCATGTCTAGTAGTTATATGGTGTTCCTGTGTGGTTTCTCAGTGGGTGCTGGCAAAGAGTGGAAACCAAAGTCAACAAGTTCTTCCAGTATAGGTCAGGTTTCTGCAACCACTGTTGTATCTGAGGTTTCTAAAAATTATCCCGAATCACAGCCTATGCCTATCGCCCTTGGTTCGAAAGAAGCTACTCTGGAACTACAGAAGAAGTTAGAGGATTCACACATTTCGGATGTTCAACATGTTATTATACCCAACCACCTACATGTTCCTGAAACTGAAAAACTCTGGTTTCGTTTTGGAAGTTTTGATGCTAACTACAATTTAGATAAGAGCCAAATTGGTGGGCCTGAAAAGGATAAAAGTCAACCTCTTTCTGAATCTTATGAGGCTATCAAATCTATGAAGGAGCTACCTTCAAGGTACTTCTCTTCTCCTCAATATCTGGATTTAGTATCTGTTCCACATCATGTTCTTCATTCAGTGTTATGATGCTCTTTATGTCCTAATTTTAAATGTCAGATATTTCCAGGTCTTAAACGGCTGTCTTGGGTAATTGAATGTACTTTTGTCAATAGATTTTCTTCAGTTCACGTGTTGCAGCTTGTAGGTGTCGTTATGCTGATAACTTAGGCACATATGTAGCTGATAGACTAAAAAGGAATTAAATGAGAATTGGTTTTGAATTTGATGACTGAGGCTTGTATGTTTAGGTCATATGGTAGATGTGGGCATCTTTCCAGATTTCATTAAAAATTGAATGTCAAAGTTATTAGGGTGAGCAAAATCAGATTGGTTTGGTTTATGATAAAAACTCGCCTCAAATGTGAAGTTATAAGCCATTATTAATTAAAAATCAAACCTAGGTTTCGGTTTGATTTGGATTATCGATTTTGTTTTTTTTTTAAATAAAATATTTTGATTATTCTTGGAAATAATTTTAAAATTTCTAAACTAGCTATTATAATTATGACTGGATAAATATCAATATGCATACGTATATTAAATCATTTATTGTAATGTGTTATAATGGCATCACAAATTTTGCATCAAAAATATAAATTCTCAAAATGAATTAGTTCAACATTACAGTTAAGAAATAACAAAAAATATGCACTTCAAAAAAGTTGAGACATATATCTCCGATGTTCATTCTATTTCAGTCCTTCGTAACAGTATATTCATTGACATTCATGGTTTGCCATTTGTTCTTTTCATTCAAATATCTCAACACAATCTCTAGCAACAGTGAAGAGAAATGGAACAGAAAACCTTGGTTGCAACACGTTACGTAATTTTTGAAATCCCCCTCGCCCTCAACAAATCGAAATGACAACTCTTCAATGATAATCATTTCAGCAACTAATTTCCTACACTTATCTGCACAAAAACTAGAGACGACCAAAGAGCATATATTATGTCATCTTCGTTTGCTTTAACTGAAAAGATAGAATTTTTCGTCTGGTGTCTTACTTCTCATGGGGTACATTTTACACTGGTTACTCAAATGAGTCCACATACTTGAAGTACCATTTTATTTCTTACACGCATATGTTGCACAACAATAATCACAACAAGCCCGAGGAAAGTTGGTATCAAATCCAATAATTTCAGTAAAGTGATCCCAAACTCTTGAATGTTGTATCTTAGGTTTTCGTTTACCTGTTGATGAAAATTGTGGAATGGAAGGAGATTCATCAATTTTAATTCCACTCTCTCCAATAGTGTATCTTTGTGTGCAACATGTTCGTTCGGAGTAGTCTCAGCCATCTAATACAATGAAACAAAACCCAATGGTTTAATTGAAATGAAAAGATGCTGACTGATAGATATTACGATAAACGTAACAACTATCTCTTAATCACAGATCCCAAACTAATGACATGGAATTTTGAGCTCCACTAAACCTTCCGTACATCTCAAATCTTAATTCCTAAATCTTAAAACTTTAAAACATACAAGTGATAAGAAAAGAAACCGTTAAATGAATGGAATAAAACTATGAGAACAGGACAATAAACCAAAAATAAACAAGGGTCGAGATTTATACCCTTGAAATTCTAGGTTTAGGTCAGATGGTTGTGTGTTTTCCGATCGTTGGATAGTTACTGGGTGGGAAGTGAGAAGTGGCAAGGACATGGGAATTTCTTTTTCCCCTGGCCGTAACTTTCGTCTTGGTTAAAAACTAAGAACTGAAAATTTTGAGGGTTAGAAAAACCAAACCAGTGAGTGTTTTGGTTTGGTTTCTGGTTCGGTTTTGTTTTTGCTCACCTCTAAAAATTAGCATTTTCTTCCCATAGAGCTTTGGAACTTTGACGGATACAGTGTCGCTCTTGATACTCCAAACTTGTGAATGGTTTTATTTATGGATACTCGTCTTATCTTAGAAGTTTTTTGCAATTGTTGATGAGATCTTGTTTCAAAAAGTATGCATCACATCACTTAACTTAATAGAATCCTTTCCACTGTACATCGAATAATTCCCATGTGTCTAGACAACCATTCTTTCATATAGATCTGTTTTGAAATTGGCTGCAGTTTTATGCACGCTGAATCACTCATATGACATCCTCGTTGTTTGCGTTGTTTGTATCAACAAATTTTCACTGTTTCATCCGTGTACTCCAAGATTGGAAAAAATGCAAGAGATTCAATTGTAAATTTCATCTTTTAAAAGAATTCTCCCCCCAAAAGAAAGCACACACATTTTAACCCATTTTTGCATTCTTTTTTCTAGAAAAACTTTTAGCCCTTTTTTACACTTTCCAACATAATCATGATTCCATTTTTAGTTTTATTAATTTTGAATAATATTCTATGATTTTATTTTATTGTAACCAAATATACTATTTTTAAATTTTCAAGTACTGCATTTCTCTCATTTTTAACGCAGATAATATTTAACAACATATATCAGACAACATTTTAATGATTTGACCGGCACAACAAAAATTTATCATTTTAAACAATTCCCAGTTTATGTCTCACAATCCCAAGCAATTCCCTAGAAAAGAAAAAATAAATTCAAACACTGCCATAGGCTTTTGTTTTCCTTGGAACCCATTCCCCATAACAATTTAATATCTATGATCCAAACCACCCGGACACTTCTGTACTTCACTGATCATCCTTTTCCTTTTGGAGTAGACCTTTAGATTAGCTGTTCCACTTTTTCTACCTGGAAATTTGTCTGCGGGATGGATAATGTCTTGAATAATAAGAGTACCTGCAAACTGAATGCATAATTGTTGGGAATGTATTTTTTTGGCTTCAGAAACTCTGCAGTTTCTACTGCTAAAATTTTCTTTGGATATCCAATTCTTAGCCATTAGTTAAACCATAGTTGTTAAAAGCGTACGCCTGGCTGCGCCTGGGCGACAGGACTTTAAACACTTGAAAAAGGCTGCACCATTTGTCACCATAGTTATTATTACCCAGGTGCAGCTCTTGAAATAAGCACGCTTAAAGCGCATGCCTCTGCCTACGCTCAAGTCATCCGAGAGGCGCAAAAGGATGCGCTTTCTTGAAATGGGCTGCCATTTTGTAGTGAAATAAAAATTAACTCAAGCCCAACTAATTTTGAAGTCCAATTAGCAAAGCCCATGATAAAAAAAACCTTGCATGCATGACTTTTCATCTCCCTCATTCCTCAAATTCTATCTGCGACAGTGCAACACGGCGTTTTATGAGTTTCCTCATTGCACTTGACGTTCAATCAAGGTAATATCTCATTTGCCAAAACTCAGCAAGTTCTATCTAGCCTCATATCTCGTTTGTGTTGTTGAATCGCAGCAAGCTATGGTTTTTAATATTGATTCGAGTCTTTCTTGTGTTCATATTCTGGTATTAGTTTTGTTTGCAAGCATGGCGTCAAAACTCAAGAATAATTTAAATGTTGCCTATGTTGTGCTCAGTTTTGTGCACAATTATACATTTCAAATTCCTTAACATCTTTGTCTCCATCTTATTGTGTTTAATCCATTTAAGGTATTTTTGTATTGACTTGAACTATTGGCATTCGGAAATCAGAATAAGTGAATATTATTTAATTTGAAAGGAAAGTTTGGAAGACTTGAGTTAGATAATAATTTTGGTATTACTTCAATGATTTTTTTTTATCATTTGCTATCTTTGTGAAAAATATTTAAATTATGTAATATTATAATATAAATTACTTTATATATGTTGAATTTTAAAATTTATGTCCAATGCGCTTTACTTCAATAAAACGTACTCTTCGCCTTGCATCTCATGCTCCAAGGTACCCTAGCATTTTAGTGCACTTTATACCCTAAATGACTATGAGTTAAACCCAATTTATAGCTTGTTCAAGTCTTTCTATAGCGTTAGCTCGTGATTAGTACCCTAAGCATGTATTATTTCATGCCCATTTTGTTTGCATCTTTATCCCTCTATTGGACTCAGAGGAATTACTTGTTGGATTTAAGATTATAATGAATGATCATCCATAACTTGCTATTAAGAATTTTGAGTACATGGAAAATCTTTGGATTTTTAATGGAATATACATGCAATTAACTAGTGCTTTGTAACCTCTTAGTATAATAGGAAAAATAACAGAAACTCGTCAATTAGCACATTAACTCCAATGCAATGGTACACACTTAGACTTGCTGCTATTGCCGTCCTTTTGGTAAGCTGTGTTCATCAATGCTCAAAGTGGTGCCTTGATAACCGGGGACCAATGGAGGATTCCGTTTAGACTTTTCATCCTTGTTTTAGGGCTTTTCATTGATGATTAATTTTCTAATTCACCATTTGTCTTCTTTGTCGATATTGTGCTTTCTTGCATGATTGAAGCATGTCAGGATGCCGTGACAGTTGTGAAGGATTCGGAAATTAAGTACCCCGACGAACCCCAATCACCATCTCAAGGACCTGAAAAGTTTTTATCTAGTGAGGATGAAGTCCCATCCTCGATTTTCCCTGATTATAGCAAGTCCAAGCAGGAAGTTGCCCCCGGAAACCATGAGCGTCCTGCTGTCCATACTTCTTCAAACTACAATTTTGGTCTCATTCCACCTGTAATAAGTAGCCAGGTTTCACCTTTGGAAAGTTCTGATGCTCAAGCCCGTGATGTTCCTCGACTTCCAGGCTTTGCTGTATGATATTTTTCTCAATATGCTGAACTTTGTTCAATTTATATAGTAAATGTCTTATTTCTTCTCTATGACTTGCAGTTTGGTGTGCCTTCTCTGTGTTGAAACTTGGTTTGCATCTATAATCTTTACTTTCAACTGCTAGTAGCAAATTTTTATTGATTATTATTTAATTTCGTACAGCAACCTTTGGATCCGACAAATTACTATGGTCAAATTTATCGTTCTACTGTAGATAGCGATGGTCGAATTTCACCATTTAATCCAGCTGTAACAGCAAACAAGTATGCCGGAGGTGCTGCAATCCCTGTACAGACATCCCAGTCTCCTCAAGAGGTTTGGCTTTCTAAAACTCCAGTAATTTGCAATACATTTCCTTTCATGCTGTGAAATATGGAAAACTCATACCTTGATTGGCGTAAGAATAAGAGAAGCATTAGCTAGTAACTTCTTTTCCCTGATCCTGATTTTTCTTGCTGCACTGTGGGAAATCATATGCTTCTTAAATCACTTTCCAATCTTTTAAATTCCCTGAATAATCACAGTACAAAGAAAGTTTGTCGCCCAATATGTCTTTTATGTTGTCAATGTATTCAGTTGCATACTAGTATATTGGTCAAAATATTTTTGTATTTTAAGACATTAAAAATCCCCTGGAAGATTCACAGCTGACATAAGAATCCAAGGAATTCTTAGGTTGATAAAGTTCTGTTAGATAATTGTTTCGTTATGGAGCTGTAATTTGAAAAGGTGGATTATGTATGTCCGAAGATTTTAAGATTGTTATGAGCAGATGAATGTTTCTTGAGATCAGGTTGATAAAGCTCTGTCAGATAATTGTTTTGTTATGGATCTGTAATTTGAAAAGGTGAATTGTGTATGTCCGAAGATTCTAAGATTGTTATGATTGGATGAATGTTTCTCGAGATTAAAACATAAAAAGTATTATTTTCTGATTTTGGCACTAGTGAGAGTTGCTGAGATTTTACAGAGTTTGAAAATTTAAGGTTCACTGGTGTGTTATCGCAAATTTATAGAGTGATTCTGAATTGTTTGGAAGCAATAACAATGAATTAGAATTTTCTGTCAAGTGACTCAAGTCATAACTGTTACAAGGAGAAGAAAACAAAAATCTCCCTGAAATTGCAGGGGAATAATAAATTGTCTTAATGAGAAAAGGATGTGGAGATGACAGTAAATTTTTTGCATTAGCATCCATGACAATTAAAACCAAAATCGTCTTGCAAATGTTCGCATATAAGACTTTTGAGGGTACAAAATGACTCCATATTTTGAATATTTTGGTTGAAAAATCATCTGAAGCTAAACACCAAGGATTTATATGTTGCTGTAGTAAGATGCCTTGTCCTTTCTGGAGAATAACCTATATGTGAATCAGCCTTGTTTGTTCCATAAAATTTACTTTAAACTTGCTTTTCCCAGATTCTGTTCTCTCTATATTTCCTATGGCTCTCAGAATAGCCTTGAGATTCATAATTAGGATTCTGAGGTTTTTTAATTTTTTTGTCAATCTTTAGAAACTACTGTTTTTATATTTGCATTTTCTTAGTTAATAATGTAAATCACGTTGTGAGGATCCATGAGTATGCTGCTGTACATTTTTACAAAGTTGAATGTTTTATACTACTAGTTCATATTTATTTGCCAAGTTGTAAACAATACATTTACAGTGCCACTGCTTAATGTTGATTTATAAACTTCATCAGTTTCATAAATATGAGGATGATTTTTGACAATTATGCCTACCCTTCTTCCAGATTGCAAATATCTACGTTTCTTTTAATGATTTTGGTCGTTAAATGTCCTATTGGGATCAAACTATTCCCCTATATACTCATCTATTAAATGTCCTTTAAGCAGATTGATTGATTAACACAAGAAACTCATTTTTGTTGAAGTGGATATGGGCATACCCTGCAAACTGTTAATTTAATTCTCTTAATAATTGAGAATCTTGTACTGGTTCTTATTGGACATATCTTAGTTGCAGGGTGGTGTCCCTTTCATATTGTCTAGTTCTCCAACTCCACTTGTAACTCAAGCTGCTGGGGTTATGCAAAGCTCGGTTACTGCTGCCCAGCATCCTCTTCCTGTCTTCCGTCAACCAACAGGCATTCATATGCCCCATTATCCTCCAAACTACATTCCATATGGACCCTATTTCTCCCCATTCTATGTCCCACATCAAGCAATTCTTCAGTTCTTAAGCAATGGCGCATTTCCCCATCAGCCTCAGGCAGGCAATATTTATCCAACTCCACCAGGGACAGCTGCCAAATATCCAGTTTCTCAATACAAGCAAGGATCTAATACAGGAAGCTCAACTCAAATTGGCATGCCTGGCAGCTTTGGACCGTATGATCACTCGATGGCCAACCACACTTCTAGTTCGTCCAGTGCAGCTGTTAGTTCTATGGCTAATGAGGATCTTTCAGCTTCTCAAATCAAGGAAAACATCTATCTCAGTGGCCAACAGGTT
This sequence comes from Primulina tabacum, assembly GCF_025594145.1. Classification (NCBI taxonomy): domain Eukaryota; kingdom Viridiplantae; phylum Streptophyta; class Magnoliopsida; order Lamiales; family Gesneriaceae; genus Primulina; species Primulina tabacum. Next base: position 23,103,392 of record NC_134564.1, read on the forward strand.
TGTTACTTTCAGTATGTTGCCTCATGTTATTTCAAATTGTTGCTGTTCCCAAGTATTTCAAGAAGTTTCTCATGATGGGAATTTGAGCTCATTTTTGTTCTCATAGTTTATTTCATTCACACTCTATACTGTTGAATGGTAAACATCAATGGACTAAGCAGATTGTGTTAATTGGTATAGCAAATAATGCCGAAAATCAATTGCTTATAACAAAACTCCTCCATGCCAGAAGTTGTATGTGCTATTTCTAGCTAGTTAAAGGATAAATTTTTGCTCTCCTCTTGTTTTCCTTGGCGTACTTGAAGAATGTGCTGATGGTTGCTTTATTCACTAAACTGCAGACTGAAGGTTCAGGTGTATGGTTTACTACCCCAAATCGTGATATTTCAAACTTGCAGGCTAGTTCGTTTTATAATCTTCCGCAAGGTCAGTTGGCTTTCGCCCCAACACAGCCTGGCCCTGGAACCTTCACCAGCATTTTCCACCCTGCACAAGCAATTACAGCAGCAACCGTTCACCCTCTTTTACAGCAACCTCAATCCATTACTAGTCCTGCCGATATTGTTGGACCAACAGCACATGTTTACCAGCAGCCACAACATACACAATTAAACTGGCCTACTAACTGTTGAGAAATAAGGCTGTTTCTAGAAACAGTGACAAATCCCAATCTTAATATCCTACAGGATTTCCTGGAGTTTATAATTTGAGGGACATCAAGAATACAAAAAAATGCCAAAACCAGAGTGTAAATTCCTGAAAAGGGGTCAGTGAATTGGTTGGTATATTTTTGCGATCTCTATGACTGCTGACAACTTTTTAGTTAATTGGGGCCTGAATGTCAAAGCCATCTCTTTCCTGTGTCTCATCAATGTTTTATATATCCCTTGGACAGATTCGGGAACACGTTTATCTGTTCCATCTATTTTGTTGGTGCGCGCTAAAAACTTGTGTTCTCGTCGTTTTTTCCATTTTGCTTGACGAATTATTGGTAGCTTGAGACTCAAAAGAGTTATTGGATAGATCTTGATTTGAGGTCTCTAGGCCTTCTTGCATTTGTTTTGAGACCCCCTGTTTCAGCTCTTGCCTTTTTGTCTAACTCCTATTCTGTTCCAATCTGTAAAGTTAATGTTTCAATAGCAAGGAGAGTGTTTTAGAACTGTTGTGACTGGCTTCAATTGTTGTTATAAATGTTGTTTTAAGGGTACTTGGTAATGGATCATTATTTCAGAGGCTAAACCGGAGTGGGATCCTATTTTCTTCTTCTATATTTTATATGTAATATTTAAATTAGGGGTATTTACTTTTTTTTTTTTGTATTTTTATAATAGGGTTTTTGCTTCATTGTTTTGGTAAAAAATGTCACAAAGATCCATTAACTTTTGAATTCGAAACGCTTGAGCCCAAGATGTTGATCAACCAGTACAAATCTATTTTGTCTATAAAAATGTTAATAGGAGAGTTTTTCTATTGTCAATTTTTTACTTAGTCCTGTGTTGTTTGGATTGATTACGTGGGTATTAGATGGAAAGTGGGTGTCAAAAGTAAGGGTGAAATATGTAATATGTTGGAAACTAAATTCTGGCGTTTGACAAAATATGAACCAACTGAAAATACGAACCAACTGATCGAGTAAATTGAACTCAGCAACTGGACTTAACAATTGAAATCAATTGATCTAATAAAGAAGAGTGATCAGTTGATATATTCAGATGTATGCTAAGCATATTTCAACTGAACATGTCTCGGGAAAGAACATTCAACCGTCAAGAGACATAGAAGATTGCAACGCAGTACTTCAATCAATACAGCTTAGAAAAACGTATTTCGGCGAAAGCAATTAAGACGTCGCATCACAATAAATGAAACAAACAATGTCCAAGGAATAATCAAGTAGAAATCAACGGATACAAAGATTTAAATTCATCTCAAGTTACCGTTGGAGAAAAGAAGCTTATAAATATGACAGAAGAACAGCTGAAAAAGAGGGAGTCAACACTATTGAAAAGCTTGCTGTCACTCTGTCAAAATCTTAGCTCACTCTTACTTGATATATTCGTAGCAGTTAAGACTACAATTTGAGCTCACTAGCAAGTTGTAATAATCGTTGAAATTCGATAGTGCTAAGATCAGTTACGCACTGAGAACATTCTGTTAAACTAAGAGTTTCAGTTTTTGGCAGTGTTAAGTTCAAACTGAAGTGGGTCAGTACAATTCTTGTATTTGATCAAAGTCTTTTAGTGGATATCTCATCCTTGAGATAGAAGGGGTGCCGTAGGAGTAATTAAATTCTCCGAACATCCAGAAACAACCATTGCCTACTTTATTTCAGTTTCATATTCTATCTTTCAGTCAGTTATTTTCCGCAACTACTTTAGTTTAACTGATTGTAATTGACCAACAAGATTCCGAGAATCAGTTTCTCACCAAACTGAACTCAAAATTAGAAAAGACCAGTTTTAACTGTGAGTGTTTATTCAACCCCCTCTTCTAAACACTCTTGATACGTTAATCGATCCTATCAAGTGGTATCAAAGAGATTGAATCTTGTTCTTGAATACTTTTGATCTAAAAACTTGCCAGCATGACTTCATTCAACAAAATTCCCATGTTCTACAGAGAAGAATTTGATGATTGGAAAATCAGAATGCAGGCTCATTTGGCTGCACAAAATGATGACATGTGGTATGTCATAACTGATGGACCCATGAAGATTCTAAAAACAAATACAGCAGTTGCCATTACAGAAGGAGCACCACAAAGAATAGAAAAGCCCAGAGATGAATGGACAACTGAAGATAAAAGAAAAGCAAATCTTGATAATGTGGCTAAAGACATTCTGTACAAAACGCTGGACAAAGTAACCTTCAGCAAAATAAAAATGTGTAAGACAGCCAAAGAAATTTGGGAAAAGCTGATCCAGCTGTGTGAAGGAAATGATCAAACCAAAGAAAATAAACTTTCTGTTGCAGTGCAAAAATTTGATAACATCAAAATGAAGGCAGGAGAATCGATGCACGAGTATGATGAAAGAGTAAGCAGTATCATCAATGAGCTAAATGCACTTGAAAAACTATATACCAACAAAGAGATTGCACTGAAGGTAATAAAAGGTCTTCCCAAGGAATGGGATGTCAAGACCATGGCAATGAGGGAGTCCAAAGATCTGAACCAAATCGAACTTCATGATCTGTTTGCTGATTTAAAGGCCTATGAATTTGAGCTGCAGACCAGAGAAGGAGAACCATCTACCTCTGCAGCCACAACTGCTCTAGCTGCTGTCAGAACTGAACCAATCAGTTCAGTCGAAAAATCTGCTGATCAGTTGAGTAATGATGCTATGTCATTGTTCATCAAAAAATTTGGAAGGTTCATGAGAAAGAATCAAGGGAACTTCCAGAAGCCATACCAAAGGAACAATTCCAAAGATGAACCAAATGCCTGCTATAACTGTGGCAAATCAGGTCACTTCATTGCTGATTGTCCTAAACCCAAGAAGGACAGTCAAGGCTCAACTGATAGAAGAAAGAAATCATATGAACGCAAAAGAAGACCCAAGGAAGATAAGAAGGTCTTCAGAAAGAAACATGAGGTACTCTTAGCTGAAGAAAACATATCTAAATGGGCAGAAACTGACAGTGAAGAGTCGGAACCAGAAAGCTCATGCAGTTCTTCTAGTGATGATGAGGAAGTAAAGTGCTTGATGACTAATGATGCAGCAGAAGAATCATCTAGCCAACAGGTATTTGATTCAGCTCAACTGATTTCACACGAGAAGAACTCATTCTAACACTACATGACATGGTAAATGAGTATCAAAAGCTTGCATCATCATTTGAAGAAATCAAAGCAAAGCAAACTGATCCCACAGACAATAAAACCAAAACTGATGAATCAGTCGATGGGTTGAGTCTAAAAGGGAAATTGCTGAGTTAAAAGCAGAAAGAAACAAAAATCAGTCATTAATACAGAAGTTGATGCTTGAAAACTCAAAACAAACTGAGCTTATTCAGTCTTGGAACAAATCATCTACTGCACTAATGAGATGCAGATTTCACAAAAATCATTTTCTGATAAAACTGGTTTAGGGTACAACACTCAAGGAGAAATGTATCCAAATGATACTCAACCAAAGCTAACAACAGACAAAGAGAAATACATTCACTTTGTCAAATCAGCAGTGGTACAAGAACAAATTGAGCCCAGTAAACTGATTGAGCAATCTACTGAGAATATGAACAAGGCTAGAAGATATGGGATTGGTTATAGTCAAAAATTCTCAACTGATTCACAAAGTCAGTCATCAAAGAGATTTTACAAAAACTATTCGAATGGCTATTCCAATTACTATAACTGCAAGCCAGTTCAGAAGAGATATAGACTGAACAATCAGTTGAATAAAGCTAAAACACATATTGTATCATCCGTACACTACACAAGCACACAAAAGGCGAGAAAAACCATTTGGAATACAGTTACTGGAAAGTCTGTTAGACTAATCCAAGTATGGGTTCCTAAAGGACTAATCAGTTCAGGACCCAAATAGATATGGGTACCAAATTATATTATGTGTGTGACTGTAGGTAACAGGTACAAACAAGAACTCAATATGGTATTTGGACAGTGGATGTTCGCGACATATGACAGGAGATGCAAGTGTACTATCTCAACTGATCAAATACAGTGGTCCAAATATCAGTTTTGGGGACAATTCCAAAGGTAGAACTGTGGGTAAGGATAAGCTTATCCATGGTAACTTTACTTTTAAAGAAGTTCTATTAGTAGAAAACCTGAAGTATAACTTGATCAGCATGCGACAGTGGATTCTCAGTACATTTTGACAAAAACTCATGTTCAGTCAAAACTTCAACTGATGAAATCATACTAACTGGCAAACGTTGTGGAAACACATATAAAATCAGTTGGAATGATCAAACTTATGCACCAGTTTGTTTTATTGCTTCCAAATCATCTAAAAACTGGTTGTGGCATAAGAGACTAAACCATTTAAACTTTAAAACCATTGCCTATCTGAGTAAACATGAACTTGTAACTGGTTTGCCCAAAATAGACTTTTCAAAAGAAAAACTTTGCTCAGCATGTCAGTATGGTAAACAAGTACGATCTTCTTTTAAAAACAAGGGTTGTAAATCTTCATCCCGATGCTTAGAACTGTTGCACACGGATCTCTTTGGTCCTATACCAGTCATGAGCTTAGGGGGGATGAAATACACCTTGGTAGTCGTAGATGATTTTTCAAGATTTACTTGGGTTATTTTTCTCAAATCTAAAGACCATACTGCTTCACAACTGATAAAGCTCTTCAAAAGACTTTTAAATGAAAAATCAGTTGGAATTGATCGAATCAGATCAGATCGAGGAACTGAATTCATCAATCAAACTCTTTCAAATTTTTTAGAGAATGCTGGAATTAAGCATGAGCTCTCAGCAGCCAGAACTCCTCAGCAAAATGGTGTAGCTGAGAGAAGAAATCGGATCCTTAAAGAAGCTGCTAGAACAATGCTTGCTGATTCTGGTATTTTTCAAAGGTTTTGGGCAGAGGCAGTAAACACTGCGTGTTATACTCAGAACAGATCAATGATTAATAAGAATCATATGAAAACACCATATGAGATCTGGCATGGAAGAAAAAGTATAATTACTTATTTCAAAATATTCGGCTGCAGATGCTTTATCCCTGATAATGGTAAAAATTATTTAAAAGCATTTGATGCTAAATCTGCAGAGGGAATATTTCTTGGATACTCATCAGTTAGTATAGCTTATAGAGTCTTCAACAAGAAAACCCTAAATGTTGAAGAATCAGCTCATGTTGATTTCGATGAAACTGAACTAACTGATAAGCCAACTGATCAAGTTGAGCTAGTTGATCGATTTACAGATATCAGTTTGGAAGATGATGACAAAAATGAATGTCATAATAATCAAAACATATTTCAAACACCTGAACCAGAAGTACTGGATAAATCAGATGCACAGGAAGTCGTTGCTAATGATCAATTGATAGAGCATAATGATAACATTCAAATACCAGTTGACGAAGCACCAACTGATACTGAAAACTGTATTCAGTTACCAACTGAAGAAATTGCTGATACAACAAATACTGAGTACAGATGGAGAAAATCACATCCACCTGAGCTGGTAATAGGAAATCCATCTGATCCAGTAAGAACTCGCAATCAAATGCTAAATTTATTTATCTATTCAGCTTTTGTCTCACAACTAGAACCAAATAAAACTGATGAAGCTCTTGCTGATCCTAACTGGGTAAATGCAATGCAAGAAGAGCTAAATTAGTTCACTTATAACAATGTCTGGAACTTAGTTCCAAGACCAATTTCAAAAACTATTATAGGGACAAAATGGGTATACAGAAATAAACTGAACGAGGATGGTTCAGTTGTGCGCAATAAAGCGAGACTGGTAGCACAAGGATATAGGCAAGAGGAAGGAATTGATTACGATGAAACATATGCACCAGTTGCAAGACTTGAGGCAATCAGAATATTCCTTGCCTATGCTTCATTCAAGAACTTCAAAGTCTATCAAATGGATGTAAAAAGTGCATTCCTAAATGGCCAGCTACAAGAGGAAGTATATGCTGAACAACCCCCAGGTTTTGTAAATCACAACTTTCCTGATCATGTATATCATTTGAACAAAGCATTATATGGTCTTAAACAAGCTCCCAGAGCTTGGTACGAAACTCTCTCAAAATTTCTAACTGATCATGATTTTTCTATTGGATCAGTTGATAAAACCTTGTTCAAATTTACTAAGAATAATCACATTTTATTAGTTCAAATTTATGTTGATGATATCATATTTGGGTCAACAAACCCCAAATTATGCGAAAAGTTTGCTAAGCTGATGCAGGATAAGTTTGAAATGAGCATGATGGGTGAACTGACATTCTTTCTTGGACTGCAAGTGAAGCAACTGGAGACTGGCATATTCATCAGTCAGACTAAATATACAAATGAGCTGCTGAAGAAATTTGGCATGGAATCATGTTCAGCTGCAAATACTCCCATGAGCTCATCAGTAAAATTGGATACTGATCAAGGGGGAACATCAGTTGAGGCGACATTATATCGAGGTTTAATAGGGTCATTGTTATACCTAACTGCCAGTCGCCCTGATATTGTATTTGCTGTGTGTATGTGTGCTAGATTTCAAGCAAATCCTAAGCAATCACATTTCTCAGCTGCTAAAAAAATTTTGAAATATCTTAAGGGTACACAAAATGTTGGGTTATGGTATTCTAAAGAGTCTACTTTCAATTTAGTTGGATATTTTCAGAAGCAGATTATGCAGGATGTAAGCTTGATCGTAAAAGTACAAGTGGATCTTGTCAGTTTCTAGGAGACAGGCTAATCTCTTGGTTCAGCAAGAAGCAGACATCTATAGCTACCTCAACAACTGAAGCAAAATACCTTGCTGCTGGTAGTTACTGTGCTCAACTGATCTGGATCCAGCAACAACTGAGAGATTATGGAGTAATTACAAATAATTCGCCCATATTTTGTGACAATACGAGTACAATTGCCATCACCTATAATCCAGTTCTTCACTCAAGGACAAATCATATAGATGTCAGACACCACTTTATTAGAGATCATGCTTTGAAGAAGGACATTAGACTGGAGTATATATCAACTGAGCAACAAGCAGCTGACATCTTCACCAAACCATTACCCGAGACTAAGTTTTCTTACTTTCGCAATATTCTTGGTTTAATTGATTTGTCTTAAAAGTATTACTAATGTTGCTTTACTAATAGAATTATTTGCAGAAAATAAGAACACAACAAATTGAAAATAATACTTTATTAAGAATACCATCGATCGCAGTTTACAGAAGATATCATAGAACCAACTGAATCCTGGCATTCTCTAATCCAATTATTCAACTCATAAATTTGGATTCTAGAAAATGATCTAGTTGTAGAAATCTTCTCAACCACATGCCATTCCTTCCATAACATTGCTTCTAACAGACATTTGTCATCAATCAGATCTGTAACATGCCTAACTTCAAAACGATCAATGTATTTTCTTGCTGTTGCTGCTTGAGCACGAGTAGGAATAGCACCACTACTACTTACCCTCTGCAAATCATGAATCTTGAACCATGTTGACATCACTTTCATCAAGACATATTCTTCCATTGTCTTCTTCAATTCTTCTAAATAAGGACTTAACTGCTCAATAACTTGAATATGCGAACTACTGCATGCATCAGAGTTACTTGAATCCGACATATTGAACTGTTATTGTCTCACATTCTATCATCTTATTTATAGACAGATGAAATTTAAATGTTGAAGAAACTGAAGAGACTCAAATCAACCGAAGCATCTTTCTCATTTACCGAGGCTTCTTAACTATCAGTTGTTCATTATCAACTGATATCAGTTTGATATTTATTACTTAGCGCTTAACCAGTCATCAATTTATCTGTTTATGATCGTAATTCATATATAATAACTAATGAAACTTATTATTTGCGGGAAAAAGAAAAACAAAATTAAGCCAAAATAAATGTTTCATTCAACCATAAATATTTGCTTGGATTACATCATTATATATCTCTTCTACAACAATTATCCACATCTTCAACCAAGCAGATAAAGGTCCAGTAGATGTCTTTGAAAAGCTGTGAGAACCAGCTATGCGCCTAAGGATCTTCAGCTCCTCTCGAAGCATCAGCTAATAGATATGACCATCTATGAAGATATCCACCCACACAGCTATGTGCAAGTGCTCCCGCACTTTTCTCAACTCTGCCATCAGCTCGGGAGTAGTAGCATCGCCTGTATTATACAGGAACTCAAGCTTCTGAAGCTTCTCCCAGTAGTGAAGACTCTCATAGAAGACTTAATCTTCTATTACAACCTTCCTAGTCTCCAAAGAAAATGGTGAAGCACTCGAGCTACTAGCATCTGCCATTCTTTTTACTTTGAATATGTTTTTCAATATGACTGAAACTAACCATGTCACTTCTACTTATAGCCAAGAGTCATGGAAGATGAAGGGTCGTCAACGTTTCAGCAAACGATAATCTTTCTGACCTTTAAATTTATTTTATATCGTCGCTTTAATTATTTTATGCATCGATTAAGGGGGAATATCAGTTTTGAAGAGGTTAACTGAGAAGACAATTGTTTGTGAACTCTCAACTGAAATGAATCAGTTTCCCAACTGATCGTTCAGCTGGATATTTTACAAATCTTCTCAAATTAGTTAACAAATTTAAAACTTATTATATTCCAAATCAACTGACGTGACTGCAGATTCATAACGTGGCCTATTTTAAACCGTTCATCTTTTTCACAAACGCCCACAACACACGTACACATAGTTTTACTCAAAATTTTTAATGGACTGACACGTGTTTCGAATTTGAACAGTCACGAACAACTGTACTAATCCCGCTTGAATTCAGTTTTCTTCTTACGCATACAATCAGTTTCTAATAGCATACTAATTCCAGAGCTTATCGTTTACGAATTTCAGATCATTTTATCTGTCGAAATGGCGAATCAAATCCCAGCTCACGTGTTGAACGCTATGGCCATCGATTTTGACTCAGTTTTATCAATTCAAGAAGCAGAAGTTAAGAATGTTTTTCTGAAGATTGAATCTGCTGGTCTCAGGATGTTTTTGGGACAATCTTCGCAGGAGATATACCCCAAGGAAGTAAATGAATTCTATCTGAAGGGGTTCGTCACTACTGATGGAAATATCTCTGTAACCTTCAATAATCAACTGTTGATCCTATCTGAAGAGGACTTTGAAGAAATTTTCTCTTTGCCAACTGATGGGTACGTCGGTTTTTCTGAAGTCAAAACATCTGACATTGAGGAAATGCAATCTTTGCTGTCTGCTGATGGGCAGAAAATCAAAGTTTTCGATCCAAAGAAAGAGCTGAAATCAGAAATTCAATTATTAGCCGACATTGTGGCAAAAGGCATATTGGCTAAGGCTGGCTCCTATGCTGCCCTTACTCTTGAAAAATTCCAAGTGATGACCATCATCATGGGAGAGAAGAAAGCTAACTGGAGGCATATTATTTTCAATATTCTGAGGAATATGCTTCAATCTACCAAACAGTCAAGAGGCTTTGCTATTCCAATCAGTTATCTTCTGAAACTAAAAGGATTGGTAGCTGACAATGCTGGAAAATCATCAAAGTTCAAGGTATTCAATGCCAAGAACATCTTACCGCCAAAGACCAAACTGGACATTTCTCCTAAACAGTTTTTGAAAACTAAACAGGAGGTTGGAATGCAACCACCTGCTCCAACACCAATCAAGAAGACCAAAACTTTGGCCCAACTGAAGACTGCAAAACGAAAACTGATTATCAGTGAATCAGATTCGGAGAAAACTCTTTCTCCTAAACTTGTCAAGAGAGCAAGGATGCAAAGAACTAAACCAATAACAGCGGTGGAATTTATTCCAACTGAGAGATTGACTCAATCACCTGCCCAACAGCCTATTCATGCTATCCCTTTGCAAGTTGTTTCACCTGATGATTCAGTTACTGAAGAAAAGGCACCTGCTAAAGCAAGAGCTCCTTTGACTCATGTAAATCGACCTACCATTTTGCCTCGGGCCAGATCTAAAGGTGTTATATTGAAGGAACCAGTGGAAACCACTCACTCTGGTTTGGATATTCCTCACATTCTCACAACTGAAAAAGGAAAGGGCAAGCTAGTTGAAGAACCAAGGCCATCTAATACCATCCAAACTCACATTGACCTGGTTTGGGAACAGGTAAATGCATTTGCCACATCGAGACTAAAATCTTTTGATAGCTGGAAGAGTTTTAGGACTGAAATTTTTGCCAAAGAGCTGAAGCACAAATCCCAACTGAAAAAGTTTATTAAACTTGAAGAGATTGTGTTAAATATAGTCAAAGCTGCTACTATTGCTCAGGCATTGGAGAGGCAAAAATATTTCTTTGATCAAATTCGAGTCAAAAAGTTGACAAGAATGGTTGAAAAGCTGAAATCCAACTACAATCCCATAGATCCAACAGCATATCATGATAGAGTTGTGTTCACCCAACTGGACTCAGATCTTAGTGGCCTACAAAGGGAAATCAGATTTTGGGAACAAGATCAGGAATTGGTTCTTCCTGACAAATCCTCCAATCCAAATGCAGAAAAAGATTCATCATCCTCCCAACAGAACGAGCCATCTCCACAACCGGCTGCTGAAGAGCCAGTTCAGGATATGCCTCAATCTTCTCAGGTTGAACATCAGCTGTATTCTGAAACTGAACTATCTTTTGCAAACATTGATGAAATCATTCAGGCTGTAGCTCTGGAAGCTCAGCTAGAAGAAATACATTCTGAATCAGTTGCTCCTTCAATTGAACAACCAGAACAAGAAGTTCAGATACCATCTGAAGAACTAGTTGAACCACTTGCTGCTGAAGAGCCAGTCCCAGATTCAATGCAAGAACAAGAAGAAGCACCAGTTCAGCCAGAAATCTCTGCTGAACAAGTCACTCAAACTGATGAACTAGAAAAATCTCCAGGTCAAGCAGCTGCTGAAAATGTGGTGAGTCGATTGCTCATTCAAACAAAGGAGCCAGAACCAAGTTCAGTAAACTCTCAACAAGAGGCACCAGTGGAAACTGACCAAGCGTTATCTGTTGATCAAAATCCACTTTCACCACCTCAAATTCACGAAGAAATTGCTGCAACAGACATTCTAGCACAGACTGTTTCTGAAACGATATTATCTGATAGGACCATGGTGGTCTTTGATCAAGTCTCACATGAACCAAGAACATCTAATCAGTCACCTCCTCTTCAATCCACAGAAATGGATCTTGTTCTTGAAGAAATCCAGAATATGCAACATAATATGCAGCAGATGATTACTAATGAAATCCAGACAATTCTCTCATACTGTCAAATTGGATTCTTCAATTGAATATGACTACGCAAAACTGAAAGTCATTCAAGCAAACATGGAGTCTTTTACCCGAACTGTACTTGTGATGAAGAATAGCAGAGGTCTAGCTCAAAGTCTCTATACAACTCAGGATATAATCAGTCAACGAGTTGAGCGATTGGAAACTTCTGTTTCTAATAAAATGGAATTGCTGCAGACTTGTTTACAAACTACTGTCTCAAGTATCTCCACAGATGTCAAAATTCTTTCCACTGACGTTCGAAAATTATCTGAGAAGATGGATTTGTTTGACAAAAAGGGGGAAGTAATCAAAGATCAAAGAGCATCTTGAGAAACAGCAGAAGCAGTTAATCAGATTATTAGATTCAGCTGTTATTCAATCAAGATCCCTTTCTGCTGAAGCAGTTAATCAGATTATTAGATTCAGCTGTTATTAAATCAAGATCCCTTTCAGTTCAAGAAATTCAATCTCTTATTTTATCTACAATGAGCTCAGATGTTCAGTTATTATTTACTTAGTTTTGTCAAACACCATAAAGGGGGAAATTGTTAGAAACTAAATTCCGGCGTTTGACAAAATATGAACCAACTAAAAATACGAACCAACTGATCGAGTAAACTGAACTCAGCAACTGGACTTAACAACTGAAATCAGCTGATCTAATAAAGAAGACTGATCAGTTGGAAACTGATCAGTTGATATATTCAGACGTATGCTAAGCACCCTTCAACTGAACATGTCTCGGGAAAGAACATTCAACCGTCAAGAGACATAGAAGATTGCAACGCATCACTTCAATCAATACAGCTTAGAAAAACGTATTTTGGCGAAAGCAATTAAGACGCCGCATCACAATAAATGAAGCAAACAATGTCCAAGGAATAATCAAGTAGAAATCAACGGATACAAAGATTCAAATTCATCTCAAGTTACCGTTGGAGAAAAGAAGCTTATAAATATGAAAGAAAAACAGCTGAAAAAGAGGGAGTCAACACTATTGAAAAGCTTGCTGTCACTCTGTCAAAATCTTAGCTCACTCTTACTTGATATATTCGTAGCAGTTAAGGCTACAATTTTAGCTCACTAGCAAGTTGTAATAATCGTTGAAATTCGATAGTGCTAAGATCAGTTACGCACTGAGAACATTTTGTTAAACTAAGAGTTTCAGTTTTTGGCAGTGTTAAGTCCAAACTGAAGTGGGTCAGTACAATTCTTGTATTTGATCAAAGTCTTTTAGTGGATATCCTATCCTTGAGATAGAAGGGGTGACGTAGGAGTAATTAAATTCTCCGAACATCCAGAAACAACCATTGCCTACTTTATTTCAGTTTCGTATTCTATCTTTCAGTCAGTTATTTTCCGCAACTACTTTAGTTTAACTGATTGTAATTGACCAACAAGATTCCGAGAATCAGTTTGTTACCAAACTGAACTCAAAATTAGAAAAGATCAGTTTTAACTATGAGTGTTTATTCAACCCCCCTTCTAAACACTCTTGATACGTTAATCGATCCTATCATAATATTAGATATATGAATACAAGAAAAATTATTACAAGTTGCATTACACCTTGTAACAAAAATGGTATTATTTTAAAATATGATTTGCTATACATATTACAGTATATGTAAGGCCTTGAAGCTAGTTATCCAATAATTAACAATAAATAAGAATAATTTAATAATTTTGGATGAATTGAGTGTTATAAAATATTTCCTCTTATAAACACGGTGAAAGTAGGGTGCTCAGAATAGTGCATTGTGCCCATATGCGGGGTCTAATCTAGATCTTTGGTTTGGATTACCAAATGATCAAAATCTCCTTTCTTGTCCCCGTTTGTGGAGGTCTTTGATAATGTCTAATATTTTTTTTAATTAACTTAGCTTGGGAAAGATCTTTTGGTTAGCTCTCCGAATATTTCTCATCTTTGGTTCAATATATGAGTCTGATAATTGGGTACATTCAGGGCTGACTCAGGGAGAGTCTCAATATTTACAAACTTTTAGTTGATTTGAGCCTATCCTTGCTTGTGATGAGCTGCTAGGTATGTATAAAGAAATTGTTTGGGATAAAAATAATTAATTATGAAGCCCGATTAAATTATAGCTCCGTCAAATATAGCGGGCTAATTCATATCAAATCTAACCGGTCACTAAGCGCTAAAGATGGAAAAGATCGTGAGAGAAGAGGGAGATCGTGGAAAGACATAAAGATCGTGGAGTGTATAGGGGGAGATCATGGGGGAGTGGAAGAAACCACATTTCACAGTGAAGAAAAAGAAGGGATCGGCGGAGACACAACTCAACACGCACAAAATCTGCAAAAGCTCTCTACTAAAATTCAATCTTCAAGCACTAGTCTTTCAAGCTTTCCGGTATATTTCTATCGCTTTACGTCTTCTCATTTTAGATTTCAGCAACAAGTTATTATATTTTTCAAGTTTTGATGAATTCCTACAGTTTTGTAAATCCAAAATCATGTCAGGGGTTTATTTGCATCGATTCACAATAGTTTTCTTTATTTTGGCATTGCATTTGTTTTAGGAGACTATAACTGACGGTCGAATTTAGAATTCACGTCGCTTGAACATTTAGAAGTTAGATTTATTGTTTTTCACACAAGTTGGTGCAACTTCGCATCTGGCACGCCCATAAATCTCAAATATTGTGCAAACATATTTTTGGCACGCCCAGTGGGACCATCACTATGCCGCTAAGAAGAAAAGAAAACGTCAATCAAGGGGATGGGGAGTCTCAACTAAGCCAGGAAGAGGTTCACGCTCCATTGACAGAGCAGCCGGCCGCTGAAGAGCGGACCAGGGAGTTGGATTTGCATCCAAGTAATGTTCCAGAGATGTACGCTCATATTTCAAACCGTTTGGTTGAAGAACCGACTGCGATGAAAATTGAATAAATATCACAAGCACTGTCCAAGGCTGTGTCTGATTGCTTGAAGAAAGTGTTGGGTAAACCGAGCCAGTCAACCAACAAAGAGCAGAACATAAGTGAAAAAGAAGGGAACCAAGGAAGCAACCAAGTCCAGGGAAATAACAACGTCCATGAATTTGACAAGTGAGTTGGAAACTCAAGGGCTGGCGATCCCCGTCGCCCGGAGTTCACTCTCCCAAATCAGCCAGAAAGAAGGTATACACCACCTCACAGCAGAGAAGAAATCTTAGGAGGGAGAGCTCAGACATATTCACGTGTTCATGGAGTGGGGAGCTCGAAGCAACCTGTTACTCAGGTGTACAGCGTGACAATCCTCTGTATCAACCGGGAGCGTACGAAGACATGTCACACATGGATTATCAAGGAGTAGATGGGGGCTTCCCAGGAGATAATATTGGGTTAAATGCAGGGTTCCAAGCTCGGGGGGAAAATCATTACCATCACCCACTCCCAGCTCGGAATATTCACGTGGTTGATCCAGAAATGGTGAGAGAGGCTGTTGAAGATCTATATGGGCCGGCTTTGAGGCAGATAGGCCGTCCAGAATTCCACAAACTCTATCCAGAATACATAGACGTGAATAACCCATATCTGAGGGGTTATAAAGTTCATGATTTCAGCTTGTTCTCTGGGGAGGATGGCCAGTCCAGCATGGAACACAGCCAAATTTACCATCCAATGCGGAGAAATAGCCAACTTAGAGAACTTCAACAATTTAAAGTTGCGCCTATTCCCAAATTCTCTCACAGGGACTGCGTTCGCTTGGTATGCCTCACTCCCCAGAAATTCAGTGATGAATTGGCAATGAGATGGAAAGACAATTTCACATTCAATTCTATAGAACAGAGCCAGAAGTGTGCATTGCCGACTTATCCAGAGTCACTCAAAAGAAAGGAGAGTCTGTGGAATATTTCATAGACATGTTGAAAAAGATAAAGAATAGGTGCAAGGTATTCCTACCTGAGACCGAGTTCGTAAAGATGGCACAAAAAGGGCTGGATTTTGAATTAAGGAAGAAATTCCAATGTATGGAGTTCAGGGATTTCTTTGAGCTAGCCGCCAAAGTGGCTGAATACGAAGTACTCTTGCGGGAATAGTCATACAAGAAGAAAACTGCTATGGGGTCTTATTATCAGGAGGTGGAAGACGTGGCATTGGCAGAAATTCGATCAGCTGGTTCTTGCACAGTTCCCCTGCTAAAAAAGAAGCCAGCAGAACTTGAAAAGAAGAACAACTCCCAACTCCCCAAAGACATGCAGTATACATTTGATGTATCAAAGACCGAAGAAGTTTTTGATTTCTTGGTAAATGAAAAATTCATCACTTTTCCAGCTGATCACAGGATGCCACCCACAGAAGAGCTAAAAGTACGAGAGTATTGTAAGTACCACAACTCCTACAATCATGCTACTAAATCTTGTTGGGCGTTCTAGAACATTTTGCAGGACATAATTAACAAGGGAGTCATGAAGTTCCCAAATAAACAGGAGTCTATGGCGGTGAATGATGATCCTTTTCCCCCAGTAGCTTTGGTTAATGTGAATGTGACAGATTTGAGGGATCTTCTCAATGAGAAAAGAAGTCGATCTTTTGCAGTGAAAGAGCGAGTAATCAAGAAATACTAGATCCCGAAGGGTCAATTGTTTGAAGCTCATGAAAGGCATAGTGGCGATCGAATACGAACAGTTCAGCAGCGTTTCCCTGGAAATGTTGGTGAATCCGTGGCCTATCGGCCGAGGAACCAACATTTCCTTGAAAGACCAGTACCTGAGAATCAAAAGTTCAGAGGGGAATCATCTCGTGAGCAGGTTCAGAGATACTCGGACATGAGAAACATATGTAGAGTTGAGTCACGAAGGGTGGAAACCAGGAAAATATCAGTTGATCAAGACAAAGAGCAACGTGCATATGACATCTCAAAAGGAAAAATGATTGAGAGCAGGAGAGTAAAGCCCAGATACGTCTTCCAGCTAGAGGGGAGTTCAGTGAGTCTTGAAGAGTGGCCCAACATAAAAAGTTCCCTAGGCCACCAACTAGGACTCAAAAGAGACGGGTGTTGAGGGAAAGAGCGATTGAAAGAAGAGAGGAATCCGCTAAGTTAAGAAATGAACCCACAATTGACGTTCCAGTCTCCAGGGAGCCAGTGGGGAGTAAATCCAAGTTTGGAAGATCGGCTACTGAGGATAAGTTTGTTGAGGATGATGATGATTTGTTAAGTGAGGAGGATGATCAAAGAAGAAAAACAATCAATTTTTGCGTGGGAGAGTTTCACATCACTGTGGATTGTGCCACAGGAGTGGTGATTCTACCCGAGAGATTTAAAATGATGGAAGAAGAAGATGGGGAGTTGATGCCCAAGGAATCAGTGCAAAAGAAAGAGCATGCAAATAAACTCCTTGAAGGGAGTTCAAGAGTGTTTATAAAGGAAGATCACCCAAATAAGCCTAAACAAGTGATACTTGAGAAACCTACACCGGCCATGACCAAGTACATAAGGCCGTTGTACATCAAAGCCCACGTGAATGGGAAGCCAGTGTCTAAGGTCTTGATTGACAATGGCTCAGCTGTGAATGTTCTTCCAGTAAGGATGTTAAGAAATCTGGGCAAAACTAAAGAAGATTTGAACCCTACTGAGGTTTCTGTTGCTGCGTTTACCGGGGAAACCACCAAGACCATTGCAGTACTCCCCGCTGATGTTACTGTAGGGAGCATGTCGTCTTTATGTGCATTTTTGGTGGTGAACTCCTCCGCCAACTTTCAAGCGTTGTTGGGCAGAGATTGGATCCTTGCAACCAGTGCATCCCATCTTCAATGCACCAACTGTTGTTATTTTGGAAAGGGGATGATGTGGAGGTTGTAGAAGCGGATGGACAGCCGTTCCAAACAAGTGCAAGTGCAGTGGAGGCCAGATATTACAATGGGGATTTTGGGCCTATCAAAATTCGTAGCAATAGCAAGAAATAAAACCCATTGTACATGCAAACACCAACTCCAAGCTCGGTGTTGGAAAGAATCCTCAAGCCTACTGTTATCGTGCCGCCTAGGCCGATAATTCAACCGTTGATTGAGGAGGTTGATGATTGATTTGAACTAAAAAACAAAAGAGGTAGCTGCAACCTCTATATGGAAGACACATGTGCAGCATGTACTGAACAAATTAGAAGAGGAGGAACCATGGGACACCTATGGAACTGAGGTCGTCCAAGAAGAGGAATACGAAGATGATGAACTCCAAGTTGATGAATTATTGATGGCGCCATCTCAAATGGAAGATGGCCAACACGAAGTACAAGACCCGTTGGAAGAAATTAACTTGGGAGAGTTTGAGAATCCAAAAATGGTGTATGTGAGTAAGCTACTGGAAGAGCAGTTGAAGCAAGATTTGATCATTACGTTGAAGGAGTACAAAGATTGTTTTGCATGGAGTTATGATGACATGCCAGGGTTGGACCAGAAATTGGTCGAACACCAACTTCCACTCAAAGAAGGTTTCAAACCATTTCAACAGCCATCTCGTCGCATGTCAAAAGAAGTTGAATTGAAAGTGAAAGAAGAAGTTAAAAAATTGTTAAAGGCCAGGTTTATAAAACCAATCAGATATACCGAATGGCTTTCGAACATTGTTCCAGTCATGAAAAAGAATGGCAAGATCAGGATATGCATTGACTTCCGAGACTGGAACTGTGAGACTCCCAAAGATGTGTATGTAATGCCGATACCTGATATGTTGATTGATTCAGTGACTAGGCATGAATTGTTACCCTTCATGGACGGGTTCTCGGGCTACAACCAGATCAAAATAGTAGAGACCGACACTCACAAAATAGCATTCAGATGCCCGGGAGCTGTTGGTACGTTTGAATGGCTTGTTATGCCATTCGGGCTAAAGAACGCGGGAGCCACGTATCAAAGAGCTATGAATTCGATCTTTCATGATATGATAGGACATCATATTGAAGTATATATAGATGATATCGTTGTGAAGTCTAAACAAGCTGCTGATCACATTGAACACTTGAGGAAGAGTTTCCAAAGAATGAGGCAACATGAGTTGAAGTTAAATCTGTTGAAATGTGCCTTTGGCGTAAAAGCGGGAAACTTTTTGGGATTTCTGGTGCATCAAAGGGGAGTCGAGGTGGATAAAAACAAAGCAAAGGCTATCATGGAGGCAAATCCACCTAGGAACAAGAAAGAGTTATAACGTTTCCTTGGCCAAGTGAATTACTTGAGACGCTTTATTTCTAACCTTGTAGGGAAGACGAAAGAGTTTTCACAGTTGTTGAAACTCAAAGACAGCGGGGAGTTCAAGTGGGAAGATTCACATCAGCAAGCGTTTGATGTGATCAAGAGATATCTATCTAACCCGCCTGTTCTGATGCCTCCTAGTGACAGATCCATTAAGTAGGCCTTGAGGCTACTTAGACTATGGCAAGAATGAAACATACCAAGCGGGGAGTTGAGCTCACCAAGCGGAACAACGAGTAATAAAGGGAGAATGTAAGAGAATAAGGGCGATATGCGAACCCCAAGAGGACCCAGAAGTTGACTTTGGAAGAAAAATAGGCTCAACCATTTTTGTATGTTTTAGCTTCATGTTGTGAGATTTTGTTTGAAGTAGGCCTTAGGGCCACTAATGTAAATATTTGTTAGGATTCAAAAAACGAGAAAGATCAATTAAAGTTGGCCAGAAGGCCACTTTTATCATATCGGATTCATTTTGTATCTATAAGGATTTAGGGGAGGAAATACTTGCGAGCGGGGAGTTTTAAGCCAACATATTGGTTTATTGAAATGAGTGAGATTATTTGGAGCGGAGTATAAGAATCAACAGAGAACTTCTCCCCCAACCAACCTCCAACATCAAATTCAACTCCTTTTCATCACACCTCCTTTTCATCCAACAATCACAACATCAAACCAACAGTCAACAAATATGAAGCGGAGCCATTGCATACAAGAATATCAAGTAAACGTGTATGAGGGAAAGGGGTCTGTAGTACCCGAAAAACCAATATGCGTAGATATGTGCATAATTTCTATTATTTAATTTTAAATTGTTATTATTTTAAGAAATTGTTGATTTAATTGCATTTAAATCATTTACGAAATTTTTAAGGATTTTTAAATCGCGTATTTCAAATTTTAGCTTTTTAGATATATACGCGAGATCGGACCAGAGATAGGAAATCGGAGATGAATTTTATGTTCCAAAAATATTTCTAAATTTATTCCGAGCTAAGAAATAATTTATTTTAATGAAATCAAAAGGATTTAAGTCTACTTTAATTAATTAATCACCAATTTAATTGTATGCTTCTTAATTCATCAAGATTATGCTTAATTAACCTTTTAATCAAGCTTATCTAACCTAGGATTCTACTTAGCAAAACTTAAACAAATCCTACACCAATTGGAAAGACAACTCTCGGTCAATTCCACTCCACACAATCCCAACTTGACACCATTTAACTCCCCCAACAACAAAACAAAGGCCACCCATTAATCATGCATGTTTCCCCCCAACTTGACATCATTTACTCCTCCATGCACTACCTTATTTGACCACAAGCCTTCACCACCTTCTTCACTCCACCTAGCACGAAATTATAGAGATTTAGCAGCTCTCATTCTTGGCCAAGACAACAACAATAACAAGGTTTCTTCATTTCCGTTCCCGTGTCTCCCGGTCCGACGTATTGTGTTGTTTATTGTAAAAAACACTTAAGGCATGTATATATGGTTTCTTTGCTCTTCAATCAAGTCATATATCTATTTTTAAACCATTACATGTTCTTGATCCATGATAAAAACCGAAATATTGACAGCAACTACACAAAAAAATTTCTGCACAGATTTTTCGGCTTCCCCTTGTGCTTCACGGTTTTGGCTTGTTTTGTGGTTCAGGAGGTTGGCTCGATTTCCAGGCACCCAAGGCTAAATCTAGGCATGTACTAGGGTGAGTTATGATCATGTTGGTCCATTAGTTTAAGCCCCAACTCGCTGGATTCAAGACTTGACAGCAACTCCACCATAGTTGCAAGTTGAGTCTCGAAATTTCTGATTTTGATTGTTCAAGGAGGTTCGAATCTTGGTTGGCTTTTGGGCCTGTAACCATGGTTAGGACCTTCCCTTAGCATGTCTAGGATGTGACCAAGATGGCCTTTCATGGCTTGGTTCATGGTCCCATCGGTTTTTAAAACAAAACAAACACATGTCCCTCGGTTTCATTTTTCTGATTTTTGTGGGTGAGTTTCGGCTCTTGAGGTTTTGGATGGATCTTGGTTGGATTTTAGCCCTTAACCTTGGTTAATACAACACTTCATCATGTCTAGATCAAGCCATGGTTGATCATATGACCACTGGAACGACACATGACAGAAAGCGATCCAAACAATTGCATGGTACAAATTTTTCTGTGTGTTTCTCGGTTTGAGCTGTGTGTCATCCTAGGTGTTTGGGTGGATTTTGGTTGTCCTATTGCCCTTAGCCATGGTTCAAGCCACTCCTTATGATGTTGATAAGAGACTTTGGTCGGTGGTTCAAGCCCCAATGACCATTAGCTTTGTAATCGAAGCGAAGCAAGCACAGCTGCTGCCGCTGGAATTTTACAGCAGCTTTGCTGCGGTTCAGAGGTCACATACGAGTTCTTGATTGGCTTTTAGCCTATGGCCTTGGACTATACAGTACCTTATTGAGTTAGAAAGGTCATGTTTTTGGCCGTTTGTGATTTGGTTAAGTTTAGAGGTCGTACGTGAATTTACGGTGCAATGTGCCAAAGTGACTCTCGAAAGAGCGTTTCATGATTTTGGCCTCCATGCACAATTTTCGTGTATTACAGCCCTTGGTATATATTTTTCAGTATTTTAAGTGTATTTTAATCATGACTAAATGATGGTTCGATATTGGTTCGGGTTGGTACGGAGTCATGGTTAGATACTAAGTTTGTTGGGCGTAATTGTCTCGTTTTTAGTTCGATTATGAAGTGTTGGTCAAGTTGAGATTATTTGCATGTGTCTCATGTTAGAATTAGGTCGCAGCAAGCCTGGGAACGATCCAACTCAATTGGTAAATTAAAACAGGATAATAATTATATTACGTGCATAAAAATAGAAAATGTTTATTTTTGAGATATATGCGATATGTCTTGTGGCCACCTTACGCTTATGGGATTGCTTCACCTGGTGACTTACGACTGGTTTATTATTATGTATCGGTACGGATATCCAGTCCAAGGGCTATGATGATCTCTACCACCCACTATACTGTGGTTTAGTCTGATCAGACGTGCATGTTATGTTATGGGCCACTTGCGTAGAATATTATCTCTACAGAAAAATTACAATATGATATGTTATGACAGGGCTCTATCGAGCAACTCTTTTATGTACGATTTTTTTTTAAGATATGCACGTATTTATAATTACTCATGATACGATTTTCACGTTACGCTTTATGATACGATATTTTACGTTGCATGCGATTTTATGATATATTTACTTGTTATTCACGATATATGCATGCTGAGTCTTTAGACTCACTAGACTTGATTGATGTAGGTATTGACGATGCAAAGGCTGAGGGCGGGGACCAGTGAGTTAGCTCGGATCGGCGGTAGTACGAACCCGAGGACCTCACGTTTAGTTATTCAGTTTTATGTTCAAAATCTTGTTATAACTTTTATATATTTTAAGTTATTCTTTAAAACATTATTCAGTTTCCGCTGCTATGTTTATGTTAAACCGTTGGGTTATTTTACGAAATTTTTATACGTTGCAAGTTTATTTATTTAAAGGGAAAATTTTTAATAATTCTGCAAAATTATGAATACGAAATACGGGTCATCACAGTTAGAATTATTAATACGAAATACGGGTCATCACAGTTGGTATCAGAGCGATGTTTCTTGTAAAGGGTTGTACTTACTACTGATCTCGAGAAGCTCACGAAGTCACGTCTTCAGTCTGTAAGTCTTACTTTCACGTATTACATTTTTTTGAGCATGAAATAGTTTACCAGCATGTTCTCATGAAATATTTTATCAGCATGTTCTCATGAAAAATATTTTATGTCAAGATTATGTTTTAGCAAATATATATTTAAATTTCAAGAAAAATAGTAGAAATATTGCATGTTGGTTACGTAAGGATTTTACATGGTACAGTATGCCTCCTAGACGAGTTATTGACAGCCCGAGGGGTGATGAAAGCGAGGCTGATGAGACTCAGAACCGTTATGAGGATAGAGGTCCACCGCCACCTCCTCCACCACTTGATATGCATACCCAGATGATGGCGGGTATGACTCAGTTCGTGAGGAACAATGCTGCAGCGGTAGCTAGGCCGCCTAGACCCGAGGCTATATGTGAGCGGTTCATGAGGATGAACCCGAAGAAGTTCACTGGGACGTCTGATCCCATGGTTGCTGAAGGATGTATTAAGTCCCTAGAGGTTACTTTCAGATTTATGGAGCTGGAGGATGTTGATAGGGTCCACTGTGCGACCTATCTTTTTGGAGGAGACTCCCGTCTATGGTGGGAGGGCGCATCTGTAGCTCTGGATCTAGCTACTCTCAGTTGGACGCGCTTTAGAGAGGTATTCTTCTCTAAGTATTTTACTGATGAGGTGCGTTCGAGGTTGACCAGGGAGTTTATGACCCTGAGACAGAGTGACATGACTGTTACGGAGTTTATCCGTAAGTTCGAGAGGGGTTGTCACTTTGTACCCCTGATCGCGAACGTCGAGGGTACCAGGCTTAGGCACTTCATGGATGGATTGCGGTCGATCTTGCGCCGTGATGTTAGGGTTGCTGGCCCTACGACATATGAGGTCGCCGTCTCTAGAGCTCTTACTGCAGAGCAGGATCAGAGAGATATCGAGAATGACCGCCAGGGTAAGCGGCCATTTCAGGCGCCCCACCGCCCTCCTCAGCAGCAGCAGCATAAGAGGCCTTTCCATGGCCCATCGAGGAGCAGAGGGCAGCAGCAGCACCAGGGACGTGTGGTCTCGAGGTTGTAGGAGTACCTAGGTCTGTGCCAGATGTACACGCCGCCATACCGGAGTTTGCATGTATGGCTCTGGGAAGTGTTTCAAGTGTGGCGGTACTGGCCATTTGCTGAAGGATTGTTCTCAAGGGACATTGCCTACTCAAGGCAGAGTGTTTGCACTCCATGAAGCGGAGGCGAACCCAGGAACTATGCTCTTGACATGTATCTTAAACCTTTAAGTTTATATTTGGGAAAATTTTAGCATATTTAATTCAGCATTTTGGGATTAATTGCTTTGAATTATTGGGTTATAAGATTTGAACTTAGAAATTGTGATAAGATTGCATGTTCTATTCGGGTTGTTTTGAGAATCTAAGTTAGAAGAACTTTGACCTTTGCATGTCTATAGGATTAATTCTGGTAAATTATTGGATTTAGATATATGTTCCAACCTTTCAGGAAGAATATTTATAGGCGGAGCTTCTACGAACGCCTTGATTGATTCAGGGGCCGCTCATTAATTCATGTCTGAGACTTTTGCGAATTCCATCAAGGTCAAGACGATTGGATTGGATGTGGCGTATCCTGTGGTTATTCCATCTGGCGAGGAGATGGCAGCGACTAGCGTAGTGCGAGACATAGACCTCGAGCTTCATGGAAATCTTGTCTATGCGGATTTGATCGTGCTGCCAATGCCAGAGTTCGATATTATCCTTGGGATGGATTGGCTGCACAAGAACAGAGTACTTATTGATTTTCAGCGGAGATCTGTTCTAGTCCGACCACTTGGAAGGGAGCAGTTCCTATTTGAGCCTGACAGGTACTTTAATTTGCCTATCATGATATCTTGTATTCAGGCTAGGAAGCTCATGCATAGGGGTTGTCGAGCATTCATTGCGACCATTATATCTGTTCCCGAGGTCCCCAGCCAGTCAGTTGCAGATGTCCCAGTTGTCAGGGACTTTTCAGACATTTTTCCTGATGACGTCTCTGGTAGATCACCGGTACGAGAGGTTGAGTTTTCGATCGATCTTATGCCAGGTACCGCGCCTATCTCTAAGGCGCCATACAGATTAGCACCGTCAGAGATGGTTGAGCTCAAGAAACAAATTCAGGAGCTTCTTGACAAGGAGTTTATTCGCCCGAGTTTCTCTTCATCGGGCGCGCATGTCTTATTCGTGAAGAAGAAAGACGGATCTATGAGGCTTTGCATTGACTACTGAGAGTTGAACAGGGTTACAGTGAAGAATAAATACCCACTTCCGAGGATCGAGGATTGTTTGATCATTTGCAGGGAGCCTCTGTATTCTCCAAGATAGATCTGCGTTCCGCATATCACCAGTTGAGGGTGAAAGACGCCGATACTTTAAAGACTGCTTTTAGGACTCGTTATGGGCACTTCGAGTTCCTTGTGATGCCGTTCGGTCTGACGAATGCTCCGACGATCTTCATGGATCTCATGAATCGTGTATTTCAGCCGTATCTTGATCAGTTCGTCATTGTATTCATAGACGACATTCTCGTCTACTCAAAGAGTCAAGAGGATCACGACAGGCATCTGACCGCAGTATTGCAGACGTTGCAGAGGCACTAGTTGTTCGCTAAGTTCAGCAAGTGCGAGTTCTGGTTAGAGAAAGTGGCGTTCCTAGGCCACATCATATCTAGCAGTGGCATTGAGGTAGACCCAGCGAAGGTTGCGACAGTTAGAGATTGGGAGGTGCCGCAGAGTGCATCAGAGATCCGTAGTTTCCTTGGTCTAGCAGGATACTATCGAAAGTTTATTCAGGGTTTATCCTCTATCGCAGTTCCACTCACGTCATTGACTAAGAAGAATGCTAAGTACGTGTGGAGCAATGAGTGCCAGAAGAGCTTCGATTCTTTGAAGCAAGCTCTTATTTCAGCGCCGATCTTGTCAATGCCTTCTGGGCCCGGAGATTTTGTATTGTATACTGATGCTTCGAAGCTCGGTCTCGGCACAGTGTTGATGCAGCATGGGAAAGTAATAGCGTATGCTTCTCGTCAGTTGAAGATCCACGAGAAGAACTACCCTACTCATGATCTTGAGTTAGCTGCTGTAGTATTTGCCTTGAAGATTTGGAGGCATTATCTTTACGGAGAGAAGTGTCAGATTTTTACCGACCACAAGAGCCTCAAGTACTTCTTTACGCAAAAGAGTTGAATATGCGTCAGAGGCATTGATTGGAGTTAGTCAAGAATTATGACTGTGACATTAGCTACCATCCTGGTAAAGCTAATGTAGTAGCGGATGCTTTGAGCCGGAAAGTCGCAGTGATGGCTCATTTGAAAGTTCAGAGGCCTTTTCAGAGTGAGATTCAGAGGTTTGATCGAGAGATTTATACTCGAGGTAGAGTTCCCCGTCTATCTACCTTGACGATTATGTCTTCTTTATTAGACCGTATTCGCAACGGTCAGTCATCTGATGAGTAGTTGGCGAAGTGGAGGTAGAGAGATGAGGCGAAGGGCAGTATTTTGTACACAGTGAGTGATGGCATTGTTCATTATCGAGATAGGATATGGGTTCCTAGCAGCGATTATATTCGAACAGACATATTAATTGAGGCTCATATGTCCCCGTACTCTATTTATCCTGGGAGTACGAAGATGTACAAGGATTTGCAGATGTTATATTGGTGGCCTGGTATGAAGAGAGAGATCCGGAGATTTTTATCCGAGTGTTTGACTTGTCAGCTTGTGAAAGCTGAACATCAGAGACCAGCCGGCTTACTCAAGCCACTTCCCATTCCCGAGTGGAAGTGGGAGAACATTAACATGGATTTCGTGGTTGGTTTACCGAAGTCGGCTAGAGGTTCGAATGCTATATGATCGCCTTACCAAGTCAGCGCATTTCTTGCCTATTAAGACGACTTTCTCCATGATTCAGTATGCCGAGTTATATATCCGTGAGATAGCCCGATTACACGGTATCCCAGTCTCTATTGTTTCTGACAGAGATCCGAGATTCACTTCCTCATTTTGGAAGAGTCTGCATTCAGCGATGGGTACGAAGTTGTTGTTTAGCACAGCTTTTCACCCTCAAACAGATGGTCAATCATAGAGAGTTATTCAGATCTTGGAGGATCTTCTCCGTGCTTGTGTCATCGATTTCTCAGGGAGTTGGGAATCGAAGTTGCCATTAGTGGAGTTTACCTATAACAACAGCTTCCAGTCGTCTATAGGTATGGCTCCCTATGAAGCATTGTACGGAAGGAAGTGTAGATCGCCTATTCATTGGGATGAAGTAGGCGAGAGATCAGAGTTAGGTCCAGAGATCGTCCAGCAGACTGCCGATCTAGTAGTCGTAATCCGTGACAGGATGAGGACTGCTCAGAGTCGACAGAAGAGTTATGTCGACCGGAAGAGGAGAGATCTAGAGTTTGCCGTTGGCGACCATGTTTTTGTGAAGATAGCACCGATGAAAGGTGTCATGAGATTCGAAAAGAAGGGGAAGCTTAATCTGAGGTTCATCGGACCATTTGAGATCCTCGACAGAGTTGGGACATTAGCATATCGTGTTGCACTTCTGCCGAATCTGGCCGGAGTACACAATGTGTTCCATGTGTCGATGTTGAGGAAGTATTTAGCGAACCCTTCTCATGTGTTGAACTTTGAGCCAATGCAGTTTTCTCCGAACTTGTCTTATGAAGAGAGACCAGTGCAGATCTTAGACCGTAAGGAGAAGAAGCTTCGAAACAAAGTGATCAAATCAATGAAGGTCAAGTAGCTTAATCATTCCGATGAGGAAGCTACTTGGGATTCAGAGTCAGAGATGCAGAGTCGCTTTCCAGATTTATTCGGTGAGTTCTAATTTCGAGGACGAAATTTTATTTAAGGGGGAGAGTGTTGTAGTACCCGAAAAACCAATATGCGTAGATATGTGCATAATTTCTATTATTTAATTTTAAATTGTTATTATTTTAAGAAATTGTTGATTTAATTGCATTTAAATCATTTACGTAATTTTTAAGGATTTTTAAATCGCGTATTTCAAATTTTAGCTTTTTAGATATATACGCGAGACCGGACCGGAGATAGGAAATCGGAGATGAATTTTATGTTCCAAAAATATTCCTAAATTTATTCCGAGCTAAGAAATAATTTATTTTAATGAAATCAAGTGGATTTAAGTCTACTTTAATTAATTAATCACCAATTTAATTGTAGGCTTCTTAATTCATCAAGATTATGCTTAATTAACCTTTTAATCAAGCTTATCTAACCTAGGATTCTACTTAGTAAAACTTAAACAAATCCTACACCAATTGGAAAGACAACTCTCGGTCAATTCCACTCCACACAATCCCAACTTGACACCATTTAACTCCCCCAACAACAAAACAAAGGCCACCCATTAATCATGCATGTTTCCCCCCAACTTGACATCATTTACTCCTCCATGCACTACCTTATTTGACCACAAGCCTTCACCACCTTCTTCACTCCACCTAGCACGAAATTATAGAGATTTAGCAGCTCCCATTCTTGGCCAAAACAACAACAATAACAAGGTTTCTTCATTTCCGTTTCCGTGTCTCCCGGTCCGACGTATCGTGTTGTTTATTGTAAAAACAACTTAAGGCATGTATATATGGTTTCTTTGCTCTTCAATCAAGTCATATATCTATTTTTAAACCATTACATGTTCTTGATCCATGATAAAAACCGAAATGTTGACAGCAACTACACAAAAAAATTTATGCACCGATTTTTCGGCTTCCCCTTGTGCTTCACGGTTTTGGCTTGTTTTGTGGTTCAGGAGGTTGGCTCGATTTCCAGGCACCCAAGGCTGCATCTAGGCATGTACTAGGGTGAGTTAGGATCATGTTGGTCCATTAGTTTAAGCCCCCAACTTGCTGGATTCAAGACTTGACAGCAACTCCTCCATAGTTGCAAGTTGAGTCTCAAAATTTCTGGTTTTGATTGTTCAAGGAGGTTCGAATCTTGGTTGGCTTTTGGGCCTGTAACCATGGTTAGGACCTTCCCTTAGAATTTCTAGGACGTGACCAAGATGGCCTTTCAAGGCTTGGTTCATGGTCCCATCGGTTTTTAAAACAAAACAAACACATGTCCCTTGGTTTCATTTTTCTGATTTTTGTGAGTGAGTTTCGGCTCTTGAGGTTTTGGATGGTTTTGTTTGGCTTTTAGCCCTTAACCTTGGTTCATACAACACTTCATCATGTCTAGATCAAGCCATGGTTGATCATATGACCACTGGAATGACACATCACAGCAAGCGATCCAAACAATAGCATGGTACAGAATTTTCTGTGTGTTTCTCGATTTGAGCTGTGTGTCGTCCTAGGTGTTTGGGTGGATTATGATTGGCCTAGTTCCCTTAGCCACGGTTCAAGCCACTCCTTAGGATGTTGATAAGAGACTTTGGTCGGTGGTTCAAGCCCCAATGACCATCAGCCTTGTAATCGAAGCGAAGCAAGCACAGCTGCTGCCGCTGGAATTTTACAGCAGCTTTGCTGCGGTTCAGAGGTCACGTACGAGTTCTTGGTTGGCTTTTAGCCTATGGCCTTGGACTGGACAGTACCTTATTGAGTTAGGAAGGTCATGTTTTTGGCCGTTTGTGATTTGGTTAAGTTTAGAGGTCGTACGAGAATTTACGGTGCAATATTCCAAAGTGACTCTCGAAAGAGCGTTTCATGATTTTGGCCTTCATGCACAATTTTCGTGTATTACAGCCCTTGGTATATATTTTTCAGTATTTCAGATGTATTTTAATCATGACTAAATGATGGTTTGATGTTGGTTCGGGTTGGTACGGAGTCATGGTTAGATACTAAGTTTGTTGGGCGTAATTGTCTCGTTTTTAGTTCGATTATGAAGTGTTGTTCAAGTTGAGATTATTTGCATGTGTCTCATGTTAGAATTAGGTCGCAGCGAGCTTGGGAACGATCCAACTCAATTGGTAAATTAAAACAAGATAATAATTATATTACGTGCATAAAAATAGAAAATGTTTATTTTTGAGATATATGCGATATGTCTTGTGGCCACCTTACGCCACCCGGTGACTTACGACCATTTTACGATTATGTATGGGTACGGATATCCAGTCCAAGGGCTGTGATGATCTCTACCGCCCAGTATAATGTGGTTTAGTCTGATCAGACGTGCATGTTATGTTATGGGCCACTTGCGTAGAATATTATCTCTACAGAAATATTACGATATGATATGTTATGACAGGGCTTTATCAAGCAACTCTTTTATGTACGATTTTTTTTCAGATATGCACGTATTTATAATTACTCATGATACGATTTTCACGTTACGCTTTATGATACGATATTTTTACGTTGCATGCGATTTTATGATATATTTACTTGTTATTCACGATATATGCATGCTGAGTCTTTATTCACGATATATGCATGCGGGGACCAGTGAGTTAGCTCGGATCGGCGGTAGTACGAACCCGAGGAACCTCACGTTTAGTTATTCAGTTTTATGTTCAAACTCTTGTTATAAATTTTATATATTTTAAGTTATTCTTTAAAACATTATTCAGTTTCCGCTGCTATGTTTATGTTAAACCGTTGGGTTATTTTACGAAAGTTTTTATACGTTGCAAGTTTATTTATTTAAAGAGAAAATTTTTAATAATTTCGCAAAATTATGAATACGAAATACGGGTCATCACA
This sequence comes from Primulina tabacum, assembly GCF_025594145.1. Taxonomy (NCBI): domain Eukaryota; kingdom Viridiplantae; phylum Streptophyta; class Magnoliopsida; order Lamiales; family Gesneriaceae; genus Primulina; species Primulina tabacum. The sequence goes on from NC_134564.1 coordinate 23,133,952, forward strand.
GTTAGAATTATTAATACGAAGTACGGGTCATCACAGGGTCCAACTGAAGTGCAAATACATATACGTGTATGCGGGAAAGGGGTCCAACTAAAGTGCAAATGCATATACGTGTATGCGGGAAAGGGATCAGACTGAAGTGCAAATGCATATACGTGTATGCGGGAAATGGGCCTGACTGAAGTGCAATGCATAATGTTAGGGACGAGGGAATCGTCTTGCATGGATGCAGCACATAAGATCACATAAGATCACATAAGAGTTAAAAAGATACCTGTGGTTCGGGAAGCTCCAAAAATAAACATCAAGGCATGAATATCAAAGGTACCGAAGAACCGAGGCCAACTCATGGCCAATCTTTGACCCATGATCACCTGCTAGAAATAGACATATTGATGTATACAAGAAAAACCACTGTATGCACACAAAAAATATTCAGAAAACCAATTGCTACTGACTACAGGGCCAAACGATGGCCAATCTTCCGCATCTACAAAGCAAAGGCCAATGTATGGCCAGACAACACCGAAGTTCGTAATTTCCCTTTTAAAAGTAGACAGATATGTGTAAATGTTTATTGTACCGCTTCTCAGAAAAGAATCAGTACAAGACTTAGTACGGTGAGTCACACTCTCTTCTCGAACAATCAAGATTAATCACACAGAGCAGGAAATAGAATTGCAAGTCAATCAAAACGACAAACAATATTCAAGGAATCGAGAAACACTAAATGAAATTCGAGAAAGAGGAAAAGGAAGATACCCATGGCCGTGGAGAGTGAAATCGGTCGCCCTGATAAATCCACGGAAGCCGGTACAGCAACTGGGGAAATCGGCACGGGCATGAGTTGCGTGGGATGAGCAGAGGCATCTAGAGGAGAGTCTAAAGTTGATATAGAGGCCGCCAAGTGATAACCCGAGCCGAGAGGGGCGCTCGCCTTTGCCGAGGGAGACTGACCGGCGCCTATTTGAGAGCCCATCGACGATTCAGAGAAAACAAGGAACGGATTGGGGCCAGAAGCAGAGCCGGCGAATGCGACGAACGGCGAAGCGGTGACGGAAGTGGAGACACGCGAAGCGCCCGCGGTATTCGATTTAGTTGGGCGCGCCGGAGATGATTCCTGAGCCATCGTGAAATCTTCAGCGACCACAGTGTAGGGGAGATGACGGCGGAGGCAAGACGATCAGGTTCCAAGTAACAGCGCGCTTCCTCACTAACAGCGGAGAGCAATCGAACGAAGAGCAGGGAGCACCGAAGGGGAAGAAGAAAAAGAGGGCCGAAGTTTTTTTGTTTTGGATTTGAATCTGAAGGAGGGAAGTCCAAAGGGATAGCAAAAAAGCCAACCAAGAATTGGGCTGGGCCCAAAAAATTATAAAATCGTTTCACAAAAGGTACTCGCGGGCCGCGCCAAATAGATGAATTAAACTTGGATACCTACAAGCATTTTGGCCCAATGGGCCAATGCTTGCGGGGGCAATTATTTGGGCTAAAAATAATTAATTATTAAGCCCAATTAAATTATAGCTCCGTCAAATATAGCGGGCTAATTCATATCAAATCCAACCGGTCACAAAGCGCTAAAGATGGAAAAGATCGTGAGAGAAGAGGGAGATCGTGGAAAGACATAAAGATCGTGGAGCGTATAGGAGAAGATCATGGGGGAGTGGAAGAAACCACATTTCACAGTGAAGAAAAAGAAGGGATCGGCGGAGACACAACTCAACACGCACAAAATCTTCAAAAGCTCTCTGCTAAAAATTCAATCTTCAAGCACTAGTCTTTCAAGCTTTCCAGTATATTTCTAGCGCTTTACGTCTTCTCATTTTAGATTTCAGCAACAAGTTATTATATTTTTCAAGTTTTGATGAATTCCTACAGTTTTGTAAATCCAAAATCATGTTAGGAGTTTATTTGCATCGATTCATAATAGTTTTCTTTATTTTGGCATTGCATTTGTTTTAGGAGACTATAACTGACGGTCGAATTTAGAATTCACGTCGCTTGAACATTTAGAAGTTAGATTTATTGTTTTTCACACAAGTTGGTGCAACTTCACATCTGACATGCCCGCAAATCTCAAATATCGTGCAAACAGAAATTTTCCAAATCCAAGACCGGATCTGTATTAAAGTCCTACAGTACCTTAAGCATATCATCTATGGAAGATGAAGACTGTTCTGAATCACGCTTGTGAGCTGGTTCTCCTCAGATTTTAAATTATTTTCAAGATTTCTGGAGCACAAGAGCTCTTTGTAAAGCTGGCTTACTTAGGCTTTGCTCAACCTGAACCTTTTTAATTTAATCCCTCGAGTCCTCGCTCTTAGCTGAAAGTGACTTTACTGAGACCAGTGTAATTCAGAGCATCAATCAATTCAGCTCTATTAAAAAAAGACTGGTCAAAATAAATAACTGGGTGGGTCCTGACTTGGATTCAGTGGATGAGCTGGATATTTCTCTTCTGATTGGTCTTTCTTTATCTCTCCAGCCATGAGACAGCATATTAAGGATGAACAATCGGTCAAAACCGAACAGACCCAAGCAAAACAGAATAAACCCATTTTTTTCCAACCAACCGAACGGACTAATTTTGCCTATCAAATCGAACAGATTTAATCTAGTCCATGTACATATAATAAATAAATAAAACAAAGAGAACATGGAATACTCATTTCATAATCTGTTAAACACACGATTATAGATATGTTGTTATATGCTCATATATAATAGTTAACCAATCAAACCAATTCCAACCATCCAAACACAAGTCACTAGAATTAAATCGTGTTGGGTCATTTTTCATTGAATTTTGTGGCTGTCGAAAACCGAATAAAATGTTAATAAAATGTTCAAGTAAATTAGTAGAAAACTTGAAACTGAATAAAATGTCCAAGTAAATCGAGCATTTTATGGATTCATTTTCTCAAATAAATTTGAGAAAAAAAGGGAAAAAAATGATTTACATCTCAAAAGAATCGATTTTTCGTACGTTGGCTCAAAAGTAGGCCTTTAGGGTCATGCGAACAATGAAGAGAAATCAGAACGACGGACAGACGTGAGACGACATAAGATATCACTATGAAGATGAAGTTGGGTGTTCGATAGATCGGTTTTCTTGTTGGTTTAGGAAATATGATCTATAATAAGCTTGGATGTTGCTTAAAGCCCATTAACCCAACACAAAAAGTTGAAACTTCAAAGTTAAAGTGGCCCAATAATAACAATAATTTATATATACCAGTAAAAGATATACACATGTTGCATGTGTTATTATTATTATTAATTTGATCAAATAATACTAAACAATAAACACGAAATAATTTTCAATTTAAAAGACTTGTTCGATTTAAAAAATAAGTTTTATTTATATTTTTTTCTATGTAAAATATGAAATGACTCTAGTAGGTTTTTAGTAGGGTAAGAACGATAATTATATAACTAAATATTTTAGTGTCCTCTAAATTAGTTACTATAAGAGTATTATACTTAATAATATAGTATAAATATCAATTTAATCGGTTTAACCTATTTTTATATTATAAACCGAAACAATTAGGATGTTACACCAAAATAAATTTTATACCACAAATTAATTCTAGATGGTTAGTTCACTACAAAAAAATTTACGTTCAACCACACTCCAAAGATAATGTTTTAACGAGAAACTGTTGTTTTTTTAACAACGGTCAACGGTTTCAATTAAAACCGTTGTCTTTTTGCGTTTTTTTCTTATCAAAGACAACGATTTTTAAAAAAATGTTGTCTTTTATGGATCAACGACAATAGTTTTTAGAAAACATTGTCTATGAGCGGATTTTTTGGTGGTTACAGCAACATTTTTAAAAAAACTTTTGTGTTTTAGGTGTTAAAGACAACGGTTTTTAAAACCGTTGTCGATGAACTTGTTTTTTTATTACCTACGACAGTGTTTTTGAAAAAAGATGTAAAAAACCATTAAAAACTTTAAAAGTGTTGTGAAAAAGTAAAATTTTATGGTAAAAAGTAAAAACCTCAAACTCTCAAAATTTACCAAACTAGACACTTTATAATATTTTTCTCTCTACTCAATTGTGAATTTCTTCACAAATGGTGAGGCTATTTATATAATTTCTTTACAAATAATCCAAAAATAAAATACATCATTACCTACATCATCACACACTAATTTTCAATATTTACAACTCTTATTTTCAACATTCAAATATTCAACATTCAAATATTCAATACACACATTTTAAATATTATTTTTCAACACTCCCCTTGTGATGATGACCATAATGATTGTATTCATTACGTGTTTTTATATTGCCTCGTTAAAAACCTTACTAGGAAAAACCCATTGGGATAAAAAACCATAGTAAGGGAAAAAGAGTGTAGTCACGTAAACTCGCCCTCATGTTGACATGAACAATTCTTCACAAATTTCGTAGATTGCGCATCCCAATATTATATATGTGCTTTCTGAATATTGTCGTACGAAGTGCCTTTGTGAAGAGATCTAATGAGTTTTCACTTGATTGAATGTGACGAACATTTATTCTTCTCAAGCTCCTTGGTGAATGCAAAGAACTTAGGAGGAATATGTTTAGTTCTGTCGCTTTTTATGTATCCTTCTTTCATTTGAGCAACACATGCAGCATTATCTTCATATAGTATCACAGGCTTCTCGTCGAATGATAATCCGCATGATATTTGGATATGTTGGGTCAATTATTTTAACCACACACATTCACGACTTGCTTCATGTAGTGCAATAATCTCGGCATGATTTGATGAAGTTGTTACAAGCGTTTGTTTCTGTGAACGCCAAGAAATTGCAGTGCCTCCACAAGTAAATACATATCCAGTTTGGGAACGTGCCTTGTGTGGATCAGATAAGTATCCAGCATCGGCATAACCAATTATACTTGGATTAGCATCTTTTGAATACAAAAGTCTCAAGTCTGTCGTTTCCTCGTAGATAATGGAATATATGTTTAATTCCGTTCCAATGTCTCTTTGTTGGATATGTGCTCAATCTTGCCAACAAATTTACGGCAAAAGATATATCAGGCCTTGTACAATTTGTAAGATACATAAGGGCACCGATATCACTTAGATATGGTACTTCTGGACCAAGAATATCTTCATCATCTTCACATGGACGGAATGGATCCTTTTCTATGTTTAATGATCTAACAATCATTGGAGTACTTAAAGGGTTTGATTTATCCATATTAAAACGTTTAAGGATCTTTTCTGTATAATTTGTCTGGTGAACAAACATTCCACATTCTTTTTGTTCAATTTGTAAACCCAAACAATACTTTGTTTTTCCAAGATCCTTTATTTCAAATTCTTCCTTCAAGTATGACACAACTTCTTGAATTTTCTTATTCGTTCCAATGTGTTTAAATCATCAACATATACAGCAATAATTACGCATCCGGATGTTGTTTTCTTAATGAAAACACAATGGCATATTGAATTATTTACATATCCCTTTTTCATCAAGTGATCACTTAGCCGATTATACCACATTCGGCCGGATTGTTTTAACCCATATAAAGATCTTTATAATTTCACATAATAACATTCTCTGGGTTTTGAACTTTGTGCTTCAGGCATCTTAAATCCTTCAGGGATTTTCATATATATATTACTATCAAGTGATCCATATAAGTAAGCTGTAACAACATCCATAAGACGCATTTCTAAATTTTCAGATACCGCCAAGCTAATCAAATACCGAAACAGTAATTGCATCAATCACGGGAGAATACGTTTCTTCATAATCAATTCTAGGCCTTTGAGAAAAATCTTGTGCAACAAGTTGAGCTTTATACCTTACAATTTCATTTTTCTCATTTCGCTTTCGAATAAAAACCCATTTGTATCCAACAGGTTTTACAACTTCAGGTGTAAAGACTATAGGTCCAAAAACATTACGTTTATTTAGCGAATCCAATTCAACCTGGATGGCATCTTTCCATTTTATCCAATCCTGCCGATTTTTACATTCACCAAAAGATTTTGGTTCATGATCTTCATTATCATTAATGATGTCGATTGCCACATTATAAGAAAATATATCATCAATTTCTTCTATATCTTTTCGGTTCCATATTTTTCCAGTATTAATGTAATTGATAGATATTTCACGATTCTCGTCAGTTTGTGTTTTTGACAGAACATTTTCATCATCATGTGTTTCTTCAGGAACATCATTCTCTATTTTATGATCATCATGTGTTTCTTCAGGAACATCATTCTCTATTTTATGATCATCATGTGTTTCTTCAGGAACACCATTCTCTATTTTGTGATCATCGTGTTTCACAATGAATTTTCTTTTTCGAGGATTTTTATACTTGGAACCGACTTGCCTTTCACGCTTCAAGCGTTTAATGACATCATGAGTATCTTCAATTTGTTTCTTCGGAATTTCAATTCGAGCAGGGGCATTTGCAGCATGCATATATGATTTAGTTACCCCTTTTGTGTCTGCAAATGTATCTGGTATTTGATTTGCTATTCTTTGCAAGTGCACAATTTGCTGTACATCTTTTTCACATTGTTTTGTTCTTGGATCCAGATGTAACAATGATGATACATACTATGTAATTTTCTTTTCGGTATGTTTCTGTTCTCCCCCTAACATTGGGAAGATTTCCTCATTAAAATGACAATCAGCAAAACGTGATGTGAACACGTCGCCTGTCTGAGGTTCAAGATATCGAATGATTGATGGACTATCATAACCGATATAAATTCCAACCTTTCTTTGAGGTCCCATTTTCTTTCGTTGCGGTGGTGCAATAGGCACATACACCATACATCCAAAAATTATCATATGAGAAATGTCTGGTTCTTTACCAAATGCAAGCTGCAATGGGAGTATTTATGATATGCACTTGGTCTAATGCGAATTAATGAAGCAGCATGTAAAATTGCATGTCCCCATATAGAAATAGAAAGCTTTGTTTTCATAATCATTGGTCTAGCAATCATTTGCAGATGTTTAATCAACGATTCAGTCAATCCATTTTGTGTATGTACATGAGCAACATGATGCTCAACAATGATTCCCATAGACATACAATAATCATTGAAAGTCTGGGAAATAAATTCACCAGCATTATCAAGTCTACTTTTCTTGATTGTATAATCGGGAAATTGATTCCTCAATTTTATTATTTGAGCAAGTAATCTTGCAAATGCAACATTTCGAGTTGACAATAAACATACATGTGACCATCTGCTGGAGGCATCAATCAATACCATAAAGTATCTGAATGGTCCACATGGTGGATGGATTGGTCCACAAATATCACTCTGAATACGTTCAAGAAACATTGGTGATTCAGTTTGGATTTTGACTGGTGATGGTCTTATAATAAGTTTTCCAAGAGAACATGCTTTACATTGAAACTTATTATTCTGAAAGATCTTCTGGTCTTTCAGTGGATGACCATTTGTATTTTCTATGATTCTTCGCATCATTGTTGAACCAGGATGTCCCAATCGGTCATGCCAATTTGTTAATATGGAAGAATTATCAACTATCATGTTTGATTCAATGGGACTTATATGTGTATAATGCAATCCAGTAGGGAGCATTGATAGTTTTTCAATCACATATTTCTTTCATGATTTATATGTGGTAAGACACATATATTTCTCATTCCCTTCATTCATTGTTTGAGTATCATACCCATGGGAATATATATCATTAAAACTCAACAAATTTCTTTTCGATTGTGGTGAATATAAAGCATCATTGATAAAAAATTTTGTACCATTAGGTAACAAAAATTGTGCTTTACCACATCCTTTAATCAAGTCTACAGGACCTGATATTGTATTCACCATTATTTTAGTTGGTTTTAGTTCCAAGAAATATCTTTTATCTCGGAGGATAGTGTGCGTTGTACCACTATCGGGTATGCAAACTTCAGCTTTGTTCATAACATTTTCCATGTTTGAACTTCAAAAAAAAAAATGCAATGAAATATAATTACTAACAATAAAATACAATACAATACATATGTAAAAAAATATAGCACACGATAAAACATTATCATACGGGTACATAAAATATTTTATATATTTATTCCACCAGCAAATTGATCATTGTCTGAGAAATCAATCAGAAAATCTCCAGTATCAAAATGAGTTAAATCACTTAAAGGTTCACTTTGTTCAGTGAAGTTGGTCTCATTTTCTTTCCCTTTTATTGATTCTTTATAAAGTTTACAAAGGTGCTTAGGGGCTCGACAAATACGAGACCAATGTCCTGGAGTACCACATCTGAAACAAGAACTTTCAAATCTTTTTGAGTGGTTCTCATTAACACTCATATTTTCATGATGCATTTTCTGTGGATGGTTTGGGACGTTCTTTTGAGATGAGTTATGGAAAGTAACTATCTCGATTATTTTCAAAACCACGACCACGACCACTTCCACGTCCACGTCCACGACCACGACCTCGATTTCGTCCTCGACCAAAATCTTGTCTATAACTTTGATTTTGGTTTCCAGATTTAAATTCATTTTTGTTTACGACATTTACTTCTGGAAAGGCCGTTGAACCAGTGGGTCGTGCCTGATGATTTCTCATTAGCAGCTCATTATTCTTTTCCGCCACCAGGAGACAGGCGATAAGTTCAGAATATCTCGAAAATCCACGCACTTTATATTGTTGTTGTAGAGTTATATTCGATGCGTGAAAAGTGGAAAATGATTTTTTCAAGCATTTCCATTTCAGTAATCTCATGCCCACAGAATTTCAATTGCGAGATTATTCTATACATCGCCTGAGTTGTAATCACTGACTTTTTTTAAAATCTTGGAATCTCAACGTATTATATTCATCTCGGGCGGTCGAAAGTATAACTTCCTTTATATGTTCGAATCTTTCTTTTAATCCCTTCCACAAAGCCATGTGATCTTTTTCAATTAGATATTCACATTTTAATCCATCATCGAGATGTCGACGCAAAAATATCATGGCTTTTGCCTTTTCTTGTGATATCGATATGCCATTTTCTTTTATGGTCTCACTTAGATCCAATGACTCAAGATGCATTTCTACATCGAGAGTCCATGGCATATAATTTTTTCCCTGTGATATCAAGAGCAATGAATTCGAGCTTTGCCAAGTTTGACATGGTGGTACTAAAAAAATTACGATGCATTTTATTAGTTAATGAATATTGCAATACAAAGTAATGGATAAACAACAAGTACAAGCATTTGTAAAAATAAAGAAAACACACGAGGAGGATATTCTCCGATAAATACAAAATTCGTGAGTATGATAACCAAAATAATTAAAAATAACCTTGAGAAAGTCATCTTTTTTTTCTTCAAAAATTTGATGAAGAATAATTTTTAGAGAAGAAGTGAAAGTTGGAGTGATTGAATGTGTTTGTGAGATCATATTTATAGGGCAAAAACTAGCCGTTTTGTTACCGTTGGTGTACAAAAAATAAATATATGTATTTGTACAATTTTATGGTAATAATATGATGTATATAATATTAGTCATGTTTAAATAATTATGTATATTATATCACATTATTATAATGCAGTGTCACAATTTATTTTGTTTAAAAACCTTATAGGCTTTTATACTTGTCGTATCCCTTACCGGGAGTGTGTGATGTCGTCTTAACATCCTCCCAGGATTTATAACAAGTTTTTGAAAAATTTATTTTTATTATTTCTGAATAACATTATATTATATATTAAATAGATACACAATAAATAAATAAACAGTAAAATAAATATTATTACTTTTGTTACCTTTTTCTTCTGTTTTGGAGTTTGGAAAAATATGGAGGATTTTTAGAGTTTCGTGCTGATAACGTGTTGTGAAAAAGTAAAATTTTATGGTAAAAAGTAAAAACCTCAAACTCTCAAAATTTACCAAACTACACACTTTATAATATTTTTCTCTCTACTCAATTGTGAATTTCTTCACAAATTGTGACGCTATTCATATAATTTCTTTACAAATAATCCAAAAATAAAATACATCATTACCTACATCATCACACACTAATTTTCAATATTTACAACTCTTATTTTCAACATTCAAATATTCAACATTCAAATATTCAATACACACATTTTAAATATTATTTTTCAACAAAAAGAATAACTTAATTAGAAGGAAAAAAAAAAGGAAATCAAAGGAGAAACCATTAAAAAATTAGAAAAAAAAGTAAAAAGAAATCAATGCAGAGAAAAACCCATCCCTAGATCCCGCCCCGTACGTGAAAGGAAGAAGAAAACTCAACCCTACTCCCGTTGCTCTCTCCCTCACGTACGACAGCTTCCGGTGAGCGCCGCCCAGAACACTGGAGAAGAAGCGTCGAGCTCCTGAAGTTCTTCCCCAAGCCCCTGCACCTCTTTTCTGTACTGAATCGAGAAGAAATCCAAGTTTTCTGTGTGAGATTTGCCTTCGGTTCAGGTGAGATTTGCGTTCGATTCTTGTTTGTTTATGTTGTATTGAGTAAAGAATTAAGTTTATGTCAGCTTTTAATTGTTTTTTGGGCAGTTACGTGATATTCTTGAATACGAGTACCTAGGCTGTGTAATTTTGTTCCACGAGCTTCATAAAATCAAAGGGAAAATTTGGAAATCGACATCTTTTCTCTTGAATGTATATTCCGAATTCTTATCTCTATTTGTTTCAGGTTTCAGTCTGCGAGATGAAAGACTTGGGAGAGGGAAATAATGCTCAAGAATTGAATGGAACCGGCCACATTATCTATTTCTCTGACGGTTCAAAAAACGAAGGTGAAACCCATAATCAATGTGTGGACTTTCCGTCTCCTACAATGGTGAAAACGAACGAGCCTTCGCGGGTTAAATGCTAGGAAGCGCGGTTGAAGAACTCCCTAAGAAGTGAGCTACTGTATTTGTGTTTTTATTTGTTTGTTTGTTTTTTTTTGTGTACTGGTAAATCGAACAAAAGCTTGAAAACTTTACAAGTTTTGTTTGTGAATTTCAGTCATGGGATCTTATCGGAGTTTTATGGTCGTATGATTAGTTCATTGGGGATGCTCAAACTACGTTACAGGGCACCTACATTTAAGAACATTAGTTGTCTTGTTGAAATTCTGACCGGAAGGTAGTGGTTGCTTGCAATTTTTTTCCCTTTTAATGTTGATGGTACATAGCTTCTTTTTGTCTATTTGTTTTGACTGTTCCTTTTTTATTTGTTCTCATTCTTCTGGTTGCTCCTTGTATCTACAAATGTGAAGTGTCTGTTGATCTAAACTCCAACAATCTTTCAAGTGAATCACTGATGGTTTGAATTGATGATTCTCGATAACACTTTGTGTTGATGCTATGCATATATCCATTTTAATGCATTATCTTTCTTACAAAATGTGATTGTTTTATTTTGATTTGTGACATTTTGGGGTTTAGTTGTTTTGTGTTGATGATGTATTACTAGCAGGTTAGGATTAGGTTAAGTAAAAGTTGGAGGAAGAGTTAATAATCTAGTGATTTAATTCGGTTTTAAATCACTTTTATGGTGATTTTATTCTGTGGAGTTTAGATTCTTTTTTTTCAGTGCTCTAAATCTAAATTTGTTTACTTTCCTATTGGTTGTTTTAATTTGAGTTCACTCGGTGGAGTTTAGATTCTTTTTTTTTTCAGTGCTCTAAGTCTAAATTTGTTTACTTTCCTATTGGTTGTTTTAATTTGAGTTTACTGAGATTGATTTGTATTAGAGATTACAGTCTGTTTTTTATTTTACAGTTGCTTAATTTGGTTTTTATTACTTGCATGTGACCATAGTTGTAAAAAGCGCTCGCCTCGCTCGCTTAAGCGCAAGGCGAGGCGAGGCGGCTTGGAAGCGCTTCTGATTGATCCGAAGCCCATCAGCATCAGATTGATGAAGCACACGCTTCTGGGCGCTTTTGTTAGGATGTTGGAGCGATGGCTTGTGCGCTTCTGCACAATTGTTATTTTAAAATCTGCCCAATTCCATGTTTAGCCCAATTCCAGGTTTAGCCCAAGTCAAGAATAAAAATTAAACCCAGCCCAAGTCCATAATTAAAATCTATATCGTTGCTTAACAATTCTGAAGTCGTGTGCTGCTGCATCTCTGCGTGCGTCTCTTCTCTGCCTCTGCCACCGCTGCCAGCTCCGGCCGTGCCGCCGCCTCCGCCTTGTTCACTTCTCATTTGCTAACCAAAAATTGGTAAACCATGTATCAATTTTTGGAGTGGGAATTCCTTTTGTATTGATTCTTTTTTGCAACCCTGTATTAATGCTGATAAAATATGACTTTTTATTTTATTTTGATATTTTGATAATATTTTGTTTATTGCGCTTTTTTTCGTAAAGCGTGCGCTTCAAGCCCTAAGACACTTGAGCGCTTTTTTGCGCCGAGCGCTTTTGACAACTATGCTGTGACTTTGTTCGAAGTGCATGGCATTGTGTTGACACGTCCATGCATGAAACGACTCGAGAGTCCTGAACTGAGGTCTATAAATATACTATAGGATTTCTCACTGTGAAGGAGGTATTGTGTGTTCTAGCCATCTTAGAGGGCAGTTCGGGCAGGTCAGCCGTCAGAGCAGAGCAGTCCGGTCATATCAGAGCAGTCTGGACATAGCAGAGTAATTCGGGCAGAGCAGAACAGTCCAGACAGAGCAGAGTGGAGCGGAGCAGTCCAGGCAGGTAAGAGCAGAGCAGTCCGGACAGAGCTAAGCAGTCCGGACATGGAAGAGTAGTCCGACAGGACAGAGCAGTCTGGACAGAACTTAGCAGAGTAGTCCAGACAGGGCAGCTAGGGAACGAAGTAGTCAGGAAACGAACTGTTCGAACTTGGACAGGTTGGACTCAGAGCATCGTCATCAGCGGGCTGACGACGGATGAAGGTTTGGAATTGTATCATTATTATTTCAGGAGTATTTAATACTCTAGTTAAGTCTGGTATATACGTTTTAGTGATGATTTTCACTTGATGAGTAGGCTTGGACTAGACCTGGTGGTTATGGTTTTTCCTGTGGATTAGGATTGCAGTGATAGAGATATGAAAGTACTATCCGAGATATCCTGGTCAAGTATACATTCTTATATGTGTTACATGATTATTTGCTGCATTGATGTATGTCATATGATGCATGATATTATCTCTATGTTTTATGATGCATGTTGCATTTCATGTTTAGTCATATCTCCTTTGAGATAGCTTTTACTGTTGAGCTGTATCTTTTTCGAGATAAGCTATCTTGTGGGGCCGCTCAGCCCTGTCTTGTGGACACATGGACACCGAGAGGACACAGTAGCCGACGGGTCGGGAGGACTTCGGTGATCCGGGACATTTAAGGTCCACGCCTGATCTTGTAGTGCTTGTAGTGCTTGTAGTGAAACAGAGGATTACCGCGTGGCACTATCCACTTGGTGTCTCTAGACTGAGCATGTTGAGATCTTTTGTGATTCATGTTTCTTGACTACCCTTGTATCATTCATATCATGTGTATGTCATATAGGTTTGTATAATCATGCTTTTGTACTGGGCATTCTTATCGCTCACATCCTCGGTTTTTTTTTAATCTTGGATACCCCATTCCAACGGGACAGGCCTTAGATTGGATGGCTCGGGAGGAGGAGGAGGACGTTGAGTTGCCGATTGATTTAGTTTATCAGTATTGTGTTGATTCGATACGGTTGTACCATATATTTTGGTTTGAATTATTTTGGATTTCGATCGTGTTGTAAAAATATTGTTTGTTGACCTTTTCCGCAATTATCTCTGATTATTATGATTTAGGTTAATTGCATTCTTAGCTCTTGTTTAATAGGTGATTTTGGAACGGGTCACTACAATATAACCTCATTCAAGGCATTTAAAACCCTAGAACATGACTAGACCTTGCTGGAATTTATGCTCCTATTACTTCGAAACCCTAGCTTGATCTCACATTCGACTCCTTCGTTCCTAGCCCTTGGACGACCCAACTAGCCCCTATGCCACCTCCTAAGACCATGATCGAGCCCCTTAGACTTACATAGACCAGCCCTAGCGAGCCATGCACGAGGACGGGCATGGTTGTCCCTACAACTCGCAGTCATGACTAGGTTCTGTCCTAGCTGTGCGCCTTCTACTCCTAGCCACTCCAGCCTTGCGTGGACCACCATAGCTTGATGCTAGGACTCTCATGAGCCCTGCCCCTCACCTGGAAAGTACCCCGCGTGGCCCCTTCACAAAAACGTAAGCCATAGCCCTATGAGCCACCAAACCGAGCGGCCCTCTTTCTAGAACTATACTAGGCCTACTTCCTCTCACCCAGGGCCACAAGACCACCCTCTTATGGCTCTTTTGTATGTGGGAGTGAACGTTCGTTCGAAAGGCTGTGATGATCCCTGTCAACCCAGTATTGTTGTTTAGTCTGGTCAGGCGCATTATGTTATGGGTCATTTGCTTTGAAACATATCTATATGAAAAATGATGATGATTATCCATGTTTAAGTATGTACAATGCAGCACGTTTATGAAAAAGTTTATGAAATGATGGCACATCTATGTTTCAATAAGTATATTCAGAGTTTAAGTAAGTATGTGCTATTTTAAAATGCATGTGGATTTATTATGTATTACTTGCTATTCACAGTTTATACATGTTGAGTCTTTAGACTCGCTAGACTTGATCGATGCAGGTGATGACGAGTACGATGAGACGCAGAAGTTGGGACCAGTGAGTTGGCTTAGACGGTGTGGAGGCCTAACTTGAGGACCACTTATGTGTTTTTCAAGGATTTTTAAGCACGTTAAATTCATTTACTCTTATTTTATTGAAATTACTTCACGTTATTTAAACAAGTACTTGTTGCAAGCTCTTTTACATTTCAAATATTTAGAAAAACATTTTTATTTGTATTTCATTTTTAGAGATTATTACTTAAGAAAAAAATTTATTTTCCGCAAAATTTTAAGTAGTTTTAAGGTTTCGGTACGTTACAAATACCCTCAGTTATTCCTATGCTCTAAGCTTCAAACTCTCGGATAACTTCTTTTTCTTTTCTGCCTCTTCCTCCAGGTGCCATTCTACAAGACACAAGGCTTATTCCACAAGTAATAATAAGCACCGAAAGGTTTCAAGGAAAAGTTGAAAATTAGTCCACTAGGTAATAATAAACTAAGTATCAAATTTACTTCACTACTAGCTCTATCTAAGCTAAGTTAAATAATCATAGCATGCAATCAAATAAGAGCAAGTAGTAAATTAAATACGTAATTATTTTATTTGTGTCTAAACTCGAGTGTCCTAAACTCTAATTCGAGCATACCCCAGTTACGCTCTTATACCAACTGTGAGGGCTCGTGCTTCTGATTAATTTTTAATTATCAAACAACCAAGATCTATTAGAGTAAACAGCGAAAACGAGTAAAAAAATTTCATTTTGAGCCTACAGAAATTTCGGCATGACCTCCCGTAAATAGGACATACCAAAAATTCCAAAACAACAGGACAAAACATTTATACTCGAAAATAGAGTCCAATAAAACAAACAGAATACCAAACACACGCAGAGCCAGCTAGGCTCGATCACACCAAATAAGATCCAACACTCAATAATACAACCATACAAATACACGAGGCATCTCCTCTACCAATGACTCAATATATATAGCATAAATATCTAGGGACTCCCAACTCAAACCGACTCACTGTACTCCACTGGCAGATGCTCCGCTAGCTGCATCAAAACCACCTGTATAACCTGCTATGGAATCACAAAACAAACCACAGCAGTCCCGAGGGACTGGGGTCAAACCCCAATATAAAGATCAAATATATTACAGCATAAATAAATGACAGGTAATGAAATCAATGCAATGCATGTAGGGTACCAATAATCTCGGGTATCAAACTGGATCCAGAGAAACAATAGCAACAACTGTGGCCACATGTGCAAGGGTTGTGACGTGTCAAATACGCCCTCGGACCTGCACATCTGCATCAGGGGGACAGTCTGCAGAACTGCTCGGCCCTTCCTCTAGTCATAACGCCCTCGACTCTGATGTCTAAATAATCCAAAGTAAACAGAAATATCGAAAACAACGGAGTCATGGCTCGATATTAATGCGTGCTCAACAATGCATATAAATCCACAAATTATTCCAATATATTTTAAAAAAACTCACATTTATTTTAAAAAAATAAGGAATAATCTTAAAATACACCCAAACAGTACAAAGAGCACATAAACACATAATTTTCATAAAATCACATCAATTAAATTACACGTCGTTATAGACGCTGTAAGGAATCGATCAATCCATACCTTAAACTTCAAATTAAATTTCCACAATAACTTATGAACTCGTTGGTGCTTCCTGGCTACTAAAACCTGTGACAAATTATTTATTACCATCAAATAAATATTCAAATTTTTGTCAAATATAAGTTACTAATTCCAGCTTGGACCTAAGCTCGGTTTTAAGGTCATAACTCAACCAAAACGTAACCAAAACACACGTGTCATAAATGGCTGGAAGCCTAACTAAAAATCTCATATTTCATCATAAGACATCAGAAATAAATTCTACCATCTCGACACTGAAAAACGTCCAAAACCAGAAACCATGAGAACTAAGTTCTGTAACAGATTCAGGTTCGACACTCATGAGCATAAAATTCATATCTAACTCATCATTGACTCAAATTGATATCCGTCAATTGGAAATGAAAGAAAATTCAAATATCTAAGTTTTCCTAGAAGAATTTATTTCCAGAATCTTAACACATAAATCCCAGAATTATCAAGAACACGCCACTACATACGTACTTCGCAGCAGAAATCTGTAACTGAGATGTTTCGGAAAAATGAGCATAACTATTTCAATTCTTAATGGAATATAACGATTCTTATAACATTACGAAGACAACATATAGATCTACAACTTTTATTTGAATCAAAAGTTCAGAATCCGATTCATATATGTCATAACCTCAAATTAAAGTACCTATTGTGCGCAGCTCCAACACAGAATTCTATTTTGACGTATTTTGGTAGAAAAATCATATCAATTCCGTTTTTCATTGGAATTCCATTTTTTTAGTGGCTACAGAAGGATTTCACATAGATCTATAAGTTCTATTTGAACCACGAGTCAAGATTCTTAGTGAAAATCACACACAAACCCGAAAATCAGAAGACAAAACCTGCAACTTGAAACAGAACTCAACATCTACTACCATGAACAAAATTTTAAACCCTAGGCTTAGGGATTACCTTCAAAAGCTTCCTATGAATTGAAATAGAGTTGGAAATGAGATATTCAAGCCTTAAAGTACAAAAAGAAGTAATAATAAAGGCTGGAAATTGAGCATATATCCGGAGCAGCAGCTAGGAAGAAATGGAGATGCACAAATGAGCTCGGTTTACTCTAGATCTTGCGCCAATAAGCTACTGAGCTACTAGACTAGCTTCAAGGAAGACGATGCGGTGGTTACCAGAGGCAAGGATCTAAGTATCGCTGGGAGAGAAGTTGATAACGATGGAGAAGAACAAGGTGTATGAGAAAAGACGTGAAGCTTGGAGAGAAAAGAATTGGGCTAACTGGGCTAATGGGCTCCTATTAACACACACACATATATATTCATGTATATAATGATTTAGCCCAAATGCTAGAATTTGATCCGGTCCAAATATTATAACTCTCGTGTGCTATTAAACTCCAATATATATTTTAATATCGTCTATAATGCCGATATTTTCTAATACATATGTTTAACACACAAATATAATTATTTGGCTTAATTGTTTTAATTTAGCACTTTAAAATAATTATTTCTAATTCTTGTCAAATATTAAATAATTAAATTCGGGTTCTCACATGAAACATGTCACCATGAAAAGTGAAAGTGATTTATAAATTATGAAACATTTAGTTATTTTAATATTAAATTTGTCAAACTTTCGGACTGCTATAAAATATAATATTGTTTAAAATAAAATTTTACTATTAAATTATTTGTACTAGTTAATGGTAAAAAAAATTATTAATGAAAAAAATTAAATAGAAATTAATTAAAATATAAATAAAAAGTATATATGATTTTATTTAAATGAATATTAATAAAGTGATCGTGAGACCTTGGTTAGAAGTTTGATTTTGAAATGTAAGTACATTTGAGGATATGGCCACAAATTTGGATTAAAGAGGAAGTCACCAACTTATCAATTGACCTGAATTCCCCAGACTTTTGGTTTTTAACTAGTTTTGGTTCGAAGGGCATAAGATTTACATTAGCCGAGCTTCTTGTATTTGAGGACAAGTTATTTATCTAGATCTCGCCGTGAGGGCCTCAATCGAGGGTATAGGCAAGGATGGAAGCCATTTACGGGGGTAAATAGAGGTGATTCGAAATCCAATTCGTGTCCGATTTTCTTTCTTCTCAGATCCAGATTACTACAGGGCTGTTGTATGGTGAAATGATTGGCAACTCGGAGTTCGATTGAGATTTTTTCACTGCGATTCGGATTTCAGCATTCGTCGCATCGCAATTATCAATTGACTTTGGGTAATTTTCTGCTTAACAGTTGGAGTTTTTTCTTTCGAAAACTTGCCACAAGAACAATTTCAACATCTTTATATCCTAACTTCTCTCCAAGTATGATAAACAATTCAGAATAAAGGGGAATTTGACAGTGAATGCTAGTCATGCTCCGCTGATTCTGATCCAAATTCTAGATTAAGGTTTTTGGGGGGCCACAATTGATTTCTCGATTCACATAGGGTAAAAATAATTTCGGTCTATACTGAGAAGCAAATCCCGTATTCACTCATTTCTCAAATGGCTCTGCTTCCATCAAAGAGTGTCGTGATTTCAGTTCCAGTCCTTGTTCTGTCAGCCGCTGCCGCTGCAACCCTCTTATTCTTCCTGCTATTTGTGCTTTCATCCCCATCTCCTCCTTGCCCTTGCACCACTCTTCCCATGGTAAGTGAGAGCACAAAAATTGGAGAGCGGATCTCGGCTTCAGCTGAGGATATCGATTGGCTGAAGAGTCAGATTGAAGCCAATGGGTTGCATATGCAGCCCAATGTTCTACGTAAAGGCATCAATCCTCGCACTCGTCAGCAACAGCTCCAGGATCTTCTTGGGTTCAAAGGGATATCACACTATGAAGGAGAAGAAGCGAACAATCAC
The DNA here is from genome assembly GCF_025594145.1 of Primulina tabacum. Classification (NCBI taxonomy): domain Eukaryota; kingdom Viridiplantae; phylum Streptophyta; class Magnoliopsida; order Lamiales; family Gesneriaceae; genus Primulina; species Primulina tabacum. Next base: position 23,153,114 of record NC_134564.1, read on the forward strand.
ACAGCTCTACCTTGCCCGAGTGAATTACTCGTTGAGGAGCACCACAGCTATTATGGTGAGCCCTGGGCAGGAGGACGAGATGCGTTTGAGTTTCTTGCTGAAACAGTACGTTTAACCCCAAACTCCCAAGTTCTTGAGATCGGATGTGGTACACTTCGTGTTGGCCTGCATTTCATCGGTTACTTGAATCCTGGGCGTTACCATTGCTTAGAGAGAGATGAGCTATCTCTAATGGCTGCGCTTCGATATGAGATTCCATCTCACGGTTTATTATCTAAGCGTCCTTTGATAATAAAGGGTGAAGATATGGATTTCAGCAAGTTCGGGCATGAAACCATGTATGATCTGATATATGCTAGTGCTGTTTTCCTACATATGCCTGACAAACTTGTTTGGATTGGTCTGGAGCGGGTAGTAGATAAATTGAAACCTTTGGAAGGTAGAATCTTGGTCTCGCATAATATCAAGTTTTGTTCTCGTTTGGGAGGTGAAGAATGTACAAAAAGACTGAATAGCTTAGGGCTCGAATATTGCGGGAAGCACATCCACGATAGTTTACTCTTCAACCACTATGATACATGGTTCGAGTTTAGACGATCTAAAGCTTAAAAGATTGTGCATGACAAATCCTGTTGATTTATTTGTAACTTGAAGGGAGCAACCGTTAGTTAATATGAGCACTAGGAGAGGTAAGTTAGAAACCTTCTATGTTTTGTTTTCTTATATTGGTTTCTTCGATGTTCTAGTGTTTAATTTTATCATTGTTGTTGCTATTTCGGTCAAATTTTGAGTTTTGATTCGAATTTGTGACCTGTATGTTGTATTCTTTAGATGAATATTTGCCTAACATCCTGGTTTATGAAGGGTCTATTTTTTGTTTCTTTTCCTATTTTATCCCGTGTGGATTTTTTCTTCCATATTTCGGTTCTTTGGTTTATTTATCTCTACGAGGTGGTTATGTTATATTGTTTGGAGAGGAATGAAGTAAACAACAGTGGGACATTGATTTATAAAAACTGAGGAAATGCATTTGGAATGAGTCAGGATTATGTGTTATGGGGGAAGTTTGTGCAGAAGCATGCGGCGTTGAAATGGGGACATGGGAGGCTATTATCAAAGGATACTTGGGGAAAGTTTCAGTACCATGGGTTAAAAATGAAGCTGAGGCTATTATCAAAGGATACTCGGGGAAAGTTTCAGTACTACGGGCTAAAGATGAAGCTGAGGAGATTCTCATGTCAAGCTTTGGGAATACGAATTTATGCTACATCTGGTAATGTATGAATGTCACCAGGTGTATTGATTTTCATATTCCCTCAACGAAGGGCAAGTGTTCCAGGCATATGCTGTTGCTTATGAGGACTTGTCAAGTAGCACGAAACCATTAAGAGTTGCATATTTTTTCATATATGTATGGAAAGACTCAGTCAGTTATTGTATGAAACTTATCTCTCTTTTGTGTGACTGTTTTCTTCAAATGATGTTTCACTTATGCTTGACAAGGAAGAATGTTCTACAAACTTGTTTGAGTGTTGTTAATTTATCAATTTCATTATTTGATTAAGTGTTGTGTTTATGGCTTCAAACAACAATATGAACGTTGGATACAATTATGTAGCTGTTTGGGAATGTTCTGTCATATTCGCATTGCTGGAAATTTTCTACGACTAAGCTGGTTTTACTATAATGGCCATTTTCTACGACCAAGCTGAATTTACTCTGCTGGCCAACCTTGCTGGTCACTCAACTAGTCTGTTCAGCTTAGCAAGTCTCTCTTGCTGTCCTGGCATGGTACCTTGTTGGTCCAACTGTGATATTAATTCTTAGATTTCCATAGAAAAATCGCTCGAACTTGTGAGATAATATGCTTCGAATAAGAGTATGGACACATGCTGAAATTTAGCATTCAGTGAAGAACCAACGACTTCAATGTGATTTTTCTCCGTCTTAAGATATGATTCTAACTTAGATTTATGAATATGATTTGTAGAGCATTGTCTTAACTTCATAACACATATTAAATCACTCCATTCAATAGTCTATCTAGGAGATATGACCAAAATATTATAAATGATTTTATCAAGCTGGTTGTTTCTATTTGATCCATCTAGAGTTTGTGAACAATATTTATCTTCGATAAAATTTGAATCGGCCTTACTAGTAGATGAAGGGTTTTTAGCATTTTGTGTTGGATGTTCAACTGATTTGAAAGCACGTCATTTTGATAACCGAGCGATAAGATATGAGTGTGATAGTCAACTATGCTAGAAACTTTGCTAATATAGTCGCATGCATAATTTAATAAGTAAATTAATTTAAATATTTTAAATGGATTAAATGATGTCTTTAACATGTTTAATTTATTTTAAATATTTATATGTTTATTTTAAGAGATTTAATTGGATTTCATGAGTTTGAGTTTTTCAGGCGAATATTCAAGTTTGGTCGGAGATTGGAAACTGAAGACGATTATGGTCCAAAAATTAAATGTTATATTTTTATTTTAATCCAGAAAATTATTTAATATAAATAATTTATGAATTTGAACATTTTAAAGTTAAATTTAAATTTTTAGGTGAATTAAAAGATTTTAAGCATCTTATTAGCAAATTTCGAAAATTAGGATTTAATTCTTGAGCATGATGTTTAATATTTTATTATTTTATGTCTTAATTAATTTTTAGCTAGTATTTAATTAATTTGCAATTTTTTTAAAAAAGGGGTTAAAACTCGCGCGCGCGCACATCGTACGCACGTATACACACACGCGCAAAAGAAAGTGGGAGAAATCTAGGAATCTTGGCTTCCAATCAGTCACCACTCTTTCTCCACACCTACCTGCATATTTTGGTGAATTTTCTCAAGTTCTTTACAAGGAAAACGTTTAGCAATCATTTCACATTCATCATCCACGTTCCCTCGCATCCATATTCGTTTATTCGAGCATTTATAGGAAAAGTCATGTTCTAACCCTTCTCGATACATCAATCATGTCATATATTATTATTTGATGATAAATATGCATGAAAAAAAATTTTCTGTATGAAGGATTTAAATCAAAATATTTATATGCATGTTGAAATTTTTCTGCGCATGATTCTTAAAGCTTTCATGAGTTTTTGATGTGTAGGCTTCATGTGTGTTAGGATCGGTTTGAAGGGTCAAAATATTTAGAAAGGACGTTGAATATCACCATTTGGCAGGTGCTTTGTCCTTGTCTTTTCCACTGAAAATCACCATGGCTAAATGTTGTGAGTTAGTCTCAATTTATTGTTCTAATTCTAAAACAACTTCTGCAACTGCTTCCTGCTGAGTGTCTGGAATTGAAGTAGTAGGCTAAGAATCAGTTGAGCTAGATGGCACTTGCGAATCAGCTACTGGTTCAGAGTGCAACCAGGCCACAACATTTTTTTTTGTCCAGTCCTAGCAACTGACCGAACCATATCTTCAATTTGTTTCATCATAGCCCCCACGGCTAATTGTTCTGGCGACCTTTGACATACATTTATCTCAGTTGGCTCGAAGTTCAGCTGGATGTCAGTGGCAAATGATTGGATGACTTCGTCAACGTTGGCCAATGACAACTCAGCATCTGTGTATAGAGGTTGAGATGATGAAGGTTCAGAGAGTAGAGATGGTTGAATCTGCTCAGGAATAGATTCAATTGTTGGCTTAGAAACCTTTTCAGCAATTGGGTGCATTTCTTCAACATCTGCTAGTTTAATCTTAGAAAAGTGAGACAGACCTTCTGTCGGGAGTTGGAAGAGATTGCAGAAGGATTCTTCGTCCACAGTCAATATTTGATTGTTGATGGTCATTATAATCTTGCCATAATCAGAAATCTTTCTGTTGGTATAGACTTCTTGAATTTCCTTCAAATAAATCACTTGGGTCGCGATTCCAAGAATTTCTTCGGACCAGAAACTTCAAGCTTTAGAAATATGCTTCTAACAACTTCATCTGAGAACAGAATTGAAGTCGATTGCGATTGCGTTGAGAATGAAGGCTGGGTTTGGCTTGCCATTAGCTTTGATTTTCTGCAAACAGAAACTCTCTGAGTGTTTGAGTGCCTGAAAGTTTAGATTAGAGTAAAGAGAACTGAATGAGGGCGGCATGAATATTTATGTTTGTGACTATTCAAATTTTTGAACACGTGGCAGTCCGAGATTAATTTGAATATATGATGTGTACTTCATATGTAAATATGGAAAATGAGTCGATTGAACTGCTAGGGATCAAATTTCTAATTAAAGTTCAATGAATAACATGATTAATGAAGTATTTTGAAAGTCAAAAATTTATTGTGGAATCTCAACTGAATTGATAATCAGTTAACATATATGATAAGATTAGTTAGGTCAAGATCTGAATGATCAGTTGGAAACAAAATCAGTTCAGTTTAAGACCAACTGATAATTGTCTTATCAATTAACAAATTATAATTCAACGTTCTCCCTAAATATATGCAATAAATAAGGTGAAAAGAATCTCATCCTCGGAGAATGAACCGTCGATGGCTGACAGAGATCTCTTCATATCCTCTGTCAAAAGTAATGATTGCAACTCTTCATATGGTTCTGATTCTATAAATAAGAGCAAACTAGTTAGTCACAAACTCAATTGAATAATCCAGCAGATAATACTAATCAAGGCAGTAAAAAATGGATAAAGCAAGTAGTTTTCAGCAACCGGACTTGGAAGAAGAGTTCATCCAGTCCATAGTGGCTGTGATAAAGCTCAAGATAGAGGATATTGTCTTTGAGAAGACGCTGTCTACCTGGAACAAGATCCAAGAACTGCAGTCTTTCCATGAGAAAGGACTTGTTGCCATGAGGAAACGAGTGACAATAGAAAATAAGTATCAACGGCGACTCTGTGTTGCCCATGCTGCTGACATCTTCAAGGATGAAGGTGTCTATCTGCTGATGCTTCTCAAGGAGCAGAGGGTTCTGAGAAGGATTGCCTTCTCAGAGGACTTTCTGAAGACCTCTACTGGTTCGTTAACTACTTGGTTCACCAACTGGAGAGAGGCAGTAGATAGGGAAATCTGTATTGTAAAAGTTCAACTCTATCAATAATAATTTATTTAGGTTCAACGTTGTTTTCCTTTCAATGCTTTATTATTTCCTGCACTGAATCTTAGTAGAGAATCAGTATACAAAAATATTAAACAAGTTAAGATAAATCAATCAATCCAAGAATATTTCGGAAATTAGAAAACTTAGTCTCGGGTTGTGGCTTGGTGAATATGTCTGTTGCTTGTTATTCAGTTGAAATATATTCCTGTCTGATATTCTTCTTGAGAGCATGATATCTGACAAAGTGATGTCTGACATCGACATGCTTTGTTCTGAAGTGAAGATCTGGATTGTATGTAATCGTAATTGTGCTAGTGTTGTCACAAAAAATTGGTGATGACTTCATAATCTTTCAGTTGTTGCTGAATCCAGAGTAGTTGGGCGCAACAGCTTCCAGCAACTAGATATTCTGCTTCAGTTGTGGAAGGTGCTATGGATGTTTGCTTCTTGCTGAACCAAGGAATCAGTTTTTCTCCCAGAAACTGACATGATCCAATTGTGCTTTTTCTATCAAGTTTACATCCTGCATAATCTGCATCTGAAGAGCCAACTAAATTGTAAGATGAGTCATTGGCATACCATAAGCCCACATTTTGTGTGCCTTTAAAATATTTCAATATACGTTTGGCAGCTGAAAAATGCGATTGTTTAGGATTTTCTTGAAATCTAGCACACATGCAAATAACAAACACAATATCAGGACGGATAACAATTAGGTAATGTAAAAAGCCTATTAAACCTCAGTACAGTGTCATCTCAACTGATATGCCTCCTTCGTCTTTATCTAATTTAATTTATGCGCTCATGGGAGTATTTGCAGCTGAACATGTTTCCATGCCACTTCTTAAGCAGTTCATTCGTGTATTTTGTATGACGGATAAATATACCAGTTTCTAATTGCTTCATTTGCAGACGAAAAAAGAATATCAGCTCACCCATCATACTCATCTCGAATTTTTCCTGCATTAACTTTGAAAATTTCTCGCATAATTTGGGGTTAGTTGACCCGAAAATAATGTCATCAACATAAATTTGCACAAATAAAGTATGATCTTTCTTTATAAATTTGAACAATGTTCTATCAACTGTTCCAACAGTAAAATCATGATCAGTTAAGAATTTTTATAATGTTTCATACCAAGCTTGGGGTGCTTGTTTGAGACCATACAATGCTTTGTTGAGATGAAAAACATGATCAAGAAATGAGTGATTTACAAAACCTGGTGATTGTTCAACATAGACTTCTTGTAGCTGACCGTTTGGAAATGCACTTTTTACATCCATCTGGTACACCTTGAAGTTTTTGAAAGAGTCGTATGCTTAGAATATTCTTATTGCTTTCAGTCATGCAACTGGTGCATATGTCTCATCATAATCGATTCTTTGCTCTTGCCTATATCCTTGTGCAACCAACCTAGCTTTGTTGCGCACAATCGAACCATTAACTATGTTGTCTGCCTGACAATGTCTGGACCAAACACTGCTCTCTATCCTACCTCATCCCAATACATTGCCGACCTACACTTCCTCCCATATAGTGCCTCGTATGGAGCAATACCAATCGATGCCTGATAACTGTTGTTGTATGTGAGCTCCACAATAGGTAACTTCGGCTCCTAGTTACCCTGGAAGTCGATCATGCAAGCTCGGAGTAGGTTCTCCAGAATCTGAATCACCCTCTCTCACTGTATGTATGTCTGAGGATGGAAGGCAGTACTGAACATCATCTTAGTACCCAATGCCTGGTGTAGACTCTTCCAGAACGCAGACGTGAACCTCTGATCCCTATCTGAGGACATTGGAATCCCATGCATTCTGACTATCTCTCTGATGTACAGCTCTGCGTACAAAGTCATGGTGAAAGTATTCTTGATCGGTAGGAAATGAGCTGATTTAGTGAGCCGATCAACTATCACCCAGATGAAATTATATCCTCTAGTAGTCCTCGGAAGCCCCGACACAGAGTCCATGGTGATGTTATCCCATTTTCACTCGGGAATAGAGAGTCGCCTCAGCTTCCCTGCAGGCCTCTGATGCCCTGCCTTGACCTGCTAACAAGTCAAACATTCGGAAGCGAATCACAGCCTGCCCACGAATAAAGAGTCTGCAGATCCTTACACATCTTCGTACTCCCTGGTGGATGGAGTATGGGGTGCTGTGGGCCTCGCTCAAGATATCTGCTCTAAGGGAATCACTGTCAAGAACCCATAGACGGTCCTTATACCTGACTATGCTATCCACAACTGTGTAGAGTCTCTGGCTCTAATCCTCGTCCCTCTGTCTCCAATTCTACAACTGCTCGTCAAAAGTCTGTCTGCCCGAATTCTGTCTCTCAATGTCGGCTGTACTATCAGAATAGCAAGATTTGGGGCGTCGCCCTGGCATAAACTGCAAGATCAAATCTCTTAATCTCCGCCTGTAGCGGTATCTATACCGACAAATGAGCCATCACTGCGGGCTTTCTACTCAAAGCGTCTGCAACCACATTAGCCTTACCCGGATGGTAGCTAATGTCACAGTCATAATCCTTCATTAGCTCTAGCCATCTCCTCGGTCTCATGTTTAGCTCTTTCTATGTGAAGAAGTACTTCAGGCTCTTGTGATCAGAGAAAATCCTGCACTTCTCCCCATACAGATTGTAACCTACCGTACATTGAACAAATTTAAAATTTGGGGAAAAATAAAAATTTTCTTAATTAAATAGAAACCTTCAAATTGCGATAACAATAACCAGATCATTCAAAATATTTGCAACAAAAAGATCACAAATAAAGTTTGCTAAAAACACGTGTTTAAATACCGTAAACAATAACGTGAAATCAGAGTATTTGAAACATTGCATAATTTCTTAAAAACATGGGCGGTCCTCGGGTTTAGCCTCCTGCTCAGTCCAAGTCGGCTCATTGGTCCTCATCCATTGTCTCCTCAATATCATCCTCACCTGCATCGATCAAGTCTAGTGAGTCTAAAGACTCAACATGTATAAACTGGAGATAACAAGTACTATATAATAAAACCACATGCATCTTTAAAGTAGGGCTTACATACTTGAAACTTGAACGTAATAGCATAAACGTAGACGTGCAATCATCATAAAACTTTTCTTAAACATGCTTGCATCATACATACTTGAGCATACATAACATCATTTTGCGTAGATATATGTTTCAAAGCAAGTGACCCATACATAAATGTGCCTGATCAGACTAAACCACAGTACTGGGCTGACAGGGAAAATCCACTGCCACATACATGAGATCTCCGGTCATGCTTTACCGGGTGGATTGGTCCCTGGTCATGCTTTAACGCTTTCCAATCCTGATCTAAACTCGGTCACGCTTTACTGGGGTAGAGAGGTCCTCAGCCACGTTCACCGACTTCCAAACCCGTTCATAATTTGGTCACAAGACATTTAGCATACCTCAAAAACTTAAAAGTATTTTCTTTTGCACGTCGAACAAACCTACTTGGTTTTGGATCTCGCTTGGGGCCACTGCTGCATATACTAACATGAGTTCGAATACCTATCTTGCATAACTTAGACTTATAGTCATGCTCACACCCAAAAATGACAAAACGTTCTAAATCTCTCGGGACGTGACCTCATTTAATCATCGTACTAAATCATAACACCAAACCCCAAAACAATCCCTAAAAACAATTTTTAAATATTATTTTTTAAAAGAAGGACACGGACCTCGTGTAAGTGTCCGGGTAGGTCCGTGTCGGGGTCCGTGTGGGTGCTGGAAAATCACATTTCGAAGGAAAAAGGGCACAAACCCTGTGCCAGGGTCCTGCTACGGGTCCGTGTACCTACTGGAATCGCGAACCAACGAAAATTCACTACACTTTTGACTTATTTCTCCTAACTCGATCATAAGACCCGTGAACCAACACATCGAGACTCGTCCTAAGGTGCTATGGCATTGACTAAACCTATACGAATACCCAAAAAAAAAAACGACGTCCAACATACAACACAATACAACTCATGAACACGAAATTTGACACCAAATCAATTCCTATGACTTTTAATTCAACCAAGTGCCTAACGACACGAAACGAAACACCAAAAATTATCCCAACATCATTCTTGATATACTTAAACACATCAACGATCACCCGTCGATCCCCAACAAAGCCTGCAACAATAAAACTTCAAGACCACATCAAGAACATCTTTTCAGAAAATTACAGTTTGAGCAGTCCACGAATACAATCATAACACGCTCATTTCTTATCCAAATATTTTGAATTTATTGTCAAATCGAAGGTATCAAAAAGTTCTACGTTTTATATGTTGAAAGGTTTTCCGAAAAATCGACCGAAAAGTCGCAATAATTAAAATGACAGCAAATTTCGAGTTTTAGATCCAAAAACGTTTCAAAAATCGATCCAACAAATTTCTGCTCAAACTTTGTATATCATACATGGGTTTTTACGCATAATAAACATCACAACACATAATATGACGAGATCGACACAGGAATAATAGAATATACATGCCTTTTGATATTTAACGTTACCGAAACGACGACACCGAAGCGGGAAAGATGCGAGGGTTGATCCGAGACGAACGTGGCACGATTTTTCTTGAATAAAACCCAATGAAAATTGCTGGAAAAATACAGAGGAGAGTGGCGGTTGTTGAAGTTCTTAGAACCCTAGGTTTCTCCAATAAAAATCTAAAATGGGAGTGTAAAGACTTGTGTGTGTGTGTGTGTCGCATATATGGTGTGTGAAAATGTGTGGGTATGCTTGTGTTTGAGTGATTAAATTAGTGGATAAAATTTCTTAATTATCCAATTAACATGCTAATTAAATTGCTAATTAAAATGTTAACCCACTAAAATTAAAATACACAATTGAAAATCTTTAAAAGTTTTAAAATTCTAAAATTACTAAATAAATAATTTAGGCTTTAAAATGCTTAAAACTTAATAAATCATTTAAAATGCCACAATCCTAACTAAAAATAAAATACCATATTTTAAAATTGCCAAAAATCGTCGTCAGTCTCTTTTCCTCAATCCCGCATCAAATAATCGCCTGAAACATGAAACTCAAGAAAACATTTAACGTGCATCACATAAACAAAAATAATTTAAAATAATACATTTAAATAAATCATGCATCTCTAAAAATCATTTTAAACTTAATTAAATAATTTAACAATTAAATAAATGCATGGGTTTTACGTGTACTGAATTTGGGCTCTACAGTTCCTCCCCCACTTAAATAAATTTCGTCCTCGAAATTAAATCTTACCAAACAGTTCTGGATAGCGGCTCCTCATCTCTGCCTCGGTCTCCCAAGTGGCTTCCTCCACTGATTGATTCAGCCACCGGACTTTGACCAACTTGGTCACTTTGTTCCGAAGTCTCCGTTCCTGTCTATCTAAGATTTGGACATGTCTTTCCTCATACGACAGATCTGGAGCCAACTGCAATGGCTCAAAGCTCAAAATATGCGAAGGATTAGCTAGGTACTTCCTCAGCATCGAGACGTGGAACACATTGTGTACACCGGCCAGATTCGGAGGTAGGGCAACATGATAAGCTAGTGTCCCAACTCTGTCAAGAATTTCAAACGGTCCAATAAACCTCGGACTAAGCTTGCCTCTCTTCCCAAATCTCATAACACCCTTCATAGGTGCTATTTTACGAAAATGTGATCACCTACGGCAAACTCAAGATCCCTTATCCTCTTGTCAGCATAACTCTTTTGACGACTTCGGGCGGTCTTCATCCTGTCTTGAATCTTGACCACCACGTCTGCACTCTGCTGAACAATCTCTGGACCAAGTTCTGATTCATCCAAATGAATCGGTGATCTGCACTTCCTCCCGTATAGTGCCTCGTAAGGAGCCATACCTATAGATGATTGAAAACTGTTGTTGTAGGTAAACTCCACTAGAGGTAGCTTTGATTCCCAATTCTCATAGAAATCGATCACTCAAGCTCTCAACAAATCCTACAAAATCTGGATCACACGCTCAAACTGGCCATCTGTCTGTGAGTGAAATGGTGTACTGAATAGCAACTTCGTCCCCATGGCTGCATGCAAACTCTTCCAAAAGGACGATGTAAATCTCGGGTCCCTGTCGAACACAATAGAAACTGGGATTCCTTGCAATCGGATTATCTCCCTGATATAAAGCTTTGCATACTGCGTCATGGAGAAATTCGTCTTCACTGACAGTGCGCTGACTTAGTGAGTCGATCCACTATAACCCAAATGGCATTGGATCCTCTGACTGACCTCGGCAAACCAAAAACGAAGTCTATGCTGGCCTCTGATGCTCTGCCTTCACTTGTTGACAAGAGAGGTATTCAGACACAAATCGACGGATATCTCGCTTCATCCATGGCCAGCAATACAAAGTCTGCAAATCCTTGTACATTTGGTACTTCCTGAATGAATGGAATACGGAGATGCACGTGCCTCTGTCAGAATATCCTCTTTGATCGAATCAACACTAGGCACCCACATCCTTCTTCTGTACCTCACAATACCATCAGACACTGTGTAGAGTACACTATCCTTGGCTTAATCCTTCACTCTTCATTTCTACAGCTGTTCATCTGACGATTGACCTGCACGGATTTGGTCTAACAACAAAGACCAGACTGTCAGATTAGACAGCTTAGGAGCTCTGCCCTTATGATAAACCTCTTAATCAATCTCCAAATTTCTGACTGAAGAGATCTCTGCACTGACAGATGCTATGACTGCAACCTTTCTGCTCAAGGCATCTGCCACAACATTAGCTTTCACCGGATGGTAGATAATTTAAGAATCGTAGTCTTTCACTAACTCTAACCACCGTATTTGTCTCATATTCAGCTTTTTTTGCGTGAATAAATACTTGAGACTCTTGTGATCCGTGAATATCTGGAATTTCTCACCGTACAAATAATGTCTGCATAAAAAATGCGCATAAACCGAGCTATGAAGCATCGGTGTACAACACGAAATTACCTTGCCCTGCTGGCATGGTTAAAACTGGCGCTGAAATAAGAGCTTACTTCAAAGTGTCAAAGCTCTTCTGACATTCATCACTCCATACAAATTTAGCATTCTTCTTGGTCAATGAAGTGAGTGGCACTGCTATCGAAGAAAATCCCTGAATAAATTTCCTGTAGTAGCCTGCTAGGCCTAGGAAACTGCGGATCTCTGAAGCATTCTTCGGTTCAACCCATTCCTTAACTGCTGATACCTTAGTTGGATCAACCTCGATACCACTGCTAGATATTATATGACCCAAAAATGCTACCTTCTCCAACCAGAATTCACACTTACTAAATTTTGCAAACAACTTGTGTCTCTGCAAAACCTGCAACACTATACTCAACTACTGACTGTGCTCCTCATGGCTCTTCGAATAAATGAGAATGTCGTCAATGAAAACTATGACGAACTGGTCTAGATAGGGATTAAAAACTCGATTCATCAAGTCCATAAAAATCGTTGGAGCATTTGTCAGTCCAAACGGCATCACTAAGAACTCGTAATGCCCATATCTGGTTCTGAAAGCTGTCTTATGAACATCTTCATTCTTTACCTTCAGCTGATGATACCCTGATCGAAGATCTATCTTAGAGAATACTGCAGCTCCCTGCAACTGATCAAACAAATCCTCGATCCTTGGAAGTGGGTATTTATTCTTGATCGTACCTTATTCAGTTCTCGGTAATCGATACATAGCCTCATGCTCCCATCTTTCTTCTTTACAAAGAGCACTGGTGCGCACCATGATGAGAAACTAGGGCGAATGAATTCCTTGTCAAGAAGATCCTGAATCTGCTGTTTGAGTTCTAACATCTCAGCTGGAGCTAGTCGGTACGGTGCCTTAGAAATTGGCACAGTGCCTTGCACAAGATTAATAGCGAACTCCACCACTCTCTCTGGTGGAAGGCCTGTGATGTCTCAGAAAAATCTCTGACCACTGGCACATCAGATATCGAAGGATTGCATACGTCAGGTGCAGAAATAATACTGGACAAGAAAGCCTGACACCCCTTGTGAATAAGTCTCTATGCCTGCATGCAAGAGATCATGCGAGGGAAACTTTTCCATCTATCTGGCTCAAAGAAAAACTGCTCCATGCCCAAAGGTCTTACCAACACTGACCTTTTCTAGAAATCAATAAGAACTCTGTTCTTCGTCAGCCACTCCATTCCCAAGATAATATCAATTCTGGCATCGGCAACACGATTAGATTGGCATACACTAGGTGGCCTTGCAGCTCGAGATTGATGTCTCTGACCATGCTAGTAGCTGATAATTCTTCCCCTGATGGGACTGTCACTGAATAGCTCACATCAAGTCCAATAGACTTGACGTCCAGATGATTAGCAAACGTCTCCGAAATAAAAGAGTTTGTGGTCTCTAAATCTGTCAAGGCCTTCGTGGCTACTCTTTTTATGAAAATATTTCCTGAGAGACGTTGGTACAACACAAAAACTTATATCCCAAAAATTCTAATCTTAACCTCAAGAACAGTAGAAAAATCTCTACCCAAGTCACCAAAAATACTACTAGCACATTAATAATCCCAAATAAAATTCAAAACATGCATGGCAAAAATTTAATACTGAGCTGAATTAAAGAAGTTACCAGTCAACAAGGTCGTCTGGGTTCGCCTCCTCTGCCTGCATGGCGAACACTCTACCATAGGTCGGCTGCCTCCACTGTGGACAGTCTTTCAACATATGATCGCTGGCTCCACACTTGAAGCATTTGCCCGATCCAAATAAACACTGTCCCGGATACTGGCGGTTGCACTTCGGGCACACTAGGTACCACCGGGTCTCTGAGGAGCCTTCTATTGAGGAATATGACCCTTGCCTTTCGGCGGTCCCTAAAATGGCCTCTTCCCCTACTGCCCTTGGAAAGGCCTCTTAAACTGGGTTCGCTGCTGTTGTTGCTGCTGAGGTGCCTGATAGGGCCTCTTGCCCTGCCTATCAACCTCAATGTCCCTCTGGTCCTGCTCTGCCGCCAAAGCTCTCGACACGACAATTGCATAAGTCGTGGGACCAACAACTCTCACATCGCAGCGCAAGATCGGCCGCAAACCATCCATAAAATGCCTCAGCTTCTCCCGGACATCATTTGCAATAAGGGGCACAAAGTGACACCCCCTCTCAAACTTCCTGACGAAGTCTGCCACGCTGATCTCTCCCTGTCGCAGCGACATGAACTCCCAGGTCAGGCGGGAGCGTAATTCTTCAGTGAAGTACTTGGAGTAGAAAACCTCCTTGAACCCATTCCACGTTAGTGTTTGTAAGTTCACTGACACTGACGCGCTTTCCCACCAAAGCCTGGCGTCTCCAGTTGACAAGAAGGTGGCACATCTAACTCTGTCTGCATCCTGCAGCTCCATAAACGAAAAGATTACCTCGATGGACTTAATCCATCCTTCCGCTATCATCGGGTCAGTAGTCCCGAGAACTCCTTCGGATCCATCCTCTTAAACCTCTCATAGACTGCCTCCGGTCTGGGCCTCGTCCCTGTGTCAACTGCAGTCTGGTTCCCCGCAAATTGTGCGAAGAACTGGGTCATCCCTGCAAGCATCTGAGCCTGCATATCTGGGGGTGGACGAGGAGGAGTGACCCCTCCCCATCCTGAGCTTCCCTATTCTCATCGCCCGTCTCACGCACAATCCTACGTCTAGGAGGCATACTGTTCCAACATTTACCCAACACGTAAACCCAACATGCATGAACATAATATCATAACATAAGATGCACGTAATTTGAATTTAAATATGCACATGCTGAAATAATGACTTGATGCTTACTATATGAATAATTTAAAACCTTAAAACTTATAGACTTGAGGTGTGACTTCGTAAGCTTCTCGCAACTGAGAGTAGGCATAACCCTTTACAAGAACACTGCTCTGTTACCAACTGTAACGTACCGTACTTTGAACAACTATAAAATTTGCGAAAAAATAAAAATTTTCTTAATTAAATTGAAACATTCAAATTGCGATAAAAATAACCTGACCATTCAAAATATTTGCAACGAAAAGATCACAAATAAAGTTTGCTAAAAACACGTGTTTAAATATCATAAACAATAACGTGAAATCAGAGTATTTGAAACATTGCATAATTTCTTAAAAACATGGGCGATCCTCGGGTTTAGCCTCCTGCTCAGTCCAAGCCGGCTCATTGGACCCCACCCCTCGTCTCCTCAGTGTCATCCTCATCTGCATCGATCAAGTCTAGTGAGTCTAAAGACTCAACATGTATAAACTGAAGATAGCAAGTACTACATAATAAAACCACATGCATCTTTAAAGTAGGGCTTACATACTTGAAACTTGAACATAATAGCATAAACGTAGACATGCCATCATCATAAAAATTTTCTTAAACATGATTGCATCATCCATACTTGAGCATACATAACATCATTTTGCGTAGAGATATGTTTCAAAGCAAGAGTGACCCACGCATAAATGTGCTCGATCAGACTAAACCACAGTACTGGGCTGACAGGGAAAATTCACTGCCACATACATGAGATCCCCGGTCATGCTTTATCGGGTGGATTGGTCCCTGGTCATGCTTTAACGCTTTCCAATCCTGATCTAAACCCGGTCATGCTTTACCGGGGTAGAGAGGTCCTCGGCCACATTCACCGACTTCCAAACCCGTTCATAATTTGGTCACAAGACATTTAGCATACCTCAAAAACTTAAAAGCATTTTCTTTTGCACGCCGAACAAACTTACTTGGCATTGAAGGATTCGTTGGATCTCGCTTGGGGCCACTGCTGCACATACTAACATGAGTTCGAATACCTATCTTGCATAACTTAGACATATAGTCATGCTCACACCCAAAAATGACAAAACGTTCTAAATCTTTCGGGACGTGACCTCATTTAATCATCGTACTAAATCATAACATCAAACCCCAAAAAAATCCATAAAAAAAAATTTAAATATTTTTTTTAAAAGAAGGACACGGACCTCGTGTAAGGGTCCGGGTCGGGGTCCGTGTAGGTGCTGGAAAATCACATTTCGAAGGAAAAAGGGCACAGACCCTGTGCCAGGGTCCGTGTACCTACTGGAATCGCGAACCAACGAAAATCCACTAAACATTTGACTTATTTCTCCTAACTCGATCATACGACCCGTGAACCAACACATCGAGACTCGTCCTAGGGTGCTATGGCATTGACTAAACCTATACGAATGCCCCGTAAAAAACGGCGTCCAACCTACAACGCAATACAACTCATGACACGAAATTTGACACCAAATCAATTCCTACGACTTCTAATTCAACCAAGTGCCTAAAGACACGAAACGAAACACCAACAATCATCCCAACATCATTCTCGATATACTAAAACGCAGCAGCAATCACCCGTTGATCCCCAACAAAGCCTGCAACAATAAAACTTCAAGAACACATCAAGAACACCTTTTCAGAAAATTACAGTTTGAGTAATCCACGAAAACAATCATAACATGCTCATTTCGCATCCAAATATTTCGAATTTACTGTCAAATCGAAGGTATCAAAAATTTCTACAGTTTTGTATGTGAAAGGTTTTCCTAAAAATCGACCGAAAAGTCGCAGTAATTAAAATAACAGCAAATTTCGAGTTTTAGATCCAAAAACGTTTCAAAAATCGATCCAACAAATTTCTGCTCAAACTTTGTATATCATACATGGGTTTTTACGCATAATAAACATCACAACACATAATATGACGAGATCGACACTAGGAATAATAGAATATACATGCCTTTTGATATTTAACGTTACCGAAACGACGACACCGAAGCGAGAAAGATGCGAGGGTTGATCCAGGACGAACGTGGCATGATTTTTCTTGAATAAAACCCAATGAAAATTGCTGGAAAAATACAGAGGAGAGGGGCGGCTGCTGAAGTTCTTAGAACCCTAGGTTTCTCCAATAAAAATCTGAAATGGGAATGTAAGGAATTGTGTGTGTGTGTGTCGCGTATATGTTGTGTGAAAATGTGTGGGTATGTGTGTGTTTGAGTGATTAAATTAGGGGGATAAAATTTATTAGTTACTCAATTAACATGCTAATTAAATTGCTACTTAAAGTGCTAACCCACTAAAATTAAAATACACAATTGAACATCTTTAAAAATTTTAAAATTCTAAAATCACTAAATAAATAATTTAGGCTTTAAAATGCTTAAAACTTAATAAATCATTTAAAATTCTCAATCCTAACTAATAATAAAATACCATATTTTAAAATTGTCAAAAATCATCGCCAGTCTCTTTTCCTCAATCCCGCATCGAATTAATCGCCTGAAACATGAAACTCAATAAAAAATTTAACGTGCATCACATAAACATAAATAATTTAAAATAATATATTTAAATAAATCATGCATCTCTAAATATCATTTTAAACTTAATTAAATAATTTAACAATTAAATAAATGCATGAGTTTTACGTGTAAAGTATTGGGCTCTACAAAGATAGTGTCTCTAAATCTTCAGGGCAAATACCACTCCTGCTAGCTCGAGGTCATGATTCGGATAATTCTTCTCATGGACCTTCAGCTGTTTGGATGCGTAGGCTATAACTCTGTCATGCTGCATCAAAACCGCGCCCAAACCGAGTTTCGAAGCATCTGTGTAAACCACAAACTCTCCCTGCCTTGATGACATCGCTAGAACTAGTGCAGTGATCAACGCTTGCTTCAATCGGTAAAGCTCTCCTGGCACTCAGATCCCTAAATACACTTGGCATTCTTCTTAGTCAAGGCAGTCATAGGCACTGCAATAGAAGAGAAGCTTTGAATGAACTTCCTGTAGTAACAGCCAATCTCAAGAAGCTACATATCTATATAACGCTCTTAGGCACTGGACAATCTATGACTGCCTTCACCTTGCTAGGGTCGACCTCTATACCATCCCGAGATACAATTTGGCCAAAGAATGCCACTATGTCAAGCAAGAACTCGCACTAACGGAACTTGGCATATAGCCGTCTGTCCTGTAGCGTCTGCAGTACGGTCCTCATATGCTTGCTATGCTCCTCTCTGCTCCTCGAATATATCAGAATATCGTCAATGAAAACTATGACGAACTGATCCAAATATGGCTGAAACACGCGATTAATGAGATCCATGAAGATCGTTGGCGCATTCGTCAAACCGAAGAGCATCACCATAAATTCATAGTGTCCATAACGCGTCCGGAAGGCTATCTGATGTACGTCAGGCTCTCTCACCTTCAACTGATGGTATCCGGATCGGAAGTCTATCTTTGAGAACACTGATGCTCCCTGAAGCTTATCAAACAAATCCTCGATCCTTGGCAACAGATACTTGTTCTTGACTGTGACCCTGTTTAGCTCTCGGTAGTCAATGCAAAGCCTCATGGTGCCATCCTTCTTTTTAAAGAACAGTACCGGTGCACCCCAAGGAGAAAAGCTAGGATGAATGAATCCTTTATCTAGTAAATCCTGTATATGATCTTTCAGTTCTTTCATCTCGGCAGATGCTAGGAGGTAGGGTGCCTTAGAGATAGGCACTGATACCATGCATGAGCTCGATAGAGAAGTCCACCTCTTTGTCTGGTGGGATGCCTGAAACATTGTCAGGGAAAACACTGGGAAACTCTCTGACTACATCATTGTCCTCTAGCCTCTGACTGACTGGCTCTGTCACTGATACTATACTGGCCAAAAACGCTTGGCAGCCTCTCTTAATGAGCTTCCTCGCACACATACAAGAAATTATGTGAGGCATCTGCTGGTGTCTGGCTGCCTAAAAAATAAACGGCTTACCGCTGGGTGGTCGGACATATACTGATCTCAGTCAGAAGTATATGATAGCCTTGTTCACGGAAAGCCAGTCCATACCCAATATAATATCAAACTACGGCAACGATAGCACAATAAAGTCTACCTGCACCGCAAATTTCTGTAGCCGAAGCTCCAATCTCCTTACTATCTGAGAAGTGAACATCTGATCTCCGGATGGAATCGATACTCTGAAGCCTTAATCCATTACCACTGATATGATACCTAGTCGCTTGACAAAAGATTCAGATATAAATGAATATGTAGCTCCTGTATTTAGCAATGCATGCATGGCTACACCTGAAATATATATCCTTCCCGCGATCAACTGTAGAATCTGGCTCCGCCCCAGCCTCCTCGGCATGCATCACATATGCCCTGTCAGCAGTGGGGCCTTTGTTCTGAGGGCAGTCAGCCGCCTTGTGCCCTTTCTGTTTGCATACGAAGCATCTGAAGGTGCCCTAGATGCATTTATCATAGTGAAGTTTGTTGCACTGCTTGCACGGTGGTCCTCCCTTCGGCCTGGGAGCCACTAGTGCCTGAGGTGGCCTCTGCTGTGCTGGCCCCCTATACTGTCCCTAAGCTTCTGCTGCCCCTGCTACCTCGGCGGACCTGTATATTGCTTCTTCTACGGCTGAGAACGGGACTGGGCCTGATGCCGCTTCCTCTACATCTTGAAGTCTATGTCCCTCAGGGCCTGCTCTGCATGAAAAACACACCCAGTCGCCTCATTATAACTAGTCGGTCTCATAAGAATCACGTCCCGACGCAATTTTGGCCTCAACCCATCCATGAAATGTCTCAGCTTCTAGGCGGCGTCTCTAACGATGAGGGGCACAAAATGACAACCCCTGTCAAACTTGCGGATGAACTCCACAACAGACGAGTTTCCCTGGCGGAGACTCATAAACTCCCTCATCAGGGTGGCCCCTGACATCAGCTGGGAAATACTTGCCGTAAAACATCTCCTTGAACCTGTCCCATGTGAGAGTAGCCAAGTCCACTGCATGAGCGGCTCCATCCCACCATAGGGATGCATCATCCCTCAACATATTTATGGTGCACCTGACACGGTCGCCATCTCTCATCTGCAGATACTCATAGTGCAGCTCCAGCGATCAAATCCATCCCTCTGCCAAGAATGGATTAGTGGTACCCCCGAACTCCTTCGAATTGAGCCTTCTAAATTGTTCATGAACATAAGCCTGCGGTCGGGGTGCATGCGGCGCCTGCTCCATAAGCCTAGCCTTACCCTCCAGTACACGGGTAGCTGTATCTCCTGGCGGTGGCGGTGGTGGTGGTGGTCCCCTGCACCTTCCAGGAATATCGTCCTGTCCATCTGCGCTGGGTTCACGTCTGGGAGGCATGATATCTGAATACAGTCCAAATTCCAAATGTAACCCATCATGAAATTTAATCTAGTTTTCAAAACATTAAATGCTTAATTCACAGAACAACTAAACATGTACTGAAAATCATAAATCATGTAATCATGCAGGTGATAGTAGTAAAATTTAAACATTTAAAACATAAAGCTTACAGGCTTGAGGCTTGAAGACTGAGCTGTAGAAGCTAGCGGTGGCACAACCCTATACAGGACCCTTTCTTTGATACCAACTATGACGTTTACTAATTTAAAAACTACTAATTTTTTTTATACGCTAAACTTTTGAAAATTACTAACTCATGCATGCAATACCATTGAAAGTATGTCATTTAAAAATAATCGTAAATTTTCGTGACAACTAAAAATATTGCAGTTTAAAATTCCCGACACGGCCATAATATGTGTATGTAAAACTAACTCAAGTAGATATCCTGATGATCATCACCATAACAAAATCAACGTATCAAAATGTTCATGTCTACTCAAACTCATAAAAACGTGATGTGCGGAATGGTGTGGTCATCGGGTCGTGTGCGCACATCCAGCCCTGTCTACTCAGAATTCGGCACCTCCTTGTACCCTCATCGACATGCTCACATGCATCATTCACACCTAATGAGTCTAAAGACTCAACACACTTGTACCATGATATCAAATACATATACATAACATACAGCAGTGAAAAATACCATAATCAACATACATTTCATGATCATGGAAGAACGTATGCATAATCGTAACCTGTCAAAAAATAATAATAATCATAGCACATATCAACATATACGTGTTCATTTTCTTAATTTGAATTCAGTTCGTCAGTTGCAACTTTCGTATTACCTTGTCAGTCGATGGATCCATCTACATGTAACCGAGGTACCCGACGGCGACGATATCAGCGACATCATTACCCGTCCACTAAGCCTTGGCCTTACATGTCATTGTGTCATCGTGCCAGCGTATTAGTCACAACTAACTCTCATACTTCAAAAACATGTTATCATAATCTTCACTTAATGAAAGCATGCATATACATTATTTTTCCTTAAAAACAAGCATGCACCGTATTTTTCATAATTACATAAAAACCATATACATGATGCATAAACATGATAAATATATGCTCAGGGCGCTTCCAGGACTAAAAACTCACCCTGGGTGCAAAATGACCATTTGGCCCTTGGAAACCCCAAAATGACCGTTTTACCTCTGGACCTATAAATTTTGACCCGAAGCTTACCGAACTCTTTAAAACACGTCAAAACATAATTAAAAATATTCCTTAGACTTGACTCTTGTTAAAACTTGGACCGGGGTCCAAGTTTCAGACCGAATCAACCTGAAATTTAACCAAATTTTTCCCAACTCGAACCATGACTTAACTCTACTAGACCAGCCCCTAAAACTATATTTCCAGACCCCCTATGACACCCAAAAGTTTCTGGAGAATAAATTTTTCCGTGAAACTCAAACCCTAGTGCACCAAACTTGGGTTTATTCGATCCTAGACTCTACCGACTTAGACCAGCATAGAATGAGGCCACCCTAGGACCATGACCAGCCCGAGGACTCACTCCTGGTCCAACCCACGCCCAACCCTCAGCCCCAAGTGTGCGCAACAACCGAATGCCCAAGAGCATTCATGGCAGCAACCTACTTGGGATACAACCGACCCTAACACGATCCGCCTCCTTCCTAGCCAAGAAAAGCTGGTTATGGACCTCCCATAACCTTGGTTGGACCCTCTTGGATTGCACCTCAGCATGGTGCAACCCCCCCATAGCCGAGACTCCCCTATTCTCCACAAACAAGGTTCGAACCCTAGTCGCCTAGGATAAAGAACATCGGCCTTCACCTAAAACCAAGCACAACCTAGACTCCCATCATCATGTCTTCTTAAAACACCGCACACTCTACCCTAATCCACCAGAAATCGGCAGCCCCTTGCAACAAATAACAAAAACATGAGAATCATGCAAAGGAGATCGAGTTTCATGTTAAACTTTTCACAAAAAACGTATACACAAGCAAGATCGAAGGATGAACATGCAAATACATGTATTTCAACAATACTATGGCGTGAATGAGGAGAAAAACAAAAATACAAGTGTGCCTTGATGTTTTTACGCTAGAAAACTTGAATATGCGCGCGTAGGATGAAAACCGGAGAAGCGGGGAAAGGTTTTCTTGATAGAAAATGCTTTGGCCGAGAGTTGCTGCTCAAAAATGTGAAGGAGACTGCTGAAGAAGTGAGGTGGGCGGCCACTAAGAAATAATTAGGTGTAGGGTTTCTTAATGAAGTTTTTAAAATAATTAATTAAGCCCTAATGGGCCTTAGAATGAAAAATAAGGGAAAAGAATAAGTGTTGAGCCCATTACGCAAATAAAAAAACCCATCAAGCCCAAAAAAATCCCGAAAAATATATTGTTTCGGTGCATTTTGAAAATATTTCTTGAGCCCTCAAAAAGTCCTCCGACTCGCTAAAATTCGCGTACCTGTTAAAAATATAAGCCGACGGGTAAAAATACCCAACCAAGGCCCATTATCAAAATCATACTTAAAACACCCAAAATTAAATAATTAAAATTAATTTTAAATAAAAAAAATTCCTTGAATATCCCCGGTCTCCATTCCTCGATCGAGCGCGAAATGCAACATAGTCCCTAATGCATGAAACTTTAAAATCAACATGAAATAAACCCTACTCATGCAATAGCCATTCATTAAATGCTTAAAAATCATAAAACATAAATTTTAAATAAAAATCCTAGATTGCATGCATTTAGATTACGTACTTAAAATTTCTTGGACCTTACAAGTATTATCATGGATAAGCTTACACTTACCCACGATTCTGCATTTTGAGTTTTCTCAAAAACTGATGATTGGACCAGAATACTTAATCAATTGGGAGAGCAAATCAGCGTCCCCTGTCATGTGTTTACAACATCCACTGTCGAGATACCAAATTGAATTTTTTGTTGAAGTACCTGTTACCTGCAGTCACACAAAATGAATAATTTTGGTACCCACATCTATTTTGATCATAAACTGATTAGTCATTTCGGAACCCAGACTTGGAACAATCTAACTGACTTTCCAGTTGTTGTGTTCCAGATAGTTTTTCTGGCTTGTGTGTGCTTGATGTGTTGGGTGCAGATGAAACAATATGATTTTTAACCTTGTTCAAACGGTTGTTCATTTGATATCTTTTCTGAACAGGCCTACTGTTATAATTATTGGAATAGCCACTTTTAGAGTTTTGGTTCTGTACCGTTTAGGTGATCAGCTTTGCGAATCATTTGAACTCGTAGGGCTATATCTGATTCTATAATTCTTAGCATTGTTCTTATTTTCAATATGTTGCTCAACTGGTTTACTTGATTATGAAGGTTCATGTACAATAGTTGATTTTACAAAGTGTATATATTTCCCTTTGCACATATTCAGCTTTTTCATAGTATCACTAGTAGAAGATTCATCTTGGCTATTAAATCCTAAACCACTTTTATCAGTAACCAATTTCTGTAAATGCTACATTTCAGTCAATGTGACTGATGAGTTTTTCCAAGCTCGAATCAGATCAGTTTGTCTTGAATTTTAAAGTTTTAACTAATGATCAAAGATTGGTTCTCAATCATTTCAGCTTTCTGCTTAGCAATCTTCTTTTTCAGACTCAACAATTCAACTGATTCATCAGTTTCAGGTTTTTTGTCTTGGGGATCAGTTTTCTTTGCTTTTTCCTCATCAAATGAGGGAGCAAGCTTGTGTATTCATTTACCATATCGTGAAGTGTTGAAATAAGTTCTTCCCGTGTAAAATCAATTGAGCTTAAATCAAATACATGTTCACTGTTTGACTCTAGTTATATGTCATCAGGCATCAAACACTTTGATTCATCTTCATCATTGGAGCTACACAAGTTCTCAAAATCTGATTCATCACTATCAGTTTTTGCCTATTTAAGTTTGCTTTTTTCAGCAAACCGGACTTCATGCTTCTTTTTGAATGATTTCTTATCATCCTTATCTCTTTTCATGTGCTCAAATGGCTTCTTTCCTTTTTCAGCTAAACGTCGACTAACCTTCTGTGGCTTAGGACAGTCAGCAATGAAGTGTCCATTTTTTCCACAGTTGTAGCAAGCATTTGGTTCTTTTTTAGATATGTGCTTGTGAAATTGTCTTTGAGATGAACCTTGGTTCCTTCTCATAAATTTTCCAAACTTCTTGACGAACTAATGACATGACATCATTGCTCAGCTGTTCTGCAGGCTTTTCGGTTGAACCAATTGGTTCAGATCTTAAGGCGTTGAGAGCAGTTGTAACTAGTGGAGTCGATGGTTCTACCTCTCTCGTCTGCAAATTCGTATGCCTTGAGATCTGCAAATAGATCGTGTAATTCCAATTTGTTGAGATCTTTGGATTTTCTCATTTCCATTGTCTTCACATCCCATTCTTTGGGAAGTCCACGAACAACTTTCAATGCAACTTCTTTATTTGAATACACCTTCCCTAGTTCATTCAATTAATTTATGATGCTTTTGACTCGTTCAGGAAACTCGTTCATTAATTCTCCAGTCTTCATTTGATGTTATCAAACTTTTGTACTGTGACTGAGAGTTTATTTTCCTTTGTCTGCTCATTGTCCTCGCGCTGAATCAGCTTTTCTCAAATTTCTTTGGCAGTTTTTCACATCTTTATTTTGCTGAAAGTATTTTTATCCAATGTTTTATTCAAAGTATCCTTGGCCACATTATCCAAGTTTGCTTTCTTTTTTTCTTCAATTGTCCACTCTTCACGTGGTTTTTTGATACGATGAGGTGCTCCAACACTTAGAGCAACAGATGTGTTAGCTTTCATAATCTTCATTGGTCCGTCAATTCTAACGTACCACTGTCGTCATCTTGTGCAGCTAAATGAGCATGCATTCTGATTTTCCAATCATCGAATTCTTCTCTTGAGAACATATGAATTTTGTTGAAGGAAGACATGGTGATCAGGCATATGAATAGAGAGTATTCAGGAACAAGATTAAAATCGCTCGGATGCCACTTTTTAGGATCGGTTTGAAGGGTCGAAGTGTTTAGAAGGGGGGTTGAATAAACACTTTAAGATATTTGACTTTTTTCGATAAAGGTGAATCAGTTTAATGATAAACTGAATCCATGAATCTTGTTATCGATATCAGTTAGTTAACTAGTTAAGTGTTTAGCTCAGATGATAGCCTGAAAGCTATGAAATATCTCTGTTAAATGTGAGCTTTTCTGTATGAATATCGTAACTGAACTTGTATGCTTGAATTCAAAACTAACTCAAAATAATAGTGCAAAAGTTATTGTCTCATCTAAACTTCACGGCTATTTATAGGATTTTCTTTCAACAGTAACATTGTGTGCGTTAAATGGCTCATATACGTTGATTTTTCCATTATGAACGTGTCAATATCCTTCTGACAATAGTATATTGTGGCATTATGATATGCGACGCCCCACTACGAGCTACAACATTCTTATGTACAATTTGTCGGTTATTGGCTACGCTCTTAACTGATGACATGTCAGACTGGTTATCAGTTGACTAGCCGACCATTTGACTGACTATATAACTGATCAGTTCTAACTGATGGTTCAATTATCTATACAGATTCAGTTAGCTTCGATCAGTTCGATTGCCTTTGATTATTTAGCGCATTAATTATCAGTTCGGGCGACTTCAGTTTAAGATCGAAGTAATTCAGTTGAACCGATAAGTTCTGCAATCTTCAAAAGCTTTACTTGTCAAACTCCAAAATTTTAATTCCAACATTGTGGATCATCCGGGTTGTTGCTGCTATGTATGAGAATGTATAAAGATGGTTTTTGATGTTGATTATCAGTCCTCGAAAGGTCTAAAGAGGGCTGGTTTCACATAGAATAGGTGGAGCCGCAAGCTGCCGCATTCACGAGCATGGGGCTGTTTTGGGTTCGGTCCGTTGTTTCAGGGTTCGGGTTAGGTTAGGACTCGTGGCTATGGTCTGCACCATGTCTAGGGTGTTAGGGTGGGTCTAGTCTTTGTCGTTTATAGGTTGGTCGGGTAAGAATGTCGCTGGAAACAAGAACGTGGCAGCTGCGTATGGAGTTCAAGCAAGGTGCAGTCATGGCCGGCTTGATCTATGACTTATGCATGAGACCTGAGTTGGAAAGGGCTGAATTAGTGTCTTGGTTAGAGTCTAAGGTCATGATCTAGGTCTATTTTAAGGACCGGTTCAAGCCGTAGTATGTTTGGAGCCGTATAGAACCCGATCATGTCAAAATAATACCAATTAGAGCCTAGAATGGTTTAGAGTTGCATGTCTTGTGTTAGGATGATTCGAGCCTGTTCCAGAGGTGGTCCTACAGTCTGAATTGTAAATTAGGATGTTGATTAAAGGTCTGTCGAGTCCCCGGTCATGGGGTAAGCGTAAGTCATTTTATTTAATTCGGGAGTCGTACGGTAAGATGCAAGTTTAGGGGTTGTTTTGAGTTGTAAGTTATAAGTTGTCGCAACAAATCCGGGTGGTTGATCCAACGAGGTCCATGATGTTTGTAATTAATTATAACTTGCAAAAGTATAATTTTTGAGATATGTAAGTTTTCTTGTGGCCAAATTATGTATGTACGGGTCTGGAAGCCGTAGAACGTGTCCGGGGACCTTTCCAACTTTTCTTATGATTGGTAATGGATATCCAGTCCAAGGACTGTAGTGATCCTTGCCGGCCAAGCGTTGTATTTTTAGTTTGATCAAACGAATTATGTTATGGTATCATATTTCAATTAGCATAACTCTACGCAAAATAATTAAGTTTATGTTATGTCAAGCACGAAGCACGTTTTATGGAATTATTTATGCAGGGAAGTCACGTCATATTTATTTATGCTTGTGTTATTTTACACATCAATTATGTTTAGTTTGCATGATTTTCTTTTATTATGTAGTAGTTGCTACTCCCGTTTATGAATTCTGAGTCTTTAGACTCACTAAACTTGATTGACGCAGATGGCATTGATGAGGAGGCTGGAGGCAATGAATAGTGAACAAGATTGGACCGTAGGTATTACACGCCCGATGGCCTTGCATTTTATGAGTTTTTATGCATGTTAAAACTTATTTATTACTTTGATTTATTTTATATTACTTATGGTTGGCAAACAAATTATTATTAGGTTAGTTTCGAGATGTTTTATGGATGTTTTACATGAATCATTTTTATGACATAAAACAATGAATATATATATTTTTAAAAATTTTGAGTTTCGAATTTCTTAGATTAATTAATTGAAATTTTTGAAAATATTAGTTAAGTATTTATTAAGTTTAGAAGTTAAGAATTTTAGATTTAAATAAAAAGAAAAATTTATTTTCTACATATTTTAAGTAGTAAAGTAAGTTCGGGTCATTATAGCAGGTATCAGAGCAAGATCTTGATTAAGAGTTGTGTCTACTGCCGGTTGAAAGAAGCTCATGAAGCCTCACCTTAAATCTGTATGTTTTTACGATTTTAAATGTAATAAATATTAAAGTGCGAGATTCTTTAATTGTGTGTTTATGTTTTGAATCAAATTTAGGATGTTATATGAATATTTTTGTCATGCATGTTGATTATATGTTGGGTTGGATTTTGTTACAGTATGCCTCCCAGATGTATGGTTGATCGTGAAGATCGTGGGGATTTTGAGGAGGCGAGGGTTTACCCTCCACGGCCACCACTAGATCTTCAGGCAAAGATTCTTGCTAGCTGTGACCCAGTTCTTTGCACAGTTCGCTAGGAACAATGTCGAAATGGGAAGGTTGACGAGGACATAAATGGTTTATGAGAGTTTTCGCAAGATGGACCCCAAGGATTTTGCGAGGACGACAGATCCTATGTTGATAGAGGGATGAGTTAAGTCCATAGAGGTCATCTTTACCTTTGTGAAATTGCAGGATGCCGATAGAGTCTGATGTGCCACTTAATTGGTTAAAGATGACGCTAAACTGTGGTGGGAAGTAGTGTAACATCCCAAAAATTTGAAGGTCCACGTGAACTACATGTATGCAAGTTATCAAATTTCTCATGTATTTTAATCAAATTATTTTAATGCATTAAATCATGTTTATTGCTTGGATATGTGGTTTATTTAATGGTTAATTAAAGTTTCATGCTAAGAGCTTTGAGCAGTTTTTTGCGCTCGAACGAGGAACGGAGACATGTGATAGTTAAGAAAAATATTTTCATTAAATAAGTATATATAATTATTTAATATATGGTGTTAATAAGGGTGATTTTTGAAAATGAGTCTTGTTAAGGTATTTTTTACTCGACGACTCGTATTTTTAAGCGGTACACAAAATTTAGCGAGTCGGGAGACTTTTTGAGGGTTCGGGCAATATTTTCAAAAACGTTCCTAAAAAAATATTTTTCAGAAATGTTTTTGGGCTTAATGAGATTATTTTATTTCTTAATGTGCCCAAAACCTTTTAATCCCTTTATTTTTAATTAAAAACTCATTAGCACCTTATATTATGACTTAAACACCTCATTAGCAAACCCTAAACCTACCCCTTTCATGTTGGCCGCCCCCTCCCAATTCAGCAGCAGCAAGGCTCGAAAATAAAGCAACTTTTCTCCCTAGTTCTCAAGCTTCTTTCAAAGAAATCCTTCCCCGTCTCTCCGGTTCACGTTCTACGCGATTATCTCTAAGTTTTCGAGCGTAAAAACGCAAAAGCATGCCATATACCTCCTTTTTCTCATCAATCACATCATGATATGCGTTTTGAATGGTTTTTGCATGATATTACATAAATCTATCATTGTGCATTGAGTTTACATGATTTTTACACGAAAATATGCATATTTTACGCCATGATGCACACGTTTTTGACATGGGTGAGGGGCTTCCGGATCTTTAAGATTTAGGGAGCATTTTACAGAAGGTTTAGAAGGTGTTTAATGGTGATATCAGTTCTCGAGGGGTAAAGGATGATGGTGACCTCTTGGTTCTAGGATTCAAATGGCTAAATTGGTTGAAAGAAAGAGAGCAGCCGTGCATGGCTCATTCTAGATGCTGGCTCAGGTAGTGTGTGGTCTGTGTCAGGGCTGTGAGTGGTCCATGGTCAGCTGGTAGAAAGGCTAAGCTTGAGTCGAAGCTTGAGGACAAGTTAGGTCATGTTTTGGGCAAGTTTGAGTGACCCCGATCGCAAGGGCTGTAGGTATGGGTTAGGTTGGGTCAGTCAAGGTACACGTGGGTCTGATCAAGGTCCTATAAGGGTTAGCCAAGGTCTGGAAGCGTCGGTCTCAGGTCTAAGGGTCGAAGGTCGAAGGTTAGGTGCAATAGGGTTTGAATCTATGATATGTGCAGAAAATTCCAACAGCTTCTCGAGGACTTTCGAGGGTCATAGGTGGTTTGAAATAAGTGGTTTAAGGGGTTTTAATGTAATTTCAGGTCATGGTTTAAGTTTGAAAAGATTTAGTTGAGTTTCAGGTAAAGTTGAATTAAAATTGGGACCTCAATCCAAGTTTTAAGATGAATTATAGAAGTTCTTGAACGGGCTCGAAGTTATGTCTAAGAAATGATTATAAATATGTGTTGAGGTGATTTAATAAATTTGGTTGGCTTCGGGTCGAAAGTTTGAGGTCTAGGGGTAAAATGGTCAATTAGGGTTTTGAGGGACAAAATGGTAGTTTTGCACGCGGGCCAAGTTAGCAGTCTTGGCAGCACCCTGATCACAATTTGACATGTTTTAAATGTGATGTTATATCGATCATGACGTTTTATGTATATATGAAAATATGTTGGATGCTTGATTTTAATCAAATTTACGTATACGCATGATTTTTATAAGTGATGAATACGATGACATATTTTTGGGGGCAGGGAGTTGGTTGTGACTAATATGATGATATGATAATACGATGACATGTAAGGACAATGCTCAGTGGATCGGTAATACTGTCGCTGATATCCCCGCCGCCGGGTTCCACAGTTATACGTTTATGGATCCATCGACTAATACGAAGATACGAAAATCACAACTAATGAACGAGATTGAAATAAAGAAAATTTAACACGTATATGTTGATATGAATCGATATGGACACATTAAAGCTTTGAAATGTCATGTTTATGCTCACGCTTTTAAGATCATGAAAGGTATTTAATTACTGTATTTTTCACTGCTGCATGATATGTATATGTACTTATTATAACGTTTCTGGTGTGTTGAGTCTTTAGATTCACTAGGTGTGATTGGTGCAAATGATCTTACGGTTGAGGAGGCTGGAGGTGTTAAAGACTGAATAGGCTGAGATGGGGGTGCACGTGAAAACCTGAGGACACGGGTTTAAGCAATATGGTTAAATGTTTATGAATTTTGTTATACGCTGTTGATTCATCAGATGTTGTTATCTATTCGAGTTTCTCTTTTAAATCAATAGACTAGGAGATTGATTTCATTTTAGGATTTAATTAACTGCAGTTATTTTCATTCAGATGTGTGACGACCTTTTAAAAGGCATGTTTAACTTATTTAAATGTTGATGTATGTGTGTATTTTCGGTCGTACTTTTTTTAAAATATATATATTTCAGTAGAATTTTAGCCTAACTGGTACCAACACTTTAAGAATCTAGCTATTTAAGCCTAGAGGTCCTGGGTTCAAGTGTAGGGGGAGGCGAAAGAAACCACTTTCCAGGAATATGATATTCTATGAGTCACGGTGCATGGGCATGGGCTAGGGCTCATGCTGGATCATCCTAACGACCCATGACCTGTAGTTGTGCATGAATAGTGGTGCATGTTGATTCAGCCTAATGGCCCACGATCGTTACAAGGAGTGTCATTGACGATAAACCTTAAGATCCTTACTTGGGAAAGCTTCAAGGAAGTTTTCTACTTGAAGTACTTTATAAATGATGCCCGCTCCCTACTGACTAGGGAGTTTATGACGCTAAGGCGGGGAGACCGCACTGTATTGGAGTTTGTGATGAAGTTTGAGTTGGGGTGTCACTTTGTGCCCATGATTACTAATAATCCAAGAGAGAAGTTGATGCATTTTCTAGATGGTTTGTGGCCGATTTTGCACCATGATGTTTGTGTGGCATGTCCTATGACTTTCTCTGTTGCTGTGACGAGAGCCTTAGCTGCTGAACAAAATCAGAGGGACATTGAGAACGACAAGTAGGGCAAGGGGCCTTATCAGTCACCTTGGCATCAGTCTCAACAGCAGAATAAGAATCCATTTCAGGGACCATTCAAAGGTATGGGACAAAAAACCCAGAAAAATGCTACTGAAAAGACTAATGACTATCATGTGTGCCCAAAGTGCAACTGCAAGCATGAAGGAGCTTGCTTATGGGGATCAAGCAAATGATTCAAGTGTGGAGCACCTGGACATACACTTAAAGATTGCCCATGGTGGAAGTAGATGACTTAGGGCAGAGACTTTTGTATGCATGCCGAGGATGCAAATCCAGACACTACTCTTCTTACAAGTATTATAATTAATTCATCACATTATAGTTTATTGGAATTTGGGTTGCATTGTTCGAATTTTTGGGATATTAGAATGCAGATTTTCGATTTTTTTTGAAAATTGGATAGAGGATTCATTCAGCGCATGTGAGTAAGTCTTGTTCTTTTGAGAATTGTTGAGTTTAGTGTTATGTTACTATTATCTCAGGAAGGATCTTTATATCGGGAGTAGCCACAAATGCTCTGTTAGATTTTGGGGCTGCTCATTCATTTATATCGGAAAATTTTGTGGATTATTTGGGCTTTAAGCCCACCAGACTCGACATAAATTATTATGTGACAGCCCCATCAGCGGAAGAATTGTTAGCTTCTATTGTTGTTAGAGACATGGATCTTGAGATACATGGCCACACAGTCTATGCCTATTTTATTTATTATCGATTCGAAAGTTTGAGATTATCTATGAATGGATTGGTTGTCGAAGAATGGGGTATTAGTCGTCCTTCAGCGAAGGTCGGTATTGGTTAAACTTCTAGTGTGGAGAAATTTGTATTCGAGCCAAATGGATGTAGAAATCCGCCTTGAATGATATCATGCCTTCAGGTAAGGAAGCTAATGCATAAGGGGAGTGAGGAATTCTTATAGACCATTATTTCAGCCCCTTTTACAATGAGTCAGTCGATAGCAGATGTCAGAGTTATCAGGGATTTCCTGACGTATTTCTTGACGACGTTGCGAGTATTCCACTCGAGCATGAGGTGGAGTTTTCTATTGATCTTATGTCAGATACCAGTGCCAATATCCAAGGTACTGTATCGGTTAGCGGCTGCAGAAATGAAAGAACTCAAACAGCAGATACATGAGCTATTATATAAGGGATTCATATGCCATAGTTGCTCACCTTAGGGCGCACCAGTGCTTTTCGTGATGAAGAAGGACGGAAGCATGAGACTTTGTATTGATTACCGTGAATTGAGTAGAGTTACAGTGAAGAACAAATACCCATTATCGAGGATTGAGGAATTATTAGATCAATTACAAGGAGCGACCATGTTCTCCAAAATAGATCTCCGCTCTGGGAATCATCAATTGAAGATTGAAGAGGCAGATGTCCATAAGACTGCTTTCAAAACTCTCTATGAGCTTTACAAGTTTTTAGTAATGTCGTTCGGGTTGACAAATGCTCCAGGGATTTTCATGGATCTCATGAATCATGTATTTCGGCCTTACTTGGATCAGTTTGTCATTGTATTCATAGATGAAATCCTCATCTATTCGAATAACTAGGAGGAGCATAGTCAGCATTTGGTACAACGTTGCAGGTATTGTATAGCTTAAAGTTGTATACAAAATTCAGCAAGTGTGAATTTTAATTGGAGAAAGTGGCATTCATGGGTCACGTTATCTCTAGCAGTGGTATTGAGGTTGATCCATCAAAGTAGAAGCTGTGAAGGAATGGATTTTACCGAAGAAAGCATATGAGATTCACAGTTTCCTAGGCTTGACAGGTTATTACAGAAAATGCATTCATGGATTCTCTTCTATTGCATCGCCACTTACCTCATTGACGAAGAAGATTGCTAGGTTTGTGTGGAGCACTGAATGCTAGAAGAGCTTTGAACTTTGAAGCAAGCACTTATAACAGTGCAATTTTAGCCATGCCATCAGTGCAAGGCAACTTTGTGTTATATACCGATGCTTCCAAGTTCGATTTAGGCTCCGTTTTGTTGCAACATGATCGAGTAATGCCTCTAGATAGTTGAAGGTGCTTGAAAAGAATTATTTGGCCCTTAATCTTGAGTTAACCGCCGTTTTCTTTGCTTTGAAATTAGGGAGACACTATTTGTACATTTAGAAATGCAAGATATTTAACAATCACAAGAGTCTCAAATATGTTTTCAAGCAGAGAGAGTTAAACATGCGACATAGATGGTGGTTAGAGTTAGTGAAAGACTGAAATTGTGACATTAGATATCATACGGGGAAAGATAACTTTGTTGTAGATGCCTTGAGTAGAAATGTAACATGTCGCAGCACAACTGCAAGTACAAAGACCTCTACAATTAGATTCAAAGGATTGATCTTAAGATTTATTCTAGGGGCAGAACTCATAGGTTATCCACCCTGACAATACAGTCTTCCTTGATAGACCATATCCGTAGTGGGTAGTTTTCCGATGAGCAAATGCAGAAATGGAGACTGAGAGATGAATCTAAATGCAGTAAGATTTATATAGTGGTCGATGGAATTGTAAGGTACAGAGAGAGAATTTGGGTGCCTAGTGTTGATTCAATTAAAAAATATATTTTTCAAAGGCATATACATCACTGTATTCCATTCATCCAGGAGTACTAAGATGTATAGGGACTTGCAGATGCTTTATTGGTGGCCACGTATGAAACGAGACATTCAAATTTTTGTATCTGAATGTCTAACTTGCCATCAGGTGAAAGTAGAGCATCAGAAGCCAACAGGGTTGCTCAAACCGCTTCATGTTCCTGAGTGAAAATGAGAGAATATTACTATGGATTTTGTAGTTGGATTACCAAGGTCAGTAAGAGGCTCTAACTCTATTTGAGTAATCGTTGATCATCTTATCAAGTCGGTGCACTTCTTGCCGATAAAGACAACCTTAACTATGACGTAGTACAGCAAAACTTTATATTCGGGATATTCTTTTAAGAATATGAATTAATTTTATAAGGAACTGATTCAGAAATCTTGTATGTCTATATGGATCAGTTAACTAATGGTAGTGCAGAAATAAACTGAATGATAGATTGAATATTTTGGCTAGGTTATTGTGATAACTGAATGAATAAAAGTAATGCACACGAGGATTTTATAGATGTTCAGAGACTTTAAATTCTTCTATGTCACCTCTTCTATCTCAAGGATAGGAATTCACTAAACGACTTTGGTTAATTACAATTATCTGTAATAATCAACTTCAGTTTGGACTTAAATATTGTCAAACTGAAACTCTTAGTTTTTCTCACAAAATATATCAGTTGATAAATAAATAGCTCAAAGGAGTAGACATAATGATACAAATATATCAATTAGTTGTGAGCTAGAGATTGCATTTTTCAAACTAAATAGAAACTGGAAAATAATTTGCAACTGATTGAAAAAATTATTGTTGATGTTGCTCATTACTGACTGTTGTTTTTCAGTCACTTTTCTCTTACTTCTTCACAAACGAACTTCTCAGCTTTTTATAGTCTTCGATCTCAACGGTCACAATGAATGCATTAATTAATGATATCCGCTAAGTCGTCTTTTAGCCCATGTAGACAACATTTTTCTAACAGAGGTACGATATAACAGACAGTTATGCTTCCTCTGTTTTGCTTTGTTAAGGAGTGTCAATTTATCTATTTAGATTTAAATTGCAGCTAATGATATGGCTAACTAATCAGGAGTCAACCTAGTCAACTGACCAGTTAAGCTGGTTTTTATCAGTTCTAACTGATGTCATTTTAGTTTGAACGTTCTGCTATCAGTTCAGTTTGATCATTTCAGTTTAGCTCCATCAATTCTGCAAATAATAATTTCAGTTCTAGTCTTCAGTCATGATATCAGATCTGTTTGTCAATCTTTGATTAATCAGTTCGAGACTTCGTAAAACTTATGAGAACTTGAGTTTATTTACTTTAGTTCTTAGTCCATTTCAGTACGATAAGTCTCCTGAGATCAGTTACGTTCTTTCATTTCAGTTACTTGTTTAGTTCTGGTCTTCTGTTCGGTTAATGATCATTTTGTCAAACTTTGGAACTTATAAATTCCAACAATTTCCCCCTTTTCGATGTTTGAACAAACTTAGAATTGTGAACTGCTTGATTTATTAAGATTTTCTGAAACTGATTTTTTGAATTAACTGGCTTAGGGTTTCTAAACTTATGTATAGATAAATTAATTCTTCTGAAATGTACAGATTCGTACATAAATAAGAATGAAATTTTCATTAATTTTGGAAGAGGTAATTATATATTCGTACAAACGTTTCAAAATAAAAAAAAATTACAAAATATTAACGCTCCTCAGAGTGTGTAACTGATGCCGGACTCTGTTTTTTTCTTGTCTTTCTTTTCAGTTGGTCCTTTATCATTTGAACTGCCTGGTTAATGTGCTTCTTGCTAGTCTCTTTCTTCTTCTGCTCTTCCCCATTTTTGACAACACCCGCCACCTTGGAAAATATGAGGAATGCTGAACTGACGAGCGGGTATCCCAGCTAACTGATTTAGCATAATACAAATTTTCTTTGATAGGCTTGTGTGCATAAAATCAATCCATTTGCCGAGTAGTTCCTAGGAGGTGACCAGTTTCGGAGTCGTAAATGATTCTCACTCCATCTTTTCAACAGAAGTGTACAAAGAAGACAAGTCCTTGGTCAGCTTCTTTAAGTTCTTCATAGTGTTATCCTTGAGTGTATCAAGACTTGAAGAATGGAGCAGTTGAGTAGACTTCACTTGAAAAACTGTAGACCCAAGATCTTGCAAACTGTACAATATGTTTTTGCGCATTATTTTAATTGCAATCAGCAATTCAGTAGAAAATTCTTCAGTAATAGCTAGGGCTTTCCCTTTCCCTTTCTCACTGATATTGGTGACTGCTAGTTTTCCTTGGCCATCTTCTTGATCTACATCTTCAACCACTTCATTCATAGCATTTTTGTTGGAAACTTAATTTCGGGTGTTTGACAAACTAAGTGATTAATTTATTGGACTAACTGATCAAGTAAATTGTAGTAACTAAACTATACAAAACAACTGACAGTTGTTTAAGTGAAGATTAATGCGTAGTTTATCTAAGGCAACTGAAACCAGCTGAACTGAACTATAGATGACAACTGATTGATCAATGGAAAACTGATCAGTTGACATATTCAGTTGTGAGCTTATCAGTTGATCATTCAGCTGTACACGTCATCAATTGAAAAGGACATTCAACCGACAACATTACAAAGCAGACTGCAACTCGTAGTGGAACATCGCATTTCAGAGCTTAAAGTGTATGAATGTCAGAAGAATATTGACGTGGCAATCAACGGATATAATGATTCAAATTATACTTAATGTTACCGTTGAAAAGAAGCCTATAAATAGGTGAAAAGAGCAGTTGAGCAAGAAACCAATCGATCTATCTATTTTTCAAGCTTGCTGTTACCCTGCTGAATTTATAGCTCTTATTCGAGAATCAAAAAGCCCACACTTGTCTGATTTATCTGTAGCATTTGAGGCTACCTTTCGAGCTTACAAGCACAAATCGTTGTATTGTCTATTTGATCTTAACTAGATCAGTTGTGCTAAGTTCAGTCTAAGAACTGTGAGTTATTTAGTAAACTAAGAGTTTCAGTTTTGATAGTGTTAAGTCCAAACTGAAGTGGGTCTGTACAATCTTTGTTTCGATCAAAGTCTTTTAGTGCATATCCTATCCTTGTGATAGAAGGGGTGACGTAGGAGTTATTTCATTCTCCGAACATCCATAAATCTTCGTGTTATTACTTCAGTTATTTATTCTATCTTTCAGTTAGTTTATTTCCGCAAATGTTATCAGTTAAACTGATTTTCATTGACTGACAAGATTCCTAGTTTCAGTTTGTCATAGAAATGATAGTTCATTCAAAAAGATTCAAAAATTGTGAGTGTTTATTCAACCCCTCCTTCTAAACACATCTCAACCTATCAACCGATACTAACAAGTGGTATCAGAGTTGTTGAATCTTGTCTCAGAATACTCTTATTAACAAAACTGATCAACATGTCTTCATTCAATAAAATACATATGTTTTCCAGAGAAGATTTTGACGACTGGAAAATCAGAATGCAGGCTCATTTAGCTGCACAAGATGACGACATGTGTTATGTCATCACTGATGGTCCCATGAAGATCCTAAAAGCAAATACTGCAGTTGCCATTACTGATGAGGCACCTCATCGCATAGAAAATCCTGGAGAGGAATGGACAACTGAGGATAAAAGGAAAGCCAACCTAGACAATGTGGCTAAGGATATCTTATAAAACGCTGGTTAAAGTCACTTTTAGCAAAATCAAGATGTGCAAAACTGGCAAAGAGATATGGGAGAAACTGATCCAGCTGTGTGAAGGAAACTAGCAAACAAAATAGAACAACCTATCAGTTGCTGTTCAGAAATTTGATAACATCAAGATGAAAGCTGGAGAATCCTTGCACGAATATGATGATAGGATCAGTGGTATTATCAATGAGCTGAATGTACGTGGAAAAATGTATTCGAACAAAGAAGTGGCACTGAAGGTGGTCAGAGGTCTTCCAAAAGAATGGGATTTCAAGACCATGGTAATGAGAGAGTCAAAAGACCTTAACAAGGTCGAAATTCATGACTTGTTTACTGATTTAAAGGCTTACAAGTTTGAACTACAAACCAGAGAAGGAGAACCTTCTACACCTACTGCCACAACTGCTTTAACTACTGTCAGACTGGAACCAAATGGTTCTGCTGAAAAATCTGCCGAGCAATGATGCTATGTCATTGTTTGTGAAGAAATTTGGAAGGTTTATAAGGAGGAATCAAGGAAACTTCCAGAAGTAGTATCAGAAAAATCAATCCAAAGAAGAATCTTATGCTTGCTACAACTGTGGCAAATCTGGTTATTTCATAGCAGACTGTCCTAAGCCAAAGAAGGGTAGTCGAGTATCAACTGAAAAGGGAAAGAAGCCCTATGAGCACAGAAGAAGGACCAAGGATGACAAGAAATCATTTAAAAAGAAACATGAAGTGTTTTTGGCTGAAGAGAGCAAATCTAAGTGGGCTGAAACTGACAGTGATGAGTCAGAACCTGAAAGCCCAAGCAGTTCAAGTGAAGATGAAGAGGAAGTCAAGTGCTTAATGGCAGATGATGCTGAACTGGAGTCAGCAAGTGAACATTATTTGACTTCAGTTCTACTGATTTCACTCGTGAGGGACTCATTACCACATTGCATGACATGGTAAATGAGTATCACAAACTTGCTTGATCATTTCAGAAGGTTAGAACTGAGCAAACTGATCCCAATGACAACAAAATAGAAACTGATGAGTCAGTTGAACTGTTGAGTCTAAAAAGAGAGATTGCACCGCAAAAAGCTGAAATGATTGAAAATCAAGCCTTGATATGTCAGTTAAAAACATAAATTTCAAAACATACTGAACTGATTCAAGCTTAGAAAAAGTCTTCAGTTGCACTGACTGAAATGAAGAATTCACAAAAATCAGTTGATGATAAAACTAGTTTAGGTTTTAACAATCATGTTGAAAATTCTGTAAGTGATACACAACCAAGGTTGAAAGAAAACAATGGAAAGTACATTACATTTGTAAAATCAACCATGATAAATGAATTCTCAGAACCTAGTAGACCAGCTGTTCAATTGACTGAAAGTAAGAACAAAGACAAATGGTATGAAATTGGATATAGCTCTGAGATTTCAAATGATACAAGAAACTGGTCACCTAAACGATTCAGTCACAAAAATCAGTACTCAAGGAATGGCTATTAAAATTACTACAACTGTAAGCCAGTTCAGAAACGATATCAAAAGAATAGTCAGTTGAAAAAGGATACAAATCATACTGTTTCATCCTCACATCACACACATATTGCCAATAATTCGAGAAAAACCATTTGGAACACAGCAACTGGGAAGTCAGTTAGACTAGTCCAAGTCTGGGTTCCTAAAGGACTAATCAGTTTAGAACCCAAATGAATATGGGTACCAAAATCATATATAATGTGTGGTTGCAGGTAACAGGTACAAACAAAGAATCAACTTGGTATGTAGGCAGTGGTTGTTTGCGACATATGACAGGAGATGTAAATTTGTTATCTCAACTGATCAAATATACTGGACCAAACATCAGTTTTGGAGACAACTCCAAAGGTAAAACTGTGGGTAAGGGTAAGCTTATCCATGGTAACTTTACAATTAAATATGTTTTGCTAGTTGAGAATTTGAAGTATAAGTTGATAAGCATCAGTCAGTTATGCGACAATAATTTCTCGGTTCAGTTTGACATACACACTTGTTCAGTTAGAGACTCAACTGATGAGGTCATCCTAACTGGTAATCGTTGTGGAAATACTTACAAAGTCAGTTGGATTGTATAACCTTATGAACCAGTTTGTTTCATTGCTTCCAAATCTTCTAAAAACTGGTTGTGGCATAAGAGGTTGAACCACTTAAACTTTAAATCTATTGCCTATCTGAGTAATCATGATCTTATAATTGGTTTGCCCAAAATAGATTTTTCAAGATATAAAGTTTTTTAAGCATGTCAGTTTGGTAAACAAGTAAGATCTTCATTCAAAAACAGAGGTTGTAAAGCATCTTCCCGATGCTTAGAACTGTTACATATGGATTTTTTTTGTCCAATACCAGTCATGAGTTTAGGGAGAATGAAATACACCCTAGTAGTTGTGGATGACTTTTCAAGATTTACTTGGGTTATTTTTCTCAAATCCAAAGACAAACTGCTGCACAACTGTTTAACCTCTTCAAAAGACTTTAAAATGAAAAATCAGTTGGGATTGATCGAATAAGGTCTGACAGAGGGACTGAATTCATCAATCAAAATCTTTCAAATTTTTTAGAAAATACTGGAATCAAGCATGAGCTCTCAGCAGCTAGAACACCTCAGCAAAATGGTGTAGCTGAGAGAAGAAATCGAACCCTTAAAGAAGCTGCTAAATCTGCAGAACAGATCAATGATTAATAAGAATCATGTGAAAACATCATATGAGATATGGCATGGAAGAAAAAGTGTGGTTTCTTATTTCAATATATTTTGCTGCAGATGTTTTATTCTTGATAATGGTAAAAATCATTTAAAAGCATTTGATGCTAAATCTACAGAGGGAATATTTCTTGGATATTCTTCAGTTAGCAAAGTATATATAGTTTTTACTAAAAACTCTTTAAATGTTGACGAATCCATTCATGTTGTTTTTGATGAAACTGTACTAACTGATAAGCCAACTGATCTAGTTGAGCTAGTTGATCTATTTACAGAAATCAGTTTGGAGGATGAAAGTGAAGAAGAAAATCATATCAATAGAAATATCCTTCAAACACCTGAACCGAAAATACTAGATCAATCAGTTGAACAGGAACCTACTCCTGATAATCAGTTGGTGGAGCAAACAAATGATATTCAGATAACAACTGATATAGCTCCAACTGAAACTGAAAATTTTCAGTTGCCAACAGAAGCAGTTGCTGATATGGAAACAACAAATAATGAGCTCAGATGGAAGAAATCACATCCACCAGAATTGGGGATAGGTAATCCATCTGACCCGGTAAGAACAAGAAATCAAATGCTTAATTTTTTCATTCATTCTGCTTTTGTCTCACAACTGGAACCAAAGAAAACTGATGAAGCTCTTGCTGATCCTAACTGGATAAATACAATGCAAGAGGAGCTAAATCAGTTTACCCATAAAAATGTTTGGAACTTAGTTCCAAGACCAGTTTGCAAACCTATTATAGGTACAAAATGGGTATTCAGAAATAAACTGAACGAAGATGGTTCAAATGCACGCAACAAAGCAAGACTTGTCGCACAAGGATATAGGCAGGAAGAAGGAATTGACTATGATGAAACGTATGCATCAGTTGCAAGACTGGAAGCAATCTGAATGTTCCTTGCCTATGCATCATTCAAGAACTTCAAAGTCTATCAAATGGATGTAAAAAGTGCATTTCCGAATGGTCAGTTGCAAGAAAAGGTTTATGTTGAACAATCTCTAGGTTTTATCAATCACTCTTTTCCTGATCATGTCTATCATTTGAACAAAGCCTTATATGGTCTTAAACAAGCTCCAAGAGCTTGGCATGCGACACTTTCAAAATTCTTAACTGATCATGATTTTACTGTTGGATCAGTTGACAAGACCTTGTTCAAATTTTATAAGAATGATCACATTTTACTTGTGCAAATATATGTTAATGATATTATATTTGGGTCAACTAACCCCAAATTACGTGAGAAATTTTCCAAGTTAATGCAAGACAAATTTGAGATGAGTATGATGGGTGAACTGTCATTCTTTCTAAGACTACAAGTGAAGCAACTGGAAACTTGTATTTTTATCAGTCAGACCAAATACACGAAGGAGTTGCTCAAGAAATTTGGCATGGAAACATGTTCAGCTGCAAGCACTCCCATGAGTTCATCAGTCAAATTGGATAATGATCAAGGGGGATTATCAGTTGAGACGACACTCTACAGAGGTTTAATAGGTTCATTATTATACCTAACTGCTAGTCGTCCTGATATTGTATTTGTTGTTTGCATGTGTGCTAGATTTCAAGTAAATCCTAAGCAATCGCATTTTATAGTTGTCAAAAGAATTTTAAAATATCTAAAAGGCACTCAAAATGTGGGATTATGGTATGCTAAAGACTCTTCTTTCAATTTAGTTGGATATTCAGATGCAGATTATGCAGGATGTAAGCTAGATCGTAAAAGCACCAGTGGATCTTGTCAGTTTCTAGGAGACAGACTGATCTCATGGTTCAACAAGAAGCAAACATCCATAGCTACTTCCACAACTGAAGCAGAATACCTTGCTGCTGGAAGCTGCTGTGTCCAACTGCTCTGGATTCAGCAACAACTGAAAGATTATGGAGTTGATGCTAATGAATCTCCCATATCTTTTGATAATACAAGCACGATTGCAATAACTTACAATCCTGCAATCCAGTTCTTCACTCAAGGACCAAGCACAATGATGTCAGGCATCACTTCATCAGAGATCATGCTCTGAAGA
Source organism: Primulina tabacum (assembly GCF_025594145.1). Taxonomy (NCBI): domain Eukaryota; kingdom Viridiplantae; phylum Streptophyta; class Magnoliopsida; order Lamiales; family Gesneriaceae; genus Primulina; species Primulina tabacum. Next base: position 23,195,655 of record NC_134564.1, read on the forward strand.
AAGCTATCAGACTGGAATATGTGTCAACTGAACAACAAACTGCTGACATCTTCACCAAACCATTGCCAGAGACTAAGTTTTCTCACTTTCGCAATATACTTGGTTTAATTGATTTATCTTAATTATATCAGTTTTATTGCTGCTTTGTCAATAATTGATCATTCAGTTTTGTCATATTTTATCAACTGATGTCAGTTAGTTATTTATCAGTTATTATATTTAGTTCGTTAACTGCTTGTCAACTGATGTCAGTTAGTCATTATCAGTTCTTGTATTCAGTTTGTTAACTATTTATCAACTAATGAAAGTTAAGTTTTGCAGAAACACAAAGAGACAACAGCATTGGTACAAATCAAGATTTTATTAAGAACAAAATCGATACCATACAACATCACTTAGTCCACTTCCTACGGCATCTTGCCATAACATCAACTAATTATTCAAGTCATAACTCCTAATATTCTTGAAGGCTAAGGCATTTTCAATTCTCTGAAGCAAGTGTCATTCCTTCAACTACATCATGTGGATCAGGACATCATCCTTGACTAGATCAGAAATATGATCGACTTGAGCAAGCCTTTTAAGCTTCCTTGCAAGTGATCTCTGCTTAGCAGAAGCCAGAAATTCTCCATCATTGATTGATTGAATGTAGTGAGCAGTAGTCCAAACGGACATAACCTTTGTAAAGACGTATTCCTCAGCATTTCTTTTAAATCTCTGAATACGTTGAGGCGTCCATGAAGGATGAGGAACATGTGTGCAACTTTCACAATCCATTGGAGTTCAGATGTCATTACCAAATGACAATGATCTTAATTTATAGACAAGAGACAGGTGGAAGACAAAGAGTCATCAGGCCTTAACTAATTCGGACAAAGTTTCTCTTACTTGGTTTTCAACTGAACTGACTAAGTTTTCAACTGGTCACTCAGTTGTTGATCCAACTGATTTTCTCAAATATGTTAACTGATAAATCGAATAATATTCTATATTAAATGATGTGTCTATTTGTCGAATCATTAATTGTTGTCTTTCATTGACTAGTATTTTGAAACGTGGACCCACATAATCCATTCATATTCTTACACATTTTTATCACACGTACACACATTTTAAATTCAAATTTTCCTAGACTTACAAGTGTCCAAAAATTTGAACAGTCACTTACATCAGTACTATACCCGCTCCAATTCAGTTTTTGTCTTTACGCGCACATTAAGCATTCAGAGCAAAATTCTACTCAAGCATACTCTTTTTCGCAGATTTCACTCAATCAAATGGCAAACCAGATCCCAGCTCATGTCATGAACGCTGGCGATCGATTTTGATTCAGTCTTCATTGTAAAAGACGAAGAAGTCAAGAATGTTTTTCTGAAACTGCAAGCAATTGGGCTGAAACAATTTCTAGGGTTATACTCTCAAGAAATCTATCCTAAAGAGATCCAAAATCTCTATTCCAGCGGATATGTCACTAAAGAAGATAGTATCGCAACTACTGTAAATGGTCAGTTGCTGATCATTGAAGAGGACTTCTTTTGCAACTTATTTCAACTGCCTACTGATGGGCTAGTTAACCTTTCTGAAGTCAAGGCATCTGATGTTGAAGAGATGCAAACCCTACTCTCTGCTGATGGTCGGAAAATCAAAGTTTCTGATCGCAAGAAGGAATTGAAGCCAGAGGTGCAACTGCTGGCAGATATTGTAGCGAAGGGGCTTTTGGCAAAGGCAGGATCCTTTGCTGCACTTACTCTGGTGAAATTTCAAGCTATGACTGCAATTATGACTGAAAGAAAGATGAACTGGAAGAATATTATTTTCAACATCTTGAGCAACATGTTTCAATGTTCCAAGCAATCTAAGGGTTTTGCGGTGCAGCTCAGCTATTTGCTGAAAGTCAAGGGGATGGTGACTGATGATTCTGAGAAATCATCAAAATAGAAAATCTTTAATGTCAAAAATGTCCAGCCACCCAAGAAGAAATTGGACATGAATCCCGAGAAGTTTATTCAAGTGAAGAAGGAGATTGGGATGGAAGGAGCTCCCAAATGAGTTAAGAAATCTAAGAAGGAGACCAAAAAAAGATGCTTAAACGTAAACTGATTATCAGTGAAAGTGACTCTGAGAAGACTCAATCTTCCAAAATTTCCAAGAAACCCAGGACCAAAAAGACCAAATCAGTGATGGATTTGGTCACTATCCCTTCTGATAAGATCATCCAATCTGGCCCTGAACAGCCGATCAAGGCTACTCCACTCAGAACTTTACCAGTTGAGACGTCAACTGATGATCAGTTACCAATGTTTCAGTTCTCAAAAATTCTATCACCGAATCTGGTGAAAAGAAGCTTCAAGAAGCTTGCTGGACTTAAAGCTTCACTTATAACTGTCACCAGACCAACTCCTCTGCCGATGGCAAGACCTAAAGGAGTATTGATTCGAGAACAGGTGGACGCGAAAAGATTAGGACTAAGCATTTCTCATGTTCTAACTGAATCTAAGGGTAAAGGAAAATGGTTGAAGAGCCCAGACCAACCAATACCATTCAGACGCACATTGACCTCATTTGGAAGGAAGTCAATGAATTTTCTGAAGGTAAACTCAAAACTTATGAAGAATTGGTAAAGTTTAGAACTATTGTGTTTGCCAGGCAATTACGGAAGAAATCAGTTTTAAAGAAATTCATTTCCTTGGAAAAACTTATTCTGAAATTGGTCAAAGCTGCCACGGTGGTTCAAGCACTTGAGAGGAAGAATATTTCTTTGATCAGATACGGGCAAAGAAACTGAGTCAGTTGATCAGTCAGCTGCGTTAGAACTACGTTCCCACAAGCCCAACTGCTATTAATGATAAAGCAGTTCATGACCAACTGCACGTGGACTTGTTAGCTCTGCAAATGGAAATCAAGCATTGGGAAATGGATCAGGAACTTATTATTCCAGATAATTCCAAAGATCTTTCTTCAGATGAGCTAGCTGATCAATCAGCTTAAACAGATCAGCCATCCAAGGATCCAAGTGCAGGCTCTGTTGAATATATGACTGATTCTTTTTCTAAAGATGCATCACAGCAAACTGATGTTCCTCGGTCTTCAACTGTTGAAGTTGCACTCTACACTGACGCTGAATTATCATTGGCCAACATTGATGAAGTAATCAAATCAGTTGCCTCTTATGTTCAACTATCCACTACTGAAGCAGTTGACGAGTTGTTCTCAAATGAAGAACCAGTTTTTCAAGCCCCATATCAACCTTTTGAAGAATCAGTTCAGTTGCCTTCCACAACTGAACTAAGAAATTTTCACAACTGAAGAACCAGTTCAGTTGCCCTCCACAACTGAACAGGAGATATTGAGAACTGAAGAGCTAGTTCAATAAGTTATCATGACTGAACAGGCAGTTTTGGAACCAACTGACGAGGCTTAGCTGCACTCAGTGCAACTGAAGAAGTGCCAGCTGATCAGCCTTCTATCATTCAGTCAACCGAAACATCAGTTGAGCATTGTATCCCAGAAACAACTGCTGTTTCAACTGATCATCCACATGAAGCATCATCAGACCCTGCTACTGATCCAACTTCTCCTCCACAACCTCAACAGGAAGTCTTACCAGAAGAGACTTCAGAAATGGTCAATACTACAACTGAAATAACTGAAGGGGCACTGGTCATTTTCAATGAAGAAAACAGAGAGCAACAAGAAACTTCCGGAGCCATGTCTCCAGGCATTACAATAGAAACTGAGTCTCTGTTTGAAGAAATTACAGCTATTCAGACCAACCTCGTCGGTATAATGACTTCCATTTCTGACATCCGATCAACACAATTCTTGAATACTATGAGGATCGATTCTATTAAAGAAAATATCATGGGTAAACTGCAGCAAATCCAGAAGGATGTTTCTTCTTTATTCTTTCAGATGGAAGAACTCCGCAAAGACACAGTTTTAACTGAAGCTCATTTCCAGACGCAAGAATTAGTGACAAGATCTCTAGACTATCTGGAAAGTACTGTCTCAAAACGAATGAATTTACTCTAAGATATCCTAATGAATGCAATTTCTAATCTCTCTTCAGATGTGTGGAATTTATAAAAAATGGTTGATGAGTTTGACAAAAAGGGTGAAACAGGAGAAATTAAAGATCAGAAAGGGGAAGATAAAGGAAAAAAGAAGAAATAAAGATCAAGTTGAAGACTTTAGAAGGAATTCTTTATTCTTTTATTCTTTGTACGAATCTGTACATTAGAATAATTATTTTATCTACAATGAGTTCGAAGATATTTTTTTGAGTTCAGTTGATCAGTTCATACTTTACAAGTTTGTCAAACACCAAAAGGGAGAAATTGTTGGAAACTTAATTTCGGTTGTTTGACAAACTAGTGATTAATTTATTGGACTAACTGATCAAGTAAATTGTAGTAACTGAACTACACAAAACAACTGACAGTTGCCTAACTGAAGATTAATGCGTAGTTTATCCAAGGCAACTGAAACCAGTTGAACTGAACTATCGAAGACAACTGACTAATCAGTTTACATATTCATTTGTGAGCTTATCAGATGATCATTCAGCTGTACACAGTCATCAGTTGAAAATGACATTCAACCGAAAACAGTACATAGCAGACTGCAACTCGTAGTGGAACGTCGCATTTCAGAGCTTACAGTGTACGAATGTCAGAAGAATATTGACGTGGCAATCAACGAATATAATGATTCAAATTATACTTAATGCTACCGTTGAAGAGAAGCCTATAAATAGGTGAGAAGATCAGTTGAGCAAGACACCAATCGATCTATCTAATTTTCAAGCTTACTGTTACGCTACTGAATTTATAGCTCTTATTCGAGAATCAAAAAGCTCACACTTATCTGATTTATCTGTAGCATTTGAGGCTACCTTTCGAGCTTACAAGCACAAATCGTTGTATTGTGTATTTGATCTTAACTAGATCAGTTGTGCTAAGTTCAGTCGAAGAACTGTGAGATATTTAGTAAACCAAGAGTTTCAGTTTGGCAGTGTTAAGTTCAAACTGAAGTGGGTCTGTACAATCTTTGTATCGATCAAAGTCTTTTAGTGCATATCATATCCTTGTGATAGAAGGGGTGACGTAGGAGTTATTTCATTCTCCGAACATCCATAAATCTTCATGTTATTACTACAGTTATTTATTCTATATTTCAGTCAGTTTATTTCCGCAACTGTTATCAGTTAAATTGATTGTCATTGACTGAAAAAGATTCCTAGTTTCAGTTTGTCACAGAACTGACACTTCATTCGAAAAGATTAAAAAATCGTGAGTGTTTATTCAACCCTCCCTTCTAAACACATCTCAACCTATCAACCGATCCTAACACTTTTCTTGTACATAAATACTCTGGGGCTAATCTTGATGAACCATTGATGTACTTGGTTTCTCAACAGTCTTCTTGGTAGAGATTAGTTTGTGGAGGCTTCAGAAATGAAGAAAGTCTCAGGAACCACCAAGCTATAGGAGACCAGTTATGATTAAACTGATGGTCCCTGGACAATTGGCTTTACTTCAGCAGCAACTATTTCTTCAGTTCCCAACTGAACTTCTTGAGTTATAGTCTCAACCGTCTTAGCCAGTTCAGTTACTACCTTAGCTATTTGTTCAACAACACCTTCTTCAGTGGCTTACTGTTCCCTATACTCTTGATGTATATCTTCCATAACTAATAGCAGAAACTCATCTACGTTGGCTACGGATGGCTCTTATTCTGTGTACGTGGTGAATGGAGCTGGTGGTTCAGAAATTGGTAGAATAATTATTGATGTGGAGGAGGAACGTTTTAGATGCTTCAAAACTGATTGAAGAATAGTTCTTGTAGTCTCTTCAGCGGTAGGTTCCAAAACTGATTCCACCTCAATTGGTCTAGCGGAAGGCTCATCAACAGCTTCGTTGAACTCCTCAGTTGGACTGCTGGCATCAATTGGAATGTACAGCTTCTTTCCCTGTTAGAGTAGGTGCCCGGGAATCCAACTTATAACTTAGGCTTTATTGACTCTATTGTAAAACGATCTTTATTTTAAAAATATTTTATAATGTTATGACATTATACTTTATCTGTATACTCATACAAGCTGCACAGATAAAGTCCTTGAATATACAATAGGTACCATGAGGTCTGATTCTCAACGTAAAATTATGAAACTCATTAGGAAGTGTACCATATATTCTAAACAGGTTCCTAGTCAAATCAGCCGCCTAAAACAAGGATAAAGATCACTTGAGATCGAACTAACATTTGTGATGTAAACGCCATGTTTCATTGTCAAGGACATGGAAGTCCATTCACACAAATGAGTGGTCATATGATGATGCACTGAACAACCCTCCCTCAGACTGTCCAAGTAGGTTCTCAATTATTGATTGGAATAGTCCGCAGTTATGATTGTACAACATTAGTCCTTGACCCAGGACAATGTAGGGGCTATACATACTAGCATGCACTTTGATCCGTTTACCGATCTCCATTGAGGATCATCAGGTGGCGAGGTTGAGTGTAGTTTTGAAATACGTAGGAGCAAATGCATTGTAGTCGGGGATTCACCGTTTGCCTATGGGCGAAGATATTCTATGTGATCTGATGAGTTAATAGTGCTAGGAGTCTCTGTCCATAGCAAGAAATGTGCTTTAGGGAATGGTGTTTTCCTAGTTGCACATACCATGCCACTATTAGTATTCAAAGATAAATCACATCATTATCGAATTCATATGCGACTCTCGATATACAAATGGTTGAAGATTCGATCGGATATACGTGTTGAAGGGACCGTACTATACGCTAATCATGGCTTAAGGTCCTTGTAGGCACTATCAATGATACCTAGGGGATCATGGGGCGATGCTATTAGACGCTCTTACCACGATGCGATGAATCGTCGTTTAGTCCATGTATATGACTTTATCAGACAGTGGTACGATGTATTAGACTGTTTTGTTTCATCTGTTATGCTTGGTTGCGAACTTTCAGTTTGTCGGCTGATACAACTGATGACATGGCTAACTGATCAAGAGTCAAAATGGTCAACTGATCAGTTCAGCTGGACAATATCAGTTCTAATTGATGTCTTCTCAGTTTTGAATACTTCAGTTGACATAGGTATTTTTAGTTCAGTTTTGCGAAGTCTTCAGTTCTTATCTCCATTCTATTTACCGAGCTTCGAGTTATTGGTTCTTCAGTTCTTTTGCGGATTTGTTTGTCAAAGTCTAAAACTCATAAATTCCAACAAGCCTCTTCCATTCTGAGATAATTTTCAACTCTCGATCTTACATATGCCCGAGCTTTCTATTTCATAACACTATTAATTCTTCTCCTGGACCAATTGATGCAACAGCTAGTTCTGCCTCTTTGTGTGTTTCTCCCAAAAGTACATATAGATTTGCAGCAACTTTTTCTACCTTCATAACCACAAACGTACCCACCCTTCACAATTTTCATTATCTCATTCTCGATATGGGTTTTGCACCCGATATCATCCAATTGTCCAAGGACAAATGATTTTTCATCAGTCCCTTCACATGTCGTACGTCATGTATGGTGTGAATGGTGCCATCAAATATTTTTATTTTTAAAGTACCGACCCCAGCAATTTTGAAGGCATGATCATTTCCCATGAATACAGATCTTCTTGAGACTAGTTCATAATTATCAAACAATTCTCTTTGAGATGTCATGTGCCATGTCTCTCATGAATCCATAATTCATGTGTGACAAAATGTGTGTCTGTCTTCTACAATTGTTGTTGCTTTCGCTAAATAATATTTCATCATCGCCTGATGTACTTGCCATATTTCCTTGAGAACTCTTCTCAATGCTCGTACACTCTTTCTTGAAGTGTCCTTTACCATCAGATTTAATGCAATAGATATTTTTCTTCTAACTTCTCGACTTTGATCTACCTCGTCTTTGGCTCCCACTAGGTCCATAAATCTTCCTCTTATCATCGATAAAGTCTCTACCTGCTTTGTTATCTTCTTTATCCTTACGCCGGCTTTCTTGTCCGAGAACCGCAGTTAAGACATCGTCGAATTTTAGAGAACCCATAAGAATATTGTTGGTTAAGTTGATCATATGAATTTGATAGATTTTGAAGTAGAAGATTCGCGCGTTCATTTTCATATGTTTTATGCCCCATAGAAGTGAATTGGGCAAATAGAGTATTTAGTGTGTTGATATAGTTGGTCATCGATGAGGATTCCGCCATCCGAAAAGTGTAAAGTCTTCTCTTTAGAAAAATCTTGTTGTGTAGTGACCTGACCTCATACATCTTTCTCAGAGTATCCCAAATAACTTTTGTTATTTTTATCTCAGAGATGCTTGACAATATTTCATCTGTTATAGAAAAGTGTACATTTTCAACAACATTATGATTCATCTCATTCCACTTTCCAGTCCGTCATTTCTGCTGGTCTATCTCTAATAGCCGCCAAGCAATTCTCTTTTCTTAAAATTGCTTGTATCTTTATTTTTCACCGCATTAAATTGCTTTCATTGAACTTTATTATATCATACATGCCCGTCATTATGTCTACAACAACTTAGTAGACTGAAAAAAGTAATCCTGCCTTAACAAAAAAATCTCAAAAAAATATTTTCTGATGTAGAATATCAGTCTAGGCTGCAACCACATAACATACTCATAATTTTAAGAAATTTTAAACCAATGCTCTAATACCACTTGTTGGTCCTACTTGCGACAGCTTGAGATAATAATAAGAAAATAATTAATAAAATTGGACATCAAAATTTACGTATAAAACTCCTAAAAATTATTGGGTTAAAACCACGGGTAAGATGAAAAGAAGTCCACTATAATATCTATGTTGTACAACCACTCATTATGTTTCGAAAGAGAACACACACTCTCTTAATACATGAGAACAAAACACCTCACAAATATTATAGAACTACACACTCAAAGAAGAAAAGATGCTCAAGAGAATAGCTGAATGAATTTTGGGATGATAAGAATGGGGGGAGAGGAGCTCTATTATAGCTCCTTCAACACCTCAACTCTTGGTTGGCATGTATATGACAACCAAAAAGACCCCCAACAATCAACCACCCCATTAATTGCCGACACAACCCACCATTAGGCAAGGTAGGCCGGCCTTTCATTTGATAGGTTGGAAAAATGTCAACCGGCATGACACCTCCAACGCCATTAGGCGAAATGAGACGGTCTGCCATTTAGTCGGTTGGAAAATTGTAACCCAAACTACCTATAAATGACTAAGCGATCGTCCCGTTAGACTTAGCTCGTTTTGAAATCTACAATTGAACACATCTCTTTGTAAAAATGTAAAATTTAATAATTTTTAAAGCTACAATTTTGTTTCATGGACGTAGGCTTAGGCGTAGGCGTCATAGAGACTAGGGTATCAAAATAAAGCAAATGACTAGGTTTACATATGAGAGATACTTTGGAAGCTGTAATGTCTTGTTTTTGAAATAAAAAGAGGTATAAATTGAAAATTTTGCTGGAGTTTATTGTTTTAGTTTTATTCTTGATTTATGTGACTTAAGTCACTGATTCTTCATTCCTATGTGGAAGCGAGGTGAAGTTTATTCTAGCTCACCCCACCACCCAAGTTTCGGCCTTTCTTGTTAAAACAATCATATCAGCATTTGTTCAAATTGTGATAAACAGAAATGCAGGTTGAAAACTTATACTGGTAGTAGACGAACGAAGTTATAATCTTGGTTATTCTTCAAACGCTTGAAGGCCATGGAATGCAGAGCATGTATAGGCCGGGACATCGGACCTTCAAGACCAACGAAGGAATCAATACATTTTATCAAAGCCAAAAATATACATATTTTACCTCTTGCAAACTCAAAAATTTTCAACACTCTCAATTTTTCAACATCATTTACAAAATCCATCCGAAGGGATTTTCAAACCATTGCAACTTCCAAAAACTGCTAACTTTCAGGAACTCAATCCATGGGGCCCATACCAACTCAGACAAGAAACGAGCAGCAAAAATAAAGGATGTGTTATATCAAATGTTTACTCATGGGAAGTTAAAAAAAATAAGGAATTGGATTGATTGAATTTTATTTACTATAATAAGTTTTAGGATCTCGAGCCTATATAGGTGAATAATGGAGAGATTTTTTGGATTAGCAAAAGATCTTATAATAATGACCATGAGCTATCATTGATCTTGGGCTCTCTCTGGTAGGGGTGGGCATAAAACCCGAAAAACCAAAAAAATCGACCGAACCGAATAATTCGGTTTAAATGGTTAGGTTTTATCGGTTTTTTGGTCGATTATGGTTTTAAAATTTATGAAGTTCGGTTTTTCGGTTTGGTTTTCGGTTTTAATCCCCCAAAAAACCGAAAAACCGAACCGGCTATATTATTGTTAAATAGAATGTTTTTATGTATAATGGGTCATATTATTGTTAAGTATAAGACTTTTTATATATAATGGGCCTATTAAGATTTAGGAACTTAGTATCATTAACCATCAATTTTTCAATCCGATCGTTTTCTCTTCTTTCTCACCACTCACAAGTTGATGTTTTCTCTTTTTTTTCTGTATATATTTCTTTAATATTTTCGTAAGATTATTTGTGTCCATTCGACCTGGTTGACACTTTGTTATCATTCTTATTACTGAATATTCCGTTGGATTCATGCATTTTTCGCGTTTACATGGTTAATTAGTTATATATTGTTATTATATTCGTATGACATGTTTGTACACAATACATGTTATATATATATTTATATATATATATATATATATATATATAAGATTAAGTCTCACAAATTAAATATTTGAAAAATACTATGATTTAGATTTTAAAGGCTTAAAGTGACATATAATTTTATTTCTCAACAAATTTTAGCTAACCGTATATAACCGGCCGTATAAACTGAACCGTATTACAAAAAAACCGAACCGAACCGTAATAAAATGGTTTGGTTTTGGACTATAGATATTAAAACCGAAACCGAAAACCGAACCGTTGTAGAGTAAAACCGGACCAAACCGACCGTTGCCCACCCCTACTCTCTGGACTCTTCTCCTGTAAATGGGCTCCCTTTGGGGCTTTTTCCCGCATTTCGAGCTCACTCTGAGGTCTTTTCCCATAAACAGGGTTCCTCTGGGCCTTTTACCTAACAGGAATTCCCGATGTGCCATCCTTCAAATCATATCAAACAAACTTATCATATTGGGACGAATCAGACGGATCAAACAGATCAAATTGAAACAAAATGGACGGGACAAGTTGGATCGGAACAGAACTAAGCAAAAGATGTAAGTGCGAAGAAAACGATTTGTAGCAAAACATATAGTATATGATTGAATTTTAACATATACATATGCATTTAAAGCATATATCCACTTGCCGTTGTTTTGAGCATGCGGTATAAACTTGAACGAAACATTGATGATTCTAGGAAATTTCGGACAGAACTCGACAAGGGTTCGGGTAGCACTCGAACGTGATTTCTAGATAAAAAAACACCTTATAATGTTGATATATATTGCATGATCCTTTCAGGAACTCATGAATATGGCAACTACACGATCGAACTAGTGTTGTTCGAACCTGCCTGGATTTTGCGCCAACTTTGGCCGAACTTGGGAATTATTAGGTCGAATACGGGCAAATTCTCAGACGAACTTGGGCAGCACCTCAATCACGGTTTGGGCAGCACCTGGTCATGATTTGGGCAGCACTTGGACAGCTCTGCAGTGGGCGAATATAGCCTCTCTTCTTCACTTGAAGTGGCCGAAACTTGGAGGGGATTTTGGGAGGATTTTTTGTGCAAGGATTCGTGAAAGGACTTGCATGTATTTATTGGCTGAATTGTGACACTCCAAGGGGTAGTCTTGTCCAAAAACTTGGTGTCAAAGTAGTCAAAATTTCATCCACAACCAAGAGTCACTTTACTTTGGTTAACTCAAAGGTCATTTCTTGCACATTAAATTTGTCTAAGCTCTCAACTCTTCCCTCGGCTACAATTTTGGCTTATTTAGGACTTAAGAATGAAGCTTCTTTGAGCTAAAGTTTCAAGCTCATGAGCTAGGGGTTTACATCCTCAAGAGACTCGACTTCGAGCTTGCGGTTTTCGCGACATCCCAGGCTCTACTATGATGAATTTTGCACACTTTAAGATTTTTCGTTCTTTGAAATTATGGGTCCTCACATCCCACCCTTCTTATTGAAAGTTTCGTCCTTGAAACTTGCATTTGCTTGATCTTCAAGAAAGGTACGGGTATTGGATACACATCTTCTTTTCTAGCTCCCATTGTCGCTTCTTGTTCGATATGGTTAGACCATTGTATTTTTATGTTTGATATGGTCCGATGTCTTAGTACTTGGTCATTGGTGTCCATTATGCGGGTAGGGACCTCTTCATATTTTAGTTCCTCATTCAGGTTCCCGTCTATTGATAATGGTTCGACTTCAAGAATATGATTCAGATTGGGGATATATCTTCTTAGTTGTGAAATGTGGAATACAGTATGAACTCTCGACATGTCTGGAGGCAAGGTCAGTCGATAAGCTAAGGCTCTAACTTTTCTGAGAATCTCGAAGGATCTGACGTATCTTGGATTCAACTTTCCGAATTTGCTGAATCGGGCTACTTCATTCGTAGGTGAGACTTTCACATAGGCTTTTTCACCATTTTCAAACTCTAACGGTCTTCTTTTCAAGTGATCACAGCTCTTTTTCGATCTTGTGTTGCCTTGAGTTTATCCCAGATGATAACCACTTTATCAACAGTTACTTGAACATGTCTGATACTGTGGTAGCTTTCTCTCCGATTTCATCCCAACATAGATGTGACCTATACTTTCGTCCATACATGGCCTTTTAGGGAGTCAGTTCAATACTTTCACGATAATTATTGTTATCGAAAAATTCAAACAAGGGGAGGTGTTTGGTTCAATTTTCTCTGAAGTCTATGGAACATGCCAGAAGAATATCTTCAAGAGTCTGTATTTTTATTCTCAGTTTGGGATTGAAAAGTCATGATGAGAGTGATCTTGATACCCATGGCTTCCTGCAAATATTTCCAAAATCAAAAAGAACCTTGGGTTCCTATTGGACAAAATGCTTACCGGAACACTGTGTAGTCTTACTGTATTGTTCATATACAGGGTGGCCATCTTTTCCAATTATAATTCATATGGATATATAGAAAATGTGTGTATTTGTTAAAATATCCATTATCCAAATCTCATCATCATTTTGTGTAAGGTCTAGAAAAATCGAACGATGTAACATGACTACATACAATCTTAGGTTTTACTAAAATATGTGTTTAATTATTTTAAGGCATTAAATACATGATTATTGTATTGATATGTGGTTTATTTCATGTTTTATTAAAGTTTCACGTATTAGGGCTTTTAGTAGTATATCGAGTTCGAACAAGGAACGGAGACCAGAGATAATTAAGGAAAAATAGTTTTCTTAAATATTATTTTAATTATTTAATATATGGTGCAATTAAAGGTAATTTTTGAAAATGGACCTTGGTTGGGTATTTTTACTCGTCAGGCCATATTTTTAAACGGTACGCAAATTTTAGCAAGTTGGAGGACTTTTTGAGGGTTCGGGCAATCTTTTCAAAAACGTATCTAAACGAAATATTTTTCAAGATTGTTTTTGGGCTCGATGGGACTATTTTATTGCATAATGAGCCTAAAAATCCTTTTAAACCTCGTTGTTTTTAAATTAAGGCCATTAGCACTTAATATTATACCTAAACCCTACACTAAAACACTAACCACTCGGCCGCCCCCTCATCTTTATCAATCAGCTTTTTCGAAAATACACCAGCAGCCATGTAAGGTCAAAAATTAAAACGGCGTAAACCAATTGCATGCAAATCTAGGGAAAATGAACAATAGCTAATTAAATTATTTTAATTGCTTAAATTAATTATGGGTGATATGTTTATAAGATTTTAGAGTAGTTTTGTACTTAAATGCATTAAATTGTATTTTTAAAATGTTATTCGAGAAGTGATCGAGGAACGGAGACCGATGACTGAAAAAATAGAAATAATTTTATAAATAATTGTTTTTAATTATTTAAAATAAATTTGATACTTTTTATTATTATTTTTAAAATAAGGAGTTTTGAGGTGATTTTATACGCCGAGACGTAATTTTTATCGGTATTCAATTTTCATCAAAAATATGAACTTTTTGACAACTTGGCCAATAATTTCACGAAGAAAAAAAACACCCTTTATTAGTTATTTCGTTTTTATGCATCAACATGAGTTTAAAGCATGATTTTTGATTCAAAACATGATGTATACTTGCGGAAAGGGGTTGCCATGATTAGGGAATGTTTACGGGTTGTTTTTACACGAGTTAAGGGTCCTAGAAAGCACTAGATAGGCTGCACACAAATTTGAATAAACTGGAACCTTGGAAACACGTTTTTGTGTCAAACTACATTTTTGAGGGGTTAAACCATGCATGGCTTTGCTTGGGCGCGGCCAGGGCTGGGCTAGGACATGGTTGGGTTAGGAGAGGAATCCTATCCACGCTAGGACTCGAGCACAGTGGCTGAGAAGGAGTCCTAGCAAGCTAGAACGCTACCCGTAGCACATCGAGTGAGGGGCAGCTGTGCGCTTGGGACTTGTGGCTCGGACAGGTTTGTTAGGGCTGGGCTAGGCTAGGTCTCTAGGGTCCTGAAAGGGTGCACGAGGGTCTGGGTCAGGGGCTGGCTCGTTGGTTACGGTCCTAGCAGGTTTCGAAGAGTCCTAGTGGTTCTAGGATACTCGCACGGCTGCTGTCTCGAGCAGTTGGCTTCGGCGTTAGCTAGGGTTGGTCTAGTGGGTCTAGGAGGGTTCCTAGAGGGTCTGGTCAGGGGTTGGCTCGGGGTGGCTCGAGCATGGCTCGTGGAAAATGTAAGATGGCTCGAGGAGTTTAGTTATGTTTCGGTCCTTAGGGATTTCATGGCTAAGGTTTGAAACCGTGGTTCAACGAGGGTTGAATCAAGGTTCACGAGGGCAAAATAAATATAAAAAGTTCTTGTTTTAAATTTGAGAATTTTATACTAATGTTCTAATTTAATTCGAGATTAAAACGCATTAAGAATTTATATTTAAAGTATAATTAAAAAGCCACAAATTTAAGCTAAATAAAAATATGAGAAATTTAATTTAAGTTTAAATAATTATTCGGGATGGTCTAGAGTCAACTAAAATAAGAAAAATTCAAAATCGTGAAATTTTACGTCTAGGAGTAAAACAATAATTATACACTTGAAAAATAATAAATGTTATGGCAGTGTCCTGAATGCTGTAAAATATGTTAATATGATTATTTTAAATCTTTATGGAATTTTATGATGAAACGTTAACGCAAAAAGATATGTTGAATGTTTGGTTTAAAAGAAAGATGATTTATGCATGTTTAATTTTTATAAAGTGATGATAATATGAAATGTTGAAGGAAGTGACGTAATTGTTACTAATACGATGATAAGATAATACGTAAGGCCAACGCTCAGTTGACGAGTGAGCTGTCGCTGATGTCCCCACCGCCTAATACTGTGGTTACATGTAGATGGATCCATCGAACCTCTAATACGAAAGTCACAATTAACGATCTGAATTAAACGAATAAAAAATTTATACGTATATGATAAATATGAATATGTTTATGATGATATGAAGAATTTTTATGTTTATGCATGATTATGAAAATGATATTTTAAGTAAAAGTATTTTCACTGTTGCATGTGATCTGTATACGTATTATTTGTTATCAAGAATATAGTTTCCTGAGTCTTTAGACTCACTAGGTGTGATCGATGCAGGTGAATATGATAATAATGATAATGGAGGTCTTGATGGTTGATCTTACTGGGCTGAAGGTGCACATAACCTGAGGACCAGCGCTTGTTCTTCCGCACTTATGACTTTTGATTATGATTTAGGATTTAAAGTTTATGTTAAAGATATTTTTACGACTTTCATTATGCTTTTGAGTGGTTTTTGAGAAGTTGTTAGGTTTAGCAATATTGCTAAGTTAGGAGTTGCAAACGTTTGACGATTTGATGTTTTGAACTATGGTTGGATGCTTTATTTTTAAAAATGGTTGGATGCTTTATTCTTTTTTATTTTTAAATATGGTTGGATGCTTTATTTTTAAAATGGTGCAAAATATTTTAAGTTTATTTATTCAAATTCGGCCGAGATCATTGAGAGACTTATAAAATTTAAAAAAAATTCTAGTACTTTTTAAGAAAAACGAGTAGTGGACGTTTCAAGCCACCTTCGAATTCTCTCAAGCTTTTGCAAAGAAATCCTTCTCCGTTTCTCCGGTGCAAGTCCTACTCGAATATCTCTAAGGTTTTGAGCGTATATACGCAAAGGCACGCCCAAAATCTAGCTTTTCTCATCATTCACATCATTATATGCTGATTTGTGTGTTTATGCATGAGAAATTATTAATACTATTATGTTGCATCGTTTTTGCAAGGTTTGTTAAGAAATACGCATACCGTTTTACATGTAAACTCACGTTTTTTGCTCGTATGCTAGGGGGCTACCGAATCACGTTTTTTAGGGGCTGCGTTGCTTCATGTTCGAAGGTATCTAGGTGTGTGGATCGATTTTGGATCAAACCATGTAGGGGCCGATCGGGTTTCATTGTTCTAGGGCTTGGGATGGTTCGATCGAGTGAGGAGTTGAGACAGCCGTGCGCAGGACATCTCCAAGCCCTGGTTCAGACATGATAGGGACTGATTTGGGATCCTGGGTGGTCGGTGCTAGGCTGGCTCGAAGGGTGAAGGTCCGGCCGTGTCGTGTGGGGCGTGTAGTTGTGTGAGGAGTCGGGTACGGGAGGTGTTGCGTCTCTAGGTGCATGGCTCGGTCTGGAGGGTCCAGTAAGGTGCACGTGGGTCTAGTCGTGGTCCTAAGTGGTCTAGTCAAGGTTTGGTTCGGGTCTGGTCCAGGTTGGATCGGTATAGGGTTGATTTTTTAGTTTGGGTACGCCACTAGGGTTCGGTCGCCTAGGTGGAGAAATTTCCAGCCGTGGTTCAGTCATGTTCGAGGGTCTTGAGTTGTCTGAATTAGGTTGTTTAAGGGCTGGTAAGGGGCGGTTAAGTCATGAGTCAAGTTTGGGAAAATTCGGTTAAATTTCGGGTTAATCCAGATTAAAACCGGGACCCTGGTCCAAGTCTTTAAAACGAATTGTAGAATTTAATACATATGCTCGAGTTTACATCTAAGAAATGATTATAAGTATGTTTTGAGGTATTTTAAGGAGTTTGGTTAGCTTCGGGTCGAAATTTTAAGGTCTAGGGGTGAAATGGTTAATTTGGGTTTCCAATGGAAAAATGGTCATTTTGCACCTGGGTCGACTTAGCAGTCCTGGCAGTGCCCTGATCACAAATCGATATGTTTTAAATGTACATTTAATCACGAACATAACTTTTTATGGGAATACGAAAATACATTGCATGCTTGATTTTAAGGAAATTTACGTACATGGATGATTTTTTATAAGTGATGAATATGATGATATGTTTTGAAGGATGAGAGTTGGTTGTGACTAATACGAATACAAACACGAACACGTAAGGCCAAGGCTCAGTGGATGGGCAATATTGTCACTGATGTCCGCGCCGTCGGGTACCGCGAATATAAGACGTATATGGATCCGTCGACTAGATCTGATACGAAAGTCACAACTAATGATATGAATTGAATAAGGAAAATGAACATGTATATGATTACACGATGAGATATGTTTAGAATATGTTTACATTACGTTATGTTTACGCTCATGCTTTCAAGACCATGAAGTTTATTTTAATTACAATACTTTTCACTGTTGCATGTTATGTATATGTACTTGTTATAACGATTCAGGTGTATTGAGTCTTTAGACTCACTAGATGTGAATGATGCAAGTGAGCATGATGAGTTTGAGACTGGAGGCACCAAAGGCTGAGTAGGCGGAGCTGGGGGTGCGCACGATGATTCGAGAACCTTGCATTTTTTCGTGCTACATGTTTATGGGTCATGGATGAACATTGTTTTTATACATTTTATTTCTTTTTATACGTTGATGATACGACTATCTTTGATTGTTGCGTTTGAGCTCTTTTCAAACAGTAGTCTAGTAATTTGATGATATTTAGGATTTATTTAACTGTAGTTATTTTTATTCAGTGGTTGAATAACTTTTAATACGCATGGTGGACTGTTTTCATTCGCATGCATGTGTATGAGCATTTTCAAAATTAGCTTTCAAAGAAAAAAAATTTAACAGTATTTTAGTAGTAGACGTTTCATTTTGTCTTTATTTTTCATAGTTCTACCACAAGTCCATGGAAATATGTTGTCGTCTCCACATCGGTATTTCTAGTGGTTGCAAGAGAAATCTAGGCCTTTGGTGTTCTTTGACATGTTGAAAAATTTGGCACCTAGCAGCCAAATCTTTTTTCATTTTATTCCACCAGAATATTTTTAAAAATCTCGATACGTCCAATGTGAACTAAAAATTTCGACTTGTGTGCTTCAGACATCACATATTGTTGAAGAGTTTTGATGGATCAGGAAAATCCTCTAAAAACAGTGATGAGTTGCAATAGCTCGTGTTCTAAGAATGATGACACCGATGAATTATATCGAGTTTGAAATTAAATCAAGCGGAAAATACTCGAAGTAATCCTTCATTAAGAAAACTGATCGATTAAAGCTTTTAATCTCTATGTAACTAATTAAGTGAAGATAAAGGGGATCAGTTCTCGCAAGTTTCAGTTCAATTATAGTGAGAACTGAAGTGATAGATACTCGAACTGATCAAGTCAGTTTAAAGCAAGGAGTTAACAGTTAAAGTACACAAGATATGTTTATGGATGTTCGGAGACTTCAACTGCTTCTACGTCACCCCTTCTACCACCTCAGGTATGATCCACTAGAAGACTTTGATTAATTACAACAAGTGTAATAACCCACCCAGCTTAGGAACTTACTCATTGTCTAACTGAACTCCTAGTCTAGACTGAAGGCATCACCTTCCAGCCAACACTTCTTTAACGTCTATGTAAGAAAGACTACATACACAAGTTTTACGTCATTGTGCAGGACAATATTTGAGTGGTGGTGTGTGTGTGTGTGAGAACTGATCTCTAAAAACTACCCGAAAGTGTTCTCACACAATAAGGAAAATATGCTTCTAAACTAAGCTGATAACACGTGAAGTGTTCCCTCTGATCTGATTTCTTCTTGTAAGCTGATATGCGATATGCGTGCCCTCTCTGTATTTTATCATTTCACTCATCAACTCTCATCATCACTCATTATCCTCTTCACTAAGCTTCATCTTCTATTTATAGGCGTTTGGCTGAACGTACAGTGAAACTCAGTGAATGAACCTGTTGCAATTTGAATTTGTTCCCCAAATTAGATATCTGGAACATTTGGCTTTAAACGTTGTTGCAACGTCTCTTATTGTACCTTGATAGTACAATAGCTTTTGTACCTTTGTGCACAAATGGATTAAGCTTGTCGTATCTGCAAACTGGTTCGCTCCTAACTGATGTTCTGAACTGGTCAGTTGAACTGGTGAGGTGAAATCAGTTGACTCGTCAGCTGAACTGATTTCACTGATTCAGTTGAACTGATCAGTTGGGCTCTTCATCAGTTTAACACTTCATCAGCTGGCCGGGCTTATGAAGGTCTTCTGCTGAACCACCTATCAACTGGATAATCAGTTGAACTGCTCTTGATACTTCAGTTGTCCTGGTTCAGTTCGATCGATCAGTTGGCACTTTAAATTTGAGTCTCGATAGCTTCAGTTTAAGCTTGGTAACTGATCAGTTCGAATCCTGATCAGTTTCAGTTTCTTCGCACTTAGGTAAACTCATTAGAAACAAACAAACAAGTTTTGTTAACATCAAAATCAAGATTGTGAACATGAAATATTCCAACAATCTTCCCCTTTTTGAGGATCACAAAACTTGAACAGTTAAAGCGATTTAAAATAAATTTAAACAATAAATAATTCTCCCCTTTTGTGAGAATCAAAAACGCCTAAAAACATTAAATCGAATAAAAGAACTTTCAATTCGAGGTATAGCAGAAAGAAAAGATCCCCCTCAACAACTGAATAAAACGATTTGAAAATAATTTGTCATTTCGAGGAATAGCAAATTTAAAATCAGTTTTAAAGAATAGTTCCCCCCTCAAGAACTGAATCAAAAACTCCCCCTCAAAAATATAATCGTTGCGCGATTTTAAAAAGAAGTTTAGCAATAAACACTCAAATAGTTAAGGCAACATATAAACTGGAAAAATCAGTTCAGTTACAAGCAAACTAACTGGATACACATTATGTTAATTTAATCCATTACGCGTCCCTTGTATTAATATAAAGCACACCATCTTATATAAGGGAATTTCTATTACACTTAGCAAATATCAATTAACATCAAGTATCAGTCAGTTTATATAAAAGAGAACTGAGTGTACCAACAATTGGTCGCCTAGAATGCTTGGAATACTGCATCGATTTTGAGTTTCTTTTGCCATAAGAACAGATAATTGCCTTGGACTTTATCTCTGTGCTGGCTAACTGGTCTAACTGATGCAAACTGGACTCAACTGATGTTGAACCACAATGATCAACTACTAGGATCTGATATGGCAATGAAGCGGCGGCACTTCTGATGATTAAGCTCTACTTAACTCATCAGTTTCAGCTGATAGTTGGGTTTCGACTGTTGATCAGTTTAACTGGTAAGCTGGCAACTGAAATCTTTTTCGCTGATCAGTTTAGCTATCCTGCTGTCAGTTGAACTCAAAAATCCTGCAAACAGCTAAACAAACAAAATAGCACAGCAAAAACAATTATCAGAGGGTTTTGAAAACCATTTTAAGACAATTTTAAAACACATTTTAAAAAGACTATCAGTTTTCAAATGTCCTTCTTATAACAGCTAGCTCTGATACCAAATGATGGATCGGGAAAATCCTCTAAAAACGTTATGAGGTGCAATAGCTCGTGTTCTAAGAATGATGACAACGATGAATTATATCGAGTTTGAAATTAAATCAAGCGGAAAAAACTCGAAGTAATCATTCGTTAAGAAAACTGATCGGTTAAAACTTTTAATCTTGTGTAACTAATTAACTAAAGATAAGGGGATTATTTCTCGCATGTATCAGTTCAGTTATGGTGAGAACTGAACTGATAGATACTCAACTGATCAAGTCAGTTTAAAGCAAGGGGTTAACAGTTAAAATACACAAGATATGTTTATGGATGTTCGGAGACTTCAACTGCTCCTACGTCACCCCTTCTACCACCTCGAGTAGGATCCACTAGAAGACTTTGATTAATTACAACAAGTGTAATAACCCATCCAGCTTAGGACTTACCCACTGTCTAACTGAACTCCTTGTCTAGACTGAAGGCATCACCTTCCAGCCAACACTTCTTTAACGTCTATGTGAGAAAGACTACATACACAAGTTTTACGTCATTGTGCAAGACAGTATTTGAGTGGTGGTGTTATGTGTGTGTGTGAACTGATATCTGAAAACTACCCGAAATTATTCTCACATACTGAGGGAAATATGCTTCTAAACTAAGCTGATAACACAATGAAGTGTTTCCTCTGGGATGATTGCTTCTTGTAAGCTGGTACATGATATGCGTGCCCTCTCTGTATTTTATCTTTTCACTCGTCAACTCTCATCATCACTGATCATCATCTTCACTGAGCTTCGGCTTCTATTTATAGGCGTTTGGCTGAACGTACAGTGAGACTCAGTGAATGAACCCGTTGCAGTTTGAATTTGTTCCCCCCAAATAGATATCTAGAACATTTGGCTTTAAACGCTGCCGCAACGTATTTTATTGTACCTTGATAGTATAATAGCTTTTGTACCTTTGTGCACAGCTGGATTAAGCTTGTTGTATCCGCAAACTGGTTCGCTCATAACTGATGTTTTGAACTGGTCAGTTGAACTGGTCTTGAACTGGTGAGGTGAAATCAATTGACTCATCAGCTGAACTGATTTCACTGATTCAGTTGAACTGATCAGTTGGGCTCTTCATCAGTTGAACACTTCATCAGCTGCCCGGGCTTCTGAAAGTCTTCTGCTGAACCACCTATCAACTGGATAATCAGTTGAACTGCTCTTGATACTTCATTTGTCCTGGTTCAGTTCTTTCGATCAGTTGGCACTTTCAGTTTGCGTCTCGATAGCTTCAGTTTAAGCTTGGTAACTGATCAGTTCGAAGCCTGATCAGTTTCAATTTCTGCGCAGTTATGTAAATTCTTTAGAAACAAACAAACAAGTTTTGTTAACATAAAAATCAAGATTGCGAACATGAAATGTTCCAACAAGTTTCGATTTCATAAATGTTTCATCCACAGAATTTCCTTCTCATCAGTCTGTAAATCTTGAGCTTTCACTTCTTTGAGTTTTTCCTAAATTTTTGTCAGGAGGGATCTTGGTCTTGATTCAATTTCACTTATTCTTGCAGGCACGATTGTGCTGACAGTGAACTACGATTACTTTCCCGATATCCTTTTGGCTAAACGTATTAGCTATCTTGTTAGCCTTAGGTCATACTCTTTCAATAGTTCGATCCACCATCTATTCCTCATGTTTAATTGTTTTTGTGTGAACGCTATTTGAGACTATGATGATCAGTAAATATCTCACATTTGGTACCAAAGAAGTAGTTCATCTGGATTTTTGGCACAAATACAATTGCAGTTAATTCAAGATCATGCGTTGGGTAATTTGTTTTTCACATGGTTTTAATTGTCTCGATGCATAGGCAATTACTTGCCCCTTTTGAATGAGAACACATCATAATCCTCCCTTTGACGTGTTTCTACCTTCTTCGAGAAGTTCTAATACTGGCGTAGAAGTGAGTTTCTTGTTCAGTATCTAAAAATTGTTCTCATATTTTTCACTCTAATTGATCTAGAATTGTTCTGAGTGAGCTTGGTGAGCCAAAGAAAATCCTTTGACATATTTTCTATAATAGCCGACTAATCCCAGAAATCTTCGGATTCTATTCCAGTTTTCGGTCAAGGCCAGTCCATTATTGCCTCCACCTTCTTCCGATCCCCTGATATGCCCATTTCGGATATTATATGACCCAAGAATGTGACGTTTTTTAGGCAAAATTCACACTTCTTGAATTAGTAAATAGTTTTTTTTCTATGAGCATATGCACTATATATTTCTCTAAGCATATGCAGACTAAGGCAAAGATGTTCCTTGCGGTCTTATCACTTGTTGAATATGAAAACTAAAGTTTCAAGAACGAAACTTCCAATAAGAAAGGTGGGATGTGAGGAGTCGAATTTTGGAAGAAAATTACGTAAGTAATAAACTTCCGAACTTTTAGCTCAAGCTTGTCAAATTAAAAGCTCAATAATTGTCCTTAAAATTTCGACTCAAGATGTTCAAAATCCAGCATAATGGAGCTCGAGACGTCGCAAAACCGCAAAGGCAGAAGTGTAGACACTCGAAGGCGCAAACCCCTAGCTCATGAAGTCTTCTAACTAGCTCAATGAAGCTCATTCATAATGTCCTAAGAAGGCCAAAAATGCAGCTAGGGGATGATCTAGGAGTTGAACATAATTAAGTTGCAAGAAGTGACCTTTTAACTAATCTAGATGACTCTTGAATTGGCTAGCAACTTGGACCATCATTGGAGGTATTTTGAAGGAAAAAGATTGGTGGGAGCGGGCAACCCTACAGCCATATTTTTCCTATAAACACCCTACCATATGCTGAAGAAATGCTACACAAAATCCTCCCAAAGCCTCTCAACCATTCGAGTAACACAAGGCTGCCAAAATCGTGCCATCCAAATCGAGTTCATGCAGCAGCAAAGTAACATTTCAAGGCAAAATTCGGTCCATTTGTTCACTTATAATTCAATCCAAAAAGTGCCCAAAGAAGTTGGGTGACAATCGAGTTACAACAGAGTTATTCAAACCACACTATTCTAACTTTCTCGAGCAAGAAGTTGTCGTGTTTTTGAGTGATTAGTCGAGTTCATACAACATCTAGCCAACAATTTGAAGATGTTTTTCTCTCCATTTATATATCTTACTTCAATCCAAGCAGTGCCCAACTAAGCACCAAGAGTTCGGGAAGAATTTGATCACCAATCTAGTTATGATCAAGTCTACCTCGAGCAAACAAAATTGTGTGTTTCTAGTCAAGATTGTGCAGTTTCTAACCAGTATTTTAATATTCTTCCTTGCCCGAGGATCTCATTCAGAACTTATTCGAGGTGATGTCCAAAATAGAGTTTAAGTCCTATTCGATTTCAGCCTAGATTTTGTCCAAACTTCAATCAAGTTCTCACTATACCTTTGAATTACGGTAAGTGGGCTTATATATGTTTTAAAGGCTTATGTATGAGTTAAAATTCGATCGTATACCGCATGTTTTGTTTTGAATTGTTTGCTTCACATTTGCATATTTTGCTAAGTTCTGTTCCGATCCGATTTTTGTTACGTCCTTTTCGTTTCGATTTGATCCTTTAGATCTGTCTATTTCGTCCCAATAGGATAAGTTTGTTTGATATGATTCCAATGATAGCGTATCGGGAAAGCTTGTGAGGGAAAATGCCCCAAATGGAACCCGAATGCGGGAAAATGCCCCAAAGGGAGCCCATTTACAGAAGAATACCCTAGAGAGAGGCAAAGATCAAGGATAGCTCATGGTCATTATTATAAGATCTGTGTTCAGTATATAATTCTGATTTGATAAGACTTTGTTGTGTTCAATTTTGATATGATCTGATCGATATAACTTTTGAACTCTATTTGTTCCGTGTTCGACCTTTACTTTGAAAAATGATCGCTTTAAAGATATGCACATTTATAACTTGTTATTCTGGTATTCGATCGGTCCCCACTTACTGAGTGTTTTCCAAAATGCTCACGCCTTACATCCCTCCCCAAATTATAATTAAGAACAGGTGGAAGAGGCGGAACAAGATCAATTTTCATGCTGGTGAAGAAATCCAGAGATGTGAAGATCAAGTCGCTGATTTCATGATTATAATTTATTCGTTTTCGCATTTCGCACTTTTCTTTGTAAGAACAACTTCCGTATTATTCGGATTTTTTAACATGTAAAGACGATGTTCTTTTATGAATTAGACTGGATTTTGACTATTTGCTATGAAGCTTATTGTTTTCAATTAAATTGTTCAACAATGTTGTCATCAATGTCTCAGTTTCGGGACGTGACATTTATGTGTTATATAAAAGGTTTACTAATGGGAAGTTTAGAAAATAAGAAATTGGATTGATTGAATTTTATTTACTTTCTTTTAATAAGTGTTAGGATCTTATGCCTAGATAGGAGAATTGAAACGTCTGCTATTCATTTTCTTAAAACGTACTAGAATTTTTTTTTTAAACCCTTAAAAATACGTTTTAATGCAACCATGTAAAAAATATATTTTAAATATGTAAATAAGTACATCATAATTAATTAATGCAATTAAAACAATTAATTGAAATACACAAGAAATTTAATAACTTGTATGCATATGGTTCGCGTGGACCTTCAAATTTTCAGGACATTACAATCTTCCCCCTTAAATTGAATTTCGTCCTCGAAATTCGCTTATCCTTGATAATCAAAAGTTCAAAAAATTAGTTCTAGTATCCCAAAAATCCACGCTTCCGCTGTGCTACTCTGATAATACTTAAGTTCTAGAATGTCCTTATGTCTCCTTGATCCCAATTGAATCTACCTTCTAAATCCTTATTTGCGATTTGCAACTTAAAAAGACCCATGATGACTTAATGCTATATTATTATAATCTCGAACTTCAACTTTTCTTACAATTCCCAATATTAAAATATGGATGACCACACTTATCGTATATTATTTTCCTTATTTTGTACCCCAAAATGTGCATCAATCTATCAAATTTCAATCTTAAAATCTCAAACACACCTACAAATTCTTAGATTTTCACGCTTAATATTGATTCATCCCATAATACCCTTGATTAACATCCCTTATAACGTTATAACCTAATATCTCTCAGGGTTCTAAATATTCTTACAAGCCTAAATCATCGAAAATTCTTAACATTTAAACCATTCAATTCTCACTTAATGCTACACTAGTCCCCAAATTCGTTAGCCATTGCAAAACTAAATTCTTAATTTCCTCAAAAATTATCCTAATTGGTCCTTAATGTCGAAAATTCCACAGTTAACCCATTAATTTTTGGCATTCTTAATTTCCTTCCACAGGTTTCCCATAACATAATTTCGAAAAGTTTAAACTTTTTTACCCCCAAATCAATTCTCATAGCCAATATTACCTTTCATCACAACTTAAATTCCCAATTTATACATTTTCTTACTTCCAAAGATAATTGCAGTCTTCGAACCATTATTACTTATGAGTAATTCCCAAAAATTAATTCAACTAGTAACCATAAATCATAAATATTTTCTTAGAAAATCTACGTGTCCCAAAATGATCGAGCAAAACTTGCATTGTGTAATCCTCAATAAAAATATGGTTTTGTATGCTCGAAAATTAATCGCAAGTGCACGATGTCAAGTAATAGTATAATGTACGTGAGTACGAGTATCGTTCCACTGAAGACTGTATTTTACAATTATTATTTTCAGTTATCAAATCTTTAGCAACAAAATTTGAATGGTCGTTTATTACTACTATGCTCCAATAAAAATGCCAATAAAAAGGTTCAGGAATTAAATAGTGAGATATAATATCTAGAATAGTTAATTAAAATTCAATGAAAAATGAATTTGTTGGGAATTTCAGTTCACCTACCCCTCGTTGATTTATTAATTCGTTCGATAGTGATTTATGCTTCCGACAAGATTTCATATTCGATTGAACACGCCCTCTCGAGCTATGCTAAACTAACTCTACTCAATGAAGTAATTAAATGTCTTTAATTATTATCAAGAGTGAATCGCATGTCGATCTATGAAATCCCCTAGTTTTCGTCCTACCACACTATGACTATCGGCGCGTATCCAATTTCATATGTCTATGTAAACTGTAGATCCACGGACTATGCTACTTGTTCCTATCACAAGCTATTCTCTCGAACTCACTCGCAGTATAAGATTATTATTAAAGTTAGCTTCTCTTTAATAATTATAATGAAAACAATAGCATAATCAAGAATAAACCAACAATTGAAATACGAATTAACTAAATCGGTTTCGGAGTAGGATCCCCTTAAATCCCAACAAAATGTTTAAAGGATAAAAACTAAATTATAAATACTAGATTTGACGAAAAACACGAAGAACGATGCCCGGAAATCTTCGAATCTTCAATCCAAACGCTTTCTCCAAGCTTTTCTCTCCTCCTCATGCTCCTTGGCTTCTGAATATCCTAAAAGTCGTCCCCCAAACCCTTCCATATCATCCATATCCAGAAAATAAGGTAAGGAATCGGCCAAGAAATCTTTCCAAAATTACAACCGCGCCCAGGCGCACATGATTTTCCGCCCGGACGGATGGCTTGCGCAGATCTTGTTTTAAATCTTTTTAATCGACGCGCCCGGACGGACATAAGTTTCCTCCTGGGCGGATGAGTTTCACAAATTTCTTTTTTTTTTTTTCTGAGCTTCCCGGCACTGATGGTGGCACAACCCTTTACAGAACCATTGCTGCTCTGATACCAACTGAAACGTCTGCTATTTGTTTTCTAACATACTAGAAATTTTTTTTTAACCCTTAAAAATACGTTTTTAATGCAACTATGTAAAAAAATATATTTTAAACATGTAAATATGCACATCATAATTAATTAATGTAATTAAAACAATTAATTGAAATACACGAGAAATTTAATAACTTGTATGCATATAGTTCGCGTGGACCTTCAAATTTTCGGGACATTACAAAAATAATTGGCAAATTTCTTTGATTGAAATTTAATGATTATCTAGTATTTAAATGACGGCTTATGAAAGGAATAAAACATTTAGTTTTTCTCGAAAAATATAGTTAATATTGAGATCATGAGGTTCTTTCAAACTGATTCTCGAACATCCAAAAAATTAGGTAGACAAAGTAGAAAAGTCATAACAAATCTCAAAGATAAACGATCAACCCTTTCATCGGCCCATAATCCGACCCTTTACCCGTGCTCATAACACTTACCAAACACAATTCTAAAAAAATACTTCTAAATCCTTTTTTCTACACCTTTTGAATTGAAAATATTAGAAGCCCAACCAAATAATGTGTAACGAACAAAATCAGACTAGGGTCTTGTTAGGTAAAATCTGCACAGCAGAATGGTATGCACAGTTTTTGTCACACGTTCCCAAATAATGTCCGCACAAAATCTGTTCAAACATATATGTGTTTCTGCAATTTTCAGGTGCAACTAATAAGTAGATGATAACAACTCAGTCTGCTATAAATGCCACTCCCAGCTCCGTTGTGTGCAACAAAACTTCACAGAACACGCCAATTTTTATCAAGAACGTAGAAATCAATTTCATCTTCCGAAACATCTGAGTATAGAAGAGGTAAGAGTTGAAGATAAGAATTTCAGCCCAGCTGATCCTCCAGGGAAGTAGGAGATGACGTAGTACGAGAGAGCAATCACCTACCAAAGCAAAGTTCAAGAAATCGAAACAATATTAAAGGTAAATTAAGAAGAACTATGTACCGTGTACCACAACTAGTGTAATTGTTTCAATGCTCCATATTCTACCACATTCTAAACTTCGATTTCTACGATTTTCTTCATTCTTACCTCGCAGTTAGACCTACTGAGTAAACTCCTACTTATAAGAGTACATTTTTCTAATGGTGGCCAAAAGCACAACAGTCAGCATAAAATGCCTATCAGTTTCAGAAGAAAATGCTGAGGAAATGGGAGGAATTAATAATCACAAATATCTACTAAATATACATTTATCCACAACCATATCAATTTTTTCAAAACTTATATCATGTTTAATCCAAACTAATTTAAGCTTTATAAAAAAATAATAACAAACTGTTGCCCCGGCCACCCACATTTTTCTTGCAACCACCAGTCCACACCTTCCACACCCCCAAGATTCATTCTGACTGACGGTCGCCAAAGCAACACTAGTTTTTAACATGTAGGGGGTAGAATGCCAGGGAAGAAACAAAAACAATTGAAACTAAAATTTTGATTAAAATTAAGTTTATACTAATCGTTAATATTTTTAGTATAGTAATTCAAATTCTTCTGATTTTGAAAAACTAAAATGTAAAAAATAAATTGCATACAAAAATCAATTTTAAATATCTTATAGCACTTTTGTAGACCATAGTTCAGTTCCATTTTGTTTTGAGAGAAAAATTATACACACACTCAGTGTGTTATTTAAAGGTAGAGAAAGGAACACTAATAAATGAGGAAGGCTCAGGATGCGTCATCGTGAATTCTGAGAACATAATAAGGCATCTCAATGGCTCAACTTCAATCCAGCAGGGACATCTCCTGGTCCCACTCCAAGTTTCAGACTAGATGCCAGAGTCGGACACAGCTCTTTCAAAATTAAAAATGGCATAAAGAATAGGGCATTGAATTATCTACAGAACCAATAAGGCAATAAAGAGTACATTATTCCCTTGAGAGAGTTGATATTCAAGACTAACGCACAGGGCTGAAAGCAGTGCCAGATTCAAAGCACAAAAAAGTCCAATCACAGTACTGTCCACTCTAGTTTTGCTGGGAAAAAGATATGCTAGGAAAGTTTAATGCAGTATCTAAAAACCTCATTCATTAGCAGAACAGGTCAAGATTTCCTCTATGACAAATACATAAACAAGATCAATTGGAGAAGAGGAATATAAAATTAGAACGAATGTGTTAATTATGAGGATAATTGTTATGGGAGAGGGTGGGAGTTTCATACCTGCAGTATGGAGAAGAAACCTGAAAGAAAATAGCTGTGAAGAACCATGGATGCATAAACTGTACCCACCATGCTGCCAACAAATCCTAACGTGAAAGAAAGTCTCTGCAGAAAGGAAAATGTGATTGACTGGGTTCAAAGACTTCCAGGAAAGTGGATGGAAGAATACAAAAGTGGAAAAGACGACTCATTCTATTCCTGGAAGGAAAAATAATGAATAAATTAAATTTCTAAAAAAATATAATTATAATACCTCCTTAGAAAACATGTGTTGAAGCTGACTCTTTGGACCTTTGAGGGCAAAGAGCGAACCAACTATGAAGGCACAGCCAATAGTGAAGCAGATAGCAAATTTTTGAGGCTTCAGCACCATCGCAGGCAGGAATATGGTGAAAGCAATGAAGATGAAGAAAAATCCAGTAGCAAGGAACAATCCAAAGTACATAAGAGATTTTCCAGAGGGAACAATGCTTGTAGCAGAGTTGAAGTTCCTGGGTAACCCCCTCATTCCTTTAGATACCCTGTCGAGGAACAAAAATTGAGGTCTAGGAAACAGATGAAACAAATTGGAAAATATTTCCGCCATAATCACATATTTCAATACAACTGACAGCCAAGGCTAGGGCTTATGTTCATTATATTCTGATAGCTTGGAAGAAGACAGCTAGAAAAGCCACATAGAGCTGTAATTTCCTGTTGCTAGATTGGAAAAAAAAACGAACCAAATTAAGGCAAGTTTTTGCTACTAGGTTGTTTCATCTTGTCAAGTACAAGTGCTTCTCGAGGTAGAGTACAATATTATGCAGAAATCAAGCAATGATTTGCTCACAAGGCCAGAGAGAAAGGGAGCTGGTAGGAAATCTGTCCAAAGCTTCCTGTGGTGCTCAAGTCAAATGCTTGATATTCCACTTCCTCTGTTATTAAGGTGAAAAATGTTTGACAGTGAATATCGGGCCTTTTCCATCCATATATCACTATCAAACTCTTAGTTTCGTACACATGCATCTACAAATTTGATAAATCTTATACTTATTCATCATTACAGCAGTAAAATAAAACCAAGTGTAAAAATTCCTTTTCAAAACATTCTAATATTAGTGTACCACATTGATCATCTTCAACATTATTTGAAAACTAAGAAGACAAGTGTAGCATACCCTATCTAAATGTAGGTTGTTCGCAGAGGTAGCCCATACATTTGGAAGCGTGGCAGACCTAACTTTATTCAATATTCTGTTTTACTGTAAGTTGCAGAAGCAGGACTGTTGGTCGAGTGAGTGAGTGAGTTAGGCAGTTATATGAAATAACACATTTTGCATTTTGATTGGTATTATTTACTACAGAAGTTATTAGTGATGCCTGGGAAAGGTGAAAGTGAAAAGATCAAGGACTCATGGAAGCCCTATTATATTCTTCTTTATGTTAGTTGATTATTGTTGACATATAAGCATAATCTTGTGATTGCAACAGTGGTTTTCCTGAATGTTATATCTCTCAAAATATGAAATCAATGGTGGAACACAGAATGGTGCTTACAGCAAATGGGTTCTTATCTTCTATACAACAGATGGTTAAGACATGTGATAACCACAACATAATAACATAGACAGTAATAAAGGAGAAATTATTTCCTACTGCAGTTCATTTATATTTTCTAAGTCTATCCACGCGAGAAAAATCAATTTTGTTTGCGTTTAAAATACTCTTGGCATATTTTCGAGGATTCTCACAAGAACTGTCCCAGATGTACTATCTATTTTCGATGATTCTCACAAGAATTGTCCC
Organism: Primulina tabacum; assembly: GCF_025594145.1. Taxonomy (NCBI): domain Eukaryota; kingdom Viridiplantae; phylum Streptophyta; class Magnoliopsida; order Lamiales; family Gesneriaceae; genus Primulina; species Primulina tabacum. The sequence goes on from NC_134564.1 coordinate 23,227,373, forward strand.
ATATGTACCATCTAGGAAGGTGATAAACACTTCCATATTCGTAAGCGTATTAGACACTGAAAAAATTATCAGTCTACAAATCCTACTTCGAAAAATATGAAATATGCGCATTCAGGACCTGTTGGGTATATATATTGGCTTGGTTGGTGTAAAATTTGAAGACTAAAAAATTATAAAGGAGAAGCATAGTTGAAATTTGGGAAGAATCCTAGTTAACACCACAAAAACCAACCTGTTTCAAAAGTTTTCTTTTCTATATTATTTTCCCTACAACTCCAAACAAGAGAAACACAAAATAACCAATGTCCAGCCACTTGTTCCCCGTGGAAATAATTACTAAACGGACTAGTCATACATAAAAAAGAAATTTATTTCCACTATAGATCCGTTATCTTTTCATTTAATAAAAAAGAAATTTATTTCCACTATAGATCCGTTATCTTTTCATTTAATAAGTGCTACAAACCCAATACTAAGGGCAAAGTTTCAGAAGCAGGACTGTTGGTCGAGTTAGTGAGTTAGGCAATTATATGAAGTTACAAGTTTTGCATTTTGATTGGTATTATTTACTACAGAAATTATTAGTGATCCTGGAAAAGGGGAAGGTGAAATTATCAAGGACTCATGGTAGCCCGTTATAGCTTTCCTAAGGAAAAAAATTAGGCTAACACAAGAATCGGCAAATACTAGCACCAGTTCATATGTTTAACCAACTATTGATGGTGTCAACAAGTGAAGATATAAGCTGCATTAGCATTTGCAAATCTCTATTGATAAAAAAAAATATCTAATGTATGCTTTTATGACGCACCACTGATAACCAAACAATAAATTCTTCTCTCAGCAATTAACAACAGAACATGGATCTCAAACAGTAACACTAATATCAAACCAAATAAAACCGAAGAGTAACATCCTCGAATTATTGACGACGGGTAGGTTTTTGGAAACCTTACACATCGAAAGTACTGGTGACTTTGTCGTTAGCGGTGCGCACGGCGGCTTCGATATCGAATGAGGAATCTATGTCGGCTTCGGCTTCGGATTTGGAAGCGGCGGCGTAAGCATTCCAGTCAGCCAGTAAAGACGACGTCGGCTGGCCGATTTCACTGCTCGGACCGCCGGTGAACCACCCCGGACTTGTTTTCTGCATATTTATATTTCTAACTAATTGTACTTTGCTGCTCTAAAATAACATTTTAAAAACAAAGAAAATATTTTAGTCTCTTTTATTTTTTGATTTGATAATTTGTCCATTATATCTTTAATTTAAAAATATATTTTGATTTTAATTATTCTTTTTGCTAAAAGTCACTGATAAATCAAATTTTATTCCTTTGATATTGATGTTAATAAATTTTTAACAGTATCTATTCGAATTCCTTATAGACAAGATAATACGATAATTTACTAAGAAAAAATTTTCCAGTAGTGATAATATCAAAAATAAAGAATTATTATTTCTGAAAATTTTGAGAAAAATATTCAATACTATAAATTACCAGCATCTTCTAATACGAAGATCAATAGATATGATAGTTTTAATTTTAGATTTGATTATATCATAAAAACAATTGAAAAACAATCCCTCTGAAAGGGGGATATGATTCATTTAGTTTGTTATCACAAAAGTTTATTAATATTCATAAGCAATCATATAAATTTATGCATTTAGGAATGATCCAAGTAGGTTTAAAACCTCTTACAAGATTAGGTTTAAACACAACAGCCTTAATTATCGTCAGAGATCAAACGCATAATAAATTTAAAGATTCTTTATTATGAAAAATAGAGTCCTCGTTATGTGAAGGACCTATACATTTTAATTGCTTCCCTAATTTTCTTATTTTGCTTTTTGATCCAAATATCATAAAAGCACTCACTTTAAATATAAAGACTGAGGATTTTAATATGATAGATGGAACAGAAAACGTTGCTATATTATATATAATTTGCTATAAAGTAATGAATTCAACTATTTCTAATGTTAGAATTAATGCTAATCAAATTAGTTCTAAAAGAGAAGAAACTACTCTTTTTATAAGTGATATTAATAAAAGTAATATTATGATTCTCAAAACAATTATTTGGAGTCAAGTACTCTTCCAGAAATCTGAAAAATAGAAAATATTACTCCTTCTCTTAAAGAAGAATATAAATTAGAAAGTATTGTTCACTATGTAGATGGTGATATTGAAATAAAATTCTCATCTCAAAGACATCTACGTATTAAACTACCTGAAGAAATTATAAATTATACTTCTTCTATATCTGATTTTGAAATAAATAAGTATATATCATATTCAGAAAACCAATGAAAATATTTATCAAACCTGAATATAAGGTTGATCTACCTGAATCAAGTAATTCTAGATTTCAAAGAAGTTACTCCGTTAATAATAGAACTTCTAATTATCATACCTTTTCTGAGAAGATGGCTCGTTTGTATATAGAGAATATACTGAGACTGCATGGAGTTCCAAGTGCAATTGTCTTAGATCATGACCCTCGATTCACTTCAAAGTACTGGACTAATTTACAAAAAAATGGGTACACGACTTGTGATGAATATTGTGTACCATCCTCAAACAAATGGTCAAAAATAGCATACAATCCAAATACTCGAGGATATGCTTCGAGCTCTATTTATGGACTTTTAAAAAAATGTTTGCAAGAAGTTTATCATTAGTGAAATTCTGTTATAATTACAATTTTCAAGTGATTATTGATATCAAAGCTTTGTATGGATGAAGATTTGGATAACATGTCTGTTGTGATGTGAAAAGCAATTGACTAGACCTGAGATTATTTAAGAAATGCATGAAAAAGTTCAGTTGATTCATCAAAGAATGCAAGCTACCCATGACAGTAAAGCGAGCTATGAGATTGTTGATCATATTGAAACTTGTGCTTATCATTTGGATTTGTCACACTCGTAGTCTGACATCTACGATGTATTTCATGTTTCTATGTTGTACAAATATGATCCAGATTTGATTCGTGATTCAGCCTGATGATGCTGAACTTGATCCAACATTGTCGTATACTGAGCATCTTGTTTGTATTCTAGATCGCTAAGAAAAAGTTATTCGTAATAAAGTTATAACACTTGTTCGAGTTCAGTGGACGAGACATGGGGTAGAAGAATCAATGTGGGTGACAAAGAAGAAGATGAGAGCATATTATACATTATTTTTTGATTCCTAGTATGGATTTATTGTATTTGTATAACGTGTAAAATATATGTTTGTAAACAGAAATTTCAAGGACGAATTTGTTTCAAGGCATGGAGAAATGAAAGGCCTTTTAGTAAATTATCCGATAATTTGGCATCATTCAAATAGTTATTGAGTTGTTAAATTAAATAATTATTTATGAAAAATAAATTTAGAAAAGTGTGTTAAAATATGTTTTTTAAAATATTGGAGAATTTAAACGATATAAAATACATTCGGAGTTTAAATAACACTCCAGGAACAAAATAAATTCAATTTCTTTGTTATTTAGTGTTTTGTTCGTGAGAAATATAATCCTCCATGTTTTCCCATTTCTAGCCCATTTTCCAGCTCGTTTCTGTCACGTTCGGCAAGTTTTCAGGCGAGAATTCGCTTTCCCTGTTCCAGCATTTCTATATTTCGAGTTTTAGAAATTATTTGAGCACCAGTTCAATTTTTTATCCAATATTCAAGCTCTTTCCTAGGCACTGAGTAAGCTGTCAGAATTGGAATTTCACACGCTTCGATTTAATTCGTTTTCTTCACTTTTACCACACCATTATTGATTGTTAATTGAGTTTATATTATAGGTTCCACTATTGGAAGTCGTCGAGGTATGTTTTTGAAGAGCCTCTAAATTATCACGGAATTATTAGTGAGATATTTTGGAGAATTTGTGATCGCTCAATGTTTATTAGATTGAGTAGCGATTATTTAGCTAAGATTAAAATAATCGTGACTTAAATAGTTGAAATTTTTGGAAAATATATCCGTCGAGTTGAGATGTTGGGAAAATAATTCAACCTTGGATATTTTAGAAATATAATTGAATTATCTAAGGTATTGTTGTCGGTTTATTAAATATTTGTGGAATATTTAAATCTTTGTAGGCCGAAGTGATAAAGTTGGAAGTAAAAATCTATCTTTGGATCTTCGTGAGTTGGTATTAGTATGTTACAGTTGGTAATATATGACGGTAACACGTAAATTACGTTTTAAGTATATTTATGTATTTTTATGGATGCTTATGTGTATTGTTAAATTTCTCATTAATGTATATGTTAATTTATGTGACATATTTCATGGTATTTAGATTAGAGAATGATATTATGACATACATTTTTAGCTATATCTTTCTTGTTGAGCATTACATTTGTTACTTGTTATTAAGCGCATGTTTTATATCTCAGGATCATGATATAGCTGATAGGCCTATATTGATACAATTGAGATTGTAGATTCGGTTGAGTAATACCACCTGCTAGTGCAGCTCTTCAGAGTTCTGTTCAGTTGTGACATCCTGTTGTATCGTGACTGATGTGTATAGGCTGAATCGTGGGTATTTGTGTTAGCATTACGACGTATAGGCTATTGTCGTGGGGTGTTTGTGTTAGCATCGTGACATACTTGACATGTCGGTTCTGTTGTATGATTATAGTTTCTATGTACATTGTTGCTCGAGCAGTACTACTATTGTTATCGTAAAGTTTATTGGCTCCTGCTACCCGTCCTTATTGAGTCATGTTTCATGAATTGAATAATTTATTGTAAATATGTTTATGCATGATTTATATTAATATTTATTGTTTATTTGTTTTATATCAGAACCATAACCTCAGTTGTTTACTGGAGGGCTGGTGTGGCATCTATTGGGTAAAACGATAGGTCTCCCAAGTATTTTTGCATCATCAGTGAAGGGTCCACCACTGGAGCTCGTGAGTGAGTGAGGTCGGATTGCTTTGGTCCTATCAGTATGAAATCTCCCAATAAGTCTACATATATATTGGAGTCTGTAAATTTTATGCGAGATTTTATTTCTCGGGGACATTTCCATGTATATGTATGACTATAGGGATTTTTTGTTGTTTGTTTGGAGCCTTGTCGGCTTCTTTGAATTGTTGTTTTTAGATTATTGGTTTGTGTCAGGTCGGCACTTTTATGCGATTGTTTATGAATTCTACAGTCCTTAAGTCATTTTTTATTAACATTTAATTTAAATATTTGGTATGCCCTATTTACAGGGAGTTCATGCCGAAATTTTTATAGGCACCGTGATCCGTTTTAACATATTTTAATACTATTTTCAACTAAATTTTTAATCTACTGATATTGCTTGATAATTAAATTATAACTATAATAATTGAGCCTCACAAGTATGCAAAATTGTTGTATTGATCAAAGTCTTATAGTAGAATCTTTCCGAATAAAGATATGCGTAAAATGATTATCTTCGAATCTATATAAAAAAACGTCTTATTTACTTCAAGCTGCTTACCATTTTTGTATGTTTGTAATATGATAATATGAATCTTTCGGTTTTACCAGCCACTTGTGCATATTAAAATTCACCGAGTCCGACTGACTATTTTCCCACTTAGAAACATTTTTTTCTAGTTGTCTGATGTGCCCAGCTATCTGAGAATTTATTATAGTCATTAACCGGACTGAAATCACTTGCAGTTTAAAAATCTGCAAAATATTTTAAAACGTTTATTAATCCATTCTAACTGGTAAGATGGCAACTAAAATCTTGTCCGCTGGTCAGTTTAGTTATCCTGCTGTCAGTTGAACTCAAAAATCCTGCACACAGCTAAACAACAAAATAACACAGCAAACATATAAAATATTATCAGAGGGTTTTGAAAACCATTTTAAAAAAATATTTTAAAATACATTTTAAAAGAAATATCAGTTTTAAAATGTCCTTCTTAGAACAACTAGCTCTGATACCAATTGTTGGATCGGGAAAATCCTCTAAAAACGTTGATGAGCTGCAATAGCTCGTGTTCTAAGAAAATATACACCGATGAATTAGATCAAGTTTGGTATCAAACCAAGCGGAAAAACACTCGAAATAATCCTTCGTTAAGAAACACTGATATATTTTATATCTTGTGTAACTGAATGACTGGAAATAGCTAGGGATCAGTTCTGGCTTATATCGGTTCAGTTATGGACAGAACTGAACTGATATCAGCTGAACTGATCAAATCAGTTAAGAACAAAAACAAGCAGTTAAAAAGAAATAACACAAGATATGTTTATAGATGTTCGGAGACTTCAACTGCTCCTACGTCACCCCTTCTACCACCTCGGGTAGGATCCACTAGAAAACTTTGATCTATACAACACTTTGTACAAACCCACCCAGCTAGGACATACTATTACTGCCTAAACTGAACTCCTAGACTAGATTGAAGGCAGCACCTTCTAGTCAAAACTTCTTTAATATCTATGTGAGAAAGACTACATACATAAGTTTAATGTCTTTGTGCAAGACTGAATTTGAGTGGTGGTGTATGCGTGTGTGAGAACTGATCTCTGTGAAATACCCGAAAGTGTTCTCACACACTGAGGGAAATATGCTTCTAATCTAAAGCTGATAACACGTTGAAGTGTTCCCTCAGAAACTGGGTTGATTGCTTCTTCAAAGCTGATATGCAATAAGCGTGCCCTCTCTATATTTTCCATCAACATTTATCATCGTCTTCACTGAACTTCGGCTTCTATTTATAGGCGTTTGGCTGAACATACAGTGAGACTCATTGAATGAATCCGTTGCAGTTTGAATTTGTTCTCCCAAATATATATCTGGAACATTTGTCTTTAAGTGCTGCTGTAACGTCTCTTATTGTACTATGATCATACAATAGCTTTTGTACCTTAGTGCACAGCTGGATTAAGCTTGTCGTATCTGCAAACTGGTTCGTTCCTAACTGATGTTCTGAACTGGTCAGTTGAACTGGTCTTGAATTGGTGAGGTGAAATCAGTTGACTCGTCAGCCGAACTGATTTCACTGATTCAGTTGAACTGGTCAGTTGGGCTCTTCATCAGTTGAACACTTCATCAGCTGGCCGGGCTTTTGAAGGTCTTCTTCTGAACCACCTATCAACTGGACAATCAGTTGAACTGCTCTTGATACTTCAATTGTACTGGTTCAGTTCGATCAGTCAGTTGACACTTTTCTGTTTACGTCTTCGATAGCTTCAGTTTAGGCTCGGTAACTGATCAGTTCGATCAGTTACAACATCTGCACACTCGGTAAATTATTAGAAACATAATAACAAGTTTTGTTAACATCAAAAACAAGATTGCGAATATGAAATGTTCCAACATCTACAGACAAGATTTCATTTGCAAGTATACTAGTTCAACTGATCATCAGACGAAATCCAACTACCAGCTGAAACTGATGAGTTAAGTGGAGCTTAATTATCAGCAGTACCGCCGCTCAATTGCCATATCAGATCAAATATAGATGATCAATGCGGTTTAGCACCAGTTGAGTCCAGTTTGAGTCAGCTCGACCAGTTAGCCAGCACAGAGATCAAGTCCAAAGGCAAATTAGCTGATCTTCTGGAAAAAGAAACTCAAAATCTTTGCAACTTTCAAAGCATTCAAGGCGACCAGTTGTTAGTATATTCAGTTCTATTATGTGTAAATTAACTGGTGTTTGATGTTATTTAAAGTCTGCTAGTGAAGTAGCAATTTCCCTTACATTGGTTGATATGCGCAGATGTATAATACAAGGGACGCTTATTTGATTAAATAAAAATCTTGTTCATCCAGTTAGCCTTTACATAACTGAACTGTTATTTTAAGATTTGTTGCCTAAAGTGCTTGATTGATACCAAAACTTTATTAATCGCATAAATAATTATATTTTTGAAGGGGAGATTTTCATTCAGTTTCTGAGGGGGAGTTTTGTTTAGAATTATCCCTCGAACTATAAAACTGTTTTCAAATTATTTCATTCAGTTGTTGAGGGGGAGCATTTCTTTCTGCTATTCCTCGAACTGAAAAACTTCTCGAGCTTTTTTTTATTTCTTTGATTCTCTTTTGAGAGAACTTCTTTTAGGTTTAATTGTTCAAGTTTTGTGATCATCAAAAAGGAGGAGATTTTTGGAACATTTTATGTTCGCAATCTTAATTTTGATAACAAAACTTGTTTGTTTGTTTCTAATAATATATCTTAGTGCGCAGATAGCTGAAAATGAAATAATCAGTTTGCGAGCCAAAACTGAAGCTGTCGAAGACGCCAATTGAAAGCATTCAACAGATCAACCAAACTAGACCAGTTCAACTGATGTATCGTAAATGAGTTCAACTGATTGTTCAGTTGATAGGTGGTTCAGCAGGAGAATCTCAGAAGCCCAGCCAGCCGAAGGAGTGTTTAACTGATGAAGAGCCCAACTGAGATCAGTTCAATTGTACAAGAGTGAAATCAGTTCCACTTACGAGTCAACTGATTTCACCAGTCCAACTAAATACCAGTTCAGAACATCAGTTAAGAGCAATCAGTTGCAGATCAAGACAAGCTGAACTAAGTGGAATAGAGCTGTGCGCAAAGGTACAAAAACTTTTGTCCAGTCAAAGGACAATAATGGACGTTGCATCAAAGCTTAAAGACAAAAGTGTTCCAGAAAGAATAAGACAAATTTCGAGGAACAGATTCAAAATGCAACAGATACAATAATTGAGTCTCACTTTACGATCAAACTTCGCGCCTATAAATAGAGAGTGAAGATCAGTGAAGATACAACAACAATATACAACACAAGAGAGAAAAGAGAAGGGCACGCTTCACAGTCATATCAGCATAAGAGAGAAGCATTCAGCCCAGTAGAGGGAACACTTAAACACGTTATCAGCTTTAGATTAGAAGCATCTTTCCCTCAGTGTGTGAGAACACTTTCGAGTACTTTTCAGAGATCAGTTCTCACACACACACACCCCACCACTCAAATACAGTCTTGCACAAAGACATTAAACTTGTGTATGTAGTCTTTCTCACATAGACATTAAAAAAGTGTTGACTGGAAGGTGCTGCCTTCAGTTTAGTCTAGGAGTTCAGTTTAGACAGTGGTGTAAGTCCTAGTTGGGTGAGTTTGTACAAAGTGTTGTGTAGATCAAAATCTTCTAGTGAATCCTACCCGAGGTGGTAGAAGAGGGTGACGTAGGAGCAGTTGAAGTCTCCGAACATCCATAAACGTAACATATCTTGTGTTATTTCTGTTTAACTGCTTGTTTTTGTTCTTAACTGATTTGATCAGTTCAGCTGATATCAGTTCAGTTCTGTCCATAACTGAACCGATATAAGCCAGAACTGATCCCTAGCTATTTCCAGTCATTCAGTTACACAAGATATAAAATATATCAGTGTTTCTTAACGAAGGATTATTTCGAGTGTTTTTCTCTTGGTTCTAAACCAAACTCGAGTTAATTCATCGGTGTTCAATATTTCTTAGAACACGAGCTATTGCAGCTCTTGGAGAATATTTTGTTTGAAGCACGCAAACGATCCTTCAGTTGGGTATGAGCAGTTGCGGTATTTTGGTCATATCTCTCAGCTCGGTTATTGGAATGAAGCGATTCAATATGAATTGAAAAGATAAGACAATGATCTACAAATCATCTTTAGTAGTCAAAGTCTTAATCGGAGCTTAAAATGCTGAAAAATGACGATGAAGATACTAGTTTTGCACAAACTGAAATCAGCTAGGATGGTTTTAGCACACCAGCTGAAAATGAACTAAATCAGCAGCTGAAAAGCTGAACTGAACTGAACTAGCTGCTGACCAGCTGAACTGAACCAACTGCTGACCAACTGAAACTGAACCAGCTGGAACTGAACCAGACCAGTGAACTGAACCGGACCAGTTGAACTGAACCATTTGACCAGAGTTAACCACTAGGGAAATGGTCAGCAAGGCGAATTTGACCGTTGCAATTTCAGAAACAATACATAAACTTTCCAATCGGTCATATTCTTGTATCTAACGTATATATCATTGTTGGAACCTATAAATACGACATATTGAAGATCAAACAAAAGCTTTTGAAGAGGATTCAAAGCATGGGCAGTTAGCATTAATAATTCAGCTAGTTGAGAGCACAAGCCCTTGTGTGAGGATACATTTGAGATGTACACTGTAAAGGATAAATTTCTTACACATAATCACTCACACATATACAAGAGAGTTGAACTTCAAATATTAGTTGAGTGAGTCTTTGCACAAAGTCATAAAACAATGTGTTTGTAGTCTTTGCATTTGAGACATTAAACAATATGCTGATTTTGAGGTGATGTCTTCAATCTTGAGTGTTAAGAGTTCTAGTTGGGTACTGCTCTTACAGAGTGGGTTTGTACAAAGAGTTGTATAAATCAAAGTCTTCTAGTGAATCATTCTCAAGGTGGAAGAAGGGGTGACGTAGGAGCATTTGAAGTCTCCGAACATCCATAAACAAATTCGTGTCTATTTCTTTATTGCATTTACTTATCACTTTCAAAATTTTAAAGAATTGTTGAAGCATTTTACGTGTTCTTCAAATAGAAAAATATTGCATATCAAGTGTTTGATAAAATGCTTCAACCAAAATATTTTTTACTCATTCATATGCATTACAAAATATCTAATCGGTTTCTACGAAAGATTAGGTAGGGGAAAGAGCAGAGTTGGGGCCAGACATCTTCAGACAGACTGCACAGTCAGTTGTGAAGATTCACGACAGGATGAAGACTGCTCAGAGCCGACAAAAGAGTTATGCAGATCAGCTGCGTAGGGATCTAGAGTTTGCAATGGGCGATCATGTATTCATGAAGGTCTCACTGATGAAGGGTGTTATGAGATTTGAGAAGAAGGGCAAACTCAGTTTTAGATTCATAGGACCATTCGAGATCCTAGAGAGGATTGTGACACTAGCGTACAGAGTCGCATTGCCACCAATCTGACGGGAATTCATAATGTGTTCCATGTCTCGATGCTACGGAAGTACATGTCGAATCATTTGCATGTGCTGAACTATGAGCCTCTATAGTTGACGCCAAACCTTTCTTTCTACGAGAGACCCACCCAGATATTGGACAGACACGAGAGGAGGCTCCGAAACAAGGTGATCTAGATGGTCAAAGTCAAGTGGCTGAATCATTCCGAGGAGGAGCCTACTTGGGAGATCGAGATCGAGATGAGGAGTCGTTACCCGAAGTTATTCGGTACGTTTTAAATTCGAGGACAAAATTCAATATAAGGGAGATGAATTGCAAGGTCTAGAAATTCGAACTATGTAACCTGACTGCATGCAATCAAGGGTTTTTTCTAAAATATGTATTTAATTATTTTTACTGCATTAATTACATGATCATGACATGGATATATATTTTATTTCATGGATGTTAAGATTTCATGTATTAGGGCTTTTAATAGTATTTCGCTGCTCGAACATGAACATGTAATGCCAAGGCTCAGTGGATGGGTAATATTGTCGCTAATGTCCCCTCCACTGGGTACCGCAGTTATACGTAGATGGATCAATGTACTAGAGCTGATACAAAAGTGAACACTAATGATCTGAATTCAATAAAAAGAAATGAACACATATATGTTGATATGATGATATGATGAGTTATGTTATGGATACGTTTATGTTTTGACATGTTATGTTTAATATCATTCTTTTAAGATCATGAAATGTATTTTTATTACAGTAATTTTCATCGTTGCATGATACGTATATGTACTTGTTATCACAATTCAAGCGTGTTGAGTCTTTAGACTCACTAGGTGTGAATGATGCATGTGAGCATGATGATGTGGACATTGGAGGCGCCGTAGACTGAGTAGGCGGAGCTGAGTGTGTGCTCGTTAACCCGAGGACCATACTTTTTCCGCACATTATATGTTTAATAATTAGGAGTGAAACATTGTTTATTTTATTCATTTTACAGCTTCTTATATGTTGATGGTATGACATGATTTTGACTGTTATATTTGAGATTTTTTAAAACAGTAGTTTAGGAATTTGACGAAGTTAAACTATTTAATTTTAGCATTTTTATTTAATAGTTGAATGATTGTTTAAAATGCATATGTTGGAACAATTTTCGAAAATAGCTTATAAAAAAATCAATAATAGATGTTTCATAATTAATATCATAGACCATGTATTTTTAAAATTAAGCATATAATTTCGTGCTATATGGCGTAAATGTGGTGAGTTTGATAACATATGGGTGAAATATGTTTGCTTTTTAAAAAAATAAAGAAGTTAGGATAAAGCGTTTTCTATTATGTCAAAAGTTATAATTGTCAGGCCAAAGCATAACTTTATTTTTTATACTTGTGACAGTGCAGAGTGCACCCACTTGAGTGTTAATGTATCAGACTATTAGGCTCATGAGTCTAGGGATGTGTTTGTCTATTTTTTGGTGGTGTCTCATATCTCTTAGAGATCATTCTTACTATTTATCTATCGTCGGCTATGTCTCCAACATAGACAATATGCCTATTAAAATATAATGTCACTCTTTAACGGTCCAGCCAGTTAACCTGATCAAGTAGCGCAACATCAGCATTTTGACGTACGTAAACTTCTCAAGAAGTCACTCATTCAATACTATTTTCACTCATAGATGCTTAACCCAATATATATGTTAGCTTATTAATATATTTTTTCTGAGATTTTGTGTCATTTATACCTTTATTAAAAGGGATTGATACAACTATCCCTAGAAACAAATATGCCACGGTTAACATAACCGAAAACTTGTCAGAATATTTTATTGATAAGTTAAACATTTTGTTTGAATTAAACATTAAAACCAAAGGAGTATTAAGAACAAAATTGTTTATGTTAAAATAACAATGATATCAACGTTATTCTATGATTTAAAAAATTTGAATTGCATTTTTAACAAAAATATAAATGTAGTAAAAAGATATGTACTCGATTCAACAGTTGATATCAGAACTAAGATATTGTGTTTGATCTCATGAATTGCAAGGTCGTTTTATTTTCAGAGAGATTGATGGAGAGCAAGTGGGCATGCTCTCTAAATGTGGTTATTTAAAATATATTATATAATTACGAAGACTTAGTCCTACACACAGCATTGAATACTTTGAATAAATTACATAAATTGATTGTTGAATTTAAGTACGCTCTCAAAAGCATTTATAGCAAAATGCTCATATGTGAACATTCAAGTTTAGATAATTTTGACCACTTAGACAATATTTGGTTGGAGGAATTAGGTGAGTTTATGGTTTTTTAAACCACCTAATCCCATGTTTGATAGGATTTTTATTTAACCAAGTCAATCCTTCCTATGAATGATTGGGTTATATTAATTGTGATAAAATAATCACTCATCACCCCCTAGTATTATATATCCAACTCTTAATCCATTCTATTTTTTCAATTTTACACTTCTCTTAAATCCAAACTCACCACCACTTCCATCCACCGACCCCCGGCCGACCACCCCCTCCTCCTGCCGACTGCCGTCGCCGACCGCCACCTCCGTTGCCGACCACCCCTCCTCCTGCCGGCCGGCAGGCAGCCGGCCACCGTCGGCTCCATTGCCGACCACCCCTCCTCCTGCTGGCCGATCACCCCTCCTCCTGCCGGTCGAACACAGCCGTCAACGACCGCCGCAAAAATGGAAGGGCAATTTTTTCAATTCATCAAGAGATTCTTAATTATTCCATTCTCAACCATCATACCAAACATAATATTATTTTATCATTATATATTATATTTCTACTTCAATCATTATTTTTATCATTTTTCTCTTAATCATTTCTTAATTTTATCCTTCAACCAAACATAGACTTAGTGTAATTATTATCGTAAAAGTCAATCTAATGTCTTTTAGCCGATGGTTATAAATGGTCATTCAGCATGTTCGAACCGATGTGTATATAAGACTATTTAAAATCGAAAACGAAAGGGATATTGAACTTCAAATTCTATTTTCCTTTCACCTTAAATTTCAAACTGCTCATTCTAATAATTTCACTCTAAATTTAAAAATATCACGAAATTTGGTTCAACTCTAACCTTTTCCATAAAGATAGGAATTAATAGCGTGATAGTTTTAAAAATTTTACTTTATTGAAATATTTAAAAATATTAATAATAAATTATAACTATAATAATGTGTTCCATGAAAAGGTGTGGGCCTAACATTTCGTTTTCATGAAAGGACAGGGGCCTACCTCACATCCCCTACATGTTTCTCTTCTCTCTTTCTGCACTTTTTTATATCAGTAATTATTTATCGGAAAAGGTTTTGTCAGAACTCAACTACACTTCACCCATCTATCTTCTGCCAGGTATAGAAAGATTTTTGTCGGAAAATCCGATCTTTCTCTTTGTTGGAAGTATTGTGTGAGTCACACAAAAGTCGGTTTTCTTTTCAATCGTGTAGTTGTGATTTTGCTGTGTTTAGGTGCATTTTAATGATAAATTTTGTAAGTAAACCTGTTCTTAGCAAATGGGCTTGCATTTATTTTTCTAATAACATTTTCCTGGGGTTGTTTTTATTTTCTGAGATGTACCTGTTTGTTGGTTTTTGAAAATCTGAAGAAATCTTGGGGAATTGAAGCTCAGAATTATGTTAATGTGTGGTTTAAGCATCTGGAAAAATTCTGTATTTGTCTGAGCTTGTTTTTCTTTTTATAATTGGGTGTATTTTTGGTGAAATGATTGGAATTTTCTATCTTTAGCTGGGATTCTGTTGATTGCGTCTGGGAGGATGTTATACGTTTTCCTTTTTCTTGGAGAGGTTATTTTGTGATTTATTTCTTGGAGAGGTCTTATGTTTGCTGATATTCTTAGGGATGCTTATACTTCGAGGCAAATTGGTTTAAGTTTAATTAATGTTTACTTCTTGTTTGGATTCTTGATTCCCAATATACTGGAGACTTGGACACCTTATCCTCTCTCTTGGTGTGATTAGGCATGCCGTTGTTGAGTTTTTAATATAACGCAATTTATCTTGATACATATCCTTAAGGAATTTGTCCTTGCAACTTTATCATTACCACATTACGGGGTGGGTTCCGTATCTGAAGAGAATTTGTTCTGTTTGTATATGGGAATATAGCAGTGAATTTCTTTTTATGGTTTCAGAAGTATATAACTTGCTTGGGGTTGAAAATTCATTCTATACTGCTTTTCCTGACTTTTCCTATCATAGCTTCTTGTTGTACAATATCCAATTTATAGCATGCCAGATCTTTTGCGCACTTTGTTGCTGATATCTGGATAATAATATGTATGCTTGAATGTTGAATTAAGATTGGTTTTCTTGCGGAATAGAGTACAGGTATCTGAACCAAATTGTGGCTAAAAGTGAATGAACTTTGAAGTTGAAGACAGTTTAGTTTTTTTAAAAAAACATCATTTAGGATTGACGGAAAAATCCTGGGAAAGAAGTTGATCCACGAAAATGGGATATCATTGTGATTTCTGTGGAGAGCAGAAATCCATTGTGTACTGTCGTTCTGATGCAGCGAGTTTGTGTTTATCCTGCGACCGTAATGTCCATTCTGCAAATGCACTTTCAAGACGTCACTCAAGGACACTTGTGTGTGAAAGATGTAATTCTGAGCCATCATTTGTTAGATGTATGGAAGAAAGGTTGTCTCTTTGCCAAAATTGTGATTGGTTGGGACATACTGGTTCAAATACAGGTTCTGCACACAAAAGACAACCAGTTAACTGTTATTCTGGCTGCCCTTCAGCTGCTGAACTCTCTGAAATTTGGTCGTTTCTTCTAGATTTTCCATCAGTAGGAGATTCTACTTGTGAGCAGGGAATGGGTTCGATGAGCATTACGGATAACAGCCCAAAAGATTGCCAAGGTTCCCTAGGAAAGAACAATGTTCAAAATGCATGCCTTTTGATGGATAAATCTACGGTTTGGATGGAATCAGCAACACCTTTGCTTGATCCGAATCTACATAATGTGGATCAGCTAGCTGGATCTTCTTGCTCTACCACTCCCAAGGTAACCATTTTTTCTTAATTTTTCTTTGAGCACTTCCAGAATACAAAATGCCTGCATCTTTACCAGGGTTAGTTTTGCATATGCTTTTGCATCCGAATGGACATTGCTGGACTTTTCCGTGAAGCCATTGTATAAATTTGTGAAAGTGTTTTCTTTTTCCCTTCCTTTATGCGAGTTCTGGCTCTGGGAAGATTAGTCATATGGTCTGAGAATAACAAAGTTGCTGCATAGTTTTTTAAGTATAAGGAAATTTGCAACCTTTCTTCTCACAAACTACTTTCTTGATTTTGTGTACTGTAGATTTGATTGGTTGAGGCGGCAATTATATAATATTTTCACGATGTAGATCCAACCAAATCAGATTTGTTTTAGGTTTTAGTGAAAATCAATAAAAATTATACAAAGTGCTGTATGCAACCAAGGAAAGGAAAACTGTGAGACAGCTTTATGTGTTAATGACAGCAACATTATCACGACAGTAGCATGAATAAGTCCTTCTGGTTAACTCTAATTCTTTATTTGCTCATGTCAGAATGATTTGATTTGAGCTTTATAATGCACATTCTCACCATCTAATATCGTTTAAATGTTCCGTCTGATATTTTCTACAAGTTCCTATTTCTTGATTCATTTAAATGTTCTGTCTGATATTTTCTACAAGTTCCTATTTCTTGATCTACTCCACGATAATGACATAAAGTTGTTATATGTGAATTTAAAGTAGCGTAACAGGAGACTTACAGAAGATTAGAAATCAGTATAGTGGAGCTACGCCCAATGGATGACCCAGAATAAATTACCACTATTTACATATCTGGGATCAACCAATAGAAACTGAGTCAACCGGAAGGCAAATATTTAACCGGAAGAAGACTGGAAGGAATAAAACATAACCAGTTGAATAAATCTCATGAGGTAGAACAAAATTCTACCAGGAGAAGAAAATTCAAATGGAAGTAAAAGTTTAACCAACAAATATTAAACCATGTGGATTTTTAATCATCGCCAGAAATATATTTACATAAAATAAGTTTGAGAATCAGGCGTTGAAGTGAGTCTCTGTTCTTCTCGTGATTCTTTATGAAATTGAGGAAATATGCAAAAGAAAGATGGTTTTAAAGAGGAATTCTGATAAAAATGTTCAAGTATATACCGACTTCTTGGAAGCTGTAAAATACGGATAAACACAAGGCCAACTTGCTAGATGTTCTATCTCACCTTACTGCATCGCCGCCTAACTAGGGTAACAATTATAAATTCGATGTAAAATTCATGATGTAAAGCATCCAAAAAATGCAACAATAAATTAATGTTGTGCTTAGAATGTTAGGTCCTCCACCCAAGATATGTTTTCTTGTCTCCCTGATAACATTTGTTCCAGAATGGCAATTCCAAGGATGCAATCCAAACTTGTAGCCTCACACGCCTCATCGCCACTCTGCATTATTAAAAAATAGCAGACAAAATGATCCACACAAGATATGTTTTCTTGTCTCCCTGATAACCTTTGTTCCAGAATGGCCATATTAAGGATGCAACCCAAACTTGTATCCTCACATACCTCATCACTACTCTGCATTATCGAAAAATAGCATGGAAGGATCCCTTACATTAAACCATGCTCTCAAACATTTGCCCGGATTTATGACGCGCAACTGTATGTTGTGTTTATTGCAACATTATGCAAGTATGTACTTATTATAAGAACACTCCCAGTGGGCAGAACCACGTGTACCTCAGCCGCTACCAGCTTCTGAACCTAAGGGCTAAGGTTTAAATTTTATGCTGTTTTCACCTTATTTTATGCAACAGAGTTTTTGTGTAATGTTTATTGTAGATCTCAATTTCGCCATCCACTTCCTATTTATAGGTATACTCAGGCGGTAGATTATTCTTCATCGTGAAGAAATCATTCTACTCACTTGTTGCATGTTTATTACCCATTTAATTCCCTTAAATTGTGACGTTTGTTGATCTCCAACCTCCTCAACACTTCATATTCCCAAGTATTCGTGCATTTGGCATTTTAACTGCACTTTTTTTGATAGCTCATAGCATAGAATTTCGGGGCACTACAAGTAAAATTTTAAGGTTATCTTAAAATCTTACTTTTGCACTTCTTCTAATTTTTTTCGAGCAATTCAACTTACTATGTTCAGTTGAGGGATAGATTAAGTGTTTTTACGATAGAAAAATCGCCAAGATTAGAGGTGAAATATGAATTACAGTGGTTACAAAATAAGAGATCCTTGCCAACAGAAGCAGCTAGTCAACTCAAATTGATTAAAATCTGAGACTACTTATTTGCACAAATAAAATCTTCAACCAAATAAAGAAATAACTATAGTCCCTTAATCAGAAAATTCCAATTAATTACTTGAAATGCATTTTAGATGCCTAGAACTCATGTTGAATCTCAAAACTGAGAATTTCCGTTGTATTTTTGGCTTGATGCCACTTTTTAAAACCAAAATCTTAAACAAATTGCAGTTCACAATGAGGTGCCATGTTTTATTAACACACTTTCGTGCATCTTTTTTATCTACTTGGTTTAGAACCTTGTCAAGTATTGTCCATTTATCTGCAGGTTTTTTTATCTGAAGCTAAGGGGCCTGCTGTATGTGAAGATGATGGTCTATACAATGATTTTGATATGGATGAAATCGATTTAAATATAGAGAACTATGAAGAATTTTTTGGTGTAACTCATAATAACCCTCAACAGCTTTTTGATGATGGACTATTTGGGACAAAGGACGTATCAGGATCCAACTGTCTGGGTGATTACGCTGGTGAGGTAATTCAATAAAACTGGAACTGATTTATGCTTATCTGGTTGTATCATGGATGTACTTCATTACAATCTATTAGTGGATAAGGAAACTTTGCCTTTGCCAAGAGAACTGTTTCTGAGGGAGGTATTATTCTTCATGAAGTTAGATCCTGATAGCCGATTTGATATCTTTCTCATTTACCATAGTTGTCTTTCCTTTTGTTCAAAGACTGGAGGGTTAATATGCGAACCTGTATTTATTTTTATGCCTGGGAATATTTTGGTTAACTCAGTAGCTGGAAGCTTTCTGTGCTTCTGGTTTCTGGCTCATCTGTTGCCTTTCAAATTTAGATGTGTTATCAAAGCATTTTGTTTGTAGCAGCCACGACTCATTATCAAGCACGAACTTGCAAAATAAGGTTATTTTTTATTGTTGTGGCTTATTGTTTTTCCCCCATAATATAAATAGCAGGTAAACTTTTCCCTTAAAATCGTTCCAAGTGTTGAAAGTTTGAAGGATGTTGTAGCTAAGCTTTCCTTTCATAAAAAGGACAGTATAGCTTGAAAAGATGCAGATTTTTTATCTGTAGAAGTAATATGAGGCCGGCCTTGAATTTATTTCTGGTTCCTTTTCTTGATGCTCTTTGTTTTGTGATACATGTTAGGGATCATGGTGTGGAAGGATAAATATGCCAGTATGCAGCAATGTAGCTTCTGCAGATTCAGTTATGAGTTGTAAGACGGAACCAAACACGCGTTTCGCACAGCAGGCACATTCTGGCATTTCATTTTCTGGTCTCACCGGTGAGAGCAGTGCCGGTGATTTTCAAGATTGTGGAGTTTCTTCAATCCCGATCCCGGAAGAACCACCGTGGGCTCCTCCAGGTCCCGAGAACTCTGTATTTTGTAGCAGGAGTGATGCTGTTATGCGGTACATGGAAAAGAAGAAAGCACGAAAGTATGAATTTTGTTCGATTTTTCCTCCTAACTTTTATATGCTCAAAAATGGATCATAGGCAGTATATGTGAGTTATTAGCATTTATTTTGTAGTATCTGAATCATATACACTAGATAGGGGTGTTTCAAGTAATTCAAGAGGGGGTGGGGCAATCTCACCCCTGCTCAATCCACCACCCCTGCTTGTGTACAGGCAATGAATAATACTGGTTGATACCATATGACACGATGACTCGTAAAACTGGTGATGAAATTTTCCTCTTTTTTTGCCTCGTATACTTGATTTCAATTCATTAATTTGACAGATTTCAGAAGAAAGTAAGGTACGAATCTCGCAAAGCAAGAGCAGATGTAAGGAGACGTGTGAAGGGTCGTTTTGTCAAGGCTGGTGATGCTTATGATTATGATCCATTGAGCCAAAGCCGAAGCTGCTGAATGAAATCTTCTCCTTAGAAAATGGAGAGCGCAGTACAAATTAGAGATCTTCATATTTCTATTGAAATGTGAACATGGACATAAGGTTGTTATTGTAGGTGCATCGTTTCAAGCACGCGACTGAATTTAAAATATGTACAAAAATTGTCATATATAATATACTTGAATGTATAGTTTTATTTCAATAATAGGTTGTTTATCGAATTTTACCTTTGGTTAATAATCACTTGGCTCCAATTATTTTGAAATTAACGGAGATAATTCATTTTGTAAATATTTACGAACAATCAACAGAACAACTTTCTTCAACCTCCAAAATTAAGTTCACAATTGATTTCATAATTTTTCTTCAAGTTTGCACTAGAAAAGCATAAGAGATTTTAAGTTGAGGAGGGACAACGGGCAACGGCGGCGGAAGCATGACGGTGATATAGTGGAGTCAGTAGTCGGAGGTGGTCGAAACCCTTTGGTTGATGAGAGGGGGCGGCTGAATTGGTTGTGAGAGAGAATATTTTGTTGTCAAATATTGCTGTATTATCGAGTCAAAACTCTAGACTCAATTATTCATAATACATGGATTTGGAGTCATATTAGGATTCTGATTAGGTGATTTAAACAAATAGAACATATACTAGTTGGTGTTTGATTATGAGGCTCTAAAGCAATATATCAAAACTCCTAGTAGTTAGTGTCTGATTTGGATGTTCAAGTCCAATTAGTCAAAACCCCCGCCGGGTGTTTTGTCTAACTAAGATTTCTACTGGTTAGTATTTCAAAAGGATATTTCACGTCTATTGATCAAACAATCTATCATCGTTGTTTCATCACAATCTCGATCGACGACCAAATATTATCGTGTGACGAGTGTAAACAACGCTTTATAATTAGCCAAGTCGAACATTTACAAGTCAAACATTTGATCTTTATCAAAATCCACCTACAAGGCCTTTTATAAGTCGAACATTTGATCCTTATCAAAACTCAACTTCCTAAATTTGACTATTTCAACGAAAACACAGAAATCAATACTAATATAATTGTAACGTCCGACAGTCCACGTAAACCGCATGTATGAAAATTATTAAATTGCTAAAATATTTTAATTAAATGATTTTGGATGCATGAATGATATATTTTAAGTAACTAAATGATTGACTGTGTGATTTTGCTCATTGCGTAATTCAAAGATTTTCAGACGAATATTGGTGGTGGCCAAGGACGGAGGATCGAAGACGATTAAGGTGTTAAAGATTTAAAAGCTAAATTTTTATTTTTAGTTAAGAAAATATTTATTTTAAATATTTTAAGAATTATTGTATTTCTAAGTCAAATTTAAATTAATTAGTGGTAACAAGGAAATTATGTATTTTATAAGGGATTTTTTTTGGAAATAGATATTTTTAAATCTTTTAATTTGAGGTCTAATTATTTTATTAATCTTAACAGATCTAATTAATTATTTAAAAACTATGGTTAATTGAGCTCATTAATTAAGTGTTTAGGAACCTTTTTAATTTCTTTTTAAAAGAGTCCTACACACACACACCTTAACACCTAAACACACACACACACCGAAACACACACTCAATCACGTAAGTTGGAAGGAAAAGTGGCCAAGAATTAGGACTCTTAGCAAGGGGAAATTTCAATTTTTTTTTCTCATTCGTTTTTTGATTTTATTCCTCGTTCTTCCTTCCAACAACGATCACCCGACTCGCTTGCATCTCAAGGTGGGTTTTTGACAAGAAAAAATGGTAGGAAAAAATAGAAATTATCCTCCGTTCGTCACTGACGTTCCACTGCTTCGTTATTCGTATTTCGAGCATTATAAACGCAAAGGAACCCTTCTAAACCTTATTTTTGCACCATTCAAATCATAATATGTGTGTTTTATGTTTTGAAGCATGAAATTTATATTGATCAAATTATTTGATGATTGAATGAATATTTTTCAAAATTTTGACGTTTTTATGCTCTCTTGAGACGTGTTATGATTTCTAAAGGATATGTTGTCATTAGAGGACATTAAAGGATTGGAGAAGAGTTCGTTTAAGCAAAGAACGATGGCTGGAAGTTTGCATAACGGGACGTATGGATAGAAGCTAGAACCTAGGGTTTCCCTTGGGTTAAAGTGACGTCTAGGGGCAGGCTGGACAAGGGGCTCAACCAGGCACGGTTTAGGCGCTGTGATGACTATGTCCTAGGTCTAGGGAGAGTCCTAACATGGATGGACTCTTGGATGCGTGAAGGGAGGAAAGCCGCGAGCCGTGGGAAGAGAGGCTAGGGCGCGCGGCTTGTTTTCTAAACGGAGATGGTGAGCGGCATGGTTAGGGCTGGTCTAGCAGAGTTCATGTAGGGTCCAGGAGGATCTCGGCAAGGTCTAGTCCTAGGTGGCTCGAGGGTGGTTCGAGAAATTTGGAGAAACGTGGCTCGATTAGGGCTTAGGGTTTGGTTTTTTCTATTGAAAGAGTTTGGGCTCGAACCGTGGTCAATAGGAGTTGGTTCATGGTTCATGAGGGTAGTTTAAGTATGAAAAGCTTATGTTTAAAATTTAGGAAGAAAATATTAAGTTTCGAATTAACTCGGGATTAAAACGCTTCACGATTTAGTTAATAAGTAAATAAATCGAAAGGCTCGTGTTTATGTCTAAGAATAATGTTAGAAGTCAAATTTAAGCTTATATGATGATTTGGGATAGGACTCGAGTCAATAAAAGTGAGAAAAAATCAAAATCGGGAATTTTGGAATCCAGGGGTAAAATGGTCATTTTACATCCTGAGTAGTACGAAAGGTCTGAAGTGTAATACATGTTAAATGATATTTTATAATGTTTACAATGAAAATATGATATTTTTTGCTATATGCAAAGGTTTTACGATTTTTCCTGAAAAATGTTATTTTACGAGTTTTTAAGATACGATAATTTATAAAAGGAACGGAAAATATTTTGAAGGATGTGAATTGACTGTGACAAATATGATATGATATGATATGATTGGAGATATCGTGAGACAGCCCGTTTATGGGAGAATGCCCCAGAGGAAACCCAACGATCGTATTTTCAATTTTGGCCGAGGCCCAGTGAAGAAAGTGGTGGACGCCCCGCCCCGATGTACAATAGTGAGCTAAGACTGATCAGTCAACCACATGATGATACAATTACAACTAATCACTTTCAAGGATCAAACTTCACCCAAAATAATATACGGTGATGGAAAACTTTATGATTTAATTATTTATTCACGCTTACAAATTTATGCTAACTTATTTTAAAAATATATATGATTTTAATGCATGTGTCTGTATATGTATGATTTGTTACGTATGGTTAGAACGTGCTGAGACATTAGATTCGTTAGGTTTGTATGGTTGTAGGTGAGAACGATTTTGAGGGAGGCGCTGATGCTTGAGTTGATCGAGTCCGGCAGTACACTCACGAGGGACTCTATTTTCCGCACTTACTGCGACGTACCATATGTTTAAACTACTTAAAATTTGCGGAAAAATAAAAATTTTTCTTAAATAAATAATAATATTTCAAATTGCGATAAAAATAAACTACTCGCCTAAAATATTTGAAATAGAAACGATTACAAACAAAGTTTGCCAAAAAGGTACTCGTTTAAATAGCGTGAAATAGTTTCATAAAATTAGAGTAACTAAATTAACATGTTTGAGAGTTCTTGAAAACATAGGCGGTCTTCGGGTTTAGCCTCAGCGCAGTCCGAGCCGACTCACTGGTCCCCACGTCTCGCCTCTTCAAACTCGTCCCTACCTGCATCGATCAACTCTAGTGAGTCTAAAAACTCAAAATATGTAAACTGAGAATAACAAATAATGCGTAATAAAACCACATTCATTTTAAATTAGAGCGTACATACTTAAACTTGAACGTACTTACATAAACATAGACGTGCCATCATTTCGTAAAACTTTTCATAAACATACTTGTATCATACATACTTGAACATGCATAACATCATTTTGCATAGAGATATGTTTCAAAACAAGTGACCCATACATAAATGCGCCTGATCAGACTAAACCACAGTACTGAGCTAGCAGGGATGTCCAGTACCACATACATGAGATCCCCGATCATGCTTTACCGGGTGGATTGATCCATGATCATGCTTTACCATTTTTCAATCCTGATCTAAACCCGGTCATGCTTTATCGGGGTGGAGAGGTCCTCGACCACGTTCACCGACTTCCAAACCCGTTCATTATTGGTCATGTGACCAATTCGCATACCTCAAAAACATAAACATTTTGTTTTGCACTTCGATCATACTTACATAGCGTTGATGGATTCGTTGGATTTCTCTTGGAGCCACTGCTGCACATACTAACACAATTTCATGCACTTAATTTCCATAACTTAGACGTAATAGTCGTGCTCACCACCGAAATAAAAAATTGACTTATGACGTTCTAAATCACTCGGAACTTGACCTCGTTTAATCATCGTATTAAACATACCATCAAACCCCGAACAATCTCTATATGAAGTGTGAACATATCTCAAACATGGAAGGCATGGGCGCAAATAGTGGTTTAAAAATCATGGACAAGCACCTAGGCGCTGGGCATTGCTGCGCTGCCTAGCGCCTAGCGCCTAGCGACGCGGTGCTGCAGTGCCACACAACTAGCTATGGTGCCAAAGGGTAGCGCCACGATGCTAGTCTTGCACAAAACGGGTGCTGCGGTGCTAACCCTGCGCACAACCAACACAATGAACGCATTTTGATGAAATTTATATGACACGCCCAACCGACTCGAACCGATGCAACGAGACTCATCCTAGGACGCTATGGCAATGATTCAAACTCACACAAACGCCCCAAAAACACGACGCACAATATACAACATAACACAACCCATAAAAACGAATTTATTTGCCACCAAATGCCTCCTACGACTTCTAATGCAACCAAGTGCCTAACGACACGAAACGAAGCACCAAAAATCGCCCAAACGCTACACTCAACATGTATAGATGCAGGAGTGATCAACCGATGATTCCCAACGAAGCCTGCAACAAACAATTCTCAAGAATATGTAAAGAACACATTTTCATAACATTGCACTTTGAGCTGTCCCACGAAAATGACCATAACTCACTCGTCCAAAAATTACGAATTTACTGTCAAATCGAAGGTATCAAAAAGTACTACGTTTAATATGTTGAATGTTTTCCAGCAAATCAACCAAAAATGCATAGTAATCGAAATGGCAGCAAACTCGATTTTTAAGATCTAAAAATCATTTCAAAATTGATCCAACCATTTATTTGCTCAAACTTTGCATAACATACATGGATTTTTGTACACAAGAAACCTCAAAACATATAGTATGACAAGATCGATGCAAAAACAAAAGAATATACATTCATTTGATGATTTTAAACTCACAACACGACGATACTGAAGCGAAGAGATGCGAGGGACGATCCAGGATGACTTGTGGCATGTTTTCTTGAAGAAAAATAGACGAGGGATTGCTAGAAAATTGTAGGGGAAGGGAATGAGTTGTGGCTGCTGAAAGAACACCTAGAACCCTAGCTTTTCTCTAAAAAAATGAAATGAAACAAGTGTGTGTGCAGCCGTAAGTGTGTGTGTGAGTATAAAGTATTAACGTGTATGTGAGTAATTAATTAGGGGAAATTTAGCTTAATTAATTAATTAACATGATAATTAAAATACTAACTCACTACTAACTTTACTAAAATCCTCTAGTTTAAAATAAAATACACAAGTGATAAACTTTAAAAGTTTAAAATATTAAAATCACCTAATAAATTAAATTAGGATTTAAAATGCTTTAAACTTCATAAATCATTTAAAATAATGAATCCCTTGACTTGAAATAAAATACCACATTTTCGTAATTGAGAACCCGGAAAATTCAATCCGAGGCAAATCATGTAAGGAATACAAATTTAAAATTTATCTTAATCTAAACTCAACAACTTCCATTCTATATATAGAACTTAAATATGAACTTAGATTTTCAGCTAACTTGACTCGAAGAAGTAGCTTCAAAGCTTGGAGACTCACTCAACGGGAGGCCAAGATGCAAGTAACCATATCCATTGAAGAATTATCACTGGAGGAGTAAAACCCCAGCTCAAGGACTCGATCTTTCAGCTCAAAACAGCTCAACCAAGCTTGTCCTAACAAGACCAAAAAGAGAGCTAACAGATGAGCCAAGGAATTGGACAAACTTATTGTGCAAGAAGCCACCTTTGAGATAATCAAGATAGAAGCTAAGGGAAGAGCTAAAGGATAGGACAAACTTAATATGACAGAGATGACCTTTGAGTTAATCCATGAAGGAGCTAACGGAGGAGCTGAGAGACCAGGACACATTAAAGATGCAGGAAAAGATCTTTGGTGCTTGGAGTACCTTTGACCACCATTATGAGCACATTCAAGTCCATTCTTGGGCTTCAAGTTTTGGCCAAAGGGGTAGGGGAAGAGCCATAATTCTCCTATAAATACTACCTCAAGGTTGGGAGAAAAGTACACCAAAAAGTACTCTCAAAATTCGGCCAAAGGAGAGCAAGGAAAGGGAGGGAAGTTCTTGCAGTGCAGGCGATCAAAAATTCGTGTCGAAGTGCTGCTGATATAATAAGAGTGTTCTGTTCAAATTATAAGTCGAAGTGCTGCCCGAAATTCGAGAGGAAACTTCGTGTCAACTTCTACAAATTTCGGATCTACCTTCATAATACTGTAAGTGGGCTTTTGTTACATATTTGTTTGTATTTTTAAACTTTGATATACATAATATGGCATGCATGTATGTGTGTCCTTATTTTCGAAAATGTCAGTCTGTTTTATTTAAAATTTCGATCGATTATATGTTTCTTCTATGTTTCAAAATTCGTTGATTCCGCTGAATTCGTTTGAAAATCTAATATCTGAAAATTCAGATAAGTTCTGTTCGATGAAAAATCTGAAACCTTTGTTACATTGTTACGATTCAATTTGAAATAGGACGAGAATTGTGATTCTGTCTGGCCCCCAATGGTTGGTATAAAACCATTTCCGTTTGGCCCCCAATGGTGGGTATAAAACCATTTCTGTCTGGCCCCCACCGGTGGGTATAAAACCGTGTTCTGGCCTCACCCCTTAGAGGACTAACATATTGGGGACAATTTGACCATGGAAATGAGATGAGTAACAGTGTTGTGTCTGTTCTGTCTGAAATTATCTGATTTGCTTCCGAACTATTTCGAATCATCTGAAAAACTTTGTCGTTTGTTCGATTCGTTTCTGTTATGATGAGTTAAAAGTAATAAGATTTGAAAGATTGTTAAAGAACTGTTTAAAGATTAAGATCTATATGTATCATTGAAAATCGATCGACCCCCACTTGTTGAGTGTTTCCCAAAACACTCACCCCTTACAAATTTCAGATAAAACTGAAGAGCAAATAAATGAGGAGGAGCAAGAAGCTTTCTGGGGTTGGTGAATCGATGATCCAGATCAAGACTCAAGAGTTTCTGATTTTCTTTTAATTCCGCTTCTGAAACTCTGATGTAATTTCCATTTCATTGTCATTGAAAAGACAATATTAATTTATGAAAAAGACTGGTTTGTTTTGATACGAGGCTTAATTGTTTTCAAGTAATTAAACAATGCTGGATGTCATCGACGCTTCGGACACGGGACGTGACATTTAAGTGGTATCAGAGCCAGGTTCATAATCCCGCTGGTATTTTGATTGACAAAATTTGACGAAGTCAAATTTTGGCAAAAGCCTAGTGCATCCCAATTTGAGTCCAACTTTCATCTGTTCCTGAAATCCAACTTTCATCTGTTTCCTAAATTTCGAATAGACTTCAAAAAAAATCCATCCCTTCAATCGCTTCGCAATTCTTAGTGTCAAAAATTTTCCACGACAAATTTGTTTCTATTTTTGTGCCTTTCTACCTTTGATACGATTCTGATGCTTTACCTCGATTTTTATCATAGGAAATGGCAGGCAGACCATCCCGAAACAACCGTAACCCTCGTGGCGCCAACCAAAATAAAAATCCACCACCACCACCGAGAGTAAATCTCAGTCAAAAAGATATGATGACAATAGCTACTATTGTAGCCACGACATTGCAAGGGTTCGTGAACCCATTGGCTAACGCCATCCAACCACCCCAAGAACCACAACCGCATGGGATTAAATACCATTATGAATCTCTGAGGAGAAATCGAGTTCCAACTTTCGATGGGAACCCAGACCTGGAAGTCAGCCACAACTGGCTCAAGAATGTCGAAACACAACTGCATTTACTGGAAATACCTGAAGAATTGAGAGTGGAGGTTGTGACAACGTTTTTGGAAGACCAGGCTAGGAAATGGTGGGAAACTGTGTCACCATCTCTAGCTGAAGTGGAAGAGATCACATGGCAGATTTTTAAGAGAGAATTTTTGAAACAATACTACCCAGCTGAATTTCGTCTGCAGAAGTTGAGTGAATTCGAAAACTTCAAACAGGCTCCGGACATGTCGGTGATGGAATACACTTAACGGTTCAATGATCTAGGAACCTATGTCCCAACAATCATGTCTGATGAAACGCTAAAAATGCATCGTTTTAAAAAGGGACTCAACAGCCGGATTCAGTCAGCTTTGGCAGTATTCAAGCCAAACAGTTTTGCGGATTTGATGGGCGCTGCGATGAGCGCAGAAACGGATATCAAACGCCGTGAGGAAGAAGACAAGAACAAAAGACCGATGGTCAATCAATCTACTCAGAATGGTCCCAAGTTTAAGAAGCCAAATTATTCAGGTGGGCCTTTCAAAGGAAGCGCTGGCAATACTGGCAATAGGGAAGGGAAGTGGTGCGACACCTGTAAACAGTATCAAACCGGAGAATGTTATCAGAAGACAGGCGCATGTTTCAAGTGTGGACAGGTGGGTCATCGAATTAAGGAATGTCCGGAAAACAAAGAAAAAGGAGCGGGACCCAGAAAGCATAATGAAAACAAGACCAATGCTCGGGTGTATGCAATCACCCAGGAAGAAGCTGATAACACCAACGAGGTGGTGGCAGGTACTATTCTACTCAATGACATACCTGCATATACTTTGTTTGATTGTGGTACTACGCACTCGTTTGTGTCCAAAAGATTTGCTAAGAAGCTTAAACTTGAACATGATATTCTAAGTGAGCCGTTAAGAGCGGCAACACCGGCGAACAAAATAATTGAGACCCACAAAGTGTATAGAAATTGTAAAATTTGTATCAGCAAACAAACTTTTGAGGCAGAATTAATTCAACTCAATATGGTTGAGTTTGACATCATTCTTGGAATAGACTGGTTAGCTAAAAACCATGCCATAGTAGACTGTCAAAAGAAAGATATTAGACTTCAGACTCCGACTAAAGAGGAAGTCATATATCACGAAAAATCCAAAGAAAGAAAATCTCTGTTATCGGCCTCACAAGTCTGGAAGGCCATAAAAGGAGGAGAAGAAATTTATCTGGCAATGATCGATGAGATCAAAGTAGAAGAGGTCCCAAAGTTGGAAGATATTCCAATTGTTCAAGAATTTTCAGATGTTTTTCCCGAGGAATTATCGGGTGAGATACCCGATAGGAAAGTAGAATTTGAAATCAATTTGGTCCCTGGTGCTGCGCCAATCTCAAAGGCACCATACTGAATGGCTCCAGCTGAATTCAAGGAGTTAAAGGAACAACTGCAGGAATTACTGGACAAGAAGCAGGTCTGCCCTAGTGCATCTCCGTGGGGAGCCCCAGTGCTATTCGTAAAGAAAAAAGACGGAAGCATGAGGCTATGCATTGACTACCGGGAGTTAAACAGGATCACTATAAAGAACAAGTACCCACTCCCAAGAATAGACGATCTTTTTGATCAGCTAAAAGGAGCCAGAGTTTTCTCAAAGCTCGATCTAAGATCTGGTTATCATCAACTAAAGGTCGAAACTGAAGATATCCCTAAAACTGCTTTTAGGACAAGATATGGACATTACGAATTTACAGTAATGCCTTTTGCTCTAACAAATGCTCCTGCAGCATTCATGGACCTGATGAATCGAGTGTTCAAACCATACCTTGACAAGTTTGTGGTTGTTTTTTTAGATGATATCTTGGTATACTCACCAAGTGAGGAAGAACACAGAGAACATTTGCGTCTCACGTTGCAAACACTGAGAGAAAATGAACTATATGCCAAATTCAAGAAGTGTGAATTCTAGTTACAAAGTGTGGCGTTCCTAAGTCATATAATTTCTGAATTAGGGGTGTCAGTAGACCCTAAGAAAGTAGAAGCAATCAAGGATTGGCCACAACCAAGAACAGTAACCGAAGTAAGAAGTTTGCTTGGTTTAGCTGGCTACTATAGAAAATTCGTGGAAGGATTTTCTTCAATCGCCATTCCTCTTACCAAACTTACTCAGAAAAACTCAAAGTTCATATGGAATGAAGCATGTGAGAAAAGTTTTGAAACCCTGAAGACCAAACTTGCATCCACACTAGTTCTAATTCTTCTAGAGGATGGCAAGAATTTCACTGTATACAGTGACGCTTCAAAGGAAGGATTAGGGTGTGTGCTTATGCAAGAAGGTCAAGTAATTGCTTATGCAGCACGGCAGTTAAAACCGTATGAGCAGAATTACCGCACTCATGACCTGGAGCTAGCTGCAGTTGTATTTGCGCTCAAAATTTGGAGGCACTACCTTTATGGAGTGAAATGTGAAGTATTTACTGATCATCAGAGCCTCAAGTACATTTTCACCCAAAAAGAATTGAACATGAGGCAAACAAGGTGGATGGAACTTCTAAAAGATTATGATTTGGTAATCAATTATCATCTGGGCAAGGCGAATAAGGTGGCAGATGCATTGAGCCGAAGAAATTTTGGAAAAGTAAGTCTATCTTCACTATCAGCGCAACCAGGACTTCGGGAAACTATCAAACTGAAGCAGAGTCAAGACACCTCCATCCTTAAAATTAAAGAACAGATCCAAGAGGGAAAAGTTCCAGAATTTCAAATTGATGAGAATGGTATCCTTTGGATGAAAGGACAGTTGTATGTACCCGATATCGATGGGATTCGAGAAAAAGTAATGACCGAGGCACACAAATCGAGATTTTCGGTACATCCAGGAAGCACCAAAATGTATAGAGACCTGAAAAATAATTATTGGTGGAGCGGAATGAAGAAAGACGTGGCTGTCTTTGTTTCCAAGTGCCTAATCTGTCAACAAGTCAAGCCAGAACATCAACGGCCTGGGGGACTTTTACAGCCATTGGAAATACCAAAATGGAAGTGGGACAACATCTCCATGGATTTTGTAGTAGGACTACCAAGGTCAAGGCAAGGTCACGATGGAATTTGGGTAATCATCGACAGACTGACCAAATCTGCACATTTTTTGCCAGTGCGGATGAATTACAACTTGGATAAGCTAGCTACTTTATATATGGACAACATAGTGATATTACATGGAGTCCCAGTAAGTATACTGTCTGACAGAGACCCAAGATTTGTATCAAGATTTTGGAAAAATTTTCAAAAGGCTATGGGAACTAAGGTCACTCTCAGCACGGCCTATCATCCACAAACTGATGGTCAAACCGAGAGGACGATTCAGACCCTCGAGGACATGCTGAGGGCATGTGCTCTGGATTTTCCTAGAAACTGGAGTGAACAGTTACCCCTGATAGAATTCGCCTATAACAATAGCTATCACAGCAGCATCGAGATGGCTCCAAATGAGGCTTTGTATGGTCGAAAGTGTAGGTCTCCTCTATATTGGGATGAAGTCGGAGAAAAAGCTGTTACCGGACCAGAGCTTGTTCAATTAACCATTGACAAAGTAGTCATAATCAAGGAAAGACTCAAGGCAGCCCAAGATAGACAAAAGAGTTGGGCCGATTTGAAAAGAAGACCGTTGGAATTGGAGATCGGTGAAAAAGCTTATATCAAGGTCTCTCCTATGAAGGGAGTGGTTCGGTTCAGTAAATCCGGAAAGTTAAACCCGAGATATGTGGGACTGTTCGAAATATTGGAAAAGGTGGGAACCTTAGCCTGTCATCTGGCTTTGCCGCCAGATATGTCCGGAATTCACAATGTTTTCCACATCTCACAACTGAGGAAATATGTCCCAGACCCAAGTCATGTACTCAAGGTTGCACCACTAATGATTGAAGGAAATCTCAATGAAGAACTCAAATACGAAGAAGTCCCTATCCGAATAGTGGACACAAAAGACCAAGTGTTGAGGCACCGGACAATCCTATACGTCAAAGTGCAGTGGTCAAATCATACCGAAAGAGAGGTCACTTGTGAACTCGAAGCGAAAATGCGTTCACAATACCCTCATTTATTCAAAAGCTCGAAATGATCCACGTTTCGAGGACGAAACTTTCAATAAGAAGGGAGGGATGTGAGAACCCGGAAAATTCAATCCGAGGCAAATCATGTAAGGAATACAAATTTAAAATTTAGCTTAAGCTAAACTCAACAACATCCATTCTAAATATAGAACTTAAATATGAACTTAGATTTTCAGCTAACTTGACTCGAAGAAGTAGCTTCAAAGCTCGGAGACTGACTCAAGGGGAGGCCAAGCTGCAAGTAACCATTTCCATTGAAGAATTATCACTGGAGGAGTAAAACCCCAGCTCAAGGACTCGATCTTTCAGCACAAAACAGCTCAACCAAGCTTGTCCTAACAAGACCAAAAAGGGAGCTAAAAGATGAGCAAAAGAATTGGACAAACTTATTGTGCAAGAAGCCACCTTTGAGATAACCAAGGTAGAAGCTAAGGGAAGAGCTAAAGGATATGACAAACTTAATATGCAAGAGATGACCTTTGAGTTAATCCATGAAGGAGCTAAGGGAGGAGCTGAGAGACCAGGACACATTAAAGATGCATGAAAAGACCTTTGGTGCTTGGATTACCTTTGACCACCATTATGAGCACATTCAAGTCCATTATTGGGCTTCAATTTTCGGCCAAAGGGGTAGGGGAAGAGCCATAATTCTCCTATAAATACTACCTCAAGGTTGGGAGAAAAGTACACCAAAAAGTACTCTCAAAATTTGGCCAAAGGAGAGCAAGGAAAGGGAGGGAAGTTCTTGCAGTGTAGGTGATCAAAAATTCGCGTCGAAGTGCTGCTGATGTAATAAGAGTGTTCTGTTCAAATTATAAGTCGAAGTGCTGCCCAAAAATCGAGAGGAAACTTCTTGTCAACTTCTACAAATTTCGGATCTACCTTCATAATACTGTAAGTGGGCTTTTGTTACATATTTGTTTGTATTTTTAAACTTTGATATACATAATATGGCATGCATGTATGCGTGTCCTTATTTTCGAAAATGTCAGTCTGTTTTATTTAAAATTTCGATCGATTATATGTTTCTTTTATGTTTCAAAATTCGTTGATTCCGCTGAATTCGTTTGAAAATCTAATATCTGAAAATTTTGATAAGTTCTGTTCGATGAAAATCTGAAATCTTTGGTACACTGTTACGATTCAATTTGAAATGGGACGAGAATTGTGATTCTGTCTGGCCCCCAATGGTGGGTATAAAACCATTTCCGTTTGGCCCCCAATGGTGGGTATAAAACCATTTCTGTCTGACCCCCACCGGTGGGTATAAAACCGTGTTCTGGTCTCACCCCTTAGAGAACTAACATATTGGGGACAATTTGACCGTGGAAATGAGATGAGTAACAGTGTTGTGTCTGTTCTGTCTGAAATTATTTGATTTGCTTCCGAACTATTTCGAATCATCTGAAAAACTTTGTCGTTTGTTCGATTCGTTTCTGTTATGATTAGTTAAAAGTAATAAGATTTGAAAGATTGTTAAAGAACTGTTTAATGATTAAGATCTATATGTATCATTGAAAATCGATCGACCCCCACTTGTTGAGCGTTTCCCAAAACACTCACCCCTTACAAATTTCAGATAAAACTGAAGAGCAAATAAATGAGGAGGAGCAGGAAGCTTTCTGGGGTTGGTGAATCGATGATCCAGATCAAGACTCAAGAATTTCTGATTTTCTTTTAATTCCGCTTCTGAAACTCTGATGTAATTTCCATTTCACTGTCATTGAAAAGACAATATTAATTTATGAAAAAGACTGGTTTGTTTTGATACGAGGCTTAATTGTTTTCAAGTAATTAAACAATGCCGTATGTCATCGACGCTTCGGAAACGGGGCGTGACATTTTCGTAAATCGCCTAAATCGTCGTCGGTCTCCTTTCCCCAATCCCACAACGAATATTTACCTGAAACATATAACTCAAGAAAACATTTTAACATGCATCAAATAAAAATGTTATATTTTAAAATAATGCTAATCATAAATCAATCATTGCTAAAATAATTTTAAACTTAAATAAATAATTAAGCAATTTAAATAAAAGCATGGGTTATACGTGTAATGATTGACTCAGCCACCGGACTTTGAACAAACAATTCCGGGTAGCGATTCCTCATATCCGCTTTGTCCTCCCAATTAGCCTCCTCCACTGATTAATTCAGCCACCAGACTTTAACCAACTTGGTCACTTTGTTCCGAAGCCTCTGCTCCTGTCTGTCTGGGATTTGGACAGGTCTTTCCTCATACGACAGATCTGGAGCCAACTGTAACGGCTCAAAACTCAAAACATGCAAATGGTTTGTTATATACTTCCTCATCATCGAGACGAGGAATACGTTTTGTACTCCGGCCAAATTCGACGGTGGGGCTACACGATAAGCAAGTGTCCCAACTCTGTCAAGAATTTCGAATGGCCCAATAAATCTCGGACTCAATTTGCCTCTCTTCCCAAACCTCATAACACCCTTCATAGGTGTTATCTTCATGAATACGTGATCTCCTACGGCAAATTCGAGATCTCTCATTCTCTTGTCAGCATAACTCTTTTAACGACTCTGGACGGTCTTCATCCTATCACGGATCTTGACCACCACATCTGCAGTCTGGTGAACGATCTCCGGACCAAGTTCTGATCTCTCACCGACTTCATCCCAATGAATCGACGATCTGCACTTCCTTCCATACAGTGCTACGTAGGGAGCCATACCTATAGATGATTGAAAAATGTTGTTGTAGGTAAACTCTACTAGAGGTAGTTTTGATTCCAATTCCCATGGAAATCAATCACACAAGCTCGTAGCAATTCTTCCAAAATCTGAATAACTTGCTCAGACTAGCCATCTGCTGAGGGTTGAATCCCATATTGAATATCAACTTCATCCCCATGGTTTCATGTAAACTCTTCCAAAAGGACGATGTGAATTTCGGGTCCTTGTCGGACATAATAGAAACTGGGATCCTGTGCAATCAGACTATCTCCCTGATTTAAAGCTCTGCATACTGAGTCATGGAGAAAGTCGTCTTCACCAGTAAGAAATGTTCTGACTTAGTAAGTCGATCCACTATAACCCAAATGGCATCGAATCCTCTGACTGACCTCGGAAAACCATCAAAGAAATTCATGATGATATTCTCCCATTTCCACTCGATGATAGGGAGCGGCTTAAACATTTTTGCTGGCCTCTGATCCTCTGCTTTCACTTGCTGACAAGTGAGACATTCAGATACAAATCGACGGATGTCCGGATTCATACCTGGCCACCAATACAGTATTTGCAGATCCTTGTACATCTTGGTACCTCCTGGATGGATGGAATACGGAGATGTATGTGCCTCTGACAAAATATCCTCTCTGATCGAATCAATACTAGGCACCCACATCCTTCCTATGTATCTCACAATACCATCAGACACTGAATAGAGTACACTGCCCTTTGCTTCATCCTTCAGTCTCCATTTCTGTAATTGCTCATCCAAAGGCTGACCTCTACGGATTCGGTCTAGCAAAGAAGACTGGACTGTCAGACTAGACAATTTGGGAGCTCTGCCCTTAGGATAAACTTCTAAAGGAAATCTCTGAATCTCTGACTGAAGATATCTCTGCACTGACAGTTGTGCTACTCCTGCTACCTTTATGCTCAAAGCATATGCCACAACATTAGCTTTCTCTGGATGATAGCTAATTTCATCGTAGTCTTTTACTAACTCCAACCACCGTCTTTGTCTCTTGTTCAGCTCTTTCTACGTGAATCAATACTTGAGACTCTTGTGATCCGTGACTATCTGGCATTTCTCGCCGTACAAATAATGTCTCCAAATCTTCAACGCAAAAGACAACAGTAGATAAATCGAGATCATGAGTCGGGTAATTCTTTTCATGCACTTTCAACTGTCTGGAGGCATAAGTTATAACCTGACCATGCTGCATCAAAACTGCACCTAATCCGAGCTTATATGCATCGGTGTACAACACAAAATTGCCTTGCCCTGATGGCATGGCTAAAAATGGCGTTGTGATAAGAGCTTGCTTCAAAGTATCAAAGCTCTTCTGACACTCATCAATCCAAACGAATTTAGCATTCTTCTTAGTCAATGAAGTGAGTGGCACTGCAATCGAGGGCCCCTGAATAAATTTCCTATAGTAGCCTTCCAAGCCTAGGAAACTGCAGATCTCTGACGCATTCTTTGGCCCAACTCATTCCTGAACTGCTGCTACCTTAGCTGGATCCACCTCAATGCCATTGCTAGATATTATATAACCCAAAAATGCTACTTTCTCCAACCAGAATTCACACTTACTGAATTTTTCAAACAACTTGCGACTCTGGAAGACCTGAAAAATTGTACCCAAATGCTGACTGTGCTCCTCATGGCTCTTCGAGTAGATAAGAATGTCGTCGATGAAGACTATGACGAACTGATCTAGGTAGGGCTGAAATACTCGATTCATCAGGTTCATAAAAATCGCTGGAGCATTCGTCAATACAAATGGCATTACTAAGAGCTTGTAATGCCCATATCTGGTTCTGAAGACT
This sequence comes from Primulina tabacum, assembly GCF_025594145.1. Lineage (NCBI taxonomy): Eukaryota > Viridiplantae > Streptophyta > Magnoliopsida > Lamiales > Gesneriaceae > Primulina > Primulina tabacum. The sequence continues at coordinate 23,264,446 of NC_134564.1, forward strand.
GTCTTATGAACATCTGCATCTTTTACCTTCAGTTGATGATACTCAGATCGTAGATCTATCTTAGAGAACACTGTAGCTCCTTGCAACTGATCGAATAAGTTCTCTATCCTTGGTAATGGGTATTTGTTCTTGATCGTTACCTTGTTCAGTTCTCGGTAATCGACACACAACCTCATGCTCCCATCTTTCTTCTTTACGAAGAGTACTGGTGCGCCCCATGGTGAGAAACTAGGGCGGATGAATTCTTTGTTTAGGAGCTCCTGAATTTGCTATTTGAGCTGTAACATCTCTGCTGGAGCTAAACGGTACGGTCCTTAGAGATTGGCACAGTGCCTGACACAAGGTCAATAGCAAACTCCACCTCTCTCTGGTGGAAGGCCTGTGACGTTATCAAGAAATACGTCAGGAAAATCTCTCACAACTGGTACATCAAATATCGACGGAGTGGGTAAGTCAGGTGCGAAAATAATACAGGCTAAGAAAGCCCGACACCTTTTATGAATAAGTCTTCATGCGAGGGAAACTTCTCCATCTGTCTGGCTCAAAAAGAAACTGCTCCATGCCCAACGGTCTTACCAACACCGACCTTTTCTGAAAATCAATCAGAACTCTGTTCTTCGTCAGCCAGTCCATTCCAAAGATAATATCAAACTTTAGCATCGGCAACACAATCAGATCGGCATACACTAGGTGACCCTGTAGTTCAAGATCAATGTCTCTGACCATGCTAGTAGCTGATAACTCTTCCCCTGATGGGACTGTCACTGAATAGTTCACGTCGAGTCCAATGGACTTGACATCCAAATGATTAGCGAACGTCTCTAAGATAAAAGAGTGTGTGGCCCTGGAATCTATATAGGCCTTCGTGGCGACTCTCTTTATATAGATATTTCCTGAGAGACGTTAGCACAACACACAAAAACTTATATCCCAAATACAAATCTTAACCTCATGCATAGTTGAAAATTTCTATCCCAATGCACCAAAAATACGAAACAACACACTAATAATCCCAAAACAAATTCGAAACATGCATAGCAAAACGGTTGCCTCCACTGGGGACAGTCCTTCGGCATATGATCACTGGCTCCACACTTGAAGCATTTGCCAGAACCCCATAAACACTGGCTCATGTGCTCACGGTTGCACTTCGGGCACACCGGGTACTCACCAGGCCTCCGAGGAACCTTATTCTGCGGAATAGGACTCTTGCCTTTCAGTGGTCCCAAAAACTGCCTCTTCCCTTGCTGCCCCTAGAAAGACCTCTTAAACTGCTGCTGCTGCTGCTGGGGTGCCTGATAGGGCCTCTTGCCCTGCCTGTCATTCTCGATATCTTTTTGGTCCTGCTCAGCCGCCAAGGCTCTCGATACCGCAACAGTATAGGTAGTAGGACCAGCAACTCTACATCACGGGGCAATATCGGCCGCAACCCATCAATAAAATGTCTCAGCTTCTCCCGGGCATCATTTGCAAAGAGGGGAAAAAGTGACGCCCCCTCTCAAATTTCCTGACAAATTCTTTCACGCTGCTGTCTCCCTGTCGCAACCTCATTAACTCCCTGGTCAGGCGGGAGTGTACTTCCTCAGCAAAGTACTTGGAGTATAAGACCTTCTTGAGACCATCTCAAGACAGTGTCTGCAAATTAATCGACACAGACGCGCTTTCCCACCACAGCCTGGCATCTACAATTAACAAAAAGGTGGCGCATCTAACTCTGTCTGCATATTGCAGCTCCATAAAGGAGAAAATCACCTCGATGGACTTAATCCATCCCTCATCTATCATTGGGTCAGTAGTCCCCGATAAATCCTTTGGGTCCATCCTCCTGAACCTCTCATAAACGGCCTCGCCCCAGTATCCACTCCAGCATTGTTCCCTGCAAACTGTGCGAAGGACTGAGTCATACCTGTAGGCATCTGTGCCTGCATATCTGGCGGTGGGCGAGGAGAAGTGGCCTTCTCCTCATCCCGAGCCTCTCTGTTCTCTTCACCTGCTCCTCGTGCAATCATTCGTCTAGGAGGCATACTGTTCCAAAATTTACCGAACACGTAAACCAACTTGCAATAACATAATACCAATATTATAAGATGCACATAATTTGAACTTAAACATGTACATGCTGAAATCGCGACTTGATGCTTACTACATGAAAGAATTTAAACCTTTAAAACTTACGGACTTGAGGTGTGATTTCGTGATCTTCTCGCATCTGGCAGTAAGCATAACCCTTACAAGAACACCGCTCTGATATAAACTGTGGCGTACCGTACTTCTAAACTACTTAAAATTTGCGGAAAAATAAAAATTTTCTTAAATAAATAATAAGCTTTCAAATTGCGATAAAAATAAACTACTTGTCTAAAATATTTGAAATAGAAACGATTACAAATAAAGTTTGACAAAAAGGTACTCGTTTAAATATTGTGAAATAATTTATAAAATCAGAGTAACTAAATTAACATGCTTGAGAGTTCTTGAAAACATAGGCGGTCCTCGGGTTTAGCCTCCGTGCAGTCCGAGCCGACTCACTGGTCCCCACTTCTCACCTCCTCAAACTCGTCCTCACCTGCATCGTTCAAGTTTAGTGAGTCTAAAGACTCAATATGTGTAAATTGAGAATAAAATATAATACATAATAAAACCACATGCATTTTAAAGTAGAGTGTACATACTTAAACTTGAACGTACTTACATAAAAATAGACGTGCCATCATTTCATAAAAATTTTCATAAACTTACTTGCATCATACATACTTGAACATGCATAACGTCATTTTGCATAGAGATATGTTTCGAAGCAAGTGACTAATTCATTAATGCACCTGATAAGACTAAATCACAGTACTGGGCTGGCAGGATGTCCACTACCATATATATGAGATCTCCGGTCATGCTTTACCGGGTGGATTGGTCTCTGGTCATGCTTTACCGTTTTTCAATCCTGATTTAAACCCGGTCATGCTTTACCGAGGTGGAGAGGTCTCCAGCCACGTTCACTGGCTTCCAAACTCGTTCATAATTGGTCACAAGACAATTCGCATGCCTCAAAAACATAAACATTTTCTTTTTCACGTCGATCATACTTACATGGCGTTAAGAGATTCGTTGGATCTCGCCTGGGGCCACTGCTGCACATACTAACACAATTTCATGCATTTAATTTCCATAACTTAGACGTAATAGTCGTGCTCACCACCGAAATAAACAATTGACTTGAGACGTTCTAAATCACTCGAGATTTGACCTCGTTTAATCATCGTACTAAATCATGACATCGAACCCCGAACAATCTCTATATGAATTGTGAACATTTCCCCAAACATGGAAGGCATGGGCCCAAATAGTGGTTTAAAAATCATGGACAAATGCCTAAGCGCTGGGCATTGCTGCACGGTGGTGCTGTAGTGCCGCACAACTAGCGTTGTGGCACCACAAGGGCAGCGCTGCGGCGCTAGTCTTGTGCAGAACGGGCGCTGCGGCGCTCCCTGCAGAGCGCTGTGGCGCTAACCCTGCGCACAACCAACGCAATGAACATATTTTGGTGAAATTTCCATGCCACGCCCAACCGACTCGAACCGATGCAACGAGACTCATCCTAGGATGCTATGGCAATGATTCAAACTCACACAAACGCCCCAAAACCACAACGCAAAACATACAATGTAACACAACCCATAAACACGAATTTCTTTGCCACCAAATACTTACTACAACTTCTAATGCAACCAATTGCCTAACGACACGAAACGAAGCCCCAAAAATCACCCAAACGAGCCACTCAACATGTCTAGACGCAACAGTGATCAACCGGCGATTCCCAACGAAGCCTGCAACAAAAATTTCTCAAGAATACGTAAAGAACACATTTTCATAACATCGCAGTTTGAGCAGTCCCACAAAAATGATCATAACTCACTCGTTTCTTGTCCAAAAATTACGAATTTACTGTCAAAGGTATCAAAAAATAATACATTTTATATGTTGAAATTTTTTCCGGAAAATCAACAAAAAATGCACAGTTATTGAAATGACAGCAAACTCGGTTTTTGAGATCTAAAAATCGTTTCAAATCGATCCAACCATTTTTTTGCTCAAACTTTGCATAACTTACATGGATTTTTGTACACAAGAATTATAAAAAAATATAGTATGACAAGATCGATGCAAAAACAAAAAAATATACATGCCTTTGATGATTTTAAACTCACAACACGACGTTACCGAAGCGAAGAGATGCGAGGGACGATCCGGGATGACTTGTGGCACGTTTTCTTCAAGAAAAATGGACGAGGGATTGCTGGAAAATTGTAGGGGAAGGGAATGAGTTGTGGATGCTGAAAGAACACCTAGAACCCTAGCTTTTATCTCAAAAAAAAAAAAAAATGAAATGAAACAAGTGTGTGTGCAAGTGTGTGCAGCCGTTAGTGTGTGTGTGTGAGTATAAAAGTGTTAACGTGTATGTGAGTAATAAATTAGGGAAATTTAGCTTAATTATTTAATTAACATGCTAATTAAAATACTAACTCACTACTAACTTGACTAAAATCCTCTAATTTAAAATAAAATACACAAGTGATTAGGGGTGGGCGTCGGGTCGGGTTTTACAGATTCGGGTAGGTCGGGTCGGGTACCCGAAATTTTCTGGTAGCTCATTTAGTACCCAAACCCGAATTTTAATCGGTGCTACCCGATGGTTCGGGTACCCGAAAATTTCGTGTGTAGTCGAAATTTATGTCAAAAATTCTATCTTCTTTACCTCTCAATATATATATAAATACACTGTATAAAATAGCACAACAACAATAAAAAGTTTCACGAAAACCATCAATCTAAATAAAATATATGTCAATCAAAACAACAATAATTCAGCACAACAAAAAATTCATCACTTTGAAACAATAATAAGCTGATAAAAAACCATCAATTTAAATAAAACACATTCCAATCAAAGGCAAAACCACTTGAATTCACCATGGACAAAAAATCCATCACATAGTAACCAATCCAATCATCTTCGAAAGTAAAACATCGACTTCTTCAAATCACAAACAATAGATTAAAAAAAGAGGTAAATCATCTTCCAACTTCCAAGCTCAAGCATCATCTGTCCAATCAAATCAAAGTACCTGAAATGTTATAATTCTATTAGTTTTCTAAAATAATCATTATTAAAGTAGATAAATATAAAGAATTTAAATTTTAAAAATTTACGGTCATCGAATATAATGAATATAAACTTTAAAAACTTACAATAATCAATTGTTGATGTTTTTCATAATTATATATCAATTATGGTTGAATCCTTCCTTGAGTTTGTTAATTCTATGCCAAAAATAAAAAAAGCAAAAAGGTTAGTTATTAGAGAATAAAACATAACCATTAAGAATAAATATAGAAAAGTAAATAGAGAAAAAATATGTCTTTCTCAAGTATTTCGATTTCAGCAAAATCTTCCTCCAAGCATATAAGCTTAGAATCCAACCTTAGCCAATCTTGGGTACATACCAAAACTTGAACTACTCTATGAGACAATGATCTTCTAAACGCATCCAAAACACGACCACCTGTACTAAATGCTGCTTCCGAAGCAACAGTGGAGACAAGAATAGCTAATATATCACATGCCAATCGAGAAAGAATAGGAAATCTGTGAGAATTGACTTTCCACCACTGAAGGATGTCAAAATGTTCATCATAATCCTCAAGATCCTCACCTAGATATTTCTCAAATTCTGACTTCACATATTATTTTTTCCCACCAATTTTGTATTTTCTAAACTCATCTTTCAAGTATGTTCGAGAAGTCATTGAATTATTAGTTTGAGAATCTTTTGAAAATGATGTGGAACCTAATGCAGAACGTACCGGACTTCCTGGAGTTCCATGTGTCACTTTATAATCGAAAAAAATTTCTTGCATTCCACTCTTCACTTTTTCCTTCGTCATCGCGCTCTTTCTGATATCATCATACATTGTATCAAATGAAAACTCAACAAACTCTAATTTGTGACGAGGATCAAGAATCACTGCATAATATAACATCATGTTCATTTTTTCAATCGAACCCCAATACTTGTCAAACTTATCTTTCATTTTTCTTGACATTTCACTTAATTGAAAATCAACGCTTAGCAACTACTGTTTTAGAAGCATGTCAACAGAACTTATTTCATGAAATATGGTGTTCAAAGTGACATATAGAGAGCCAGAAATTGCCAAAGTGAGCTTGTAAAAGTGTCCAAGAAACTTGACCAACAAACTAGCCGTTTCCCAATCATATTCCGATGGAATCCCATCATACGAGGGTTTCAAGAGATCATTCACGTACGAAAGATCTATATCGGCAGATGAATCAAATGCTCTTTTCAAAGATATCGCTGACTCTAACATTAGATATGTTGAGTTCCATCTTGTAGGTACATCAAGGCTTAACAATTTTTTTGTATCTATCTTTTCGATCTCAACACATTCACAAAATCTTTTATACCTTGGTGGCGAGTTTCAGACATACCTCACTGCTCCTCTAATTTGATAGATAGATAAATGTTCGTCTTTCCCTTTCAGACCATCCTGCACAATAAGGTTGACAATATATGCAATACATCGCATATGAAAATATTTCCCCCCTAAAATGTTTGTTTTCCAATTGTCAAACCTTTTTTGCAAATATGTTATTGCACCATCATTTGATAAGGCATTATCAACTGTGATGTAAAATTTTTATCAATTCTCCAATCAAGTAAACATTTTTTAACTGCTTTACCCACATCATCACTCTTATGTCCAGAAATCGGACAAAAATTCAAAATTTTCTTTTGCAAAGTCCATTCATCATCAATGAAATGAGCAGTTAGACACATATATTTCACTTTTTGTATTGATGTCCATGTGTCTGTAGTTATAGAAATTCTTGGACCATGTTGTTTCATAAAAGACAACAACTACACTTTTTCATTCATGTACAAATTATAAACATCCTTGGTTGTTGTCCTTCGAGATGGAATGCTAAACATTGGACATGCAATTGACATGAAGCGTCTAAAACCTTTGTTCTCAAGTGTTTTGAAAGGAAGTTCATCGACAATCAACCAATAAGTTAGTGCCTCTCTTAATTTGTTCTGATCAAATTTCCAAGTACCAATTTGCGCTTCTTTGGGATCATCTTTTAAGGGTTGAAAAGAAATCCGAGCTTGATTAGTTGTAACTTCATGAGATTTTTTTTACAAGAAGCGAAGTGATTCTGTAAAGGTCGAGTCCCATGTACTTTTGGATCTGCCTTAATCTCTCTACAAAAATATTTTCACCTACCTTTTTGCACCTTGTCACTTTCACAATAGAATTTTTCAAAGTTTTCCCAATGTTATGATCTAGAGGTCATCTCTTTCCTAGCTCTCTTTTCAGACTCGGGTTTGACTTTATCTTTATCACCACCATGATCTAAATTTTCCACACAATCAACATCATTGTTCTTGTTCTCTCATCAGCATTATCAGCTTCTTCCATTAGATGATCAATTATACTCTCCATTTACACAATAAATTTCTGAAATCCAAAATATTCAATAAGGTAAGCCAAATAATCACAAAACAAAATCTTGTTAGATTTTGAAAAGTAAAAACACAAAACAAAATCTTGTTACAGTGCACTTTCTGCATTTAATTTGTACACAAAAACAAGTAGAATAACAATTGGATTTAATTTGTTAACTCACAAGTTACAGAATACACAATGAATATGATTTGCGTTGGAGCTCACAGGAACAGACTCACAGCCAAACAAATTGGGCAAATTGCAACGACGGGCTCGTGAGAAAAACAAAAAAGCTTGAAGGCATAGTGGAATCAAGCCAAACAAGCTTTAGTCTCTTGAGTAGATCAAGTCACAGAAAAATCTATTAACATCAATGCACGGGCACCTTCATCATACCAATGGACTGTCAATGAGCAATTTAGGTTTGTGTATTCAAGTCACAAAAATCTATCAAGCCCAAAGAGAGAACAAAACCCCAACAAATAATAATATTTCACAATCCTAAAGCAATTCATCAAATTTTAAAACGATTCCCACGTATAGAAATCATTATACCTTGAACAAATCTCAATAACATGCACAGATTCAGATATACAAATTAGGAGAGATCTTTTCATTATACAATTTAGGTGTATGTATGATTTCATCAAATGTATACTCACTTTCTGAGAAGAGGCGGCTGATTGGCTGTGGGCTGAGGCGCAGAAACACGTCGGGTACCTGTTTTTTGTTTTGGGTAGTAAATTACTACCCGACACCAAACCGATAGCTGTATATCGGGTTCCGGTAGAAACCCGAACAAAATTTCGAAATAAAAAATCGACCCGATCGAGTAATAACCGGTCGGGTCGGGTCGGGTCGGGTCGAGTATCTGCTACCCGAACACAAACGCCCACCCCTACAAGTGATTAAATTTAAAATCTTAAAATCACCTAATAAATTAAATTAGGCTTTAAAATGCTTTAAACTTCATAAATCATTTAAAATACCAAATCCCTTGACTTGAAATAAAATACCACATTTTCGTAAATCGCATAAATCGTCGCCGGTCTCCTTTCCCTGATCCCGCATCAAATATTCGCTTGAAACATATAACTCAAGAAAACATTTTAACGTGTATCAAATAAACTTGTAATATTTTAAAATAATGCTAATCATAAATCATGCATCACTAAAATCATTTTAAACTTAAATAAATAATTTAACAATTTAAAAAAATACATGTGTTAAACATGTACTGATTTTTGGGCTCTACACTTACTTAGTATTTAAAATTTTTACTTAAAGATTTTGAGATTTATTTATTTAGAGATTTTATGCTTTATTTTGAAGTCTAGTTTTGGATTATTTTAAAAGTTGACATATGATTTTGGTGGTTGACGAATTATGGATTTTCATGAATTTAAGATTTTTAATGTTGAGTTGTTTTTAAATCAGAGTTTCGAAGTTCATGATTTATGTAAGAAAAAAAAATTTTAGTAGGCTTTTAAAGTTAAAAAGTAAGGAACGTTTCAATAATCTTCCATGTTTTAAGGATACAATTAGTCAGGGATTCACAACTCATGTAATTCGAAACAACACGTGTCGATTATACGGGCTTAACATAATTAATATCATTTTATGCATTAACACATTGAACATGAGAATGTCAGAAATCATTTTTGATAGTATCCATCCAATCATGGTAAGAGTCCTTAGTAGCATCGCCCCATGATTCCTGTAGACTTATTCACTCGATAAATTATAACAACTTGGAAAGTCTGAGGGAGTATTGTTCAGTGAACTCGTCGATAAGCACTCATCATGTATGATCGACCATATCCATGTTCCTACCAAAGAAATGTGGTACACAATATCACATATGTTAATCTCGAGCTTGAGCAATCATTATCCTTATTTTATACGTTGGAATCGACTAGTAACAAGTTTAGAATACACAATAACTATGATTGTGTGAGAGAGAAGATTTTGTTGTCAAATATTGATGAATGATTGAGTCAAAACTCTAGATTCAATTATTTACCATACATGGAGTTTAGATTTCTATTAGAATATTTATTAGGTGATTTTGACCAATTAAGACACCTACTAGTTGGTGTTTGATTAGGAGACTCAAAACCATTATATAAAAACTCATAATAGTTAATGTTTGATTAAGATGCTCCAGTTTATTGAGTCAAAACTTCTATTAGGTTTTTTGCCTAACTAAGACTTCTATTAATTAATTAGTATTTCAATAAGATACTTCAAGTATATTGATCAAACAATTTATTATCGTTGTTTCATAACAATCTCGATCGACGATCAGATATCAATGATGTGATAAATGCAAACAAATCTTTATAACGACACAGAGTCCAACTTTTCGAAACCACCGGTCAAAAGTAAACATGGTCAAAATTAGCTGGTCAAAGTCAGTTTGGTCAAAATTAACAACTCAAGGTCAACTTGGTCAAAATCAATAAGTTGGTCAACTTTTCATCGACTCAAATTTTACACGACCATTTTTGGAACATCTTCACAAAATTCAAGCAGTTGTACTTCACTCACAATTTTAGTATTCATAGTGATGATCAAAACTTCTAAATATGAGATCCAATTATAAGCATTTTTACAAGCTAAAAATTTGATCTCCATTAAAATTCAATCACTAAATTTAACTTTTTGAATTTGGTTATCTGAACAGAAACACATAAACTAATACTTGTGTGATGTTGAATAGTTAAGAGATACATTTAGCAGTGAGTTCACTATTAATGTGGCAACAAGTGTTCCATATATGAGCTTACCCTTTAATCTCGTTTTATGCATCAACCCATTGAATATAAGAATGTCAGAAATAATTTTTGATTGCATCCATCCAATCATGGTAACAACGCTTAAAGCATCGCCCCATGATTCTCATATACTTACCCACCCGATAAATGATTACCACTTGAAAATCCTGGGGGAGGGTTGTTTAATGAATTCACCATATGAGCAGTCAAAATGTATGATCGAACATTTCTATGTTCCTACCAATGAAACGTGGTACACAACATCACAGATGATAGTCCTGAGCTCGACCGACATTTATCTTTATTTTAGGCGGCTGAATCGACTAAGAACAAGTTTAGAATTTACAGTAACTATTAAATGTGTAAGGTCCCAAATTAAGACGACGTAATCCAATTGCATGCAAATATAGGAAATATGAAAAATGACTAATTAATTGATTTTAATTGCTTAATTGATTATGTGACATACATGCTTATATGTTAAATAGGATTTTTCTTTCATAATGCAAACAACTGTATTTTTAAGGATTACTCAAGTTGCGATCGAGGAACAGAGACCGAGAGCTGAAAAACGTAAAATCTTTATATTAAATAATTATTTTTAATTGTTTAAAATATGGTTAATAGTTTTTCATATTTTTGAAAATAAGGGGGTTTTGAGGTGATTTTTTACGTCGGGGCGTAAACTTTATTGGTTTGGTTTTTCAACAAAAAATACGAACTTTTTGACAACCCGCCTAATAAATTCACAAACTTATTTTACCAAAAGTATTTTATTATCTTAATTAAATTCTAATTAAGACTAAAGGACCTAATAGGTAGGCTTATTAGGTCTAAGCCTTAGGAGGGATTTAATTAGTATATAATACATGTTAATCACCCCAAACCCTACACAATCACACACCACTTTCAAAACTCCTTTCCACCTATTCACGGCACACACCACACCTTGGAATTGAAGGAAAAGCTTGTGAGGTTTTGAAGAAAAAATTCAACTTAGGCTCCTACGTCAAAGCTCTTCGTATCGCCATCGAATTTTCGTGCGTAAATTACGCAAAGGCACGCCATACATCTCCTTTTTTCATCTATCACATCGTACTATCGTTTTTAATTACATTGTATGAAAACATGGTGTTCTTATTATGATTTTCGGATTTTTGCATACACATGAGTCAAACTAATGGTTTTATGTTCCAAATCATGTTCTATATGTATCAAGGGGCTTCCATGATGTTAGGAGATGAACAAGAGATGTTTCTTCATGATTTTAGTGGCTCTAAGACATCACTATACACGCTGCACCACAATCAAACCAAGTTGGTGTTCGGTTTTCTGTCATGGGATTTGGGGTGATCGGGTTTCTAGTTTAAGGGGCTAGGCGGGTCTTAACTTGAGTCAGGGCTTAGCCAGGGTCTATGATGGGTAAAGAGTAGAGTCCTAGCCATGCTAGGACTCGAGTTAAGGGCTGGGGAAGGAGTCCTAGCCATGCTAGGACTCCCACCCGAGAGTACGCAAGGGGCTGCGCATGAGTGCAGCAGCGCGCAAGGCAAGGGGCTCGGCCTGGTTGGCTTCAGACTGGGCTAGGGCGACTCACTAAGGTCCTAGGTTGGTGCACGGCATGCTGGTTCATGGGTTGGGTTAATGGCTAGAGTCCTAGGCACCAAAAAGAAGGGTTCATCCACCATAGTAGTTCTCGGCCAGCATAAGGTTGGCGTTGGGGGCTTCGTTTTCTTGGTTTGGTCTGGTTCTTAGGGGTTCCAAGGGTCCAGTAGGGTGCACTAAGGGGTTGGTCGGGGTTTGGTTTGGCATGGGTCGAGGGTGGCTCGACAAAATCGAGACATGGCTCGGGTGGGACTTTTATGGGTCATATTATGGTTTTTAAAGCTAAAATAAATCGAAACACGGCTCACGGGGGTCGAGTCGTGGTTCACAAGGGCTAAAATAATATAAAAAGACTAAGTTTTGAATTCAAAAATTTTATATTAAAGTTTGGGATTTTTCGGGATTAAAACGCCTTCAAAATGACTAATTACGAATTAATTAAAAAGCCTATTTTTTAAACTAAATAAAATTATAGGAATTTTAATTTAAGCTTAAATAATTAATTGAGACATGTTATAGGCAATGAAACTAAGAAAAAGTCAAAAACGTAAAATGACACGTCGAGGGGTAAAACTGTCTTTTTACACCTAAAAATTAGTAAGGTTCATGGCAGTGCTCTAAATGCTGTTTTTATGATATTATGAGTATTTTTAAATGTTTAGGAAATTTTACGTGATTAAATTATGATTTTTAAATGTCTATTGGATTTTTATGATTTAATATGAGCATTTAAAAAACATGTTGTATGATTGGTTTCAAAAACAAAAAAATGATATGTTATGCATGATTTTATAAAGTGATGAGAATGTAAAACGTTGAAGGAAGTGAAATAATTGTGACTATTGAGGTTATGAGGATTTTAGATAAGAATGGGAATATCGTGAGGTAAAAGACCCCAGAGGGAGCCCATTTATGAGAAAAGGCCCCAGAGGGAGCCCGACGATCGTATTTCCATTCGAATGAGGATAGGCCAGGGCCCAATTGACCGGTGAGAGTGTTGCTAGTGTCCCCCGCCGTCCAGTACTGCGGTTTCATGTAGATGGATCCATCGACTTTTTGAGGTTTGAAGAAAGTCACAATTAACGATCTGAATTTAATAAAGGAAAAGAAAAATGTTTATGATCATGATAAAAAGATTTATGTCATGTTTTGTTGAGGAAAAAGGAAAAGGTTAATGTTTATGTTTGCATGTCATGAAAATGTTAATTTTACGTAAAAGTATTTTCACTGTTGCTTGTGATTTTTATACGTATTATTTGTTATAAAGATTATGGTGTGTTGAGTCTAGACTCACTAGGTGTGATGAATGCAGGTGAGTTTGATGGAGGTCTTGATGGTTGACCTGACTGGACTGAAGGTGCACACAACCCGAGGACCATCGCTTCTACTTCTTCGACAATTATGATTTATGAATACGATTTACGTTAAAAGATTTTAAGTCTATTTATTCATGCTTTGAGGGATTTTTGAGAGGTTTAGTATGAGATATACATTTCAAATTTATTTCTTTTTAGGTTTGGTAAACATTCGAAGATTTCTTTTTTTATGATTGTTTCACTTGATTTTAAATACTAGTTGGTGGATGTTTTATTTTGAAATGGGCAAAATATTTTAATAAAATATTTTCATGTAGTATGGGTGAGGCCGAATTAATCTAAGTTAAAAAAAATATAAAAAAATTTAGTACTTTTTTAGCAATAAAATGGGCAGACGTTTCAGTTGGTATCAGAGCAAAGGTCCTGTAAAGAGTTGTACCACCATCAGCGCCAGAAAGATCAGTCGTCAAGCCTCAAATTTGTAAATTTTTACATGCTTTACATGAATTTTATATTATACTCGGTATGGATTGGCTATAAGCGAATGGAGCTTCGATTGATTTTCGTCAGATATCAGTGTCTATTAGGCCACCTAGTGGTAAATCTTTTGTCTTTGAGGCGGCAAGGAAAAAAAAATGCCGCACATTATCTCTTGTCCATGTGCGAGGAAGCTTATTAAACGAGGATGCCAAGCTTTTCTAGCATGTGTCACGACCACACATGATCCTATCAGTTAGAGATTGGAGGATGTTGATATTGTAAGAGATTTTCCTAGCGTCTTTCCCGAGGACGTATCTGGTATTCCACCTGATCGTGAAGTGGAATTCTCTATTGATCTTATGCCGGGCGCTGTTCCTATATCTAAAGCGCCTTATCGTCTAGCACCTGCTGAAATGAAAGAACTAAAAGATCAAATCCAAGAATTGCTAGTCAAGGGTTTTATTCGCCCTAGTTATTTTCCATGGGGTGCACCGGTTTTATTTGTGAAGAAGAAAGATGGTAGTATGCGTCTTTGCATTGATTATCGAGAGCTTAATAGGGTCACTATCAAAAACAAGTATCCACTGCCAAGAATTGAAGATTTATTTGACCAGTTGCAAGGAGCATCGATATTTGCTAAGATTGATCTGCGATCTGGATACCATCAATTGAAAGTAAAAGAGTCAGATGTTCACAAGACAGCATTTCGCACGATATATGGGCACTATGAGTTTATGGTCATGCCATTTGGGTTGACCAATGCGCCAGCGATCTTCATGGATATCATGAATCGTGTATTTCAGCCGTATCTGGATCAATTTATTATAGTCTTCATCGATGATATCTTAATCTATTCCAAGAGCAGAGAGGAGCATAGTCGTCATCTGAGGATAGCACTGCAAGTATTGCAAGACAGGAAGCTATATGCAAAATTCAGCAATTGCGAGTTTTGGCTTGATAGAGTGGCATTCTTAGGCCACATCATTTCTAGTGATGGCGTTGAAGTTGATACGAGTAAAGTGGAGGCAATGAAAGAGTGGCCAGTACCAAGAGTGTTACCGAGATTCGCAGTTTCTTGGGAATAGCTGGCTATTATTGCAAGTTTATTCAGGGGTTTTCATCTATAGTGGTACCTATGACCGCCTTGACAAAGAAAAATGCAAAGTTTGTTTGGGGACCCAAGTGTCAAGATAGTTTCGACAAGTTGAAGCAAGCCTTGATTTCAGCGTAAGTGTTATCTATGTCATCGGGGAAAGGGTAGTATGTTCTTTATACCGACGCTTCTCAACTTGGTTTGGGCGCAGTTCTGATGTAAAATGACCGAGTTACAGATTATGCGTCGAGATAGTTGAAAATTCACAAGAAGAACTACCCTACTCATGATCTTGTGCTTGCAGCAGTAGTTTTTGCACTAAAGATTTTGAGACACTACCTTTATGGGGAGAAGTGCAAAATATTCACCGACCATAAAAGTTTGAAATATTTTTTCACCCAAAAGGATTTGAATATGAGACAGCGCAGATGGCTTGAATTAGTAAAGGATTATGATTGTGACATTAGCTACCATCCGGGAAAAGCTAATGTAGTGGTAGACGCAGTGAGCAGGAAAGCGGCAGTTATCACTCAATTATCACTCCAAAGACCGTTGCAGTCCGAGATACTGCGGTTTGAGCTTACATTTTATGCTAGGGGCGAGACCCCTAATCTTGCCAAACTATCAGTACAGTCAACTTTGAGAAAGAGGATTCGTGATGGGCAGTCTTCTGATGAGCAGTTACAAAAGTGGAGAGCTAGAGATGAAGTCAAGGGTCGGAAATTATATTCAGAGGTGGATGGTATAGTTCGTTATCGAGATCCGTTATGGGTCCCTAGTGACCATTCCTTGAGAGATCTTATTATGAAGGAAGCTTATGACTCACCTTACTCCATCCATCCGGGAAGTACGAAGATGTACAAAGATTTTCAGTTGTTATATTGGTGGCCAGGCATGAAGAGAGATATTTTGAGATTTGTATCCGAGTGTTTAACTTGTCAGCAAGTTAAAGAAGAGCATCAAAGACCAGCAGGGGAAGTTGAAGCCACTCCCTATTCCGGAGTGAAAATGAGAAAATATCACTATGGACTTTGTTGTGGGATTGCTAAAGACTGTTAAGAGATAAAATGCCATATGGGTGATAGTGGATCGTCTTACAAAATCAGCACATTTTCTACCTATTAAGACGACATTCACCATGATTCAGTATGCAGAGTTATATATTCGGGAGATAGTTCATCCGCATGGGATTCGAGTGTCTATTGTTTCTGACAGAGATCCGAGATTTACGTCATCTTTTTGGAAGAGTCTGCATGCATCGATGGGGACCAAGTTATTATTCAGTACAATATTCCATTCTCAAACCGATGGTCAGTCTGAAAGAGTTATACAAAATTTGAAAGATCTACTGCGAGCATGTTTTATTGATTTTCAAGGCAGTTGGGAACCAAAATTACCTCTAGTGGACTTCACCTACAATAATAGCTATCAATCATCTATCGGGATGGCTCCTTTTGAGGCACTTTTGGAAGGAAATGTAGATCTCTTATTCATTGGGACGAGGTTGGTGAGAGAAGAGAGATTGGTCCGGATGTGATTGAAGAGACTGCCGAGCTTGTAGTCAAAATTCATGAGAGAATGAAGACTGCACAAAGCCGACAAAAGAGTTATGCGGACAAGAGACAAAGGGACTTAGAGTTTGCAGTGGACGACTATGTATTTGTAAAAATAGCACCTATGAAGGGTGTTATGCGCTTTGGCAACAAAGATAAGCTTAGTCCACGATTTATTGGTCTGTTTGAGATTTTGGAGAGGATTGGGACACTAGCTTACAGAGTGGCATTGCCACCAACGCTTTCAGGAGTTCACAATGTGTTCTATATTTTGATGCTGCAGAAGTACATGTCAAATCCATCACATGTACTAAATTATGAACCTCTTCAATTAACTCCAAATATGACATACGAAGAAAGACCTGTCCAAATTTTGGCAAGACAAGAAAGAAAATTGCGAAACAAAGTCATTCCAATGGTCAAGGTCAAGTGGCTGAATCACTCAGAAGAGGAAGCTACTTGGGAAATTGAGAGGGACTTGAAGAGTCGCTATCCAGAGTTATTCGGTAAGTTCTAATTTCGAGGACGAAATTTTTTTTAAGGGGGAGAGGAATAGTAATGTCCAAAATTAAAACGACGTAATCCAACTGCATGCAAATCTAGGAAACAAGAAAAATGGCTAATTAATTGATTTTAATTGCTTAATTAATTATGTGACATATATGCTTATATGTTAAATAGGATTTTGCTTTCATAATATATAAAACTGTATTTTTAAGGATTATTCAATTTGCGATCGAGGAACAAAGACCGAGGGCTGAAAAACGTAAAATGTTTTTATTAAATAATTATTTTTAATTGTTTGAAATATGGTTGATGGTTTTTCATATTTTTGAAAATAAGGGGGTTTTTGACGTGATTTTATACGCCGTGACGTAACTTTATCGGTGTTGGTTTTTCAACAAAAAAATACGAACTTTTTGGCAACCCGGCTAATAAATTCACAAATTTATTTTACCAAAATTATTTTAATATCTTAATTAAATTCTAATTAAGACTAATGGGCATAATAGGTAGGCTTATTAGGCCTAAGCCTTAGTAGGGATTTAATTAGTATATAATACATGTTAATCACCCAAAACCCTACACACAATCACACGCCACTTTCAAAACTCCTTTCCACCTATTCACGGCACACACCACACGTTGGAATAGAAGGAAAAGATTGTGAGGTTTTGAAGAAAAAATTTAACCTAGGCTCCTATGTCAAAGTTTTTCGTATCGCCATTGAATTTTCGTGCGTAAATTACGCAAAGGCGCGTCATACATCTCCTTTTTCTCATCTATCATATCGTACTATCGTTTTTAATTACGTTGTATGAAAACATGGTGTTCTTATTATGATTTTCGGATTTTTGCATACAGATGAGTCAAACTAATGGTTTTATGTTCCAAATCATGTTCTATATGTATCAAGGGGCTTCCATGATGTTAGGAGATGAACAAGAGATGTTTCTTCATGATTTTAAGGGCTCTAAGACATCAATATACACGCTGCACCACAAGTAAATCAAGCCGGTGTTCGATTTTTTTTCATGGGACTTGGGGTGATCGGGTTTCTTGTTTAAGGGAGCTGGGCGGGTCTTGGCTTGAGTCAGGTCTTAGCCAGGGTCTATGAGGGGTCAGGAGTAGAGTCCTTGCCATGCTAGGACTCGAGTTAAGGGCTGGGGAAGGAGTCCTAGCCATGCTAGGACTCCCACCCGAGAGTGCGCAAGGGGCTGCGCATGAGTGCAGCAGTTCGCAAGGCAAGGGGCTCGGCCTGGGTGGCTTCGGGCTGGGCTATGGCGACTCACTAAGGTCCTAGGTGGGTGCACGGCATGCTGGTTCATGGGTTGGGTCAATGGCTAGAGTCCTAGGCACCAAAAAGAAGGGTCCATCCACCATAGTAGTTCTCGGCCACCATATGGTTGGGGTTAGGGGCTTCGATTTCTTGGTTTGGGCTGGTTCCTAGGGGTTCCAAGGGTCTAGTAGGGTGCACTAAGGGTTTGGTCAGGGTTTGGTTTGGCATGGCTCGAGGGTGGCTCGACAAAATCGAGACATGGCTCGGGTGGGACTTTTATGGGTCATATTAGGGTTTTTAAAGCTAAAATAAATCAAAACAAGGCTCACGGGGGTCGAGTCGTGGTTCACAAGGGCTAAAATAATATAAAAAGACTAAGTTTTGAATTCAAAAATTTTATATTACAGTTTGGGATTTTTCGGGATTAAAACGCCTTCAAAACGACTAATTACGAATTAATTAAAAAGCCTAGCTTTAAAAAGCTAAATAAAATTATGAAAATTTTAATTTAAGCTTAAATAATTAATTGAGACATGTTAGAGGCAATGAAACGCCTCCAAATCATTTCACATTTCCCTATACAATCATAATTCGTAATTCAACTTTTCAGTCATAGTTTTTTAAGGTATAAGGCCCACTGTGTCATGGGGCCTTAGGTGCAAGGCGAGAACTGCGTCTTCTAGAAGAAAGACGCACCAAGGAGGAGGTTGGGCATTAATTCAGAAAAACACACTACTCCATAAAACCGAATCACACCAAAATTTTGTTATATAAACAAACAGGGAGAAGGCTGGGAATTTGCTTTCAGAAAGAGCTGAGCTGATAGTGGAGGCAGGGAATTATTCGTATTTTCTAAGAAGGATATGCTAACATTCAATCACAGGGATTCAAAAGGGTTTAGGGATGAGGTTTAATAAATCTTTGAGCTTTTCAAGTTTTATTCGCAGTGTCAAGGAGGATTGCAGAAATTTTTAGGGTTTTATCAGACGGGCCTTAGTTTTTTATTCAATATAAACAAAATGAGCTGGACTTAAGGGTTACTTTCTTAATCGTGAAAAACAGAAGTAGGCCACTGCCTTCTCTTTTCATTGCGATTTGCACCAGATAAAAAGATATGCGAGCCAAGGCATTCTTTCGGTAGGGAATGCGCCCAGATGCAATCCTGGGTGCATGGACCACGCCTGTCTTGCACCCAACACCTAGGCACACCTTTGACAACCATGTTTTCACCCCTTCTCAAAAAACAAATTATAACTTTATATTCTAATACAATGAAACTATAATTGAAATTCCAAAACACCCTCAGAAACAGTTAAAAATTCAAATAGCCCAATCCATTCTGACATGACTAGACAATAATTTCTTTCAGGGAAAAAAAATATTCGTGAAAATCCTCGATTCATATGCAAATAAAACAAAATTTATTATCTAATTTTAGTTCATAATAAAGTTATTAGCATATTGATACCTCAGGGATGAGCCCGCTACCCCTGGCCCATCCCAAGCCCAAATGGAAGACAGGTCTATCAAGGGTCCAGGTATTCTTTTATAAATACCAGATTTGAGTGTTCATTTGATTCATTAACTATATTATTTTCATCAACACCCTTAGCTGCTCCCCCCATATATCATCAGTCTCTGACTTGAGCGTCGGAGGGGCTACGCCAGGACACCCTCCTAGCCCCCTTCTAACGATCTTATTTGTGATTTCAGGCTCAGGGTAATTTCAAAATCTGCGTCTGGACTAGTGACACTTGCTGGAAGCGGACCCTAAAATTTTCCGTGAGTATCACTTAGCGCCGTCTGTGGGAATCTGTGAGTTGAGACGTAGAGATGGTAGGCAAGAGAGGGAGTAGAAGAGCTACCTCAGCATCGTCGCGTCCTCAGAGGGGACCCGAACAATCTCATGCTGAGGCAAGGCAGGAACAACCTCGTCAAGATACCAGAACTGAACAACCTCGTCAAGAGACCAGGGCCGAGCAACCTCGTCCCAATGAGAATGTGGGGAACTTGACCCTGGAGCAGCTGCGCCAATTCATCACTCGG
Source organism: Primulina tabacum (assembly GCF_025594145.1). NCBI lineage: Eukaryota > Viridiplantae > Streptophyta > Magnoliopsida > Lamiales > Gesneriaceae > Primulina > Primulina tabacum. The sequence goes on from NC_134564.1 coordinate 23,284,623, forward strand.
ACAGTGGATGAAGCTATGAAGAGGAACCAAGAATCTATGTTCGCTGAAGAGCAGGCAACTCGCCAGGAGCGAGAGGAAAATGTTGAGGGACTGCAGAGCAGGATTGAAGAGACACAGCCCCTCCCAAGCGAAGGGAATGCGGAGATGGGAGAGATGTTGAAGGAAATACGGATGCTGAGGCAGCAGGTGGGAAGCCGAGCACCGACTCCAAGAGGAGAAGTCCTTTCTCACTGGCCATTTTGGAAGAAGGGCTTCCTCCAAATTTCTGACAGTCGAATGTGGGAGAGTACGACGGATATGCTGATCCTGAGGAACACTTGGGGAGATTTGAGGATGCGGCTCTGTTGCATCAATATTCGGATGGAGTCCGGTGCAGGGTGTTTCTGGGCACGTTGGTGAGGTCAGCCCAGCAATGGTTTAACACCCTGCGGCCCAACTCCATACAGTCATTCGAGGAATTTTCTACGGCTTTCTTGCACCAGTTCGCCAGCAGCAAGAGACATCAGAAAAATTATTTGAGCCTGTTCGTGATGAAACAGTAAGAGGCTGAAACTTTGCGAGAATTTGTCCAGCATTTCAACAGTGTGGAACTGGATATACCAGCGACTACCCTCGACATAATGATAAGTGCTTTTACCCAAGGGCTGAGGGAAGGAGAATTTTTCAAGTCACTAGTCAAGAAACCTCCGTCGAGCTATGATGATCTGTTAGCTCGGGCGGAAAAATATGTGAATCTAGAGGATTCCCAGCAAAACAAGAGGATGGAGCAGCGGCCTGGGGCAGGAAGAGTTGAGGGAGTAGAGAGAGGAGGAAGGAAGAGTGGTGCAGGTGAAAAAGAGGAGGATAAAACTAGAGGTAGAGGACAATTCTCCTAACATGTTCCTCTGAATAGGAATCGTGATAAAGTAATGGAGGTGAGGGAGCCGAAGAGAAGGTGGGAGAAGTCACAGAGAGCAGAGGGCGGAGTTAGGATGCCTTCGGTGGACAGACGAGAGGGATCCTCATCCGGGGATTGACCAAAACCTCGCCCGTCTCCTAGGCGAGGTCGAGGTCCTCCTTGGATCAACCAGAGGGTCGGAGAGCTGAGAAGAGAAGGGCGGGGTCAGGATGTTCCTCAGGAACCTGTCGAGCCGAGGAGGAGATCAGACAAAGATAACCACCCCACGAGAGGAATGATTCACATGATCTCGGGGGGTGCTACTGATGGAGATTCTGGGCGAGCCCGGAAAGCGCACGGGAGGAGGTTGGAGAATTTTGAGATATCCAGGGGTGCAGACTTACCCCAGAATCCTGTCATCAGCTTTGTGCCGAAAGACCTTCGAGGCATCGTGGCTCCTCATAACGATGCCTTGGTGGTGACGGCCACCATTGCCAACTATGATGTGGCAAGGATCTTCATTGATAATGGGAGCTTTGTAAATATATTGTTTAAGAGCACGTTGGATCAGATGAAGGTGGAAGGATTCGAGTTTGATCCAGTCTCCCCTCATCTATATGGGTCCGCGGGCCATGTCATTCCGCCGCTGGGTCAGATTACTCTTCCCCTATCCTTGGGACGTGACTCTCGGCAGGGTAACAAAGATGATAACATTTATCGTGGTGGATACCCCCTCATCATATAATGGAATCCTGGGACGGCCAGCCTTAAAGAATTTCAGAGCCGTAGCTTCCATGTATTATCAGAAGTTGAATTTTCCTGTGGGGAAGAAGGTGGGAGTCTTGTGTTGAGACCAGAAAGTTGCGCGACGATGTTATGAAGGAATAGTGAAAGAAGAGGGGAAGAGGGCGCGTGTGGAGGTCAATATGATTAGAAGGGGGCGAAGCGGGTTGCCCGTGGTAAGGAAGGAGGTTCAAGAAGTGATGGATGAAGAACCGGAGGTCATAGCACTGGGACCCGAGAAGAAGATGCTCAGAACAGCCCTCGACCTTGACCCAAGGGTTAGGGAGGAACTCATTACTTGCTTACAGACCAATCTCAGCGTGTTCGCTTGGTCAGCTCAAGAGCTCACCGGGATGACCCCGGGTGTGGCGGAGCATCGGTTGAACATCTTGCCGAATGCTCGCCATGTAAAGCCGAAAAAGAGACATTTCGGGCCCGAGAAGGATAGAGTTATAAAGAAAGAGGTGGGAGAGTTGCTCAATGCTGGGCACATTCGAGAGGTACAATTTCCTACTTGGCTCTCGAATGTCGTCCTTGTTCCGAAGAGTTCAGGGAAATAGACTATGTGTGTGGACTTCAGAGATCTCAACAAGGCATGTCCTAAAGATTGTTATCCTTTGCTCCAGATAGATCAGTTGGTGGACTCCGCAGCTGGGCATCAATATCTGTGCATGCTGGACGCTTATCAAGGGTACCACCAAATCCCCTTGGCTGTGGAGGACCAAGATAAAGTGAGTTTCATCACCTCTGAAGGAACTTTCTGCTACGTGGTCATGTCCTTCAGACTCAAAAATGTCGGAGCCACGTATCAAAGACTAATGGATAGGGTATTTTATGAGCAGGTGGGAAAGAATGTCGAAGTGTATGTGGACGACATCATGGTAAAGTCTAAGGATTCAACTCAGCTCATACCTGACTTAGTGAAGACCTTTTCCACCCTCAGGTCCTATGGGCTGAAGTTGAACCCTCAAAAGTGTATCTTTGGGGTGAGGAGTGGGAAGTTTCTGGGTTATATGGTGACAGAGAGGGGGATTGAGGCTAACCCCGAGAAGGTTCAAGCTATTCAAGACATGGTTTCTCCCCGGGGACCGAATGATGTGCAGAAGTTGACAGGGAGAATCGCACCACTGGTGAGGTTTATCTCGAGGTCTGCTTACAGAAGCTTACCGTTCTTCTGGAATTTGCGGAAGGCGAAAAAATTTGAATGGGATCCAGCCTGCGAGAAAGTTTTTGGAGAGTTGAAAAAGTACCTTGCTGAGCTGCCTGTCCTGGCAAAACCGGCAGCAGGTGAGCCTTTGTGGGTATATTTATCTGCCACCGAGGAAGCTTTGAGTTCGGTCCTTGTCAAGCTGGAGGGGTCAAGTCAACAGCCAGTCTATTATGTTTCACATGTACTCAAGGGGGCGGAGATAAGGTACTCAGGGTTGGAAAATTTGCTTTAGCCTTAGTGATGACTGTGAGACGTTTGAGACCCTACTTCCTATCTCATCCAATTGTGGTGCTCACCAACAGTCCATTGGGAAAGATCCTAACTCATTCAGATATGTCTGGCCGTTTGGTAAAATGGACTACTGAGCTGGGAGAGTATGACATCCAATATGAGCCAAGAACAGCTATCAAAACACAAACCTTAGCCGATTTTCTGGCTGAGACCATGCATCAGGAGAATGAAGACCCTTGGAAGGTGTATGTGGATGGTTCCTCGTCGAAGGATGGAAGTGGGGTGGGGGTAGTACTGATTTCACCAGCTGGGGAGGAAGTAAAGTTAGCTGTAAGGTTGGACTTTCGAGCATCCAACAATGAGGCAAAATACGAGGCTGTGTTGGTAGGACTTCGAGCAGCCAGAAACGTGGGAGCTACCCGGGTACTTATTTTTTCGGACTCACAGCTGGTAGCACAACAGATGAAGGGAATGTATGATGTGAAAGATGAAAAACTTATTGAGTATGCTCAAGAAGTGGACAGAGTCAGAGAGAAATTCACAGAGATTACATTTGAACAGATTCCCAAGAAAGAAAATGAAAAGGCGGATACTCTAACCAAAATGGCTGAAACAATGGGGAGTTGGAAAACTAGAGATGTGGTATTTCAGGTCGAACTCACACCTCACACGCGTTCGCGCGCAGTTGAACAGGAGGAGGAAGATTGGAGGACTGACATAATTAACTACCTGAAAGAGGGAAAGCTTCCTGATAAACCTCGCGAAGCTCGTAAGTTGAAGACAAAATGTTTGCGTTATGTGATGGTTGGAGAAGTGTTTTATAGAAAATCTTTCGCAGGGCCGCTTCTTCGATGCTTGAGTTATCAAGAGACTGATTATGTACTCCGAGAAGTTTATGAGAGGTGCTGTGGAAATCACCTGGGGACTTATGCGTTGGCAAGGAAGGTGCTGCTAGCCGGTTATTGTTGGCCCTCAGTGCTGCATGATGCTCAAGAGTTATTGATTTCTTGTGATAGTTGTCAACGTCAAGCCCGGTTGCATCACCGACCGACCGCGATGATGAAGGCTATCACGGCCGCCTGTCTTTTTGACCAATGGGGAATGGATATTGTGGGGCCTTTTCCTATAACTCCTGCTTAGAAGAAGTTCTTATTGGTGGCAGTTGATTACTTCTCGAAATGGGTGGAAATAGAGCCTTTGGCCAGAATCACTGAGAATGACGTCATGAAATTCTTGTGAAAGAATATAGTGTGCAGATATGGGGTGCCTAGAAGATTGATATCTGATAATGGAAGACAATTCCAAGGGGCTAAGGTCCAAGCTTGGTTTAAAGAGATGAAGATCCAACAAGTCTTTACATCTGTAGCTTACCCGCAGAGTAATGGGCAGGTAGAGGTGACTAATCGGACGCTGGTGTAGGGTTTGAAAGTTCGACTTGGCAATGCTAAGGGAAATTGGGTGGATGAGCTACCAAGTGTCTTATGGGCATACCGAACCACTCCAAGAGAAGGAACCAAAGAAACTCCTTTCAGTTTGATCTATGGTAATGAGGCAGTGCTTCCGACTGAGATTGGGTTGGAATCAGAAAAGGTACTATTTATGACGAGGACAATGGTGCGAGACGCGCCACTGACCTTGATCTTCTGGAAGAAAAGAGAGAGGCTGCCAGCATTCACATGAAAGCTTATAAGAACCGTATTGCATAGTCTTATAATCAGAGGGTCATTCAGAGAAACTTCCAGGCATGTGACTTGGTCCTGAGGAAGGTGCAAGAAGAGCAGAGAGGAAAGTTGGACCCAAAGTGGGAGGGTCCCTGCAAAGTTATCGAAAGGCTGAGCTCTGGAGCCTATTACTTGGAGAATGTGCAAGGCAAGGCTTTGAAGAGGCCTTGGAACGCTTATCACCTTAGGAAATATTATTCTTGATTCTCTCGTTGATGTATTTTATCTTATGAATTTTTTCGTACGTAATCCGTTGGAATTCAATAAAATCAAGTTCTTCTTTTCAGTTCATGAATGTTGTTGTATTGTGAAGGTGATAAAAATGAAAATTTTATTTTCCTACTAAGGCATCGCCAAGTAGAGAAGCAGCGTGCAGGAGAAAAATGAAATTTTTTTTTCCTACTAAGGCATCGCCTAGTAGAGGAGCAGCGTGCAGGAGAAAAATTTTATTTTTCCACTTAGGCTGTGCCTAGTAGAGGAGCAGAGTTGGGGCGGGGAGAAATTTTATTTTCCTACTTAGGCGATGCCTTGTAGAGGAGCCGAGTGGGGAAGAAGAGAAAAAATTTTATTTTCCTACTTAGGCTATGCCTAGTAGAGGAACAGAGTTAGGGCAGGGAGAAATTTTATTTTCCAACTTAGGCGGTGTCTAACAGAGGAGCAGAGTTGAGAAGAAGAGAAAAAAAATTTATTTTCCTACTTAGGCTATGCCTAGTAGAGGAGCAGAGTTGAGAAGAAGAGAAAAAAAATTATTTTCCTACTTAGGCGGTGCTTAGTAGAGGAGCAGAGTTGAGAAGAAGATAAAAAATTTATTTTCCTTCTAAGGCATCGCCTAGTAGAGGAGTTAGAGAACGAGGGTGATGAATTTTTATTTTCCTGCTAGCGCATCGCCTAGCAGAGGAATTACAGAGCTAGGGCGTTGAATATTTATTTTCATGCTGAGGCACCGCCTAGCAGAGGGGTTCGCATTCTTACGATTTTATTCACCCTAGTTGTTTAGAAAGCATCAAAGATGAATTAAGATGAAGCAGTGAATGCAAACTCAAGATACTCAATATAGCAGAAAACGAGTTCGTACGTACCAAAAATGCGCAAAAGGAGAGATATAAACGTCATAAAATCCATAGTCGCATAATAATATGAAAAGTAAAGCAGTCCAGAAAATAACAGAGTATGGCCTGAAGGCGTACAATGTCTGCGTAAATGAAAAATAACATAAGTAAAGGAGCTCGGTCTAGGAATCGAGGGGGATGCTCGCTATGAAACTCTCAATATCGATGAAGTCAGTAAGGGCGCCTGGCGGGGGATAGCCCTGAGCCTTGAAGAGGCCGAATACAGCCTCGAAAATCACCTCAAGAAAATGATCAGCTTTAGGGGCGTAGATATTGTTGAACTCCTCAGACTTGAGGAATTCTTCCTAGAATGCAGAGGCTTCGGAAGCATGTTGCGCCTTGGCGTCCTTGAGGTCCTTACGGGTTTGTGCTGCTTCAGCTCGAGCATTCTTTAACTCTTCCTTCAGCCTCTAGTTCTCCTTCGCGTGGTCCTCTGTCCGCCGCTAATTCTCCTTTTTCTCCTTCAGAAGCTCGTCACTTCGAGCTTGGAGCTCCTTAGCATGCGTCACTTTCATCTCGTCGATACTAACCTGAAGCTGTTCGCGAAGAGCCTTGCCCTCGCGTAAGTCTTGGCAGGCAGTAGATCGAGTGGCGTTAGCACGCTCAACCAACTCCCCTATGTACATCATGCCCTGAATAAGTAGACAAGAGTGAAAAGATGACAAGAAAATCATACATGTATTGAACATCAATCTAGAGACTAGAAGGAGAAATATACCTCAGTGATACTGCTGCATGTCTGACGAGTGAGTTCCGACCACCCCAGTGAATTCATGAACACTGCATCCGCGTCAGAAGGAAGCTGGTACATTATCTTGTGAGCCATATGAGTAGGACCCCGCCCCACGATGGCCGAATCCGGGGTGTATAAAGGATGTACCCCCGATTCAGGGGGAGGCCCCTCATCTAACCCGGACCCTTCTGGAGAAGAGACCGATATGACTGAGATCTCAGAAATCTTGCGCTTACCATGCAGTGGGACCGACGGGCTTGGATAAGTGGACGCCTTCTTCTTACCGGACTGGAGGAGGTGGAGAGGAGGCTCGCTTTGGGGCAGAGGAGGATGAGCTTGCCTTCTTCTTCGCAGCAGTTGGGAATCTAGCAGGTCTCTTCACAGTATTGGAGCAAGAACTTGTCTTCTTCTTCTCAGTAGCATTACAATCTCCCTTTGTGCCCGTCGTGACTACTGGAACTACTGGCTTCTGTGGGCAGAAGAGGAACTCCCAACTTTCTTTTTCGCAATCTCGCGAAGCAATGCGTCATTCATGATTCTAAAACCTGCAAACAAAAACAGTGAACCGAATGAGAATATCGTCAAAGAACACAATAAGCAAAAGAGAGACAGAAAGGGTGAAGAGATGAGAATATCTACCGGCGTCCTCCTTCAGTTTAATTTTCGCGGGACTTAACCCAGCATGGCACATGAGATCTTTAGATAGAAGTTGGGGAATGCTAAAGCATCGATCTTCTAGTAACTCATTATCTCCAGATACTCCTTATCCTTCTTATAACCCTTGGAAAGTTCAGGCTTGGTGAAAGTGGGTTACCAATCGGTATAACAAGTCAATTCTTCGGGTGGCTGGATAAAGAAGAAGTATTTTTTCCAGTCCTTAACATGACTAGGAGCCCCCTGGAAAAGCTTATGGCTAGACCGAGAAGTCACATAAAATGGTCCTTCTTTTGATCTGGATAGAACTAAGAAGTAGGAGAAAGTGGTGCAATTCAAAGGGAGGTCTAGGGCCCAAAATAGCACAACAAAACATCTTATCAAGCGGAGAGCGTTGGGAGTGAGCAGACCTAGGTGCACCTGATAGTACTTGCTCAATTCTTGGAAGAAATCACACAAGGGAAAATGAAGACCGGCATCAAGGTGGTGCTGAAAGAAGGTGTAGCAGCCATTGGGAGCTAGATAGGGTCGGTCCTTAGAGGTAGGAATGATGATCTGATGGGAGGGAGGAATGTGCCACAAATTCCTAAGTTTTGACTCGCTACCAGGAGAGATGTGGGATGACAAATGAACGTACCATAAGTTATCTGCTTAAGATATGTTCATTTATTGGGTCACGTGACGAACTTCCTTACCAGGACGACTGTGGGTGGCGACTTCCTCCTCGTGGGAATCAAGGGTAAAGTCAGGATCAACTAGGTAAATCCTACTTTGGCTAGACTCACTAGATTCACTAGACCCGCTAGACCTCTCGGAACCACTCGACGAACTGGACTCAGAATCAGAGGAAGACATGATTTCAAAGACAACGTAAAAGATAAGGGATAAAACTGACCCGGGTAAAATGTCAAAAAATACGCAAGGAATGAAGTCAAGAGAACGAACAGGTGGTCGACCGAGCGCTCGAGCTCGAAGGGTGAGTATACTACGGCTGGATGTTGTGGCTAGGGCATTCGGCATGCTGTGGGCGAGGCGAGTGCTCGGTACGGCAGGGGGCGAGGGCACAGGCGCGCGCGGAGGCTGACGAGCACGGGGTCGGGCGAGCGGGGCGCTCGGGATGCTCGGACGAGCACGGGCTCTCGGGCGAGCGTGGTGAGCGGGGTGTTGGGCTGTGGCTCGGGGCGTACTCGGTGGTGCAAGGGGCGAGCTGGCGTGCCGGGCGAGTTTGGGGCGATGCAAGGGGCGAGCTAGCGTGCCGGGCGAGCTTGGGGCGAGCATGCGCTCGGAGAGGCGCGCAAGGCGAGAGGTGCGCCTGGGCAAGGCGAGCCTGCGCTCGGCGAGGCGCACAGGGCGAGAGATGCGCCTGGGCGAGTAGGGCGCTCGGGCGGTGAGAGGGGCGAGCTGACATGCCGGGCGAGATTGGGGCAACGGTGATGGCGGGGCTGGGCAAGCGTGCGCAGGGCAGGAGGGCGAGGTGGATAAGCGCGCAGGGAGGCGGCTTGGCTGGACAGGGACTCGGATGGAGCACTCGTGGTGCGGCGGCTGGGCGGGGGGTAGGAGGCGAGGTGAGAGGCAGGGCGTGAGGAGGTCTTGCGCGCGCGGTGCTGGCGCGGCGAGCAAGGCAGTGGCTGGGCGAGAGTGAGGCGGTGGCTAGGGTGTGGACGATGGTGACGGTGAGGTGATGATGAAGCTGCATTAGGTTTAACACGCAGATGAGAGGTAGATGGGAGAGAGCTGGTGAATGAATTGCAGAGGAATTATTTATGGGAGAAGTGAGAATGAATTAAAAAGGTGACCCCTATTTATAGGGGAGGTCCAATCAAATCTTTCCTTTCAGAGCAGGATTGCGATTTGATTTGTTTTCTAATTTTTGGAGACTAACGAATGGCTGGAAGAAATTGCACAACTCGCACCCGGTAACCCGAGGACAACACAACTAATCGAACTTCGAACCTGCGATTCAGTTCGACTCGGGAGGGGGAGACTGGTGATATCCTAGGGATGGGCCCGCTACCCCTGGCCCATCCCAAGCCCAAATGGAAGACAGGCCCATCAAGGGTCCAGGTATTCTCCTATAAATACCATGTTTGAGTGTTCATTTGATTAATTCACTATATTATTTTCAGCAGTACCCTTAGCTGCTCCCCTCATATATTATCAGTCTCTGACTTGAGCGTCAGAGGGGCTACGCCAGGACACCTTCCTGGCCCCCTTCTAACGATCTTATTTGTGATTTCAGGCTCAGGATAATTTCAAAATCTGCGTCTGGACTAATGACACTTGCTGGAAGCGTACCCTAAAATTTTCTGTGAGTATCACATATAAAACTATATTCCTCAATGGGCGCCAATTACACTTTATACTTTTTAGGCTAACAATCAAGAAGTCACATCGTTTTATCTGAGGTAAAATTCCTCAATATGATTCCACAATCAACGAGGTTTTATTTTTCATACAAAAAAATCTAAATACTTGAGCATGCTTAAAGCAAGCATAAATTTCAACATGAAGAAGTAATATAAGTTGAAAAAAAAGTTAATGAAATAAAAATACAATTTTTTTAAATGAATTTTAAAAAATAAAGTGGACCAAAGAAGAAACGTCAAGAACTATGCATATGCAGGAGATTGAAAGAGAATTTTATACGTAATCACATACTTTTCTTGTAACGTCTCGAAATTTTGAAAGTCCACGTAGACCACATACATGCAAGTTATCAATTTCTTGTGTATTTTAATTAAATTGTTTTAATGCATTAAATACATGATTTTAACATGAATATATATTTAATTTCATGATTTTTTTAAAAAATATTTCATATATTAGGGTTTTAAGTTGCATTTCGCGCTCGAACAATGAACAGAGACCAGGAATAAATAAGAAATATATTTTTATTGAATGATTAATTTTAATTAATTAATATGAAGTGTTTTTAAGTGTGTTTTTCGAAAAATGGGCCTTGAGGGTATTTTTACTCGCCGGGTCGTATTTTTAACTGGTACGCAATTTTTTGCGAATCGGAAAACTTTTAAGGACTCAGGCAATATTTTCAAAAACGTACCTAAACGAAATATTTTTTGGGACGATTTTTGGTCTTGATGGGTTTATTTTTATGCTTATTGAGCTCAAAACCCTTTTTATCCCTTAATTTTCATGTTAAGGCTCATTATTGCTTAATTAAACTATTTGAAAACCACATTAAACAAATCCTAAACCTAACCCCTCATAACAGCCGCCCCTACCCTCCCCACAACAGCATTCTCATGTTAAACAGTAGCAACCAGCAGCCACTCTCGATTTTTCCATGGTTCTTCAAGAATGTTTCTTCCCCACCTCTCCGGTTCGCATTCCGTGCGTAGATCTTCAAGTTTTCGAGCGTATAAACGCAAAGACATGCTTTGTATCATTATTTTCTCATCATTCATGTTGTATATATGCTAATGTGTGTGCCTTGTATGTAGATTTCATAGATCTAGCATGATAAAAATGTTGTTGCTTCGGTTGCTCATGAAAACACATGTTCTTCATCATAACTCACATTTTCTTGCATTATTGTGTAAGGGGGCTGCTGATCTTCATGCTAGGGGCTGTACACGTCGAGTAAAATGATGTCAAGATGCTAGAGCCAAGGTTTAGTCGGGATATGTTGAGGGCCGTTTGGTACTAGGTGTTCGGTTGATCGGATTTGGCTAGATCGAGAGTTTTGGCTGTGTAGCCTTGCATGGCTCGATCTCAGCTGAGGAGCCGACCCCCTTGGGTCCGTGACAAGGCTAGGAGAGGGCTGTGAGTGGCTGTTCATGGTCCATAGGTTGTTCGAAGGGGGTGGTGCTAAGGTGGTTCTTGATTTGGATCGGTGTATAGTATTGAGAGTCGCGCAAGTCCGTGAGTTTGGAGGGCTAAGGGCGTTGTAAAGTCGGTCTAGGAAGAGGTCCACATTCTGGTTATGGTCGAAGGAGTCGACCACTAAGTGTACGTGACCAAATGCTCATGCAAATGCAAATGCAAAAGAATAAAAACACACAAAAGCAATAAAAATTCAAATAAAGAAAAAATAAAATATAAACAAAATTAAATAGACTTGAAATTAATTTATACTTCCCCGGCAACGGCACCAAAAACTTGTTGTCACTTTGATTGTTGCACTCCCAAGAGCAGGTTGTCCACAAGTAGTATAATTCGGTGAGTCCGATATCGTATCCACAGGGAAGCTAAGGTAATTACAAGTCCACTACAATGTCTTTTTGTTTTGTTTTTGTTTTTGTTTCTTTTTAATTTTAATTGTTTGAATATTTAATGGGTAAATTTTAATTGTTCAAATTTTAATTTAAGTAGTTGAGATTAAAGGATTCACTCTTGGTATTTTAATAAAGTTAACATTAACGAACAATATTGAAATCCACTTGATAAAATTGTTCCAATATATTAAATAATCATATTTATATTATGTTATATATTATTATCTTATAAGTATATAATATATACCAAAACTTATAAATGTGGTCAAGTATTTATTGTGCTATATATATTTGTAAACACTAAATCAAGGTTCCCACTTTAAATGGTTGGTAAAACCAAACAAACATTTAAATGGTACCAATAAATTAATACTATGATATATTAATATATAATAAATCAAGGAATCCAATTTAAATGGTTGGTAAAACCAAACTAACATTTAAATGGTTCCAAGAATTTAATATTATAATATATTTATATATAATAAATCAAGGCATTCACTTTAAATGGTTGGTAATACTAAACTAACATTTAAATGGTTCCAAGAATTTAGTGTAACATATAGCAACAATAAATCAAAACTCCCACTTATAAGTAGGTTATAAAAATGCTTAAAAAAATAAATATAACATAAACAATAAATAATGATTAAATAATATAAGACATAGATTCTTACCTTTTAATAATCTTATTATCATGCCAAGAGTTTCACCTTATCATCTCAACTTTAGGAAGTTAGCTATTCATTATTCAAAGTGTAAAACTTTGAATATGAAATTAACATGTTAATTGTATTTAAATGAAGAAATAAAGAAAAAATATAGAGAGAAATATTATGAACTCAAAGGTTTGTTAATAGAATGAGGGATATCTCAATACATTACAATGCACCCCTATTTATAGCTAAATTTGGGGAGACAACCACAAATAAAATATTATTTTTTTACACATAAGTCTTCATTGGTGTTCCAAGATATTATAAAATATTACACATCACTTTTGAAAATCTTCTTCTCCGAATTTGCTTCTTCACACAAAAAGAAACATGTGGATAATTGAGTTGTCTAGTTGTGGTATTTTTTTCAGACCATTTGACCAAGTAATTTGAGAGATATGGTCAAAATACTAGAGCATGGTAAAACTGCCACTCCTTTGGTAACTTTATTTGTTGCTTAATTTGATCCCAATTGTGAGAGGATTTTTATCTCATGCTTGCCATCAATATTGTAGATATTAACATCAACTTTCTACAGGTCCAAGAATCATCTTAATCCCATTTGCAACGCCAAGTTTATTCTTGTTTTATCGAACCTGTAAAAAATAGTAAAAACTTGTAATTACACAACAACTTATATTTTATACAATTTATTATAAAACATATAATATTTAAACATTTAATAAAACAAAACTATATATTTATATTATAAAACATTTAATTAATGTACAATTTTTATGTTTATCACACCTCCCAACCAGCTTATTGCTAGTCCCTAGCAATTTAAGCGTTAATAGCGATACAAAATATATTGATTAATTTAAATAGAAATGTAATCAAAACTATCTAAGTGTTTAAATTAAATTTGAAAACTGTCAAAGTTATATCAAGATCATCATAATTATAATTTATGAAATAATTTGAGATGATCAATTCAAAGCTTATTTCAGGTAGTTAAATGTACACGGCCTTCAGAAATTCCTAATAAGAGTCTCAACTCCATATCCTCACAGGTTAATAAATGTTTCAATTTATGGCAACGATTTCTCTCATGGAGTTGGAATACAGATAAATGCTCAGAAAAATGGTTTACAGAATGCAGACAGACAAACGAGCCAAACTAATAAAAAGATAGAAAATCCATTGATTCAAAATCTAATTGTTCTTATTATATATTTTTTCCTGATATATTTTTTTTCATAACATCATGGAATCAGACTAAATTTATGCTTCTTGACCACATATTTATTTAATTTGTACAATAAATTTCTCTCTTTCTTTCTTTTTTTTTTATGAGAGATATATGGGTCGTAGCATATAACTTAAAAATTACATTAGATCTTCAATATCTTTCTTTTTGTATTTTTCTTCTTTTTTTTTCAGGAAATATCATTTTTTTTTTCAAAATAAGAACTCAAGATCTAAACAATAGATAGTCTCTCTCATGATCAATAAAGGCTCGAAAGCTGTTTTCTCAGTCCTCTCCACTCACTCACAAAATATGTGTGAGTTTAAAATTTTAGGCACTTTTATAAGGTATATCTTGGGCCATATACTTTAATACCTGATTTTATCACAATGGTTAATCACTCAAAAAGATTTCATAAATCATATTTTTATATTGATCAGAATATTAAAATTGACTTTTTTTCTTTCAAATAAAAATTTAAACATTCTTAAATAGATTAATGCATATTCTAATTTAAATTTTTCAAACATGTAATGTATGACATTTTTGCAAAAATTACTAAGATACAAACAATAAACATGATTTTATTTTAAAATAATATATTTTTTTTTATTTTTTAAAAAATTTTTAATTTTTTTTTTATAAGTTTGTTCTCCCCCCAATCAGAATATTACATTGTCCCTAATGTCAAAATAACTATTAATAAAGAGTACATAATGAAAGAGATATCACCTGAAATTTTATTGAAGATAACAAACTGAAACAAACGCAAACCAATCCACGACTTTTGAATCAATGATCCAACTTCCTTTTCTTACTGCTTGATTGCGACCAATTGATCTTTGTTATCATCGGATCAGGCTTATGAACAAAAGCTTCCAAATCATCAATTAATTGGTCGGCAGTCGAAGCACAGATGAGCATCCGTCGTGAATTTTCTGAAATGAAATTCTGTTCCACAGCTTTATCAAGAAATGTCAACAAACTGTCATAATAATTATTGATATTCAACAAGCCCACAGGTTTATTATGGATATTAAGTTGTGCCCAAGAAACGGTGTGAAAAATTTCTTCTAATGTACCAAAACCATCTGGTAATGCGATAAAAGCATCAGAATTTTCAATCATTTGAGTGATTCTTTCATACATAGAAAAAAATTTTAATTCCTCCCCAATCGTAACACCTGTAATATTTCCTTCAGCTAAAGCTGTAGGAATAATACCCAAAACCTGACTACCTCCAAGATGAGCAGATGTTGAAACAGATCACATTAACCCAATATTACCTCCCCCTTATACCAAGTGAATTTTTCTCTCAGCCAATATCTTTCCAAGATTATTCGCTGCTTCTACAAATACTTCATTTTTTTCAGGACTCGACCCACAAAATACACAAATATTTTTCAATGTTTGTGCAGAGGATCCAGCCATGTTTTTACTTTCTTTTTTTGTTTGCGAAAATAGAGAGAAAGATGAGAGATTTTATAGGGGTAATATGTTATCATGACAAAATTATGGGTCACAGCTGTAAACAGAATAAATAGTAAAAACAATAATGACACACATGCATATAAACAGTAGTATGATTGTGGCTCACAATTTTCCTCTGATTTTACGTCCAGAAACGGCTTCAACGCCTTCTATGAGTCGAGGATATGCTTCCCATCCAATTTTCTTATAAATTGGCAAACATGGTCTTTTTTAGTCGGATTCCCAAGACTATGACGCTCATCTTGGAATTGTTTCCATAAACGGAGAAGTTCAATATGCACATGTCCACTAGAATGCGTCTCAAGAGTCAATAAGATGTTATCTAAAGACTCCTTACTCAGCCCATTCTTAATGAAACCAATTTTATCTTCTCTGTTATTGGAAACACATCCCAAAGATCTGCATCGTTTGTCACAAGTCCATCTTGCACACTTATGACAAACCCCTAAACTTTTGGCCCTTCGTTTTTTTGCATAAGTGCTTTTTCCTAATCCAGACAAATACCGAATGAGCAATGATTGTGGAACTTCTCCTCCTAATTAGACCTTAGCTTCTATTACAAGACGAATATCTTCTGGAATTCCTTTTTGCATCAGCAATCTCAATCTTTCACACCTTTCTGCATAAATTTTTCTTAGAACATTTTCAGAAACAGAGGGAAAATATTTACAAATTTTTGAGAGAATTTCATCCATTTTGAAAAGAAAAGAAATGATTTTTTTTTATTTTTGTATCAGCAATTGTCGGAAACTGATTTAACCGACTATGAGAGTCACGCAGTACCGTTATCCGCCATTTAACCGGGAAAATAAAAAGATTAAGAAAACCTGAAATTAAAACAAACAAACTTAAATGCAACACCAAAAAAATAAAAAAAAAAATCAAGGATCAGAAAGGGAAATAAACTCTTCTTGAAAGATTTCATTTTCTAAAAATGGTTTAAGCCTTTGTCCATTTACTTTAAAAATATCACCATTTTTAGGATTTTCAATATCCACAGCTCCATAAGTATACACATGCTTTACAACATATGGGCCTGTCCATCTTGATCGTAATTTTCCTGGGAATATGTGAAGTCGAGAATTATAAAGCAAAACTTTTTTACCAATCTCAAAGATTTTCTAAGAATTGTTTTATCATGAAATGATTTGATTTTTGCTTTATAAATCCTTGAATTCTCATACGCGTCATTTCTGAGTTCATCAAGTTCATTAAGTTGCAATTTACGCAATTTGTTGGCATCATCCATGCTTGAATTTAAAGTTTTGATCGCCCAATAAGCTTTATGTTCCAATTCCATAGGCAAATGACAATGTTTTTCATAAACGAACCTATATGGAGACATATTCAATGATGTTTTAAAAGCTGTTCGATATGCCCAAAGTGCATCATTAAGTCGCAGAGACCAATCTTTTCTATTTGAATTAACAGTTTTTTCCAAAATTTACTTTATCTCCCTATTAGCTAATTCAACTTGTCCATTTGTTTGAGGATGATAAGGAGTAGTTACTTTATGAGTAATACCATATTTTTTCATTAATGAAGGAAATTGTTTATTAACAAAGTGAGTTCCCCCATCACTAATCATGGCTCGAGGAATTCCAAATCTGCTAAAAATATTTTCTTTTAAAAATTTGATGACGATTTTATGATCATTTGTTCGACATGGAATTGCCTCTATCCATTTGGAAACATAATCAACTGCAACTAAAATATACAAGTATCCAAACGACGGTGGAAAAGGTCCCATAAAATCTATTCCCCAACAATCAAAGATTTCAATTTCAATAATAGGATTCAAAGGCATCATGTTTTTTTTTGAAATCGCACCCAATTTTTGACAATTTTCACAGATCTTGCAGATTTCGTGGGTGTCTTTAAACAAAGTGGGCCAATAAAATCCACACTGCAAGATTTTTGCAGCTGTGTTCTTTGAAGAAAAATGTCCTCCGCATGCTTCTGAATGACAAAATTTAATGACACTACTTACCTCATTGTCGGGTATGCAACGTCGAAAAAATTGATCCGGACAATACTTGAACAGATACGGATCATCCCAATAAAAGTTTTTTACCTCATTCAAAAATTTTCTTTTATCTTGTGAACTCTATTGCGGTGGCATTTTTCCTGTCACAAGAAAATTTACTATGTTAGCAAACCAAGGTGTAGTAGTAACTTAAAATAGATGTTCATTAGGAAAATTATCGTTAATTGATGTCATTTCACAAGATGATCCTGTTACTAGTCTCGATAAATGATCGGCTACGACATTCTCGGTTCCTTTTTTATCTTTGATCACAATGTCAAATTCTTGGAGCAACAAAATCCATCGTATCAGTCGTGGCTTTGCATCCTGTTTGGTCAACAAATATCTAATAGCAGAATGATCAGTAAACACAATAGTCGTTGATCCAATCAAATAAGAATGAAATTTATCTAATGCAAATATTACAGCAAGTAGTTCTTTTTCAGTTGTGGAGTAATTCATTTGAGCATTGTTTAAAGTTCTAGTTGCATAATATATCACATAAGGCTTACTGTTTTTTCTTTGACCCAATACTGCACCGACTGTATAATCACTCGCATCGCACATGATTTCAAATGGTAAAGACCAATCAGGAGGTTGCATGATAGGAGCTGATGTTAAATGTAGAATGATTTTATCAAAAGCATTTTGACATTCTTGAGTCTACTCAAATGCAGTGTCTTTTGTTAAGATGTTACAAATGGGTTTAGAGATTAAACTAAAGTCTTTATAAACCTCCTATAAAATCCAGAATGTCCCAAAAATGAGCGAATTTCTTTAATGGTTTTTTGAGGGGGTAAATTGGCAATGACATCAACTTTTGCTTTATCAACTTCAATTCCATGAGATGACACGACATGTCCCAAAACAATTCCAGAAGTAATCATGTAATGACATTTTTTCCAATTTAAAATAAGACCTTTTTCCTCGCATCTTTTTAAAACTTTTTCCAAATTTTCAAGACAATTATCAAATGTATTCCCAAAGACAGTTAAATCATCCATGAAAATTTCCAAACAATTTTCAACCATGTCGCACAAAATGCTTAGCATACATCTTTGAAATGTTGCTGGGGCATTGCATAATCCAAATGGCATCCTTCTAAATGCAAATGTTCCAAAGGGACATGTGAATGTAGTTTTATATTGATCTTCGAGTGCAATGGGAATTTGATAATAATCTGAATATCCATCAAGAAAACAGTAGTATGGATGACCTGCTACTCTTTCTAAAATTTGATCCAAAAATGGTAATGAAAAATGATCTTTTCTAGTGGCGTCATTTAATTTTCTATAATCAATACACATCCGCCAACTAGATGGGACTCGACTTGTTAACAATTCACCTTTTTCATTTTTTATCATTGTGATGCCAGATTTTTTTGGAACTACTTGTGTTGGGCTTACCCACTTACTATCAGAAATAGGGTAGATAATCCCAACATCAAGTAGTTTGAGAACTTCAGTTTTCACAACATCTTTCATGTGTGGATTTAATCTCCTTTGTGGTTGTTGAGATGTTTTTGCATTTTCTTCTAAGTGAATTTTGTGAGTGCAAATTAGTGGATTAATGCCCTTGAGATCTTTTAGTGTCCAACCAATTGCATTTTTATGTCTTTTAAGCATATCAACTAATTTACCTTCTTGATCACTTTCTAGTTTGGAAGAAATTACCACCGGATATGTTTCATCTTCTCCAAGAAATGCATACTTCAATTCTTCTGGCAAGGGTTTTAACTCCAATATGGGTGGTTCGTCTTTGTTCTCATATTTTGCATCAAATTCTTTCTCTGATCCTGGTAACGAGTGATACCTGATAAAATCATCAAGATCAATTTCAATATTTTCTTTAACAGTTTCAATTGAACAAATATCTAATTGATCACGAGTACTCCCTTCTTGAATGTTTTCTTCCACAAGAGTTTCAATAAGATTTTCATCTTCACTTTCATCTCCTTTGTCATGTGGTTGCTTACAAAGATTAAAAACATTGAGCTCCAAGGTCATGTTACCAAATGACAACTTCATTATTCCATTCCTGCAATTTATAAGAGCATTAGAAGTTGTTAAAAATGGACGACCCAGAATTACAGGAATTGCATTACAAGCTTCGATAGGTTGTATATCTAAAACTATGAAATCGACAGGATATACAAAGTTATCAACTTGGACCAATACGTCTTCTACCATACCTCTTGGCACTTTAACAGATCTATCGGCAAGTAAAAGTGTTACCAAAGTAGATTTTAACTCGCCTAGATTGAGTTCTTGATAAACCGAATATGTAAGTAAATTCACACTAGCTCCAAGATCAAGCAAGGCTTTTTTAATCTTTCGTTCTCCAATAATACATGAAATAGTAGGACAACCAGGGTCTTTGTATTTCAAAGTATTATTATTTTGAATGATTGCACATACTTGTTCGGCTAAAAATGCTTTCTTTTTTACATTCAATTTTCTTTTCACAGTGCACAAGTCTTTCAAAAATTTGGCATATGATGGTACCTGTTTTATTGCATCTAATAAAGGAATATTAACTATTACTTGTTTAAAAATATCATATATATCAGAATTCAAATTTGATTTTTTTGTATTTTTCAATGCATGAGGGAATGGTGGTGACACTGTCTGTTGAACCTCATCTTCGCAAGTTATGGGTTCCACTTCCTTACCCTTTCGAGTTGATTTATCATCATCTTCACAAGGTTCAAGAATGGATTTTTCCACAACCTCACCACTTCGAAGGGTAATAATAGATTTTACCTGATCCATCGGTTGAGTTCCAGAAGTTCCAGTTTGTGAATGATGATCCTTGGGATTAGGCAGAGGTTGTGAAGGAAATTTACCTTTTTCATGAACATTAAGTGCATATGCAAATTTAGCAAGAGTATCTTGCAAATCTGTCATGATTTGAGAAGTTTGAGTATTGATAGACTCTTGCTTTGCAATGAAAGAATTCAATGTATCTTCCAAATTTCTTTTAGGTGGAGGAACATAAGGTGCATAATTTTGAAAATTTTGTTGATTTTGGAAATGTGGTTGTGAAAATTGTGCAGCATCATCATTCCTCCAACTAAAATTTGGATGATTGCGCCAACCTGGATTGTAATTTTGAGAAAATGGTTCAAAATTTGGTCCTTTGAAATTGTTCAAAACATTGGCTTGTTCATGGAGACATTCTTTAAAAGAGGGCAAAGTGGGACAATCTTTTGTAAAATGATCACTTGTATCACAGATGTGACACGCAATTTCTTAAACAGCTTTTAATTGACCATTCTTTTTCAATTCAAATGCCTCAACTTTTCTTGCCAAAGAGGTAAATCTAGCTTGAAGATCATGTTCATCTTTGAGAGTGTATATACCTCCACCAGATGTAGGAGATTGAATCTTGTTTGATGGTTCGATTGTACCTATAGTGTCCCAATTTTGAGCATTTTCAGCTAATGAATCGAGATACTCAATTGCCTCGTTTGGATCTTTATCTTCAAATGTTCCATTACACATAAATTCAATAATTTGCCTATCTTTAAGTGTCAAGCCTTCATAAAATTGAGAAACAACTCTCCAAATTTCAAAACCATGATGTGGACAAAGATTAAGCAATTCTTTGTATCTATCCCAAACTGATAAAAAATTTCTCCTTGTTTTTGAGTGAAAGTGATGATTTGCATTTAGAAAGAATTTGTTCTATGAGATGAAAAAAACTTTTCAAAAATTGTTGTTGCAATTCATCCCAAGTTCGAATGGATCCCGATCTAAGATTTTGTAGCCAAGTTTTAGCTTTATCTTTTAAAGAAAATGGAAAAAGCTCAAGTCAAATGGTGTTCATGCTACAATTTAGATCATTATATGTCTTGCACACTTCTTCAAACTCTCGTAAATGCATGTATGAATTTTCAGAATCTAAGCCATGAAAATTGGGTAAAAGTTGAATAATATGAGGCTTAAAATTGAAATGAGATGCATCAGGGGGAAAAACTAGATATGAAGGTGCACTAGTACGTGTAGGATTCATGTGATCTCTAAGTGTTCTTCGTCTATCATGATCATGTTGAGATTGAATTTCATCTTCATTTTCTTGGATGGGTTCTTCCGCCATGTTTTGTAAAAATAAAAGGTTATTTCGAAGGAGTCGACCACTAAGTGTACGTGACCAAATGCTCATGCAAATGCAAATGCAAAAGAATAAAAACACACAAAAGCAATAAAAATTCAAATAAAGAAAAAATAAAATATAAACAAAATTAAATAGACTTGAAATTAATTTATACTTCCCCGGCAACGGCACCAAAAACTTGTTGTCACTTTGATTGTTGCACTCCCAAGAGCAGGTTGTCCACAAGTAGTATAATTCGGTGAGTCCGATATCGTATCCACAGGGAAGCTAAGGTAATTACAAGTCCACTACAATGTCTTTTTGTTTTGTTTTTGTTTTTGTTTCTTTTTAATTTTAATTGTTTGAATCTTTAATGGGTAAATTTTAATTGTTCAAATTTTAATTTAAGTAGTTGAGATTAAAGGATTCACTCTTGGTATTTTAATAAAGTTAACATTAACGAATAATATTGAAATTCACTTAATAAAATGGTTCCAAGATATTAAATAATCATATTTATATTATGTTATATTTTACTATCTTATAAGTATATAATATATACCTAAACTTATAAATGTGGTCAAGTATTTATTGTGATATATATATTTGTAAACACTAAATCAAGGTTCCCACTTTAAATGGTTGGTAAAACCAAACAAACATTTAAATGGTACAAATAAATTAATACTATGATATATTCATATATAATAAATCAAGGAATCCAATTTAAATGGTTGGTAAAACCAAACTAACATTTAAATGGTTCCAAGAATTTAATATTATAATATATTTATATATAATAAATCAAGGCATCCACTTTAAATGGTTGGTAATACTAAACTAACATTTAAATGGTTCCAAAAATTTAGTGTAACATATAGCAACAATAAACCAAAACTCCCACTTATAAGTAGGGTATAAAAATGCTTAAAGAAATAAATATGACATAAACAATAAATAATGATTAAATAATATAAAACATAGATTCTTACCTTTTAATAACCTTATTATCATGCCAAGAGTTTCACCTTATCATCTCAACTTTAGGAAGTTAGCTATTCATTATTCAAAGTGTAAAACTTTTAATATGAAATTAACATGATAATTGTATTTAAATGAAGAAATAAAGAAAAAATATAGAGAGAAATATTATGAATTCAAATGTTTGTTAATAGAATGAGGGATATCTCAATACATTACAATGCACCCCTATTTATAGCTAAATTTGGGGAGACAACCACAAATAAAATATTATTTTTTTACACATAAGTCTTCATTGGTGTTCCAAGATATTATATTATATTTCACATCACTTTTGAAAATCTTCTTCTCCGAATTTGCTTCTTCACACAAAAAGAAACATGTGGATAATTGAGTTGTCTAGTTGTGGTATTTTTTTCAGACCATTTGACCAAGTAATTTGAGAGATATGGTCAAAATACTAGAGCATGGTAAAACTGCCACTCTTTTGGTAACTTTATTTGTTGCTTAATTTGATCCCAATTGTGAGAGAATTTTTATCTCATGCTTGCCACCAATATTGTAGATATTAACATCAACTTTCTACAGGTCCAAGAATTATCTTAATCCCATTTGCAACGCCAAGTTTATTCTTGTTTTATCGAACCTGTAAAAAATAGTAAAAACTTGTAATTACACAACAACTTATATTTTATACAATTTATTATAAAACATATAATATTTAAACATTTAATAAAACAAAAATTATATATTTATATTATAAAACATTTAATTAATGTACAATTTTTATGTTTATCAACAACTAATGAACTGAATTCAATTAAGAAAATGTATATGTATATGATGATATGATGAGACATGTTTTGACATGTTATGCTATGTTACGACACGTTTACGTTTATGCTTTTAAGATCATGAAATGTATGTTGATTACAGTATTTTTCACTGTTGCATGTTATGTATATGTATTTGATATAACGTTATAGGTGTGTTGAGTCTTTAAAATCACTATGTGTGAATGATGTAGGTGAGCTTTTCGATGAGGAGACTAGAGCAGATCATGACTGAACGAGGGGAGCTGGTGGCTCACGTTAACCCGAGGACCTTGTATTCTTCCACAAGAATATGATTTTATGGGAACACGTTTAAACAACTTTTTAAGTGGTTGATGATTTTATTTTGTTGAGGATTTTGACAGATTTTAATATGTTTGTCGTTTTATATTTTTAAATGATAAATTGTTTAGGTTTGTTACTCTTTTCATAATTTTAACTGCAGTTATTTTATTCAGCTGTGAGATGATTTCACAAAATGCATGTATCGATTTTATGGATTTATGTAGGCATGATTTCGTCCATTGCATTAAAAAAAATGTTCAATAGAATTTTAAAATAAGCAGACGTTTCATTTCTCGTTTTTTGTTCTTGAGGGATTTAACCCTTTCTGAGCATTTTGAGCCTTGTTTACCTGAGTGAAGCACAAAGCAAAGTTACAAAATGCAGCAAATTGTGCGATGAACAAGGGCAAAAGCAGAAGAAAATAGATAGCATGAATGCCATAAGGTAATGGTACAAAGTTGGCACGAAAACTTATAACCTTAAACAACTTGACCACTTAACACCCAGCAGTACACATGGCAATGATACAACCAAAATCAGTCTCTTATGAAAAATAAATGAGCTCATTTTGTCATTTAAGAAACAAAATAATGTGTTTCTCCTTCAGTAGCCACTCCCAATAAAAACTTTTCATGGTAATCCAAATAATTAGAAGGCTTCACATGTCTCTTCTCTCCTTTCTTCGCATCAAAAGAGTCAATAAACAACAAAACACCATCAATTAAAAAGCAAGTAGTAGAAAAACAAGGAACAATATTAAACCAACTTTATATCAATAAAACTCAATTCCAAATGCTTCTCTTTCTTTGCCTCCCCATTTGCTTTCCTTTTCGCTTCTTCTTCAGCAAGCTTTTTGTTGCACAATATATCGAATGGTATAGTACAGAAATATTTTTGCAAAGAAAACCAGCAAAAAATATAGCAAAGAAAAACAGTAGAGAAAGGCTTAAAATAAAGCAAACCGAGGCGTGTATGAAATACAGTATCTTTAAAACAGATTCGTCCCCTCCGGTATGTGCTTCGAGGATGTACCTGGACGTCTGTTTCCCAGGATACAACGGAACAACTAGTAGTAATCTAGCACAAGGCACCACTACAGCGAACTGAAAACGTACCTTTACTCTATCATCGAGATTTAACGGAGGCCAAATGGAAAGATAACTTTATGACATGTAAAAAGTGCTTGAAAGAGATTATATTTTCATATATATGAAATGAGGAAATGAACTCACAATTTATAAGCCCCAAAATGCACACCAAGAGTCATGCAAGATTAATTAACTCAATTAATCTTCCCATTAACTCAAGAATATGAAGAGCCAAAACTCTTCAACTAACTCAAGAATGTGGAGATCCAAAATACACTCTCACATTCACGAGACATAATTTTTATTCAAACTCTACATTTTATTACATTTCCAACAATCCCCCACATGAATGAAAATTGATACAAATCTTGGTGACAAAGTTCTACAGTTGAATCTTGCATAGGATAGGTAGGTGTTACCCTTTGAACCTTCTCTCATGAAATATATTTGTTTTACTAGCTGACCAGTAGACATGATTTCCTTGAACTGTTTTGTCGTTTATGTAAATTAAGATATACTTCACACAAGACTCTCCCTGGTACTATTCAGTTCTCGTGATTGTGTTCATTTTGGCCATGAACACACGCCTGGTTTTGCGAGAGGATACTATCCAGTAGACATGATTTCCTTGAACTGTTTTTTCGTTTATGTAAATTAAGATATACTTCACACAAGACTCTCCCTGGTACTATTCAGTTCTCATGATTGTGTTCGTCTTGGTGACAAAGTTCTACAGTTGAATCCTGCATAGGATAGGTAGGTGTTACCCTTTGAACATTCTCTCATGAAATATATTTGTTTTACTAGCTGACCAGTAGACATGATTTCCTCGAACTATTTTGTCGTTTATGTAAATTAAGATATACTTCACACAAGACTCTCCCTAGTACTATTCAGTTATCATGATTGTGTTCGTCTTGGTGACAAAGTTCTACAGTTGAATCCTGCATAGGATAGGTAGGTGTTATCCTTTGAACATTCTCTCATAAAATATATTTGTTTTACTAGCTTACCAGTAGACATGATTTTCTTGAACTGTTTTGTCGTTTACGTAAATTAAGATATACTTCACACAAGACTCTCCCTAGTACTATTCAGTTATCATGATTGTGTTCGTTTTGGCCATGAATATACACCTGGTTCTGCGAGAGGGTCTAGAATTGAGCCTTACAATTCATTCGAAGTGGCCCCACTTCTCTCTCAAATAGGTGATTCTATATTTTTCTTATCAGAATCATTAAAAGCCGTAAGTTTATCCTCAACATTCACTGTTTCATAATAGGAATGGACCAGAGATAAACCCCCACAGTGATTCTAAAAATTAGTGCGATTAGGTTTTCCCATTGAACCTAGTTCTTGAGATCTCCAGTCAGCGTAGGTTGGGTTTTCCTTCACACCAATTTATTATATAGGCTTGAGCCACATTCCTCTTTACATTTTTGCAACTAACTCTCTGTTTAATCCCTTGGTTAGCGGATCCTCTTTATTATCCTTTGACTTTACATAGTCAACAGAGATAACTCCAGTTGAGAATAGTTGTCTAATGGTATTATGTCTATGATGTATATGCCTAGACTTACTATTATACATATTATTTTGTGCCCTTCCAATCGTAGATTGGCTGTCACAATGTATGCATATAGCCGACACTGATTTTTCCCATCCTGGAACATCTTCTAAGAAGTGACGCAGCCATTCAGCCTCTTAGCACACTTTTCAAGAGCTATAAACTCATATTCCATCGTGGATCTGGCTATTACATTTTGTTTAGAAGATTTCCACGCAATGACTGCACCTCTTAAAGTGAATACAAATCCATTTGTAGATTTTGAGTCTTTCATATCAGATATCCAATTTGCATCACTATATCCTTCAATAACAGCAGGGTATCTAGTATAGTGCAGCCCATGATCACGATTGTACCTTAAGTATCTTAGCAATATGATAATTTCTTTCCAGTGTTCAACTCCTGGATTACTCGTGAATCTACTCAATTTGCTCACTGCATAAGCTATGTCTGGTCTTGTACAACTCATTAAGTACATCAGAGTTCCAATTACTCGAGAGTATTCTAATTGAGACATATTCTCACCTCGATTCTTTGATAGATGTTGACTGGTATCTATCGGGATTCTAGCCAATGCAGAGTCATCCTTATTGATTTTCTCAAGTATTTCAATATAATGTGACTGGCTTAGAACTAGCCCTTCTGATGTTCTATGAATTTTAATTCCAAGGATTACATCGGCTAAGCCCAAATCTTTCATGTCAAATCTTGAGTTCAATAACTTCTTGGTAGATTTGATCATCTTATCATTACTACCAATGATAAGTATGTCATCTACGTAAAGACATAAAATGACATATCCATTTTTAGTGGTTTTTATGTATATACATTTGTCACATTCACTGAATTTAAATCCACTTTCTATCATGGCTTTATCAAATTTTTCGTGTCATTTCTTTGGTGCTTGTTTTAAGCCATATAGAGACTTCACCAGTTTACAAACCTTGTTTTCTTGCTCAGTCGCATAAAATCCTTCACGTTGTTCCATGTAAATTTTTTCTTCTAAATCTCCATTTAGAAAAGCTGTCTTTACGTCCATTTGGTGTACTTCAAGATTTCGCAAAGCGGCAATCGCGAGTATCAGACGAATGGAGGTTATTCTCAATACATGAGAAAATGTGTCAAAGTAATCAAGCCCTTCACGTTGATGGTAACCTATGATTCCATCTGATTTCATTTTCCTTTTGAAAACCCATTTATAGCCTAGTGCTTTGCTTCACGGAGGAAGATTTACTAATTCCCACGTATGATTTTGTAAAATGGATTTCATTTCGGAATTGATAGCCTCTTTCCATAGAGGTCCCTCAGATGAACTCATTGCTTCCTTGAAGTTTTGAGGTTCACTTTCCATCATGAAAGTGATGAAATCCGGACCAAAGGATTTCTCGGTCCTAGCTCTCTTACTACGTCTAGGTTCAATATCTTGATCAAGCTCTTGTTCTTTATCAATTGTCTCATATAATCTTTTGGATGAAATTGGTTCTTCCTTAGATTTGTATGGAAATATGTATTCAAAGAACGAAGCATTTCTTGATTCCATTATCGTATTATTGTTAATATCAGGTATTTGAGATTCGTGTACAAGAAAACGATATGCGCTACTGTTTTCAGCATATCCGATGAAAATGCAATCAACAGTTTTTGGTCATATCTTCACTTTCTTCGGAGTGGGTACTGCAACCTTCGCAAGACACCCCCACACTCGCAAGTATTGGTAGGAAGGTCTTCTACTTTTCCATAACTCGTATGGACTTTATCTTGATTCTTTAGGGGCACCTTATTTAAAAGGTACTTCGCTGTTAGAACAGCTTCTCCCCACATGTTCTGTGGTAAACCAGAACTTAATAACAAAGCATTCATCATTTTTTTCAATGTACGATTCTTTCTCTCTGCAATGCCATTTTGCTGACAAGAATAAGGTGAAGTTCTTTCATGTTTGATACCGTGTTGAGCACAAAACTCAGCAAATGGTGATTCATATTCACCTCCACGATCACTTCTTAGCACCTTAATTTTCTTGCTAAGTTGGTTTTCAACTTCACTCTTATATTGGACAAATTTGTCAATAGCTTCATCCTTACTTTTAAGAAGATACACATAACAAAATTTTGTGTTATCATCAACAAAAGTAATGAAATATTTATTTCCACCACGAGTTTGTACACCTTTTAAACACATATATCACTGTGAATTAGATCAAGCGGTTCACTATTTCTTTCAATTGTTCGAAAAGTTGATCTCGTTAGTTTTGCTTCAACACAAGTTTCACATTTGTGTTGTTTATCAATTTGGAATGCAGGAATGTTTTTCTTGTTAATTAGTCTACGAATTGTATCATAATTAACGTGTCCAAGTCTACCATGCCACAAACAAGAAGACTCGAGCAAGTAAGCAAAAGTATTAACTTTATTCATCACGAGCTTAATAGCCATTACATTAAGTTTTAACAACCCATTACAAACATAACATTTGCCAACAAATATTCCACTTTTCGACAAAACAACCTTGTCTGACTCAAAGACAATGCGGAAACCATGCTTGTTAAGAAGCGACCCTGACACCAAGCTCTTGCAGATGTCAGGTACATACAACACATTGTTCAGAGTCAGTTCTTTCTCAGATGTCATCTTTAGAACAACTTGTAACGCCCCGAAAATTTTAAAGTCCACGCAAACCACGTGCATGCAATTATTAAATTCTTTTTATTTTAATTAAATGTTTTAATTGCATGAATTAATTATTTTTTGCATATTTGCATATTTAAAAAATATTTTTCTACATGATTGCATAAAAATTGTATTTTTAAGGAATATTCAAGTGACGATCGAGGAACGGGGACCGAGGGCTGAAGAATAGAAAATATTTTTATTAAATAGTTGTTTTTAATTATTTAAAATATGGTTGATACTTTTTAGTATTTTTGAAAATATGGGGTTTTGACGTGATTTTATACGCCGGGACGTAATTTTTACGGTGTTGGATTTTCAACAAAAATACGAACGTTTAGCAACCCGACTAATAAATTCACAAACTTATTTTAACAAAATTATTTTTAGTATTTAATTAAAGACTAATGGGCCTAATTAAATCCCTTAATGGGCTTAAGCCTAATTAGTTATTAATTAAACTATATAATATGATTAAACCCTCCCCAAACCCTCACACCTACACGCCACTTTCAGAATTCTTTTCTCTCCCAAATCACTCCAAGTACACGGCACCCACTTACCACAATTTGAAGGGAAATTTTGAAAGTTTCAAAGAGGAATTGCTAAGGTTTCATAGCCAAGGTTTTTTGTCCGTTCTTCGTCGTCAACGGTTTTTTCGTGCGTTTAAAATGCAAAGGCACGCCATACATCTCCTTTTCTCGTTCATCACATCATATTATTGTTTAAATTATATTTGAATGAAAAGCATAAAGTTCTATGATTATTTTCGGAATATTGCATGCTCACATGGTGAAACTTGAGTTTTTGATGCCAAAATCATGATTTTTATGTGCATAAGGGGCTGCCATGATTAGGAATTGGTATGGGATGTTTGTACATGTTTTTAAGGGGTCCTAGAACACATGAAAATACTGCATAACATGAATTTAAAAAGCTGGAAAACAGTAGGATAAATTTCAGAAAGTGCCGTGAGTTTTTGGTTGGCTTGTTCAAGGTTCATGGGCTGTTTGTGTTGCATGGGACTTAGGGGCTCGACCAGGCCTTGAGGAGGGTTCGGTTGAGACGTGGTTAGGTCCTAGGAAGAGTCCTAGGAGGGCTAGGGCTCGTGCTAGTGAGTAGGGAAGAGTCCTTGTATGAAAAAACTCTTCACGCGTAGGATCAAGGGTGGCTGAGAGTTCCAGGGGTTGTGGCTCGGTTTGGGGGATGAGATAGGTGGTCTGGACGATGGCTTAGGATGGTCCAGTGAGGGTTATGAAGGGCTGGGTTCAAGGGAATGGCTTGGGCCAGCGAGGGCAGAACAAAAAGCGTGGGAGCGCAGGGGAGGGACGCGCAGGCTGTTTCTGATCGAGGAGGTTCGCTGCTTGGGTCCAGGGCTTGGGCTGGTCTGGGCAGGGCTGGGCGTGGTCCATGGTTGGTCAGGGTCGGCTGGGCTCGGGGGTGGTTCGGCTGGAGGTGACCTAAGCTAACTAGGAGTCTTGGGCGTGAGGGACAATTCCATGCGTGGCTACTGGTTTCACAAACAGGTGGGTTTTTGCGTGGCTTAGAGGCTCGGGCTGGGGGTGGCTCGGGTCTGGGACTGGTCTAGGGTCAGTAAGGGTCATGGGTGCTCAATGGTTAAGGGCTGGTAGAGTCCTAAGGTGGCTAGGAGTCTTGGTGAGGGGAAGGGGATTCACGCACACACAGCACATGCAATTGGGTTGGATTCCAGGAGGTTTGTTCGTGGGTTAGAGTCATGTTCTTTGGGCTAGGCTTGCACAGTAGGGTCCCTTGGTGAGTTGGCTAGGTTTTGGTTCAAGGTGGCTCGGACGTGGCTCGAGTAAATCGGGAGATGGCTCGGTGGGTTCACTTAGGTGTCATATTTCGAAATTAAAAAACTAAAAATGAATCCAAGGGTCCACGGGGGTGGGTCATGACTTGGAAGGGTAGAATAAATCATAAAAAGGTTATCTTAAAAATTTGGGATCAAAATAACGAGTTTTGGAATTATTCAGAATTTAATCGTCGCACGAAACACTAATTAACGTATTAATTGAAACGCCTAGTTTTAAGCTTTATAAAATTATGAAAAATTAGTTTTAAGCTTAAATAATTATTATAAGTCTAAGTTTTTAATTTGAGAATTTTATATTAAGATTTGGTTTAATTCGGGATTAAAACGTGTTAATACGTCTTATTTAAAAATTAAATCAAAAGTCCTCGATTTAAGCTAAATAAAAATATGGAAAAATTCATGTAAGGTTAAATAATTATTTGGGACATTTTAGAGTCATGAAATCAAGAAAAAAGTCGAAATCGTAAAATGTCGAGTCCAGGGGTAAAACGGTCTTTCTACACCTAGAAATTAGTAAAGGTCATAGCAGTGCCCTAAATACTGTTTTTATGATATTATGATTATTTTTAAATGTTTATGAAATGCTTATGATTAAATTATGATTTTAAAATGTCTATTTGATTTCTATGATTTAAGGAAGACATTTAAAAGACATGTTGCATGCTTGGTTTCAAAAATAAAATGTTATGTTATGCATGATTTTTATAAAGTGGTGAGAATATAAATGTTGAAGGAAGTGAAGTGATTGTGACTAATTCGTTAATGATGGCGACGTCATGAGGGTTATGGTCCCAGTGGGAGCCCGACGATCGTGTTTCCATTATTACGAATATGAGGTTAAGAGGTTATGAGGTTTGAGGAAGAATGAGAATATCGTGAGGGGAGAAGGCCCCAGAGGGAGCTCATTTATGGGAAAAGGCCCCAGAGGGAGCCCCGACGATCGTATTTCTATTCGATCATGTTAGGCCAAGGCTCAGTTGACCGGTGAGAGTGTCGCTGATGTCCCCGCCGCCCAGTACTGTGGTTTTATGTAGATGGATCCATCGTCATGTCATGTCATGTCAGGAAAGTCACAATTAACGATCTGAATTCAACAAAGGAATAGAAAAAAGGAGGAAATGTTCATGATTATGTTTAAGGTTTTATGTCATGTCATGTTGAGGAAAAGGAAATTCATGTTTGCATGTTATGAAAATGTTTATGTTGAAGTTTTATGCATCATGAAAATGTTTACGAAAATGTTTATGATTATGCATCTTCATGAAAACGATATTTTAAGTACAAGTATTTTTCACCGTTATATGTTGACTGTATTACGTATTACTCGTTATCAAGATTATGGTGTGTTGAGTCTTTAGACTCAGTAGGTGTGATGGATGCAGGTGGTATTGAGGGAGGACTTGATGAGTGATTTGACTGGGCTGAAGGCGCACACAACCCGAGGACCAGCGCTACATTTTCCGCATTATGCTTTATGATTTAAGTTAAAGATTTTTAAGTTTATTTATTTATGCATTTGAGAGATTTTTGAGAGGTTTAGTATGGACTATTTTTTTCAAATTATTGCTTTTTAGGTTTTGTAAAATGTTTGACGATTTTATGCTTTAAAATATTTTCCTTTGGATTTTTAAATATCTGTTGGATGGTTATTTTTAAAATGATGTCAAAATATTTTATGGTTCGGCCGATGCTAAGTGAGGATAAAAAAAAAATTTCTAGTACTTTTAAAGCAATAAAAAAGGCAGGACGTTTCACAATTTTTCCTTGACCCTTGATCTTAGAAGTAGCGGAATTTCTCATGAATAACTTTTCCCCACTCAATTCCTCATGAGTAGCAAACATCTCCTTGTCCGAGCAAACATGGCGAGTGGCACCAGTGTCGATCCACCACTCCCTTGGACCTGGATCGCCTACAGTGGTGGTAAGCACAACAAATGATGATGTGTTTATATGGCATTTTATTTTTATTTTTTTCCCACTCTTTTTCTCTTTTGTTTTCCCTCTATTTTCCCCCATTTTTTCCTTCTTCCACAAACATTATTCAAACAGTTTTATATGAAATAATATAAACATCACAATTTTCCCTCTTCAACAAACATTTTTTTCCCTCTGTTTATATTATTTAATATAAAACTGTGTGAATAATGTTTGTGGAATAGGAAAAAAACGAAGAAAAATGGAGGGAAAACAAAAGAGAAAAAGAGAAGGAAAAAAGCGGGGAAAAAAAGAAGAATTAAAAAAAATAAAAATAAAATGCCATGTAAGCACATCCAATATTTGATGTGCTTACCACTAGTGTAGGTGATCCAGGTCCATCTTGATATCGGGATCAACGAGCCTGAAAATGTAAATTGCTCGCAAAAGCGGCGATTCGGGGAAGAAAATACTTCAAAGGGAACTTCGAAATGCTACCCGAAGTAAAATCAAGAATTGATCCAGGAAACTTCTTCAGAAGTGAACAAAGTATTCCCCGCTTTACAATCAAGTGAAGAACCAACGGGAACATAACCAACCACCTGTGTTTTAAAATATATCCATAATTCCATCCCAAATGCGGTAACTGTAATAGATATGTAGTTATTAGTCAAGTGAGACTATGACTTTGTTGTTAATGTATTAGTTGTGTTGCAATATGTTAGTTTAGATTTGATGTTGTTTGTTGGATTCTACCTCGGAATGTTCAGTGTACTTGTATCTGTACTCTATTTTTACCTTATTTAATGGAAGCAATTTCATTAAAAATAAGAAGAAATATTACCATAATTCGTTCTTTCACAAAACTCAAATTTGTAATTGATGATTTGGTATAATTTGGTTTGGGGCAACTTTTTCTGTTTTAACTTCTTGTTGCCGGTCAATTCACATTTTATATTCTTAGGCAACTAATTCAAAATTTCGTTCATTTGTGTTAATATTAAGCATGTAAACAATGACGGGTGCTATTCCAGATGACAATGAGTTGGATCTAAAACCCAACCCCGAATTTAACATGTCTCGTTGGGACAAGTTTAGACCGGGTAAAACGGATCCCGGGTTTAGACAGACTCATATATATATCAATGTTGCCCACCAACCGTGTTCAATTCTGTGTCTTCCAATGAGGTGTAAATCATTTATTGGATATACAATTTTGATATGTTTTCTCACATTCAATAAGTGAATGACACATCTTTGGTGAGTATAGATGTAGACACGATTAATGAACAACAAAGAAAATTTTTGTATATATATTATTAATATATTACATTTTTTCCAATGTTGAAAATAAATATCTAGAATTGAATATGTAATATATAATTAGAAATTTTCTTTTCTTAATAACTATTATTTGAATAAAAATTGATATATTTTAATTTGTAATAATATTTTTTCCCTTAAATATTATTAATAAAGTTGAAAAATAATTTTAATGATTAATTAATTATTAAAAAAATTATTTTGTATTTAAAAAAATGAAGAGTTCACTGATCTAACTTGCCCGAGACTCGGGGTTTCACAGTACGAGTGGTTCTTATGTTTGGCCAAACCTACCCTATTGTCATCTCCAAGTGTTATGTCATCAATTTTTTAATGTCACGCCGTGATTTTCAGTGTTTCGTACATAAAATACAAGCAAACTTCAAGCTAAAATGCCCTCAAGATATTCGCAACAAAAAATCAGCTTTTCTTGTGAAAAATTTGAGAACAAACTCCCACATATAACACAAAATTGTATTGTACCTAATAATTTATGAGTTACAAAGCTTGAAGAGCCCAATTACCTGGAAGCTATGTTTATTAACTTTATTTTTTTTTTCATCCAGTTGCCTGCATCAATTAATTGATAAAAAGCAATCCGCAACTTCGTAATAATTGAACTAATTTAATTTTACACAAATAACCAAGTTACAGCAAAAGATGTATATTTTGCTAGAGCACTCGACGTCTTGACCGTCGAAGCTTTTCCAACAGGTAAAAACGCACGAAATGTTAGTTCAAACCAGTCATACCTAACCTTTTTCTTTAATATCTCCAAAATTTTGTTTTTCTTTACATGCAATCAGACATCCCAATATTTAGTGGCACCTCTCTAAATTGTTTTAAGAAGTAAAATCGCCACATCACGCACCTGCAAATTACACAATTTTGCCTACAAATAGAGGAAACAATGACCAGATATCTCGCGGTTAAAAGGAAGCAAAGTCCTCACGAGCAACTCTTCTACGACTGCTTGCATAATCGAGATTTCTTAGGCGTTGATGAAGGGCTGGCCTCTAGGAATGCCGATGGACAAAAACCGCTTATGGTGCACTTGTCACAACGAGGTCTAAGTGGTTTACATATGGTCTGACCAAAGCCAACCTGCTTTCCAAATAATTAGCAGTAAACCGATATTCGCGAAAATGGTTCAGAGTGCTATAAACTTCATGAGATACTCATTTGCCCAAACAAGAAATAACTGGTCACATCTGTCTTTCAGGTTATGAATCGTTAGAACCATCTAAAAATTTTGAACCTGAAAGACAACATTTTGGAGAATAAAAGCAAGATTTCTCAAAATGAACCACCTACAAAGGATAGGTGAAATTTTACTCGAGTTTACAGAACATAGGTATCTCGACAAAAGCTGAAAGATGATACCAGTCGTGTACCCATGTAAAGATTAATGTAAAAATACCAGAAGAGGATTTATGGGGACCCATTCCTCCTTAGGAAGCCACAGTTGCAACGATACTCTAGTCTCCTCTGGCGTTGAGGTTTTCTAAGAAAAAAGAAAAAGGCAATGTAAATTACTAGTGAATCAATATCATTCCTCTGCTGCATGGCTCATTTGTCATTGGATTTTTTTTTGTTTTTTTGGGGAAAATAACAGAACCTAATCACATCACTTTTGATAACAGACCTTGAACACCTAGGGATTGAAAGTAAGCCTTTATGAAAATTATGATCAGCCATTATCATACTAGTGAGGACATGAGCAGATCTATTAGATGTACGTGGTGCAAGAATGAGAGATCTAAATTTCAGGGCATTAAAGCTCATTTGTTAATTTTCAGAACCCATACTAAGTAAATTCCTTCCAAAATGGCCACATGACAGAACTCCCGCTACTCAGAGTATACTAAATAGTTGTGCATGGGAAAATGGCTGCCAAAATTCATACCAAACTTGATAGTTGAAATTGATCAGCATAAAAGTTACATATTTAAAAGTGATTTAGTAACAATCTTCAAAATACAACGAATTATACCTTTTTGGTACCAGGACGTGAAACCCATCCAAGCCGATTGCAAATCCTGTGCACATGAGTGTCTACACATATACCTTGAACATTATTCCAACCTACATTCATGATCTAGAAGGGCAAGCACCTTACACCTCCGAAAAAATATTTAACAAAGATAATAAGAAATAAACATTTTAAATAATACAATAGATCCCTTCTCGTACCAGGTGAGCCATTTTTGGGCCAATTCCTGGAAGCAAGAGCAACTCCTCTAGTGTACTAGGAATATCTCCATTGTACTTTGAGAGACAAATTTTTGCGACTTTTTTCAAGTTGCTTGCCTTTCTTGTATAAAATCCCACCTGCTCAAAATCAAAGTGAACCAAGTAGATGACACAAAGCACGTGGGGTAAAATTGTTTCTATTCGCTAATATATTAACAGTTTCATTGTACAAAATCTACCATTGAATCCCATTTCATCTCGTCTAGATCTTGTACATTAAAAATGAAATCGGTAAATAACCTACAAAAAAAGAAACATACAGGGTAAATTATGTCCTTGATTGCACCTTCATCAGCTTTGTCCATGGCTTCTGCTGTGAGCAAATCATTTTGGAGAAGCCGTTGAATAGCACCTACAATACGAAGTGCTCAATAAAATTAGTACACAAACCTGAGGTAGAATATCTCACCCATAACAAAGATTATTAAATATGCATTCTTTATGTCAGAGATCCCAATAATACATAAATGACATCACCAAGCAAAACTAAGTCTCAACTAGTTAGAGTTTCCAACACGAAATCCTTATTTTCAACTCTCATTTATTTGAAATTTAAATAGCCATTAAATCCAAACACTTAAGAATGCTTAGTAGCTAGCAGTAGCTTTCCTTTCTCTATCATTAAGTCTACTAATATGTTTCTTCAAACATTTTCTCCAATGTGATACTAGCAAAGATGTTCTGCATGCCGAAAAAATTCAAAAGAAGCTCAAATCTTATCATTTGAATTCTTGTTCTTAGAACATCGCACAACAAACGCTGGTTAAATTCACCAATAATGTCAAGTTTGTTTATTTACAATTTTGTTGAGCTATTCCTCCACAAAATATTAGTAATAAAACTTCCAAAAAGAAGACATATTAGACTAAGACAAGCAAACAACATAGGTACCGGAAAAAGTGAGCAGTGTGCAATTTAATTTACAATGCATCACCAGCCCCATCATATCATGATTACTTATTGAATTCAACAAGTCTAAAGGTATAAAAGGTGATTCCTCTGAGATATTGATAATAAATAAGTACTTGCCATGAGTAACATGATCTTTTGTTTGACTTGATAAGAGTGAAGATACCAGAACAGCAAATCTTCGTTCCTGACAAACCATAAAAAGGATATAGAGACAAATTCCACGCCAAACACAAATTCCGTCCATCAACCAAAAACTAAAGATTTAAAAACTATTTATGCATCATGACCGCATTACAATGACAACTTTTCGAGAGTCTGAGGAAATTCTTGTGACCTATATAGCCATTGTTTCAATAAATAAAAACCTTGAAATCCCGGTTAAATGACCAACATTAGATAACAAAGGACAATATGTGGGATAATAAACCGTGGTCAGATATCTCACTAACGTTATCAAAAGAATAAAATATCAGTATAAAACAAAGGCATACGACTGCAAGGAAGGCTGGCTGCTGGCATACACCAAATTAGACCAATGATTAACAAGGTGATACTTTAAAACTTCAAAATAGGTTTGAAAAAGAATTGGAGTCGAGTAGAGAGTAGATTCAACCGTCAGCGGTAAGTCGTGATAACCTAGATATGGCAGACATTGTTTCTTTGAGTTTCAAAATCCACAATAAAATGGCTATTCCATGCAAACAACCATATACATTTGTCAGCCAAAAACAACGCATAAATTTCCATGGTGCCACACCATTAAAATTTTAATAGATTATATGAGCTGAAAATCATGATAAGAAAACTACCTCAGGAGGAAGGGAACTTCCAGCCTTTTCACACCCCATTGAGTCTACTGGTGCATCTTCAGAAGACCTCATTTTACGAATTCCTTCAAGAACATTTTTCCAGTTTGTCGGTGAATGTGCTGTAAAGGAACAATGCTAATTAAAGCATGATTGTCAATGAAATGGGGGAAATTCTTCGTCCCACTCAATGAACACTATCAACTAGGTCATTCACATAAATAAACAGGACATGCAAATCAAAGAAGTCTATTAGATAACCTATCTTTTCTTAGTACATTAAAAGCATCCAAATTTTTTTAGACTTTAAATCATAGACTGTCATTAATATTTACAAAATCTTTCAATTTATCAGTTATTTTTAAGAACTAACCTAAGCATAAAAAATATAACCATTTTAAAATTTTTGCCCAGCTTTAATTAAAATTGCGAAAGATGGATTGATTTGAAGCTAAAACCAAGGGAACAAGTCATTTCAAATGTGGAAATTTTTTTACCACCAATTACTCAATGACACCAAGAAGTCACGAATTTAAATATCATAGAAAACCTTTAAAATAAATAAATACAATTATTGTGATTAAAATTTAAATAGATTATGTAACAAATTCACACCAGATACATACTCAAGGAGGAAAAACTGCTAGCCTTTCCATATGCAAAATCTTCAATTTCAGGTAGGCTGCAAGGCTGCATCAAGTGTTACAATCATATTCAAAGTAAGAGTAAATCTAAGGCACAGCTGACGTCAAAAAGTGCATATTACATGGTTGACATGTCTAAATATTAAGTGGCATTCAGCGTGCAGACTTCGAAAGACACATGACATGCCTATTTGGATTGATTTGTTCATACAAGGCAGAAAACTCTTAAGATCAGTAAATGTGAGAAGGCTATCAGTAATTTAAACAAGAGGGAACAAAATAGTATCTTAAAGAATTTTTGGTATCTATGATTATCGCGAATACATGATTTTCCAAAGCTAATTTTTACATTAATAAACATTTTAAATAATCCAAAATTCTACAAATGAAAAACTAGACTAATTTAGCTCTTAATACATGATATTAGATACTACTCGCTTGGTGTTTTTCAACTTAAACTAGTGCCTCGCAAATTCATCCGTGTCAGGAGATAGCTTTTTGGATAGATGAGATATTTGAGTACATTAATAAAAGCAGTATATAATGCCTTCATCTAAAAACTAAATTTAGCCACAAAAATTCATAAAACATACGTAGCCGGTAGCCATCATGGCAGGTCACTGCTGCTTATATGACACATTTGACCTTGTCCTCTAAAAGCTAAATATAGCAACAAAAATTCATAAAACGTACAACATACTGAGCCATCATGACAGGTCACTGCTGCTTATACGATACATTTGAATTAAGACAAATTTGATGATATATCAAGGGGAAGCGTAACACTAGAAAGGACCATCCAATTTACAAACAATAACCCTTTAAAAATGACAACAAACTTAGCAGATGTGTCATCATTTCAGCAACCAGTCATCACCATGCTTATTTTTATGATCTGAGACAATCAGTTCGTTAATTTGGTATGTAATTCAAGACGTGGATCAGTTTTTGGCTTTAATCTTCTCCGAATTCAACTCCCCACCTCAACTCCCTCTCTACTTCTTTCCCTTGTCATTACTATAGTCCTT
This sequence comes from Primulina tabacum, assembly GCF_025594145.1. Classification (NCBI taxonomy): domain Eukaryota; kingdom Viridiplantae; phylum Streptophyta; class Magnoliopsida; order Lamiales; family Gesneriaceae; genus Primulina; species Primulina tabacum. The sequence continues at coordinate 23,323,827 of NC_134564.1, forward strand.
TCTAGTGGTCTCTGCTAGCAACGAAGAATTAACTGGCAAACAACACACGCGACTGGAAAATAATACTCAGCTAACAAATGAAACCAACTTTATCAACTAACAAATAAATCAAAGTTTATGTACACATAAGAGAACGTGTTGAAAATTACTCTCTATATTAATTTTAAGAAAGATATCATCAAAGCTTACCTTTTCATCATTCAACTCAGGCTTAACATCATTCACTTTAGCTTGAAGGGTTTTCATGGCTCTCCTTTTTCGAACAAAGACATGAAATTTTTTCTCGGAGCCCTCATCTAGAACATTAGAGCCTGAAAGAATCATCAAAACTCAAATTTGTCCAAACCCTTTTAAAGTAAAAAGACAATAAACGAAATATTAGTGGTGTATAGCAAAGAAAATTGGCAAATTCTAACCTGAATCTGTCGACTGAACAACCGAAGAGATTTCCCTTTCGGAAGCTGAGAATCTTCTAACCATTTTCGCGGAGGAAGAGGAGAAGATTAGTTGCTGTGAAGTAATGTTTTTGAGGAGTGGGAAAGCCATTCTGTTTAAAGGGAACTGAGGGAATGTACTTGTGGACACACACCGAGTCGGATCGGATCCATTTCAAATTTAATGCACTGGAAGTGAATTTATAAAAAGTCAGATTGGAATTGAATTGAAACCAATTTTTTATTTTAATTTGTTATGTATCTAACAAATTATTTATCGAACAAATTACTCAAAATTTAAATCTTTTATTGATATAGAACTGCAAACAATGACACATGACATTCTCTTCATGTATATCATTTTATCCTACAAAAGAGGACAGTTTATTTTAAAAAAAACTAACTTTGGAAATGTCCAGTAATTAAAGAGCAATCCATTCGACGTTGAAAACAATTGGAAATTATCATAATCTGTTGAAAGCATTGATCGTTCTCTTCTATCAATCTATCAAGAAATACATTAGCTATTCTAAGCACATTCTGAAATTTTCATACTTGGTAATTAAGGATATTTTTTGGTGTTGTTTATTCCCCTCTATCATGTACTATGTAGAAGTTTTTTTCTGAACATATTAATAAGATTTGTAGTAATTTAATAAGAGTTTCAATCGTTAGAGTTTGACTAACATAATTTGGTTTGTACAAGCTATTGTATTAACTAAAGCCTTCTAATGAAATTATTCATGAACAAAAAAAATGAGAGAGCATAAGATGAAACGTCTACTACTTAAAAATTCTACTGAATTTTTTTTTAAAAAAAGCTATGACCGACAATACACACACTCATAAACACTTAAATAAGTTAATAATGCGTTATATCCATCAATGACTAGAAAATTAACTGCAGTTACACGAAATCTTAAAATGTGACAACAATGAGGAGTTACTGTTTAACAAAAAGAACAGCAACGAATATCTAAAATTTTGACCATCACCTGAGAAGAAACGAAGATCATATTGATCACTTGTAAAACTCATGCATATACATACATTTTCTTAAAACCAAATATGCAACATGTTTCTAACATTAACATAAAAATTCATGTTCAACATCAACATATACATTTTAAATATGCATGACCAGTTTTCAGGACACTGTCAGGACTGCTAACATACTCAGTTGAAAAAATGATAGTTCACACTTATCTTGAAACATCTACTACTTAAAATAGTACTAAAATTTTTTTTACAAGCTGGTTCTCGAAAATTCATAAATTATGCATGCATACAACACTGCTGAAAATTTCACCTTTCAAAAATAATAGTAATCATCTATCAGATGAAAATACTGTAGTTTAAAAATAAAACAAATATGAACGAATAAAAATCCAGATAACCAATAACGTAATAAAATGAATGAGTAAAAATATTCATGTCCACTCCTATCTCATAAACGTGATGTGTGGAAGAAATAAGGTCATCGGGTTCGCGTGCACACATCCAACTCCGCCTACTCAGTCTTCGGCACCTCCAATCTCTTGATCAATTTTCTCACTGCATCATTCACACCTAATGAGTCCGAAGACTTAATACACCTATAACGTTATAACGAATATATATACATAACAAGCAACAGTGAAAAGCACTGTAATTAAAAATACGTTTCATGATCTTAAAAGCGTAAATGTAAGGGTTATTACGGTTACTGTAATTAATCAAAGTCTTTTAGTAAATATCATATCCTTGCGATAGAAGGGGTGACGTATGAGCATTTGAACTCTCTGAACATCCACAAATCTTTGTGTTCGTTATTCCTAAGTATTCAATCTATTTTTCAGTTTGTTTCCACACTTTAAAGTTAACTGATCAACATTGACAACAAGATTATCGAATTCAGTTTATCACTAAACTGATTCACTCTTTCGAAAAGATTGGAAAATAGTCAAGTGTTTATTCACCCCCCCTTCTAAACACTTTCATCCACCCAACCAATCCTAACAAGTGGTATCAGAGCTTGAATCAATCTTATTTTTGAATACTTTCTATCTATACAATCTGATTACCATGTCAGTCTTTCAACAAAATTACAATGTTTTCCAAAAGAGAATTTGATGATTGGAAGATAAGAATACATGCTCATTTAACTGCACAGGATGATGATATGTGGTACGTCATAACTGACGGACCAATGAAGATATTGAAGGCGAACATAGCACTTGTCATAACTGAAGGAGCTCTCCATTGCATAGAGAAACCACGTGAAGAGTGGACAACAGAAGATAAAAGAAAAACCAATCTAGACAATGTGGCTAAAGACATTCTGTACAAGATTCTGGACTAGATTACTTTCAACAAGATAAACATGTGCAGAACAACAAAAGAGATCTGGGAGAATTTGATTCAGCTATGCGAGGGCAATGAACAAACAAAAGAAAATAAACTCTCAGTTGCTGTTCAGAAGTTTGACAACATTAAAATGAAGATTGGAGAGTCCATGAATGAGTATGATGAAAGAGTCATCGGTATTATAAATGAATTGAATGCATTTGGAAAAGTGTATTCAATCAAAGAAGTCGCGCTGAAGGTGGATAGAGGTGTCCCCAAAGAATGAGATGTCAAGACATGGATATGAGAGAGTCAAATGACCTGAATAAGGTTGAATTACATGATTTGTTTGCGGATTTCAAAGCCTATGAGTTTGAAATGCAAACAAGAGAAGAAGAGCCTTTTACACCATAAATCACAACTGCCCTTAGTGCTATCAAACTGGAACCAACTGGTTCAATTGAGAAAACAACAGATCAGCTGAGTAATGGCGTCATGTCATTATTTGTGAAGAAATTTGGTAAATTCATGAGAAGAAATCAATGTTCATTAGAGAGGTAATATTAGAAAAACAACTATAAGGAAGAACCAAATTATTGCTATAATTGTGGCAAGCCAGAACACTTTATTGCTGACTGTCCTAAAACAAAGAAGGACAGTAGACATTCATCTGAAAAGGGAAGAAATCAGTTGAATACAAAAGAAAAGATAGGAATGATGAGAGATCATTCAAGAAGAAGCATGAAGTCCTGCTATCTGAAGAAAGAAAATCAAAATGGGAAGAAACTGACAGTGAAGCAGTCAGAGGCTGAGAGATCAAGCAGTTCTAACAATGATGAAGAAGAAGTTAAATGCTTAATGGCAGATGACGCAGAACTCGAGTCAACAAGTGAACAGGTATTTGACTTCAGCTCTACTGATTTTACACGTGAAGAACTCATTTCCACACTACATGACATGATAAATGAGTATCACAAACTTGCTCCCTCTTTTGAAAAATCCAAAGCAGAGCAAACTGATCCCAAAGACAACAAAATTGAAACTGATGAGTCAGTTGAATTGTTGAGTCTAAGAAAGGAGATTGGAAAACAAAAATCTGAAATGACCAAGAACCAATCCTTGATTCAACCGTTAAAAACTGAAATTTCAACATAAACTAATCTGATTCAAGCATGGAACAAGTCATCTGTCACTCTGACTGAAATGCAGAGTTTACAAAAATCAATTGCTGATAAAACTGGTTTGGGCTTTAATAGCATTGATGAAACCTCTGCAAGTGATACCATGCCAAAGTTGCATGAAAACATAGGGAAATACATTAACTTTGTGAAATCAACCATTGTACAAGAAATATTTGAACAAAGTAAACCTATTGTCCAACCGATTGAACATAAGAACAAAGTTAAATGGTTTGGAATTGGATATAGCCCTGAGAGTCCAACTGATTCACGAAGCTAGTTACCTAAATGGTTTAGCTACAAAAATCAGCATTCTGGGAATGACTATTACAGTTATTACAACTGTAAGCCATTTCAGAAGAGAAATCGGTAGAGCAATCAGTTGAAAAAGGATAAAAATCATATTGTTTCATCTACACACAACACATCACACACACAAGTCAAGAAGAACCATTTGGAACACAGCAACTGAAAAGTCAGTTAGACTTATCCAAGTCTGGGTTCCTAAAGAACTAATCAGTTTAGGACCCAAATAGATGTGGGTACCAAGATTATTTATTGTGTGTGATTGCAGGTGACATATACAACAAAAGAATCAATTTGGTATTTGGATAGTGGATGCTCGCGACATATGACAGGGGATGCTGAATTGCTATCCCAACTGATCAAACACTCTGGTCCAAACATTAGTTTTGGAGACAAATCTAAAGGTAGAACTGTGGGTAAGGGTAAGGTTATCCATGGTAACATTATTATTAATGATGTCTTACTGTTGATAATTTGAAGTATAACTTGATTAGCATCAGTCGGTTATGCGACAATAATTTTTCATTTTAGTTCAACAAACACACGTGTACAGTTAAGAACTCAATTGATGAGATCATTATAACTGGCAATCGTTGTAGTCACAATTATAAAGTGAGTTGGACTAATCAACCTAATGCACCAGTATGTTTTGTAGTTTCAAAATCTTCTAAACAATGGTTGTGCCATAAAAGGTTGAACCACTTGAACTTTAAATCCATTGCTCATCTGAGTAACCACGATCTTGTAACTGGTATGCCTAAAATAGATTTTTCAAAAGATAAAATTTGTTCTGCATGTCAGTTTGTTAAACAAGTAAGATCTTCTTTCAAAAACAAGGGTAGTAAATCTTCCACCAGATGCTTAAACCTGTTGCATATGGATCTTTTTGGTCCTATACCAGTCATAATTTTAGGGGGAATGAAATACACCTTGGTAGTTGTTGATGATTTTTCAAGATTTACTTGGGTTATGTTTCTCAAATCAAAAGAGCAAACTGCTGCACAACTGATTAAGCTTTTCAAAAGATTATTAAATGAAAAATCAGTTGGAATTGACATAATAAAGTCTGATCGAGGGGCTGAATTTGTCAATCAAAATCTTTCTCAATTTTTAGAAAATACTAGAATTAAGCACGAGTTCTCATCAGTTAGAACTCCTCAGCAAAATGGTGTAGCTGAAAGAAGAAATCGTATACTTAAATAAGCAACTAGAACGATGCTTGCTGATTCCGGTATATCTCAAAGATTTTGGGTAGAAGCAGTAAACACTGCGTGTTATACTCAGAACAGATCAATGATTAATAAAAATCATTTGAATACATCGTATCTGGCATGGAAAGAAAAGCGTGGTGTCCTACTTCAAAATATTTGGCTGCAGATGTTTTATTCATAATAATGGTAAAAATCATTTGAAAATATTTGATGCTAAATCTGCAGAGAGTATTTCTAGGTTACTCATCATTTAGTAAAGCTTATAGAGTGTTTAACAAATGTACTTTGAATGTAGAAGAGCCAATTCATGTTGTATTTGATGAATCTGCACTAACTGATAAGCCAACTGATCCATTTGAGCTAACTGATCTCTTTACCGAAATCAGTTTGGAGGATGATATTGAAAAATAAGTTCACATCAATTGATGTATCTTTCAAACACCTGAATCAGAGATAGTGGATCAAACAGCTGAACGAGAAATTGTTCCTAACACTCAGTTGGTGGAACAACGTGATAATATTCAAATACCAACTGAAGCCGTTGCAACTGAAACTGATGTTCAATTACAAACTGAACATGTTGCAACTGAAATTGATCTGACTAATCCCAACTACAGATGGAAGATATCACATTTACAAGAATTGGTGATAGTAAATGCATATGATCCGGTAAGACCTAGAAACCTAATGTGTAATTTATTTGTTCATTCACTATTTGTTTCCCAACTTGAACCAAAGAAAACTGATGAAGCTCTTGCTAATCCTAACTGGATAAATGCTTTGCAGGAAGAGCTAAATCAGTTTACCCATAACAATGTCTGGACTTTAGTTCCAAGACCAATTTCTAAAACCATTGTAGGTACAAAGTGGGTCTACAGGAACAAACTGAACGAATACAGTTCTGTTGTACGCAACAAAGCGAGGATTGTAGCTCAAAGATATAGGCAAGAAGAAGGAATTGATTACAACGAGACATATGCACCAGTTGCACGACTGGAAACAATCAAAATATTCATTGCCTATGTCTCATTCAAAGACTTAAAGTCTACCAAATGGATGTCAAGAGTGTATTCCTGAATGGTCAGTTGCAGGAAGAAGTGCATGTTGAACAACCACCGGGTTTTGTTAATCACACTCTTCCTGATCATGTTTATCTCTTGAACAAAGTGTTGTATGGTCTTAAACAAGCTCCCAGAGCTTGGTATGAGACTTTATCAAAAATTTAACTGATCTTGATTTCACTGTTGGATCAATTGATATTAATTTGCTCAGATTTTCAAATAATGATCATATTTTACTTGTGCAAATATATGTTGATGATATTATTTTTGGGTTAAATAACCCCAAATTGTACGAGAAATTTGCCAAGCTAATGCAGGAAAAATTCGGGATGAGCATGATGGGTTTTCCTTGGTCTGCAAGTGAAGAAACTGGAAACTAGTACTTTTATCAGTCAGACAAAATATACGAATGAACTGCTCAAGAAATTTGGCATGGAGACATGTTCAACTGCAAGTACTCCCATGAGCTCATCGATTAAATTAGATAAAGATGAAGGGAAAATATCAGTTGAGATGACACTCTACAAGGTTTAATAGGTTTTTTATAATGCCTAACTGCTAGCCGTTCCTGATATTGTATTTGTTTTTTGCATGTGTGCTAGATTTTAGCAGATCCTAGGCAATCACATTTTTCAGCTGCCAAACGAATTTTAAAATATCTTAAAAGCAGACAAAATGTGGGCTTATGGTATGCTAAGACCTCATCTTTCAATTTAGTTGGCTATTCAGATGCAGATTATGCAGGATGTAAGCTTGATCGTAAAAAAAACCAGTGAATCATGTCAGTTTCTAGGAGACCGACTGATTTCATGGTTCAGCACGAAGCAAACACCCGTAGAAACTTCACAAATGAAGCAGAATATCTAGCAGCTAGAAGCTGCTGCGCTCAACTGCTCTGAATTAAGAAACAACTGAAATATTATTGAATCGGTGCAGAATAATCACCAATCTTCTGTGATAATACAAGCACAATTGCGATTAAAAACAATTCAGTTCTTCATTCCAGGACCAAACACATTGATGTCACACATCACTTCATCAGAGATCATGCTCTAAAAAAGGAAATCAGGCTATAGTACATATCAACTGAACAACAAGCGGCTGACATCTTTACCAAGCCACTTCCCGAGATTAAGTTTTCTTACTTTCGCAATATTCTTGGCTTAATTTATTTGTCTTAATATCATTCAGCTTGAATATTTTCTTGATGATAGTAGTTATTATCAGTTGAATATTTTCTTATTGATAATAAGTTGTTATCAGTTAAACACATTCTTTTTATTCAGTTAGTACCGGCTTGAATGCAGAATAGTAAAGTAGTAAAGCAATAAAAAACAGTGAATAAAATATCAATTTTATTGATAATAACATTCTGCTATTACAGGATTCATTTTTCTTTCTACTGCATCCAGCCAGAAGGACATCCACGCGGATAACCTACCGGTGGCAGTCCTCGAGAATTCTTCTGAAAAGGAAATCCTTTCTAGAACCCTTTGCTCCTTGAGAAACATCAGGAAGTAAACACCTTCGTCAGTGAAGATGTCTGAAGTATGAGCGACGATGAGACGTCTCTTATACTTATTTTCAGTTGCCAATCGTTTCCAAGTGGCATTCAGTCCCTCCTCTCAGAAGGGCTGAAGATCCTGGATCTTTGTCTAGGTTGATAATGTCTTTTCAAAGACAAGGTCTTCTATCTTTTTCTTTCGGGCTGCTTCTATTGAACACTTAAATTCTTCATCAAGGTCTGTCTGTTGTGAACTGCTTGCTGCATCCATTTGCTGATACTTTAACTTGTGTTATCTGCTGATATTTTCAAGTGATCTTGTGACTAACCATCTTATTCTTATTTTTAGATATGCTTCATATCATCTGGAGAGTCGCATTTATTATCTCCGATGATTCATCTTCCAAGGATAATATTATTTTATGTTTATGCATATATTTAGGGGGAATGTTGATTTTTAAATTGGTTAACTAATAAGACAATTATCAATTGGTCTTAAACTGAACTGATTCAGTTCTTAACTGATCACTCAGTTATTGATCTAACTGATCTTATCAAATAGGTTAACTGATTATCAATGAAATCCCACAGTAAGTGATGTGGCTGTTAAAATTACGCATTTAATTATGTCATTCATTGAATAGTGATTGGTGATGTGGCCCCACGTAGTCCAATCGACTTTTATTCATGATTACACTGCATGTTCACACATTTTTAAGTCAATTAATCTTGGACTGACACATGTCCAAAAATTTGAACAGTTACCAACATAAGTAATTGTGCCCTTTCTATTTCAGTTTCTTTACGAGAATTTCTAACTCTTAGAACAAATCAAACACATAGATTTTCTTCCTCTCAGATATCCAAACACTTAGAAATGGCAAGCCAAACACCCGCTTATATTCTTAATGCAATGGCTATTGACTTTGAGTCAGTTCTTTCTTTAAAGGACGAAGCTGTTCGAAGCGTTTTTCTCAAATTGGAAGCTGTTGGACTGAAGAAATTTCTTGGGCTATCAACTCAGGAAAAATATCTCAAGGAGATTCAAGATTTGTATGAAAATAGCTTCATCTCTGCTGACGGTAAAATCACAACTGTCAACAGTAAGTTGTTGATCATAGATGAAGACTCCTTCAGCACCATCTTCCAACTGCCTTATGATGGATTAGCTCACTTTTCTGAAGTGAAGCTCTCTGATAGTGAGGAAATGCAGACGCTATTATCTGTTGATGGACGAAAAATCAAGTTTTTCGATCCAAAGAAGGAGCTGAAGCCAGAAGTTAGTTGCTGGCAAGGCAGGCTCGTATGCTGCCCTCACCCATTGAAAAATTTCAAGTTATGACTGCTATCATGACTGGATGGATACTGAACTGGTCAGCTATAATTTTCAATATCTTGAAGAACATGCTTCAGTCCTCCATACAGTACAAAGGTTTTGCTATACCACTCAGCTACATTCTGAAGAGCAAAGGGTTGGTGGATGAATCTGGTGAGAAGTCGTCCAAATTCAAGGTCTTCAGTGCCAAGAATGTTCAGCAACCGAAGACCAAGCTGAACATATCTCCTGAGCAGTTTATCAAGGTGAAAAAAGAGATTGAGATGCTGGCAGCTCCCAAATCAGTTAAGAAGGCGAAGACCAAGGACTTGGCTCAGAAAAAGACAATCAAGAGGAAACTGATTGTCACTGAGACTGAATCAGAGAAAACCCCTTCTAAAAAAATAATGAAGAAGCCAAGGACCCAAAAGACTAAACAAATTGCTGCTGTGGAAACTGTCCCAGCTGAAAGATTGAAGCCAACTGGAGCAGAACAGTCCCTCATCGCTATACTTATCATGGCAATTCTAGTTGCATCTTCAACTGCACACCAGCAACCTCCTCCAACTGCTCCTCCAAAGAAGACAATCACCGAATCTGAAATTAATTGGAGTGAAAGCACCACTCACCAAGGTATCCAGACCAACAGTATTACCCATGGCTCGATCAAAGTGTGTGGTGATTCGAGAGGTGGATTCCACCACCCATGGCTCGACCAAAGTGTGTGGTGATTCGAGAGGTGGAATCCACCAACTCAGGGCTGAGCATCTCTCACGCCCTAATCGATCCCAAAAGCAAGGGCAAGATGATTGAAGAGCCCAGGCCAACCAACCCCATTCAGACTCACATTGATTTAATATGGATAGAAATAAATGGGTTTTCTGAAATCGGAGTTGGAAACATATGATAAATGGGTCAGTTACAGAACTTAAGTGTTTGCTAGGCAGTTGAAGAAGAAATCAGTTCTATCAGAGTTCATCGCCCTGGAAACAATAGTTCTGAAGACAGTTAAGGCTGTCACCATTTCTCAAGCGCTGAAAAGCGGGACATATTTCTTTGATCTGATGTGTGAGAAGAGGCTAGCTGAAGTCTGAGCTCAGCTAAGAATGAACTATGATCCTACCAATCCAACTGCCTACAATGATATAGCAGTTTTTCAGCAGTTGGACACAGATCTATCTACTTTGCAGATGAAGATCAAAATGTGGGAATCTAATCTATAGCTGTATATTCCAGTAAATTCCCAAAGTCCAACCTCAGAGGAGAAATAAGAACCTTCAACAAATAAGACAAAGTTATCCAAGGAAGCAATTGTTGAACAAACTGAGCTAGTAACTGTTCCTTCTTCTGAGGATGCTCAACCGTCATCTTCTGCTCCTCAGTTTCCTCTAGTGGGTCTTCAGCTAAACACAAATGCTGAGATGTCTTTGGCCAATGTCAACAAAGTGTTTCAATCTGTGGCTTCTGACATCCTACTGAATGTTATAACTGATGAACCAGTTGAAGACTAGAGCAAAACCGATCAAATAGCCTCTGAATCTATTTTACAAGAGGTTGTAGAACCAGTTCATTTGCCTGCCACGACTGAACAAGAAGCTCTAACTGAAGCACAAGTGGCTCAGTTGCACTCTGAACAAACTGAAGAAGTGCAAGTGCAAATTGAAGAGCGAACTGCTGATCAGACTTCTACTCCACCTCAAGAACCTCAACAGGAGGTAGTTGAAGAACTTATTTCAGAAATAGCGCCAGCTGTGACTGAATCACCGATAAGGCCTTGATAATCTTTAATGAAGAAGACAAGGAGCAATAACCATAATCATCTGAAGCTCTGTCTCTTCAGATACCAATGGATGTTGATGTTATGATAGAAGAAATTCAGTCCAGCCTACACAATTTAATCTCAAATATTTCTGCTATGAAGTCCACCCAAATACTGCATACTTTGAAGATTGATTCTACGAAGAAAAGTACCTTGAAGAACCTTCAGCAGGTTACCAAGGATATCACTTCCTTATTCCTTCTGGTAGATAGTTGAAGAAAGACCGAGTGACAGTTCCAGCACTTTTTCAGACTCAAGACATGCTCATAAATCACATTGATTTTGTGCAAACAACAATGACAAAGAGAATGGATTTGCTGCTGGAACAATTGCTGAATGCTATATCCCAAGTCACTTCAGAAGTCCGTATCTTATCCAATAAAGTTGGCGGTGTTGACAAAAATGGGGAAGAGCAGTAGCAACAATCTAAGAAGAGGCCAAGACAACTAAATGATCAAGAACCAGATGATAAAAGAGCCAAGAAATGAAGAGCAGTCTAGATCAGTTAGAAGACACTCTCCATTCAGTTATTATTTGATTTGGAAGATTTTCAGGTATCAAAAGAAAATTATTTCATTCTTGAAAACAATTCTTTCATTCTTTGTACGAATCTGTACCGTGAAATAGTATTTAAAAAATTATTTTATCTACAAGGTTCAGTTTATATCAATTCACAAATTCTAAGTTTTGTCAAACACCTAAAAGGGAGAAATTGTTGGAATATTAATTTTGGAGTTTGACAAACTGAACGTAAAAAGGTTGCAGAACTGATCAAGTCAACTGAAGATAACTGAACTGAAAACACGTAACTGGTAGTTGTCCAAACTGATAATTAAATGCGTATATATTCGAAGGTAACTAAACTGATCAAAGCTAACTGAAGATGTGTAGTTAACTGTATGCCAGTTAAGACTGATCAGTTACATAGTAATCAGCTAATCTTATCGGCTATAAAGAGTCAACTGATAAATCAGCTTTACCCGTCATCAGTTATGAGTTAAGCCAACAACTGAAAATTTGTACAAAAGACGTCTGCAACTGATAGTGGGAGAGCCCATATCAAAATGCCTCAGTATACGAATTGTCAGAAGGATAATGACGTGTCGATACAAGACAAATCAATAGATATAATTATTTGAATTCATTCATTGTTATCGTTGGAGAACAAAGCCTATAAATAGTCGAGAAGATCAGCTGAGAAAAAGGACTTTAGCTCATACATTCATTCTTGAGTTAATTTTTTTTTAAAAAAAGATCAGTTACAAGAAGCTCTCACTTATCATATTTATTCATAACGTTAAGGCTATATTTTGAGCATCAACATAAGCACTCATTGTTATCTTATTCGATATTCTTAGATCATTAGTGCTTAGAAAACATATCAGTTGTCTACTGATAAAAATTGTAAATATACAAAGAGTTTCAGTTTGGCATGTGTTAACTCCAAATTGAATTGAGTTATTACAGTTACAGTAATTAATCAAAGTCTTTTAGTAAATATCATATCCTTGAGATAGAAGGGGTGACGTAGGAGCGTTTGAAATCTCCGAACATCCACAAATCTTTGTGTTCGTTATTCCTAAGTATTCAATCGGTTTTTCAGTTTGTTTCCGCACTTCAAAGTTAACTGATCAACATTGACAACAAGATTATCGAATTTAGTTTATCACTAAACTGATTCACTCTTTCGAAAAGATTGGAAAATATTCAAGTGTTTATTCAACCCCTCTTTCTAAACACTTTCTTCCACCCAACCGATCCTAACAGTCTCTCCGCCAACGTTCTTCGCATCAAGGATTGTTTTTTGTTTGTGAATTACGCAAAGGCACGCCTTAATCTCTCTTCACCCATCGTTCATACCATATTATGTGCATTTAACATGATTGCATGAAAAATATGATACAACTTCTTATATTTTCGTTTTTATGACAAAGCATGAACAAAACTTGAGTTTTTATGTTTTTAAATTCATGATTATGTTGCACAAAGGGGCAGCCATGGTAGGGCTATGGGAAGGGACTTTTTTCAACATGTTTAAGAGTCCATAGAATCTTGGCTAAGGGCTGGGTAGCAAGGGAAAAACAAGGAAAGAAAATTGGGATCATATGAAAACTAGGTCACGGTTTGGGTCTATTGTAGGGCGTGGCTATGTGCTGCTGTTGGGATGTATTCAAGGGTCCTAAGGGAGTCTAGTCATGGTCCTAGAGGGGGCTGTGCAAGGGCTGGAAAGGGAGGTTAAGGGCTTCACATTTTTGATTTCAACAAGAGCTAGGGCTTTGTTTTGGAAGGTTAAAAGGAGAGGCTGTGTAGGGTGCTTTCCAGGCAAGGAGCTAGGCTTTGAGGGTCCTAGCATCGAGCCATGATGGTCCACGCAAGGCTGGAGAGGCAAGTAGAGGATTGGCGCACGGCTAGGGCACAACCTAGTCGTGCGCCCATCCTCTACTAACCTCTCCAGCCTTGTGTGGACCACCATGGCTCGATGCTAGGACCTTCACAAGCGCAGTTCCTTGCCTGGAAAGCACTCCGCGCAGCCTCTAGGCGTGGCCGGGCTCAATAGGTAGAACCATGAACGTCCTCATGCATGGCTTGCTAGGGCCGGTCGAAGTGGGTCTTAAGGGGTTCAGTCTAAGTCCTAGGAGGGTTGATCAGGGTCTAGTCCAATTGGTTAGGGTCTAGGATCGAAGGGATTGGTGAATTGTTAGGACTAGGGTTTGTTCAACAAGGGCAGAAATTTTCAGTAGCATTCTAGGCCTTTCTATTGGTTTTAATTGGCTTGATTTGGGATGAAAAAGGGTTAGTAAGGTGTTAATAATCCGTGGTTCAAGTTTGGTAAAGTTTCGAGTTGATTCGTATTAAAATCGAGACGTAGGGTAAAACTTTAATAAGAAATGGGAAATATTAGTCGATGAGCTTAAGTTTACGTCTAATAAATATTTATGGGTGTATTTTAAGGTGTTATGATAAGTTTGGATGGATTTGGGTCGTCTTTTTACGGTCCAAGGTTAATTTCGGAAAGTTAGGGTTTCAGGGGCAAAACAATCATTTTACACCTGAAAAATCTTAGACGTCATAGCAGTGTCCTGAATGCTGTAATGAATGTTAAAATGTTTATTTTAAAAAATTATGGAATTTTATGATGCAAAACGATAAATGTTAAATGATGTGTTGTATGCTTGATTTAAAAGGAAATGATATTATTGAATGTATTTTTATAAAGTGATGGAAACAATTAAAATATTTTGAAAGAAGTGATTTAATTGTATTGGTAAGGAAATTGGGATTCGTGAGGGACGAAGTTCTAGAGGGAGCCCGTTTATGGGAGAAAGCCTCAGAAGGAGCCCGACGATCGAATTTTCATCGAAAGGATATGATGATATGTAAGGCCAAGGCTCAGTTGACGGGTGAGATTTTCGCTGATATCCTCGCCGACTATAGTCCAAGGCACATAATGAAAAGGTGGTTAATGTTACCTCGCCGCCAGGTATTATGATTACAGCTGAGATTAATCAATCAACAGTAGAATGATCATAATTAATGATCTGAATTCAATAAATGGGAACCATATATGATTAAAGGGAAAATGATATGATGAAAGGAAAAGGGATTTGAAGTTATGCATGTTCATGAAAAGCTATTTTATTAAAAGTATCTTTCGCTGTTGCTTGTGAATGTATATGTATTACTTGTTATCATGGTTAATGTTTGCTGAGTCATTAGACTCACTAAGTGTGATCAATGCATGTGAAAATAATTTTGATGATGATGGAGGACTTGATTGTTGAACTAGCTGGACTGATGGTGCACATGATCCGAGGACCTTAGCTAGTTTTCCACGTTACTTATATGATTTAAGATTACTTTAAAGATTTTGATGGCGTTTATGACTTTTATGCGTTTGACTAGTTTTGTGATGATTAAAGAGTTTATGTTTTATTTTGAAAAATGTTAGTTTTAGGTTTGGTTTGACGGTTTACTATTTGATGTTTTGAATTGCGTTTTCGGATTTTCAAATAATAGGTTGGTTGGTTTATTTTAAATGCTACAAAGTATATTTAAAATATATATATATATCTATATGGATATTTCGGCCGAAGGTATATAAGATAAAAGTTAGTATATTTTAAAGATAAATGAATAGTTGACGTTTCAGTTTAGGCCCAAAAACACTAGTATAATAGGCACATTATAATGTAGGAAAATTATTTTGTTTAGGAAAGTTTTCGAAAATAGTAGCCGAGTTCTCAAAAAGTTCCTATTTTCATCAAAAAAACGATTATCGATTTAAAATATGACTCGTTATGTAAAAACACCTCAAAAAGCATCATTTTAAAAATTCTCATATAAAATATACCATGTATTAAATAATTAAAAATAATCATTTAATAAAAAGATTTTCCCTTTACAATCTCCAGTCTCCGTTCCTCGATGCGTCTCAAATAACCCTTAAAAACATAGTTTTATGTATTCTAATGGAAAATCATATTTTAAACATGTAAACATGTCTACCACATTTAATTAATGCAATTAAAATAATTTAATTAGACATTTTCTATTTTTCCTAGATTTGCATGTAATTGGATTATGTTATCGCATTTTTGACCTTACACGTATGGCGATTGAAAATGACTTGTCCATGTGGTTGGGAAACAGTACAGATGATCATTGAAAAGAAAATCCGACATTTGGGTCACTTTATTTATTGTGTTGTCTGATAAACCAAAGGTTCTTAAACATTTAGGCCTTATAATGTGATTAGTAAGAGTTTTAGTTTGGGCAGTGTGAAAATTCCTAACTGAAGCGGGCTGTTACGAGATGTTGTAAGTTCAAAGTCTTGTAGTGGAAACTTTCTTAAGTATAAGAACGGGAGATGTAGGAGTCTAATCTCCGAACATCCATAAAAATCTTGTAATATTTACTTACGCACTTTACATTTCTTCACATTCAAGTTTCGAACCGTTTCTTGTTAAACTGCCAATCTTTTATTTATCACTAGCCAAACTGAACCTTTTCTACACTTATTTCACATTAAAGTGGTTCAATATAGCTAAACTGAACCTTTTCTACACTTATTTCACATTAAAGTGGTTCAATATAGCTAAACATTCAAAAATAGTTCTTAACAGCTTAAAAAATGTTAAGAACTTCTGAAGTTTAAAGAAATTTTAAAAAGTTTATATACTCCCTCTAAACTCAACTCGATCCCAAAAAGTGATATTAGATAGAGTTTCTTGATAACTACCATTTTAAATGTCATCGTTTAACAAAACTAGTATTTCACTCGTGCGATGCACGGGATGATATTATTAAAAATTAATTATTATAAAAATAATCGATATTTAAATTGTAAAAAAATAATAGAATTATAAAAAAAATAAGAAACTATTTTTTCGCTAATTTTGAAAAAATTTCTTAAATATAATGTATGTCGATTGATTGTGTTACATTAAGGCAACGACATGGTTCTTATCGTGTTTAATTTATTAATGTCGACCACAAACCTAAATACATATTTAATTCATTAATTTCCAGGAAACTATATATGTTATTATTTTTTAACATGTGATAAATAAATATTTTAAAATCAAATTTAATATAACTAATGAGAAATACATTTTTTCAAAATTCAGTAACTTCGTCTAAATCCTCATTCACAAACAATTTTGTGACATGGTACGTGTTTGACACCTTTGAAGGATAACAACAATTGCTTCATCAATATCTTTATCCAAATAAGTTGTGAGTTTTATCCTCAAAATCTATCCATAATATACACAACAACCTATTATTTCTAAAGAAAAATGAAATATGTGATTATGAGTAAATTATATATAAAGCAGAAAAGTTAATTTATTAACATTTATTGTTTACTATGTGTATTCAAAAACAATACCAATAAGTTTTATATGTTGTCCTCTAATAAGTTGTGTACTTCCTTTAAAATTGGTTTAATCATTTCCATTACGAGACATTTTATATTACCTTGTATTTATGAACATTGTAATATAGAAGAAAATTATCACATTAGCAAATGCGTAATAATTAAAATTTTGTGCAAATAGGATAATAATATTTTTTACTTCCCGATCATGAAAGACAGATTTCAAAATTAGTGTCTCATTGTTCTCACTGTTTCCATATGTATGTAGCTCATAATAGCGAACAAATCTAAGTTTAAACGTCCATTGCAACTTGGAGGGATTCAGCTCACAAATGGTGCTGAAAAGAGGAGTTATTTCAGAATTCAGTTTTAGAGTGCATAAATTTAGCAAGATAAATAAATAGAATAAAATTGGTTTCCAATATAATATGCAACAGTCCATTATTTATAATTTAAAATTCAAATAAGGCAGCCCAAAAGAAAAAAAAATTATACAACGGGTTTTTTTGACAGAATTATATCATGCATTAACTCTTTCAAATTATGGAAATCTTGAATTGCTTGCAGTGGGTGTCAAACATTTCTGATTATTGAGGGTAATAGACATGTTAATTAAGGATAATTTAATGTATATTTGAAATCCTTTTGAATATATCTCTTTTAATTTTTTGGGCTATCTTATTTGAATTTTAAGAAGGCAGTCCAAGAGATATAAAATACATATGGTTTTGGAAGAAAACTAATATGCATTAATTCTTTCAAATTAAGACAATCTCGAAATAACATGCATTTGAGGTCAAACATTTATGATTACTAAATGGTAATTTAATGTCCATTGAAAAATCTTATTTTAAGTTATAATTTTAATACTCTACCAATTTTTCTTAAGAAAAATTAAATAAACTAATTAAATATTGTATTTCTTTTTTTAGTAAGTAATTTGGGCGGGAACTTTCCTATTTTGGCAAAAATTCTGTTTATATATATATAGATTCTCATGTTTTCAAAATAAGATTATGATGATTGATAAATCTGAATCCAGGCATATTTAGCAGCCCATGAACTAAAGAGATTTGAGAGAAGCTAACCCAACTCTATGAGGTCAATGACCAGGACAGTGAGAAAAAGCTAATTGTTGACATCTAGAAGTTGTATAATGCGAAAACGAAACTCTAAATGAATATTATGAAGGGTTTAGTAGTATCATTATTGAACTTGATTCTCTCAGTAATGAATATTCAAATAGTGAAATTTCTTTGAAGGTAATGAGAGCACTTCCCAGAGAATGAGATGAAAAACGGTGGCCATGAGTGAGTCCAAAGACCTCAACAAACTAGAGCTGGATGATTTGTTTGTTGACCAGAATGCTTACGAGTTCGAGCTAGGAATCAGGACAAAAGAAGAGTAATCCACTCCTCAACCTAAAAAAAGCTCTGGTTGTCGCCGCTACAACAACTCTTACCATTAATGAAGAAGCCTCTAGCATTGAATCTGCTGACCAGATAAGAAATTAGGTTATTCCTTTATTTGTTAAGAAATTTGGCAAATTCAAGAAAAAGAATCAGCCCAAATTAAATCTTTATCATAATAGGACCAAGGTGATGAAAATAAATCTTGCTTTAACTATGGGAAACAAGGTCATTTCATTGCAGATTGTTATAGACCAAAGAATGATGAAAAGAAACCATTCGAGAGACTATGGTTCAAAGATGAAAGAAGATCTTTCAAGAGAAAAAAAATCAAAGAGTGCTTTTTGCTGAGGTGAGAAAAAGCAAAAGCGCCGATTCAGATTTAAAACAATCTATTTCAGAGAACACATCAAATAAATGTAATGATGAGAATGCTCATTTTCTCATGACAGAAGTTGAGCCAGAGATTTCTGAAGTTGAGCTGGAAACTGTCGATGACATGTTTATTAATTTTAACTCAATTGAATTTAAACAAGAAGATCTTTTCACGGCACGACATGACTTTGTAGATGTGTACAATATAATCTTGCAATTATCAAAAAGAAAAAACTTGAAAAATAAGTTAACAATTCTAGTTGTTTGCAGCGAAAGTAGGTAGACAGTGTAAAAGCAAAAGTTTGTCTGTCAGGGATTGAGATTGATGATATGCGAAGATTGTTCCAAGCAACGTTAAATGATAACAAATGGTTGACACTCCTAGTCCACTATTGGAACAAGTCTTCTACTATTATAGAAAAAATCCATGAGTTGCAAAAACTAGCATGTGATAGAACAGGGCTAGGGTTTGGCAATAACGAGTGAAATATTTCTAAGGCAAGTACTCAATCGTGTCTAGGCAAGGGCAAGTAAAAAACGATTAATTTTTTCACATCTAGCACGATATATGAACAAGACCAGCCTGAAGTTCAACCCAACCAGCATGTAAGTCTTGAGAACAAAGGCAAACATCTTGGCTTTGATTACATTGAACTTGAAAGTTCTAAGTCCAACCGGCCATGGCTAAAGGGAAAACAAAATCAAGCCAGTCACCAAGGCTCGAAATGGTCTTGCAAAATGCCAAGTCCAAAAAGACATTATTCTGCGAAGTGAAAATCAAATCGTTACCACTATTTCTAGTCTGTTAAAAAAAGATACATGTTTGAAGGAAAGGAAGAACGACCCAAACAACATTAAGTAAGAGAAAGAACACATATCACATGTTTATGCACACAACATCACCCTATTGGGAACACACGATGAAAAATTTGTTCGGATAATTCAACTGTGGGTCCATAAATGGTTAATCCATTCAGGACCCAACTAGCCTTGGTGCCAAAGTCTTATCTTGATGATTATAGGTACAAAAAAAAGTTCTTAAAAAATCTATCTGAGTCTGTACAGTGGGTGTTCGGGGCACATAACTGGTGGCATCAAGATTTTATCATAATTTGTTTATTACAAAGGACCAAGAATCACATTTGATGATAATTCCAAGGGTAGGCTGTGGGCTAGTGTAATATTATTCATGGCAAGGTAATCATTAAAGATGTGTTATTGGCTAAAAATCATTGTTACAATATGATTTTCATAAATCAGTCGTGTGACAATGGGTACTCTGTTGAGTTTCAAAAGTACACTTGTATTGTCAAATATACAAATGGTGGCGTCATGCTAACAGGTTAAGAGAACAAAACAATTATAAAGTTAAATAGAATGATGATAACCTAAGTGCTCCTACATGTTTTATTGTATTTCATGGTAATAAAAACTAACTTTGGCATAAACGAATTATTCATCTAAATATTTCAAATCTATTGCCAATTTCAGTAAACAAAAATTGGTCTCTCGGTTGTCTAACATTGATTTTACTAAAGACAAAGTTTGTTCTGCATGTTAGTTAGGTAAGCAGGTCAGATCAACCTTCAAGAACAAAGGAAGTACCTTAACGGCTCAAAATCTCGAACTGCTACACATGGATTTATTTGGTCTAATACCTGTGATGAGTCTAGGGGGAAAGAAGTACACCCTTGTGGTCGTTGATGATTTTTCAAGGTTTATATTGGTGATCTTCCCGAGTTCCAAAGATCAGACTACTGCCTAGTTAATCAAGCTTCTGGGGAGACTAAAAACTGAGAACATCTATCGTGAATAGGATTAAGAGTGATCGAGGCACTAAGTTCACAAACAAAATCCTCAACATATCTAGAATATAATGGCGTCAAGCATGAATTTCAGTCAATAGATCACCTCAACAAATGATGTTGCTGATAGAATAAATAAAGCACTCAAAGTGGCGGCTCGAACCATGCTAGAAAAATCTGATATTTCTCAAAGATTTTGGGAAGAAGCTGTCAACAACGCATGCTATTCACAGAACAGGTCAATGATTAGCAAAAATCACGGAAAGACTCCCTATGAGCTCTGGAAAAGAAAACATCTTGAAATATCATACTTTCGGATATTTGGTTGTAAGTGTTTTATTCATAATAATGACAAAACACATTTAACCGTTTTTATGCTAAATCTGACAATGATTTGTTTTTAGGCTATTCAACTACAAGTAAAGCTTATAGAGTCTATAATTATAGAACTCTGACTGTTGAAGAATTTGTTCATGTAATATTTGGTTACTCATTTATCTGCTATGATAATTGTGAGTCCCAAATACTGAACATATAATATAATGCAAAGCTAATTATAATATAGTTATAATATGAATATAATATAAACATAATAGAGGAAGCGTTACTACAATTTATTTAATTCAAAGCATGGCATCAAACGAACGCTTTTCTATACAATCATACTTTATTTTATTTTACAATGCAATACAGTACAATCTACTAGTTATTCCATTTTTTGTCATTCTTCCAGTTGTGGCTCTGGTTCCCCTGTATCTAAAATTTAAAGTAAATAGAAGAAACATGTGTTAAGTCTTTGAGGACTTAGTGATGTAATAATCCAGACGTCACATATATATTTCTATATAACAAATGAATCATGATTGTGGAGACCCGGACACAAATTCATGTCTTAATCATTATTAATGTCAAATATAACAATTAAGAAAAGTGAGACTTAATTTTTTTTTTTAAATATAAATGCGGAAACATAAAAGTAATCTATTTGATATACATATCAATATCAAAGTACAAGTCATGTACTACATGTCTCTCTCTCAAATAGGTTCAACGACTATACATCTAGTGCTGAATCCTCCACGCTAACTATAATCTCTCATCCTCTTCCTGATCCTGATCCTGTCCCACCTGTTGTCATGCACACATACAAACAAGACAACAGCCGGATAACTCCGGTGAGAATTACATTCCCAGTATAAATCATGTATACATGCATTTCATATAAACAAATATGCATAACATGTATCAAAATCAGAAACATGAATCAATACAAACTCTGAATCACATTTCGTGATTCTTAGACTCTGACTCGACTCATCCTAATCTAGGGATCCCGATCTGAATAAGAACATACACCCACCTACACTCCCGATCGGGGTGGTGGTACGTTATTATTCGCGGACTTTGGCTCTTTCCATATCGAACATCAGTAATAGAAGAAACTCCAATTCTATCCACTTCGATATAACTAAACGTTCGGCGTCTTGGCGAATCAGCCACTAACTAGGCATATTAGCCTTGGCATATCCTGCCAAACCTCTGTGACAATGTGCAATGGGCGCAGTGACGATTCCGTCACTATCAGGCACCCTTTTCACGAGATCAATCGTCTACGACTAGGCATATCCGCCTATGACTCAATACATAAATCAATAGATCAAAAATATCAATATCATTCAATTGCAAATATCAATGCAATAAGGTAAAGTTTGTGATTTTGGGAAACTCAAGTCAAATCAAACTCGAGTTGTGCAATCCCGCATCAACATCAATTTATACCTTTCTCTTCTCGGTCTGACGAAGTCGAAGTCTCAAATTCAGATCTGTCCATATCAATATGGTAATAACAATATCAAATACACTGTATCAATGTATAACTCAATTCAAGACCTGTTCTAATAAATACTCAAATTATGATATAATCCGATCAATGTCAACGATATAACGATATAATCTCAATCAATACCGAATCTGCTCAATGTCAATCTACTGATGTTTCGACGGCATAACAATACAATCTCGATAACCCCGTCAATCTCAACATCACAGATATAATAACACGGCACATAATCAATATCAGTACAACCCAGAATCTCATAATCGATAACATCATAATTCTGATATCAAATCGGTCTAATCACAATCAAATCAACTCTAAAAATTCATAACAATTACATAAACAGTCTGTTCTTCGATCCGGTTTCGATTATACAATGTCTGATATCGCAAGAACAACATATATGGATCATATCTGATTCTGGCAGTATCATATTTTCAAATCAACATAAAACATAAGAAAACTTACGCCCAGTTGAAGCTCTCGTCGATAGAAACACGGTACTGAAGTTGGATTGAAAATCTAATGGACGGATCATTCACAAATCACAAATCTCTAAGCTAAAAGGCATAAGGATTTTCTGTAGAATTTTCGATCTTCTTTCTGATGCATTCTGAGGGAATGAACTTATTATAAATGTCCACTTGCATGTTAACGAAACGCGGCTTGTTTTTTTTTCATCTCAGTCGGCTCTCGGGCGGTCGAGACTTATCGCCCGGGCGCGGAATGTTCTGCCCGCACTTGTTATCTAATGGCGCTCGGGTGGTCAAAAATATCCGCTCGGGCGCGGAACTTACTGTCCGGATGCCTAACTTATTAACCATTGGCGCTCGGGCGGTAACTTTCTACCGCTCGGGCGCCACATGTTCTGTCCAAATCCTACTCTTGTGGGACACTGGCGCTCGAGCGGTTCTTTTCTACCGCTCGGGAGCCAGAAGTTCTGTCCAAAATCTGCTTGTTATGCACCAACGCCCAGCTTCTCCTTTCACGTCTTATTTTAGCTCATGAAATCTCAATTCTGTCAATTAATCAATGTCTAATTACGATGGTAAAATCTCAGGCATTACATTTCTCCCCCCATAAGATACGATTTCGTCCTCGAAATCACAGGCAATCAACTCCGAAATCACAGGCAATCAAGTCAGTTATCAAATCAGATACCAAAGGAGGAATATACAAAAGCCAACAGAAAACTCACCTCAATAAAACAATTCTGGAATCTTTATCTCATCTAAGATTCTGTCTTCAAAATAGCTTCCTTGATGCCCTAACTATTCCCCTGAATTTTCAACAACAGAATAGTCTTTATTCGGAAGTATCTTTCTTCTATTGATTCTGATTCTCATATGGAATAATAATTCAAGAAGTATAATGTCATAATACAACTCGAAGTAACTTTAATAGAATCAATCTCAGAATATTGGCTATACAATATCCGTATATACCCATCAACAGCTCATAGCAAGTCAATACCATTACCAGCTACCAAATCGGTTTACTCTAAATCAGTTCAATATTCAAATTCTTGTTACAACTATCAACAGTCATTGTCTAACGTTGGCATATTTGGTTTGTCTATCTTGTGCTGCTTTCATTTTCTTCTGAATCAGCGGCACTTTCTTTGTCATATCTCTGATCATCTCAGGTCCAATCTCAGGAACCTCAGAGATATCATCCCAATAAAAAGGGAATCTATATTTCTTACCGTACAACGCTTCAAACGAGGTCATCTCTATACTCTTTTGATAGCTATTGATGTACGACCACTCACATCGTGGCAGTGAATCCTGCCAATTAGTGCTAAACGCAAGCACTATAGCTCTAAGCATATCTTCCAGTGTCTGGATAGTCCGCTCCGACTATCTATCAGTCTGTGGATGATATATAGAAGAACCTGCTATACATTCTGCCAAACGTGTAAGGCTAACCAAAATCATGGTCTGATATAATCAACTCTCGGCACTCTATGTAATCTGATCATTTCTTTGGCCAAAATCTCAGTAATCTAGTCATATATGTACATCTATATGTACGAACTAGAACCTGCAGACTTGGTCACTCTGGTACTCCTAACTCAATCAATGCTCAGTTTTGAGAGGAATGCGGTAGCTTCATCACGATATCCCTGGAAATGTAATCCCATTTTCATTCAGGAATCGATAAGCTATATAACCAATTTCCTGGTTTCTTTCTTTCTGTCTTTATCTGTCGGCAATACATTTCAGTACACATTCTGTTATATCTAATTTCATCTGTTTTTCTCAAAATTATCTTTTCAGTCATCAGAATAAATGTTGAATCAATTATTGTGCACTTCTGACCATACATGTCGTTTCAAACCCGAAACATCTGGCACAAAAAATCGGTTATTCACATACACTACAGTATCACATACCTGTTACTCTGATCAATGCCCTGCTCTGACTGTCAATATCGAATTCTGAACATTCTGATCAACTTTCTGAACTGCTTTAATTCTCAAAATCAGCTCTGGTTGGTACTGTACAATATAAATTCTCCACTGTCTACTATCTGTTTCAAACACGGATTCAGAACAATAGCAATATGTAATCAGATTTTAAACATCACTCATCGATACTGATCAGCCAAACTCATAAAACTGTAATTTCTGACAATGTTATCGGTCTCAGCCAATTGATCACGACTTTAACTGTGCTAAGATCAACCGATATACTATCTTTGGATCTAACATGTTCCGAATACAATCTGTCTCGGCCAAGATTCACATCTCAACAGTTTCTGTATACAACATTTCAATTCTCAGAATATTTAATACAATTTTCAAATGGTCAATCTGATCAGTCATATGCTTCAATTATCTCAGGATATCATAGATGAAATAATCATAGATAAAACGAGCATAAAATCATCAGAATACTTCTGAACGCAGGGTTCATCAACCTACAAACATAGCTGGGGCATCCCAAATAGAAACACTCAATCAGATGTAACTCTCGGCTAGAAATCTTCTAACTGGTCTTTCAAGTCTTTCAATTCAATCAATACTATCTGTCTAGTATTTTAAAAATAAGAACTGTACCTAGTATGCAATCAATGCTGAAATCTATCTCTCTGACTGGAAGCAATTCTGAAATCCCATCTGAGAAAACATCAGCAATTTTATATACTACTGGCAAATCAGCCAATGATGGGCTCGATTTCAGTAAATCAACTGAAAACATAAGGAATCCTTCCGTTCCTTTCCGTAATAATCGAGTCCTAAACATCGTTCATATCCAAGGAATTCTAAATCTAGAATCCTTACCGTAATTTCCGTTCATCAATCATATCTATCTGAATATTTCAATCTTCTGGAAAAATCAACGGTAACTTTGTACTTGGTCAACATATCAGTACTGATAATAAAATCAAAATCGGACAACCCAAGTACAATATACTCTAACTTAATCTCATATCTGTCATACTGTAGCATACCAGGTCTAACAGATGTCACTGATACAAAACCTCTCCCCAACAGGAAAGAGATCAATACTACAACATATAATAACTCGATAACCAAAGCCTATATCAATGCAATTCATTCAAGAATAATCGTATGGAATGCATTAGTATCTATCAATACATATGCAACATAACCATACAGAAAACAATTACCTGCCACTATCTCGTCAGGTGTGTCCTGGCCTTGGTTATGATTGAGGAGTCGTCGGTGGTTGGAAGGAGCGAAAAACCGGTGATTGTCTATCAGGCGGTGCCACTGATCCAGAGGGTTCTGCTCCCTGAGATCTTCGGGAACCTCTCTGTGGGCATACTCTAGCGAAATGTTCTGGATAACAACAGACGTTGCAACTACCAAACACACCTCGACATTGCTCTGGGGAATGTCTTCCTCCACAAGTGCTACAATAAACTCCCGTATAACTCGGGCTTGAACTACAGAAGCTAGAGGAACCACTCCCTAACTTCTTAAACTGTTTCTTACGGGCTTTCAGGAAATCTTTCTTTCCCCCACTACTACTGCCGGTCTCAGGTGCGAGAGGTGGTTGTTGTAGTCTCGATGTTGGAGGCAAAAACGAAGCTCCTTTCTGTCTCATCAGACTGGCTTCGGCTCTCTTGGCTCTACTCAGAGCATCAGCAAAATTATAGGGTCGGCCTGTGTTTACCAATGTCAATATCTCAGGATTCAATCCCTTAACAAAATGATCAGTCACAGCTTCATCATTCTCAGCCACGTGAGGAGCAAAACGTAGCAAAGTAGAAAATTGAGCAACATATTCTTCAATGTTTAGCTGACCCTGTTTCAAATTTTCAAACTCAGTCCTCTGATCTTCTCGGTACGAACCTGGGAAAAACCTTCGATAAAATTCCACTTTGAAGATTTCCCACGTAATCATTGTACCACGCTGTTCTAAGGCTTCTTTGGTTGCAATCCACCAGCTCTTTGCGACCTCTTGTAACTAATGCCCAATCAGTTTAATTCTATCTTCCTCCAAGTACTCAAGTGAATCAAACAATATCTCTATATCATCTATCCAGCTCGCACAATCAACAGTCGTTTCAGTACCTCTCAGAATAGGCGGTGTCAATGATTGAAACCTCTTCAACTGTATTTCCATCGGAGTTTCTGACACATCCATCTGATCAATCAAGATACTATCCCTGTTCTGGGATTCTTCGAGGAGGTATATCTGATGATCACAAGAGTTAGCAATCACATGAGACAAATCCGTCTCAGTCCTTTTCTGATCAGTTTACCTCTGATCAAGAATCGGTTCTGATTCATTCTCAAATAATACACATTACCAAATCAACTCAGATATTCAGGTAACATGTATCTTCAAAAACAGTAAACACATATTGTAATATTAGCATATACAATGTAATTCAACATTATAATAAATCACATGCTAGCAATCACATGCAAGGAAAGAAAACTCATTCTACCCCGCTCACTAGCTCTTCTATCTTAGTCTAAGGTACCTACTGCTCTAGAACCTACTGCTCTGATACCACCTGCTGTAGGGACCCGGACGCTAATTCATGTCTTAATCATTATTAATGTCAAATATAACAATTCAGAAAAGTGGGACTAAATTTTTTTTTTAAATATAAATGCGGAAACGTAATAGTAATCTATTTGATATACATATCAATATCAAAGTACAAGTCATGTACTACATGTCTCTCTCTCAACTAGGTTCAACGACTATACATCCAGTGTTGAATCCTATTCTGCTTCTGGGCCCGGATCTCCACGCTAACTATAATCTCTCATCCTCTTCCTGATCCTGATCCTGTTCCACCTGTTGTCATGCACACATACAAACAAGACAACAGCCGGATAACTCCGGTGAGAATTACATTCCTAGTATAAATCATGTATACATGCATTTCATATAAACAAATATAACAGCATGAAACAAATATGCATAACATGTATCAAAATCAGAAATATGAATCAATACAAACTCTGAATCACATTTCGTGATTCTTAGACTCTGACTCGACTCATCCTAATCTAGGGATCCCGATCTGAATAAGAACATACACCCACCTACACTCCCGATCGGGGTGGTGGTACGTTATTATTCGCGGACTTTGGCTCTTTCCATATCGAACATCAGTAATAGAAGAAACTCCAATTCTATCCACTTCGATATAACTAAACGTTCGGCGTCTTGGCGAATCAGCCACTAACTAGGCATATTAGCCTTGGCATATCCTGCCAAACCTCTGTGACAATGTGCAATGGGCGCAGTGACGGTTTCGTCACTATCAGGCACCCTTTTCACGAGATCAATCGTCTACGACTAGGCGTATCCGCCTATGACTCAATACATAAATCAATAGATCAAAAATATCAATATCATTCAATTGCAAATATCAATGCAATAAGGTAAAGTTTGTGATTTTGGGAAACTCAAGTCAAATCAAACTCGAGTTGTGCAATCCCGCATCAACATCAATTTATACCTTTCTCTTCTCGGTCTGACGAAGTCGAAGTCTCAAATTCAGATCTGTCCATATCAATATGGTAATAACAATATCAAATACATTGTATCAATGTATAACTCAATTCAAGACCTGTTCTAATCAATACTCAAATTATGACATAATCTGATCAATGTCAACGATATAATCTCATTCAATACCGAATTTGCTCAATGTCAATCTACTGATGTTTCGACGGCATAACAATACAATCTCGATAACCCCGTCAATCTCAACGTCACAGATATAATAACATGGCACATAATCAATATCAGTACAACCCATAATCTCATAATCGATAACAACATAATTCTGATATCAAATCGGTCTAATCACAATCAAATCAACTCTGAAAATTCATAACAATTACATAAAAAGTCTGTTCTTCGATTCGGTTTCGATTATACAATGTCTGATATTGCAAGAACAACATATATGGATCATATCTGATTCTGGCAGTATCATAATTTCAAATCATCATAAAACATAAGAAAACTTACGCCCAGTTGAAGCTCTCGTCGATAGAAACATGGTACTGAAGTCGAATTGAAAATCTAATGGACAGATCGTTCACAAATCACAAATCTCTAAGCTAAAAGGCGTAAGGATTTTCTGTAGAATTTTCGATCTTCTTTCTGATGCATTCAGAGGGAATGAATTTATTATATATGTACACTTGCATGTTAACGAAACGTGGCTTGTTTTTCTTTCATCTCAGTCGGCGCTCGGGCGGTCGAGACTTACCACCCGGGTGCGGAATGTTCTGCCCGCACTTGTTATCTAATGGCGCTCGGGCGGTCAAAAATATCCGCTCGGGCGCGGAACTTACTGTCTGGATGCCTAACTTATTATCCATTGGCGCTCGGGCGGTAAATTTCTACCGCTCGGGCGCCACATGTTCTGTCCAAATCCTACTCTTGTGGGACACTGGCGCTCGGGCGGTTCTTTTCTACCGCTCGGGCGCCAGAAGTTCTGTCCAAAATCTGCTTGTTATGCACCAACGCCCGGCTTCTCCTTTCACGTCTTATTTTAGCTCCTGAAATCTCAATTCTGTCAATTAATCATTGTCTAATTACGATGGTAAAATCTCGGGCATTACAATGATGATATCCCGACTTTGATCAATAGGTTAGACGATTTTGAAATGAAAGAGGAATGATATATTATGTCAAAACTATCCCTATTCTAGAATGGATATGCAGGCTAAAGAGGTGGCTCCCACCATGATTTAGTGTAGCACTTTTCCTCACATACTCATGTAGAATCTGTACAATTGATTGGTACGAGCCAAGGTGAACTTACAATTTCGAACTCAAGTCACCTTGCTCAAATGAACCATATGCCCGTATTTGAATCCGTTCATTGGACTCACTTTCTGAGCCTAACCACGTTGTCCAATGGACTAGAAATCCAGTGTGATGACCATTGGCCCGGCTTCATTCAGTCGTTCATTTCAATCATATCTCATTTATCAAGTACACCAGACAGTCAAAGATAAATCAAGGTGATCATATATAGTTCGATTTATTCAATATATTACAGTAGAAAATTACGATAAATTCTAGGCCAAATGACAAACAAGTCATTTTAAATAAAATGAATAATAAACATCACATTTCTATCTTACACAGTGATTTGCTTTGATAATCCAATCGCTTCAATATTGTTGTATTTATCAATTTTGTGATAATTCATGTGTTAGTAAGATTCCTTGATAATTAATTTGTCTAAGTTCATATTTTGATTAAATTTTGTGCTTGGACACATTTTACAATTACGAGAAAAATCATAATAATTCGAAATTAATTCAAAAATTCTGAAACTTTCACCATATGTGTATTTTTAAAATGCTATAAATTTTGTACATGAAGTTTTTTCTAATTCCAAATTTATTCTATCCAGTTCGTATATTTTCAAGCTGGTTGACTATGTGTTTTTCCGGCCCGAAAAATGAGACTTGTTCTATTGATTCTGGCCATTGACTAAACCTTGAGCATACTTGGCATCATGTTCAACATTTTACTTTATATACTCAATGTCAAAAACAGTGTGCATGATTGAAATCTAGAAGTATCAAAATTGAAGATAACCATTCTAAAACTTTGTGGAACTTGATTTTGTTTTTCCTTCAAAAATTCATAGAAATTCATATACTAGTCCGAAAGCTTTGAAATTTTAAAGCTGTTCAACGAGAAACATGAATGAGGATTTAAGGGCAAGGCAACAACTAGTGGATGTATCTAAGGCTTTATCTGATGCTATTTGTGCTCATGTAAAAGCTTTACTAAAAAGTCAAAATGTTTTTGTCAATGATGATAAGAAGACCAATGACAAAGTGGTGAATCAAATGACTAATCAACCCAAAAAGGTAGAAGAATATTCGGGGAGTTCCAAAGCAGGTGACATTCACAGCCAAATCTCATTACTCTCTGATTGTGATATAGAGTACACCCAACCACAAAGAAGAGAGAAGGTGCATGTCGAGAGGAGTCAATCAAATGTACAAGGAAACAACAATGAAAATGACAAATCACCGGTGAATTATGTTCATGTTGTGGCTAATTCTTTATATCAACATGTATCATACAAGGATGTGGCTAATATTGACTTTCAAGGCGTAAATGTTGGTGCAAAAGCTCGGAGGCACAAGAAACCAAGGAGTTGAAAGGCATACACTACTATAAGTTTCATCATACATTTAATCATTTGACTAAGTTGTGTTGGACTTTAAGAACATTTTGCAGGAAGGAATTAGTAAGGGAATTTTGAAGTTCCCTGAGAAAAAAGAGTCCATTATGGTAGATGATGATCCATTTCCTTCTAAAGCTTTTATAAATGTGAATGTTATAGATTTGAGGGACCTATTGGATAATAAAAAGGGAAGAAACCATGGAGTGGCAGAAAGAAAGATTAGAACGTTGGATCCCGAAAGGTCAAATTTTTGAAGCTACTTGATATAATCGAGATCAGTTAAACAAAGGTTCCCTAGAAATGTTGGCGAATCTGTGGCCTCGGACTGAGGAACCAACATTTCCTTAAGAGACCAATGCACATGAATAAGTGGTTCAAAGGGAATTAATCTCACCATAGGCCCCAAAAATTCTCTGATAATATGAACTTCTTTGAAATGGAGTTACGAAATTGAATTTTGAAATTGGATGACTAGCAAATTCGTTACTGCAAAATAATCAATTTCTTTGAATTTCCGGTCGCTTTTCCAACATGTATAGAATCTTCTCAATACAAAGAACAACATTTATGTTATAACCGAAACCTAAAGAAAGTGTTAAGCAAGAGTTTCAAGTTCATGAACATTCAATCTAAAAATGTTATTTCTGGAAATATACATTTGTAGATTCTCACGTTTTTTGATTTTTTTGAAGTAATCCGTGAAACCTTTTGATACATCTCCTGCACCAACTTGTTTCTAGGTATGATAGGAAGTTTAGATAATTTTTCCAGAATTTTTTGAGAATGTTTACTAATTTTCAAGAATTTTGCTCAATTTTTTGGCATTTTCTCACCCTTCTTTTTTTCTCCTCTTTCTACTGATTTTGCACGAGTTTTACATCTTTTCCGATGAT
Source organism: Primulina tabacum (assembly GCF_025594145.1). Taxonomy (NCBI): domain Eukaryota; kingdom Viridiplantae; phylum Streptophyta; class Magnoliopsida; order Lamiales; family Gesneriaceae; genus Primulina; species Primulina tabacum. The sequence goes on from NC_134564.1 coordinate 23,355,841, forward strand.
ATATTGGTATCTATAGGCCAAATTAAATGAGGAGAGGATGTCAAGTGCATAAGGTAATTGTATTATTATTATTATTATTATTATTATTATTATTATCATCATTACATGATTTAAATTTATTACTAATGATAATTATACTATTATAATTGGGTTATAACAATAATAGTAGAAACGTGCATGATTTAAGAAACATATTAGATGCTACTAACCTCAACTCTAGCAGTGACCTTGAGATAGATTTAAGAAAAATAGCTGGAATGTAGAGCTCAAAATAAGTACACGTATAACACATGTATTTATTTAAATGTTAAATTATTTAATAAAGTTTAAAATAATTTTTAGCGGTGCATGATTTATGAATTTGCATTATTTTAAATTATTGATATTTATGTGATGCACATTAAAATATTTTCATGATTTTTTGATTTATGACGATTTTAAAATGTGGTATTTTATTTTAAGTTAGATTGAAGAATTTTAAATGATTTATTTAGTTTTAATATTTTAAAAGCCTAATTTAATTATAAGGTGATTTTATGATTTTAAACTTTTGAAGATGTGTCATTGGTACAATTTATTTTAAATTAGGGGATTTGATTAAAGTTAGTGTGGATTAGCATTCTCATTAACATTTTTAATTATTAATTAATCACTTTCCCCTAATTAACCTCTAATTACACACACCCCCACAATTACACACAAACTCTTCGGTTATTGCACACACACACATTTCATTGCATCTTCATTCATTTGTTTGAGAGAAAACATATGGTTCTTAGTGCTTTCAGTAGCATCCACCTTTCACTGTAAAAGTTCTATAGATTCACATTGATTTTCTTCAAGAAAATTGTGCCACGATTCGTCTCGGATCAACCCTTGCATCCTTTCCGCTTCGATATCGTCGTTTCAAGAGTTTTAAAGATTCAAGCCATGTATATTCTTTTGTTTTTGCATCGATCTTGTCATAGTATATGTTTTGATGATTATTATTCGTGAAAATCTATGTATGTTGTGAAAAAGTTTGAGCAAAAACATTTGAAATGATTTTTAGATAAAAAATTTTAGATCTCAAAACGTATCTGCTGTCATTTCGATTACTTTGAAAATTCGCTTCATGTTATGGAAAAACTCTCAACATATAAAAAGAGTAAATTTTAATATCTTCGATTTGACAATAAATTTGTAATTTTTAAACAAGAAATGAGTGAGTTATGATTGTTTTTGTGGGACTGCTCAAACTACGATTTTATGAAAATGTGTTCTTGAAGTTTATTTATTGCAGGCTTCGTTGGGAACCATTGGATGATCGCTAGTGCATATAGGTGCATTTAGTATGATGTTGGGGCGACTTTTGGGGCTTCGTTTCATGTTTTTAGGTAATTGGTTGCATTAGATGTCGTAGGAAGTGTATTGTTGTCAAAATTTCGTGTTCACGGGTTGTGTTGCATTGTATGTTGTGCGATGTTGTTTTGGGGCGTTGTGTGAGTTGGAAAAATTGCCATAGAGTCCTAGGATGACTCTCGTTGCATTGGTTTGAGTCAGTTGGGCATGACATAGAAATTTCATCAAAAATACGTTCATTGTGTGGGTGTGCGCAGGGTTAGCGCTACAGCGCTCTGCAGGAGCGCCGCAGCCCCGGTCTTGCGCAGCTCTAGCGCCACAGTGCTGCCATGGGGCGCCGCAGCGCTAAGGCTGTGGCCCTGCTAGCGCTGTGCCGCTAGAGCCTAGCGCAGGATCGTCTAGCTCTTAGGCGCTTGTCCATGACTTTTAAACCAATATTTAGGCTCATGTCTTCCATGTTTGGGTAAATGTTCACACTTCATATAGAGATTTGTTTCGGGGTTCGATGTCATTGGCTAATATGACGATTAAACGAGGTCAAGTCTTGAGTGATTTAGAACGTCATAAGTCAATTGTTACTTTGAGTAGTGAGTACGACTTGTACGTCTTAGTTATGGAAATTGAATGCATGAAATCATGTTAGTATGTGCAGCAGGGCCTCAAGCGAGATCCAACGAATCCCTCAACACCATGTAAGTATGTTCGACGTGCAAAAGAAAATATTTTATGTTTTTGAGGTATGCTAAATGTCTCGTGACCAATTATGAACGATTTTGGAAGCCGGTGAAGGTGGCCGGTGACCTCTCCACCCCGATAAAGCATGACCGGGTTTAGATCAGGATTGGAAAGTGGTAAAGCATGACCAGGGACCAATCCACCCGGTAAAGCATGACCGGGAATCTCATGTATGTGGTAGTAGCCTTCCCTGCCAGCCCAGTACTGTGGTTTAGTCTGATCAAGCCCATTTATGTATGAGTCACTTGCTTTGAAACATATCTCTACGCAAAATGATAATGTTATGTATGTCCAAGTATGTATGATGCAAGCATGTTTATGAAAAGTTTTACGATATGATGGCACGTCTATGTTTATGCAAGTACGTTCAAGTTTAGGTATGTATGTTCTACTTTAAAGACGCATGTAGTTTTATTATGTATTACTTGTTATCTCTAGTTTATACGTGTTGAGTCTTTAGAGTCACTAAACTTGAACGATGCAGGTGAGGACGAGTATGAAGAGACGAGGGGTGGGGACAAATAAGCTGGCTTGGTCTGCGCAGGAGGCTAAACCCGAGGACCGCCTAAGTTTTTAAGACTTTATGCATGTTTCAATTGCTCTGATTTTCACGATATGGTTTTCGACGTTTAAACGAATACTAGTTGCAAACTTTGTCTGTAATTGTTTTATTTCAAATATTTTTAGACGAGCAGTTTATTTTTATTGCAATTTGAAAGCTTATTATTTATTAATTTTTTTTTATTTTTCCGCAAATTTTAAATAGTTTAAAAGTTCGGTACATTACATGGAATCAATCTTGAAGATAATCTAGCCGTCCATGAATAAATTGCAAAAATAAAGCCATCCGAGAAACTGAGCCGGTGGACAATCACCATCTATTAAAAAAAATAGATGATGTTGAAACCAATGAAGAACCAACCGTTCAACTGCCATACCCAAATCCATTTGACCCAAGCCTCCGATGGAATAAGAATCATCCACGTGTGCTGGTAAACGATAACACAATCACTCTTCTTAGAACTAGAAAACAAATGTTAGATGAATTCATGCATGCCGCATTTGTTTCTCAACTCGAACCTACGAAGATTGAAGAAGTCTTAGGGGATTCAAACTAGATAGTTCTATCATGAAGAAATTAAAAAATAAATTCGTCAGAGAAACTGAGCCGGTGGACAATCACCAACAAGAAATTAAAAAAATATGATGTTGAAACCAATGAAGATCCAACCAGTTAACAGCCAGATTCAAATCCAGCCAAGCCTCCAGTGGAATAAGAATCATCTACGCGAGCTGGTCATTGGTAACCCAATCACTTCTCTTAGAACTAGAAAACAAATGTTATATGAATTCATGCATACCAAATTTGTTTCACAACTTGAACCTAAGTGATTGGTGTTATTTTTACATGTTCTATTGCATTAATTTTGTGTGTGTTTGCATTGTGTGTGCGTTCATTTCATATACATTTTGTTCGTCTTAGAATTATCAATTGCATATGATCGTGTTTAACTCGTACGTGATGAATTTGTAGGTGAAGTGACCGAGAACTGAAATCGGGACAGAAATAGGCAAGCCACAAGAACTCTTGGCAGAAAGATTGGTGCCCGGGCTGTAGAATCTTACCGCTCGAGTGCAATGGATTTCTAGAAGCCTTGGACAGAAGAGTTGGTGCCTGGGTGGTAGAATATTACAGCTCGGGTGCAAGATGTGCATTTCAAAGAGTGCAGTACAGAAGACTCGGCGCTCAGGAGGTATAATCTTACCGCTTGAGCGCGAGTGCCGCACCTCACAAGCAAAGGAGTTGGCGCTCGGGCGGTAGAATCTTATCGTCCGTGCAGTACTAAATTTGGAAAAAAATATGGAAGATTGTTTCTTGACTTCCGGGAGAACTTTCCAAAGTGGGCTGCACAAAAACAACCCTAGGCACAATTTTCAGGGATTATTCAGCAGCCAAGGAGCTTGGGAAAAAGAGAAAAAGCTTGGAGCAAGGCTTGGAGTGAAGATTTGAAGATTTCCGGGCACCGTTCTTCGCATTTTTGTCCCGACTAGTATTTCTAGTTTAATTTCTTCTTGTTTAAACATTGTTTGCTTATTTTAATCATGAAATCGAGTAGCTAAGTTTCATTATTTGTTGGGATTTAAGGGGATCTTATCCCGAAACCGAGTTTAGTTGATTCATTTATTGATTTTTGATATATTCTCGATTGTGCTATTATTTTCATTGCGTTGTTGAAGCGTAGCTAACTTTAATAACGATGTCATATTGCAAGTGAGTTTGAGAGAATAGCCCGTGATATGAACGAATATCATAGTCCGTGGATTTACATTTTACATAGAAATATGAAGTCGGATACGCGTCGATAGTCATAATCCGGTAGGGCGAAAGCTATGAGATTTCATAGAACGACATGCAATTCATTTCGATAAATAATTAAAGAGATTTAATTATTTCACTGAGTTGAAATAGTTTGGCATAGCTCGACAGGACATGTTCAATTGGATAAGAAATCATGTCCGAAGCATAGATCACTTTCGAACGAATTAAGTAAATGACGAGGGGTAGGTGAACCGAGATTCCCAACAAATTCATTTATCATTGAATATTTAATCAATCATTTTGCTTATTTATTTCATCATTTAAGTTGTGAATCATTTCTTTGAGTTTTTATTTAATCATTGTAGTAGTAAACAATCATTCAAATTATCGTTGCTAAAGATTTAATAATTGGAAATAACAATTGCGAAATACAGTCTCTAGTGAAACGATATTCGTACTCTCGTACACTATATTATTACTTGACATCGTGCACATGCGATTAGTTCAAGCTTGAATATTATAAATTTTTACTAAGGATTTTACAGTGCAAGTTTTGCTCGATCACTAATAGTATTGATGAAGCCTTAGAAGATTCAAACTAGATAGATTCAATGCAAAAAAAAAAAGCTCAAATAGTTTGAAAGAAGTAAGAGTTGTCATCTAGTTCCCCAACATACTAATATTCATGCAACTGGAACTAGATTGGTTTTTAGGAATAAAATAGATGAAAACAGTTCAATAGTAAGAAATAAAGCTAGAGTTGTAGTTCAAGGTTATAGACAGGAAGAATGCATAAACTTTGACAAATCATTTGCTCCTGTTTCAAGACTTGAGGCTATTAAAATATTTCTTGCATTTGCTGCATTTAAATATTTCAAAGTATATCAAATGAATGTTAAATCATCATTTCTTAATGGTTTTCTTAATGAGGAATTTTATTTTGAACAATCTCCGGCCTTTGCTAATTACACTAATCATAGGTATATCTACAAACTTGATATAGATTTTCACGGCCTGAAACAAGCCCCTCGTATATAGTATGATACTATGACTAAATTATTTCTTGAGCTTGACTTTTCAATTGGAATGGTCGATAAAACTTTATTTAAATTTTTTAAAAGTTATTAGGATTAAGCACTTACCACTAGTCCAAAAGCTATAGCTATTAGCCAATGCGCAACTTTATTTCCTTATACTTGTGGCAGCGCTGAGTGCACCTACTTGGGTGCTATTGGGTCAAGCTGTTAGCCTCATAAGTCCAGGAAGGTGCGCGTCTATCTGCTGGTGCTGTCTCATATCCTTTAGAGATCAGTCTTACCGTTTCCCTATCGTCGGCCTTATCCCCAGCAGAGATAGTATTACCCGTTAAGATATAGTTTCACTCTTTTATGGCCCACTTAGTCAACTAGATCAAGCGACGCAACGTCAGCAACTTGACGCATGAGAACTTCACGAGGTTACCCATCCCAGTACTACTATCACTTATTTAAAAAATTAACTTAATTTATACCTCCCCGACAACGACGTCAAAAACTTTCTAATACTTAAATTATAATTCACCCAAGTATAGTTTGTCTCGAAGTAAAATATTTAATAGGTATGAGATTGATCCAGAGAGATGTTATTTTAAATTTAAATTCATTAATTTATAAATTACAAAATGCAAGAATGAAGTTTACAAATTATAAATTTGTCAAGTCTTAAAGATTTATTCTTGGTTTATTTAATATTGTTTAAATGAAACTAAATAAAAGAAACCACTATAAATAATGGTTTCAAGAAAAAAAACATTAAATATTTAAATACATACATAATATAATATAGTTCCCATAAAAATACAGAATTAATCGATATTATATATATCGTATCTATAATTATATATAAATGTATAAATATTAAATTACATGAAGTAAATGTTAAATTAAATCATTATATTTCATTTAGAACAATCGGCAAAGTCTCGTTATTGCCCTAAATGAAATATGATTTAATAAGTTAGATGCGGAAAGTAAATGTTAGTTGCGGTGAAGTAAAAGTTAAATGCGAAAGTAAAAGTTAGTTGTTAAGTTAATTAAACTATATGTATTATTTAAAACAATCAGCATAGCCACACTATTGTCTAAATAAACATACAATTTAATTATAATTAATTATATATATACATAAATAAATATAATTTCCCTCACTTATAAAAGTAGGGATTTAATAATTGTAGTATAATGATATATTATTCATTGTATCATATTAAAACAACAAATCAAGATAACCGCTTTTTATAGTATCACGCATTTGATGTTAATTGATAACAGATACTCAAAATTATGCCTACAAATAAAGATTAATTAGTAAAACCATAATAAATAAAAGAAGAATATATAAAAATGTACACAATCTACTTGACCAATAATGCAATCTTTTCACCTTGACATCAATGGATTTAGCTTGCCATAAAATTTCTTAAAATTTAACATAACACCCATGAATGATAAAAAAATATATTATAACTTAGTACTTTTATTTTCACACAGAAAGTTTATTTTTTTACAATAGAATCTCCATCTTTTCAAGCTAATACAATGTCAATATTTATAGGCAAACACGGGGAGATAAGAAAAATAAAATAATAATTTGTATATATAACTTGTGCAATTAGTCTTCATGAATAACAGAAACATTAATTGAATCTTGCACCCACTATTTAAAAATCTTGTCGATCGATTTGAGTTTTCCAAATAAAAGAAATGTCATAGATAACTGGTTTGTAGTAAAATTTCGTGACGTTTTACCAAGTAGTTTGAGAGTTATGGTAAATACACTCAACCATGGTAAAACAGTAATTCCATTGATATCACTTTTATTTGTTTCTCCACTAATCCTCATTTGTGTGAAGAATTTTAGCTGATGGTTGTCATCAACTTTCTACAGGTTCAAAAATCATCTCTTTCACATTTTTCAAGCAAAAAATATTCTTATTTCACCGAACTTGTAAAAACAACAAAAATATTAATATTATACAATACATGTATTTAAATACAAATTATTATAAAACTTATAAAATATAGATATTTAATACAAATTAAACTACAAAATATTTTTAAAAACATTTAACAAATATACATTTTTTTATATTTATCAGTTGTGAATAGGTTGTCTAAATCGACACATTTTATTCCTTAGAGAGGACGTATTTGTCACGCCCCGAGACCGGGGTTAGTCGACATCTGCGTTGTTCATCAATCACACATTCGAAAAACAACCAGCCTCGTAGCACAGTATAAACCGAAACTAGTTTATTTCATAAATAAAAAAAAAACGATGTCTTTACAACCGAAATAATAAACAATTGCGGAAACGTCTTACAAATAAAAAAAATACGAAAATTCTAAATCCGAATACCGAATACTACAATTCTCGAAATTTATCACCAGCCCCAGAATTGTTCTGACTCTTCTTCCTCAACCTGCTCTTCGGATTTATCTGGGGCGGGGAGTAAGGGGTGAGTATTTTGGGAAATACTCAGCAAGTGGGGGCGGGCCGTTCGAGTACACAACAACATGCATATACAATTTCGAAATACACACACACACACCATGCATATTTTGACTCATACCACATTCGTATCATTGACCTGACACTGAGATTCCTCTACTTTCAATGGTTTACTGAATTCAGTCCCTAAATTTTATTCCTCTAAGGGGGCGAGGCTGAATCGGTTATATCCCCACCGTATGAGGGTCATATCATAGTTGAGATTCCCTCCCATATCAAGTTGAATCCTCACAGTGTCAACATAAAACCCATGCAGCAATCATAACTAGAAGGGGGTAGAAGAAGAATTGTACTCGACCGAAATTTCAAAAAAACGAAAATGCATACACCAAAATTACACATTTAAAACAAGCCCACTTACCTTAAATTCTTCTTGAAAAACGTTAAAAGCTAGGGTTGCTTGCACAGGAAATTTCGAAAATTTCCTCTTCGGCGACTGGACGGCAGCGCTTCGCTACTCGGCTGAGCAAAACTCAAAAATACCTAGGGGAACTAGGGAGAGCAAAACTCGAAATTTGGAGGAGTTTGAGGTGTGAATTTTCGAGTTATAGGCCCTCTTATTTATAGGGGTTGGCTGCTATCTCGATGGTGTCATCCGCGCGTATAAACTTGAATCAAATCTTTATCTAGAATCGTGATCTAATCTAAATCTTTATCCTTGATCCTGGATAATAAATTTCGAAATTAAGATATCTCCCCTTGGATGATTTCGAAATTAGGCCTTGTCCAGCCTGCAAAAATTTCGACTTTTGTGTCTAATTTCCAATATTCGGTAAACTTTTTATTTCCAAATAAAATTATTTTTCTTAAATCCCGAAAATTTACCTACCTAAATTCGAAACTTAGTGGTACTTTTCCAAAAATAAGAGTTTGATATTTTTCTTAAAATTCTGGTAGTTAAACTTTTAAATTTTTCCCAAGTCTGTATTTTATCGTGCAGACTTTTCCCTATATCTCATCAATTTCGAAAATCCTCCCTAAATCCTTCAATATTTTCGAAAATTCTATGATATCTACTTCAAGATTTGTAATCCAAGATTGAATTATCTTCCTGCTTAAATCTTTATCCAGGTATATCAAATCTTAGATCTATATCCGGTATAATTCTGCATATCTCAAATTCCGAAATATACACGATATTATTTAAATTCTTGAGTTCCAAATAATGCTCAAGATAAAATTATCCATTCCATTTTGAAAATCTTGCAAATCTTTGTACAAAATATTATCATGATAAAATCTAAAATCCTGGATTTTACATCCCTCCCTCCTTATGGGAAGTTTCGTCCTCGAAACTTGGGTTGACTAGTTCTATGAAGAGGTAAGGGTATTGGTTCCTCATCCTTTCTTCTAGCTTCCATGTGGCTTCTCTTTCAGTGTGGTTAGACCATTGCACCTTGATGTAGGGAATGATTCGTCGCCTTAGTACTTGGTCTTTGGTGTCCACAATTCTAATGGGAACTTCTTCGTACTTCAGTTCTTCTCCCAAGTTACTTTCGATCATGAGCGGTTCTACTTCCCACACGTGGCTTGGATTCGAGATGTATTTCCGTAGTTGGGACACGTGGAAAACATTATGAATTCTTGACATGTTTGGCGGCAGTGCCAATCTGTATGCCAGTGTACCCACTTTTTCCAGAATTTCGAAGGGTCCTACATAACGGGGGTTCAGCTTCCCAGCTTTGCTGAATCGGACAACTCCTTTCATAGGCGAGACTTTTACGTAGGCCTTATCGCCAACGTTGAATTCCACTGGCCTTCTTTTCAGATCTGCCCAACACTTTTGTCGGTCTTGAGCTGCCTTGAGTTTTTCTCGGACAACTGTAACCTTGTCTATTGTTATCTGTACGAGCTCGGATCCTACTACTGCTTTTTCTCCCACTTCATCCCAATAAACTGGTGATCAACATTTCCTTCCATAAAGAGCTTCGTATGGGGCCATTCCGATGCTGCTGTGATAGCTGTTGTTGTAAGCAAACTCAATTAAAGGTAGATGAGTGCTCCAATTGCTACTGAATTTAAGCGTGCATGCTCGCAGCATATCTTTCAAGGTTTGGATGGTTCTCTACGTTTGTCCATCGGTTTGAGGATGATAGGCTGTACTTAGGGTTACTTTCGTTCCCATGGCCTCTTGAAAGCTCTTCCAAAAGCGCGAGACGAACCTTGGGTCTCTGTCAGACAGGATGCTCACTGGTACTCCATGAAGTCTTACAATATTGTCCATGTACAGTGTAGCTAATTTGTCCAGATTGTAGTTCATACGGACGGGTAGGAAGTGTGCAGATTTCGTAAGTCTATCTACAATTACCCATATTCCGTCCTGATCTTGCCGTGACTTTGGTAATCCTACCACAAAGTCCATGGAGATATGGTCCCACTTCCACTCAGGTATCTCCAATGGTTGCAATAATCCTCCGGGTCGCTGGTGCTCTGCTTTGACCTGTTGACAAACCTGACACTTAGAGACGAATACTGCCACATCTCTTTTCATTCCGTTCCACCAAAAATTCCTCTTAAGGTCTCTGTACATTTTTGTACTCCCTGGATGGACTGAAAACTTGGACTTGTGTGCTTCTGATAGTATTTCTTGGCGAAGGTTATCGTTGTTCGGTACGCACAGTCGTCCATTCATCCATAGGACTCCCTTGTCATCAATTTGTAGATCTTGAGACTTCCCGCTTTCGACTTGCTCCTTAAGTTTCTTTAGCTCGGGGTCTCGGTCCTGATTTAGCTTGGCGGTCTCCTGCAGACATGGCTAGGCCAAGAGGGAAGCTAGAGTGATCTTGCCTCTATTTTTTCGACTCAGAGCATCGGCCACTTTGTTCGCTTTACCTGGATGGTAACTTATAGTCAAGTCGTAATCCTTCAGTAGTTCGATCCATCGCCTTTGCCTCATGTTTAGTTCTTTTTGGGTGAACAAGTACTTGAGGCTTTGGTGATCTGTGAAAATTTCACACTTGGCGCCATAGAGGTAGTGCCTCCAAATTTTTAAGGCAAAGACAATTGCTGCGAACTCAAGATCATGCGTAGGGTAGTTCTTTTCGTGCGGTTTCAATTGCCTTGAAGCATAGGCGATCACTCTTCCCTCTTGCATGAGTACGCATCCCAGACCTTCCTTAGATGCGTCACTGTAGATGGTGAATTCCTTATCTTCAGTAGGTAAGATTAGCACTGGCGTGGATGCAAGTTTTTCTTTCAATGTCTGAAATCTTTTCTCGCAACCTTCGTCCCAGATGAACTTGGAATTCTTCTGAGTGAGCTTAGTCAGTGGTATAGCTATGGAAGAAAAACCTTCGACGAACTTCCTGTAATTACCTGCCAGTCCAAGAAAGCTTCTGATGTCTGTGGCGTTCTTAGGTTTTGGCCACTCTGTAATTGCCTCAACTTTCTTGGGATCCACTGATACTCCTGCTTCTGAGATCACATGTCCTAAAAAGGATACACTCTTAAGCCAGAACTCACATTTCTTAAACTTAGCATATAGCTCTTTCTCCCTCAGTGTCTGTAGTGCAAGGCGGAGGTGCTCTTCATGTTCTTCCTCGTTGGGAGAATAAATGAGGATGTCATCAATAAATACCACTACCAACTGGTCTAGAAATGGTTTGAACACTCTGTTCATTAGGTCCATAAAGGCTGCAGGCGCATTGGTCAACCCAAAAGGCATCACTGTAAACTCATAATGCTCATATCTTGTCCGAAAAGCTGTTTTGGAGATATCTTCAGCCCTGACCTTCAGTTGGTGGTATCCAGTCCTCAGATCCAATTTAGAAAAGACTGCGGCTCCCTTGAGCTGGTCAAATAGATCGTCTATCCTCGGAAGAGGGTACTTGTTCTTGATAGTGATCTTGTTCAGTTCCCTATAGTCGATGCACAATCTCATACTCCCATCTTTCTTCTTCACAAAGAGTATTGGTGCTCCCCATGGGGACACACTAGGTCGAATTTGATTTTTGTCCAGCAATTCTTGGAGTTGCTCTTTTTTTAGCTCCTTGAGTTCAGCTGGCGCCATCCTGTAAGGTGCTTTAGAGATTGGTGCTGCACCAGGAACCAGATTAATTTCGAACTCAACTTCGCGGTCCGGAACTGTCCCTGGGAGTTCTTCTGGGAAAACATCCGGGAACTCACATACTATTGGGATGTCTTCTATCCTCATTTCGACTTCTCCTTGCACTTCGTTGATCATTGCTAGGTAGATGTCTTCTCCGGATTTCATGGTCTTCCATGCCTGGGAAGCGGAAATGAGTGATTTTCGTTTCTTGGATTTACCATGATACACGATCTCTTTCTGATTTGGGGTTCGGAGCTTAACTCTTTTCCCTTTACAGTCCACTATTGCATGGTTTTTGGCTAACCAGTCCATCCCTAGAATGATGTCGAAATCGACCATAACCAATTGTATCAAGTCAGCACTGAAAGTCTGATTAGCGATACCGATCTTACAATCCTTGTGAATTTCATGAGTTTCTATGGTCTTACTCGTAGGTGTGGCTATCCGAAAAGGTTCAGTTAGAGATTCAGGCTTAAGTCCTAATTTCTTAGCAAACCTCTTAGACACAAAAGAGTGTGTAGCACCACAGTCAAACAATGCATAAGATGGTACTTTTTGAAGTAAGATGGTACCTGATACGACTTCATTGGCATCGTCCGCCTCTTCTTGGTTCATAGCGAACACCTTGGCATTAGGCTTATTCTCCTTTGGTTTGTTGGGGTTAGCTCCCACATTCGGCCTAGTTCCCTTGTTGGGCCCAGCTGCTTGGTTGGCGGCCGTAGGACAATCTGCGATCCTGTGCCCTACTTTCCCACATCCGAAGCACGCACCACTGGCTCTTCGACATTCCCCGGGGTGTCTGAAACCGCACTTCGGGCATGGCTTGGGTCCTTGATGGTTGGCCGCTGAGGTTTTCCCTGAGGAAGTTCCGCTTGATTGGTTTGCTTTCTGAACTTCTGACCGCCCTAAGAAGACTGACCGGCATGAGGTCGCTTGTTCTTATTCTCTCCCTCCCTGCGGCGGATGTCGGTTTCAGCTCGGATAGCTGCGCCCATAAGATCTGCAAAATTGGCGGGCTGATAAACTGCTAAGGCTGACTAGATTCTACTGTTTAATCCTCTCTTGAAGCGGTGCAGCTTCAAAACTTCGTCCGCCATGATGGCCGGAGCATAAGACTCAAGTGCATTAAACTGGGAGGTGTATTCCACCACTGACATGTCTGGGGCTTGAGTGAGATTTTCAAATTCACTCAACTTCTGCAATCTGACTTCCGGCGGATAGTACTGTTTCAGAAATGTTTCTCGGAAGTTCTGCCATGTGACTGGTCCTGTAGCGGTCATGGCTGGCGAGACTGTTTCCCACCACTTAGCTGCTTTGTCTTCCAGAAAAGGCACGATCACATCCACTTTGAGTGCCTCGGGAACTTCCAATAGCCTCAACTGAGTCTCGACACTCTTTAGCCAACTCTGGCCAACTTCAGGATCGGCGTCCCCTCTGAATATCGGACACCTGTTCTTACGAAGGGACTCGTAATGAAATTTGACTCCATTCGGTGGTGGTGATGGAGGTGGTGGATTGGCATTTGGGTTTCCCAACCATTGCAGTGTTGTCGCCACTATGGTGGCTATGGCCATAAGATCAGCTCGGCTTAGATTAACTGCAGGCGGTGGTCCATTCTCTTGTCAATTCTCCTGTCTCTCTTCGCGATCGGCATTAGCGTAACGCGGGTTGCGGTTTTGCCTTGGGGGTCTGCCGGTCATTTCCTACAATCGCAAGTTCTAAAAATTGGTACGAGTAGGTTTCATGCAATAGATTGCGCAGAAGTAAATTGAAATCAATGAAACAAATAAAATATTTTATTGATTTCTCAAACAGGAAAATAAATGAACATGACCAATCTAAATAAATAAATGTACTGAAGAAAAGAAAACATAGCAACAATGGGAATAAACTACTAAGAATGGTTCACTAAAATGCTCTAATCCGCTATCTCTCCATTCCCCTCGGCCACGTCAGGTAGGGCTTCTTCCTCCTCGGGATCCTCAGGCACCTCTGGGTCTAAGAACTCTACAAGCTGCATCTGATGACTCTGATTTTCCAATTCAGCAATCTCTTCCCTGTGGGTCAGAATCTTTCCTATCGCGTCATTCAATTCATTTCTTGCGTGTGCGCAGTTTGCTTCATTCTTCTGGATGAGCTCCTTCTCCTTTGCTTTCCTTTCGTCTACCTCCTTGGATAGCCTTTGGTTATTCTCAGATAATTGCATGATCACATTCCAGGATTCTTCAATTTTTTTCTTATCCCTCAGCCGGGCTTGACGGGCTTCAGATAGTTCTATGGTGCGTCTATCCACTTCCTCCTTAGCTTGCTTGGCTTGACTCATCGTTATTTGTAATGACTCTCGCAGTTCGCAGTTATGTTCTTTAACGAGCTCGAACATTTGGAAGACCTCGTCAATTCTTTTCTCTGCTGCCTCCAGTTTGGTAGTCAGATTTTCCACTTGTTGCCTCCTCTCAAGATTACTAGCTCTCAGCCTCCTGATAGTCCTATCCTGTTGTCCTATAGCCAATTCCTTTAAACGTATAGCAGCCTGAGCGCGCGTGCGATGCTGGTGGTAATCCAACTGAATAGTCTCCCTATGGGTAATCGGGATTACTTTCTTACGAGCAGTGACACGAAAAAGAGCCATTTCCTGAAAAAATAAAAAGGAAATGCTCAGAATATCACAAATAGGACAGAATAAAAATTTCAAGGTTATATAGAGTCAAATATACGAAAATAATCAAAATTTTCAGAAATTTCCAAAAATGGAAAGTTTTGAGATAGACACATGGATTCGAAGCATATGTCGAGAGGATTCCAGAACAGTTGACGGAATCGAATTCAGAGTTTCCTATGAAGAGTTATAAGGGTTACAAAACTTTTCTAAAACGCCAAAAACGACGTTTCGGAGGCCTAAACGAAGGATTTTCGCGATTTGGACCCCTACCTCACCACTTTAGGGTGGTGAGTCTCGTTCGTTGGGCCGTTTCGGAGGGGGTAGCGTCGGCCTCAAGTTAAAATTCGTCCGAAAATTTTTCGCTCTTTTTTTTTTGTATTTTTCGAAAAAAATCTTTTTCCACCCGGATTATGAACCTGGCGGCTCTGATACCACTTAAATGTCACGCCCCGAGACCGGGGTTAGTCGACATCGGCGTTGTTCATCAATCACACAATCGAAAAACAACCAGCCTCGTAGCACAGTATAAACATAAACCAGTTTATTTCATAAATAAAAAAAAACGATGTCTTTACAACCGAAATAATAAACAATTGCGGAAACGTCTTACAAATAAAAAAATACGAAAATTCTAAATCCGAATACCGAATACTACAATTCTCGAAATTTATCACCAGCCCCAGAATTGTTCTAACTCTTCTTCCTCAACCTGCTCTTCGGATTTATCTGGGGAGGGGAGTAAGGGGTGAGTATTTTGGGAAATACTCAGCAAGTGGGGGCCGTTCGAGTACACAACAACATGCATATACAATTTCGAAATACACACACACACACCATGCATATTTTGACTCATACCACATTCGTATCATTGACCTGACACTGAGATTCCTCTACTTTCAATGGTTTACTGAATTCAGTCCCTAATTTTTATTCCTCTAAGGGGGCGAGGTCGAATCGGTTATATCCCCACCGTATGAGGGTCATATCATAGTTGGGATTCCCTCCCATATCAAGTTGAATCCTCACAGTGTCAATATAAAACCCATGCAGCAATCATAACCAGAAGGGGGTAGAAGAAGAATTGTACTCGACCGAAATTTCAAAAAAACGAAAATGCATACACCGAAATTACACATTTAAAACAAGCCCACTTACCTTAAATTCTTGCTGAAAAACGTGAAACGCTAGGGTTGCTTGCACAGGAAATTTCGAAAATTTCCTCTTCGGCGACTGGACGGCGGCGCTTCGCTACTCGGCTGAGCAAAACTCGAAAATACCTAGGGGAACTAGGGAGAGCAAAACTCGAAATTTGGAGGAGTTTGAGGTCTGAATTTTCGAGTTATAGGCCCTCCTATTTATAGGGGTTGGCTGTTATCTCAATGGTGTCATCCGCGCGTTTAAACTTGAATCAAATCTTTATCTAGAATCGTGATCTAATCTAAATCTTTATCCTTGATCATGGATAATAAATTTCAAAATTTAGATATCTCCCCTTGGATGATTTCGAAATTATGCCTTGTCCAGCCTGCAAAAATTTCGACTTTTGTGTCTAATTTTCAAAATTCGGTAAACTTTTTATTTCCAAATAAAATTATTTTTCTTAAATCCCGAAAATTTACCTCCCTAAATTCGAAACTTAGTGGTACTTTTCCAAAAATAAGAGTTTGATATTTTTCTTAAAATTCTGGTAGTTAAACTTTTAAATTTTTCCCAAGTCTGTATTTTATCGTGCAGACTTTTCCCTATATCTCATCAATTTCGAAAATCCTCCCTAAATCCTTCAATATTTTCGAAAATTCTATGATATCTACTTCAAGATTTGTAATCCAAGATTGAATTATCTTCCTGCTTAAATCTTTATCCAGGTATATCAAATCTTAGATCTATATCCGGTATAATTCTGCATATCTCAAATTCCAAAATATACACGATATTATTTAAATTCTTGAGTTCCAAATAATGCTCAAGATAAAATTATCCATTCCATTTCGAAAATCTTGCAAATCTTGGTACAAAATATTATCATGATAAAATCTAAAATCCTGGATTTTACAGTATTCCTATAAGAAGATGGCTCGTTTTTATTTAGAGAAACTAGTGAGACTGCATAGAGTTCTAATTGCAATAGTTTCTGATCATGACCCTAGATTCACTTCAAAGTTTTGGATTAGTTTCCAAAAATAAATGGGTACACAACTTGCTATAAGTACTGCGTACCATCCCCAGACATGTGGGCAATCAAAGCGTACAATCCAGACTCTCGAATGCCTGCTTCGAGCTGTAGTCATGTATTTTAGTGAAAGTTTGCTGGAGTCTTTACCACTAGTAGATTTTTTCATATAACAATATTTTCAAGGTGACGATTGGTATGGTTCCTTTTGAAGCTTTGTGCGACATACGATGTCGATCACCTCTATGTTGGGATGAGTTTGGTGAAAATCAATTGACTAGACATGAAATTGTTCAGGAAATGCATGATAAAGTTCAGTTGATTCGACAGAGAATGAAAGTTGTTCAGGACCGACAATCTAGTTATGCTAAACACTGAAGAGCTATAGAGTTTAAAGTTGGAGATTTTGTTTTTCTAAAAATCTCACCATTTAGAGGTGTTGTTCGTTTTGGTATGAGAGGTAAGTTTTCACCACAATTCGTATGCCCTTATGATTTCTTTGAGTGTATTGGAACTTGCACGTATAATTTGGATTTGCCACAATCTTTGTCTGGCATCCACGATGTGTTTCACATGAATATGTTGCGCAAGTATGAGCCTGATCCATCTCATGTGATTCAGCTTGATGAGGTTGAACCCGATCCTTCTCTATTGTATATCATATATCCAGTTTGTATTCTAGATCTCAAGGATAAAAATCTTCGTAAGAAATTTATACCACTTGTGCTAGTTTAGTGGTAGAGGCATGGTGTAGAATAATCAATGTGGGAAACAGTAGATAAGCTGAGATCGTCTTATCCATATATATTTGATTCTTTGTATTGTATTTTTTTTTCGTATCATGTGTAATATGTATATTTATAAAAAGAAATTTTGAGGACGAAATTTGTTTTAAGTGGAGGAGAAATGTAAGGCCCTAGAATATATTATTTGATAATTTGGCATAATTAAAATAATTATTGAGTTGATTAATTAAATAATTATTTATGCCAAAAAATTCAGGAACTGTGTTAAAAATATGTATTTTAGAATATCGAAGTTATACGATATAAAATACATCCGGAGTTTAAATAACACACGAGAGCTAAATAAATGATAAACCGGGATAAAAATGGCATAGGTTACTATTCTAATATATTAAATTGCTCTACATTATATGCATATACATACACAACAAAACTTAACTTAATAGAGAGAAGGAAGAAGAAAGAAAAGAAGAACCCATTTCCCCAAATCTCATTTCCTTTAACCCTTCATGTTACCACTGTAGCAGCCGTCGTAGAATTTTTATAACTTCTCCGTCCGATGTCGAAACTAAAAAATTCTTGAAGGATTGTGTTCCTAAATCCTAAGCTTTGATTTAAGCCATAAATAAGTAATTTTGAGCAAGGATTCAGGTAGATCAAAGCTGATGTTTTTCAGTTTGTTTTTGCGTAGTTTCTTGTCCGATTCTGTGAGCTTTTGGCTTAGATTTCTTGGTTGAATAAACTTTTAGTGCATTGTAGTTATGACCTAAAATGAACTTGTAGTTATTTGTGTTGGTTGTCCTTGGCCGCTAGAATAATCAAATTCTAGTTATTAATGGATTTGATATGTATTTTCTACCAAAATGTGTCAAAACCACATTTCGTGTTTGAGGTGTGTAGCAAATCTACTATATTTCGGGCATATGACCTTTGTGCATTCGGATTCTGGAATTTTGGTTCAAATGAAAGTTCTAGATCTATGAGTATCTTTAAAATGAGACTAGAATCATTTATTCTATTAGGTATTGAGAGAGTTGTGTCTATTCTCTTGACGATGAATTATTGGAATTATTTTTTATGGATTGGAAACTTACTCGACTTGCTATACTATTTAATTTGTAGGTCGAAGTGATAAATTTTGAAGTTAAAGTTGATTATTTTTATCTTCGTGGAAGGATATGTATTTTATAGTTCGGTAACATATAACTGTAACACTTAAATTATGTTTCAAACATATTTATGTGTTGTTTATGTGATTATTTGAACAATTTGAGTTATTAAATGCCTTATTGAGTTACATTTTCAGTTTATATGACATTTAGTCTAGAATCAGGGTGTGGCTAATAGGCCTACATTGATACACCTGAAACTGTAGTAAAGATTGATCAATCTTGTTGTTAGTGTAGCCCTCGTGCTGAACGCTGGGATTGTGATATCCAATTTTGGTTGTTTGTGCCATTCCTATTATATATCGTTAAAGCTGTATAAAGGTCGAGTTGGGGGTGTTTATTAGCACATCTTGGCATACCTTGCATACTTGGCAGGGCAGTTTAGCTGCATGACGATGTATCTCCCATGTGTGTTGCTTGAACATTATTCTTGTTGATTGTATCATTTGTTTGGCTCCGTTTACCAGCTGACATGGAGCCATATTCATGCATTTCACATTTATCCATACTTATGCTTATGCATGATTTATGTTATTGTTATGTTTGTTGGACTGTTTTGTACCAGAATCCTAACCTCAGTTGTTTGCTGGTTTGGATTTAATTTATATTGTTTGGAACCCTTGCAGGCTTATTTGAACTGCTGCCTGTGATATTTGTAGGTCGAAGTGATAAATTTGGAAGTTAAAGTTGATTATTTTTATCTTCGTGGAAGGATATGTATTTTATAGTTCGGTAACATACAATTGTAACACTTAAATTATGTTTCAAGCATATTTATGTGTTGTTTATGTGATTATTTGAACAATTTGAGTTATTAAATGCCTTATTGAGTTACATGTTCAGTTTATATGACATTTAGTCTAGAATCAGGGTGTGGCTAATAGGCCTACATTGATACACCTGAAACCGTAGTAAAGATTGATCAATCTTGTTGTTAGTGTAGCCCTCGTGCTGAACGCTGGGATTGTGATATCCAATTTTGGTTGTTTGTGCCATTCTTGTTATATATCGTTAAAGCTGTATGGAGGTCGAGTTGAGGGTGTTTATTAGCACATCTTGGCATACCTTGCATACTTGGCATGGCAGTTTAGCTGCATGACGATGTATCTCCCATGTGTGTTGCTTGAGCATTATTCTTGTTGATTGTATCATTTGTTTGGCTCCGTTTACCGGCTGACATGGAGCCATATTCATGCATTTCACATTTATCCATACTTATGTTTATGCATGATTTATGTTATTGTTATGTTTGTTGGACTGTTTTGTACCAGAATTCTAACCTCAGTTGTTTACTGGGGGGCTGCTGTGGTTGCTTTAAGGGCACAATGGTAGATCTCTTGAGTTGTTTTGCATCACCAGGCCGAGGTTCTGCTGGCGAAGCTCATGGTTGAGGCTGGGTTGTTTGGTTTTGGTTCTTTGAAGTCTCCCAGCTAGCAATATTTATATATTTTGAGTTGTGGTCAGTTTTATGTCGTGTTTTATTTTCCGGAGAGATGCTCTGTGTATCTGTATAGTCATTTGGTTTGATCGTTTGCTGGTTTGGATTTAATTTATGTTGTTTCGAACCCTTGCAGGCTTATTTGAACTGCTGCCTGTGATATTTATGTTTTGTGCCTGGTCGGCACTTGCATGTTTATGAATACCACAACATCGTCCTCGAGTCATTTTCTTTTACAGATATTTTAAATTTTTGGTGTGTCCTATTTACGGGGAGGTCGTGGTGAAATAGTTCCAAGCCCTGAGGTCCATTTTAAAGTATTTTAAACCATTTTTTCGTTGAGGATTTAAATAAATCAGTATTGTTTATAATTAAAAGTAATTTAAGTTACCGGACCTCACAGTTATAATCGTACATATTTTTTATAAATAAAATTTGTATATCATATATAAAAACTATATGAAACAGTTAATCAACTCTTCTATGACTTCATAATGCAAATCCGTAACGACCTTTTACTTAAAATAATACTACTTTAATATTTGCGGAAGAATAATTTTTGTTACTATACAATTAATTATAAACATAGCTCCTAGAATAAAATAATGATCACAATGCATTTTACAAAATAAATTTAATAATAAAACTCCAACATTTGAATACCACAATCATAAAAATGCACATTTAATAACGACCAGTTTAATTTTGAAAAAAGTCTAACATAACATAATAAATTTTAATGTGCTTGTCACCAACACTAATGAATAAATAATCAGAGTAAATAGTTTAAAACGTGCATAAATAAAATATCATGATCTGCAAGGTCCTCGGGTTTGCACCGCCACTGGTTACCGCCTCATGTCTCCTCATCTAAGTCATCTGCATCGATCGTCTAGTATGTCTAATGACTCCGCATGCACAAACCGTGATAACAAGTAATACGTAAATAAAATTCATGCAATTTAAACATAATTTGTACAAAACTTAATGTGAGCATAAATATGTATAATGTGATTTTCCTATATAAACATTTTCATAAAATTATGTTTTCATCCTCGTCATACATAATCGTAATCATAAATCATTTTGCTTAGAGTTATATTAAATGAAAGTGGCCCATAAAATAAATATTCTGATCAAACTACCCACAGTACTAGGCTGGCAGGGAACACCTCAGCCCTTGGACTGGATGTCCACTACTTAACATATAAGATAATTCTCCCAAAGAGGTTGGAGAGGTCCTCAGACACGTTCTCCGCCTTCAAAACCCATAATCATAATTGACCACAAGACAAATCGCATACCTCAAAAATAATTATTTTTCACGCCATAAATAATTATGAACATCGTGGACCTCGTTGGATCGTTCCCAGACATGCTGTCACAACATCCTCAATAAATAACCAAAACACCCCCTAAAGATGCATTCAGACGCGTACGACTCCTGAATTAAAGAGAACCACTTAGAACATACCAATCGACTCGAGACTCGACCCACGCATGAATCACATCCTAATCTACTGCCCAAGGCCCTAAACTTGCCCCAAAACATGAACGAACCGCTTAAATCATGCACGTCAACCTATCAAACATAATATTCCCAAGGAGTGACACTATAACACATGTGCGCTCCACGCGACTCCCTACCGATTCCAAATCAAACAAAGCCTTAGACTCGAATCTTAAACAAAAACTTACGACCCTGGTCTGCCGCTTTCTAGCCCAGGACTCACGCTCCAGCCCTGAACTAGCCCTAGCCATGAGCAGCCCCTACATGACACACATGTGAGCTGCACTGTTTCGTTCCCGAACTACTTTGATGTTCGACCAGATCATAAGCTACTAAACTAATTAATTAAGACCTAAAATAATTATAAACATATTATATCTTGAGTAAAAGGATTTAAATCCCTATTTTCCAAAATTTTCTAATTAAAATGCTTAACATTCTTTATTACACTAGATAAATTAAATTTGACCTCTAAATGCTAAAATTCATAAATCCTTTAAAATAAATACTTTATTGGTTTAAAATAAAATTATAACATTAAAATTTTAGCACCTTAATCGTCTTCAGTCTCCTTTCCCTGTTCATAATTGAATATTCGCTGAAAAACTAAAACTAGAGAAAATATTTTAATTTTCATAGAAATAAACATATAGACATTTAAAATAATATAAAAACATAATATGCGTCACCTAAATCATTAATTAAATAAATTAACAATTATACATGGGGTTTACGTGTATTGGTTTTCTGGGCACTACAATTCCTCCCCTCTTAAATAAATTTCGTTCTCAGAATTAAGACTTACCAAACAAATCTGGGTAGCGGCTCATTATATTGGCTTCGTTCTCCAAAGTAGTTTTCTCATCGGAATGATTCAACCACTTGACCTTGACCAACTTGGTAACTTTGTTCCACAATCTGCTCTCATGTCTGTCTAAAATCTGAATAGGCCTTTACTCGTATGATTGGTTCGGTGAAAGCTGATACGACTTAAAGCTCAGTACATGTAAAGGATTCGCCATTATTTCCTTAGCATAGAAACGTAGAACACATTGTGTACTCCAGCCAGGTTCGGAACCAGTGCTACACGATAGGCTAATGTTCCCACATTTTCAAAGATCTCGAATGGTCCTTTGAATCTTGGACTTAATTTGCCTTTCTTCCCAAATCTCATAACACCCTTCATATGTGTTACTTTTACAAAGACAAGATCTCCTACGGCAAACTCAAGGTCCCTCTTTCTCTTGTCAGCGTAGTTCTTTTGACGACTCTGTTCAGTCTTCATCCTGTCACGGATCTTAACTACTATATCCATGGTCTGCTGAACAATTTCTGGACCATTTTCTAATCTCTTGCTGACCTCATCCCAGTGAATAGGCGATCTGCACTTCCTTCCATATAATACCTCGTAGGTAGCCATATCTATAGATGACTGAAAGCTATTGTTATATGTGAACTCCACTAGAAGTAGCTTCGATTCCAAATTCCCATGGTAATCGGTTGCACATGCACACAGTAGATCTTCTAAAATCTGTATCATCCTCTCGGATTGGTCAAATGTATGAGGATGGAATGTTGTAATGAATAGCAATTCCGTCCCCATTGCTGAATGCAAACTCTTCTAAAAGGATGATGTAAAACTCGTGTCTCTGTCAGATACGATAGTAACTAGGATCCCATTCTATCGGATATAAAGTTCTGCATAATGCGTAATAGAAAAGTTCATCTTTATCGGCAAGAAGTGCGCCAAATTTTAAGGATGATCAATAATTACCAAAATGGGGTTAGATCCTCTGACTGACCTCGACAAACCAACCGCATATTTCATGGAAATATTCTCTCATTTCCACTCAGAGATAGGAAGAGGTTTGATCAACCTTAACGGTCTCTGATTCTCTGTTTTCACATGCTGGAAAGTTAGACATTCAGATACCAAAGCGAAAAATGTCTCGTTTCATTCCTGGTCACCAATAGAGCATCTATAAATCTTTATACATCTTAGTTTTCCCTGATTGAATGGAATAAAATGTCGTATGCATTTCTGACAATATATCTCCTCTAATCGAGTGAACTTTAGGAACCCAAGTTCTCCCTCTATACCTCACAATCCCATCGCTCACTGCATAATGCTTATGGCCCTTAGATTCATCTCTTAATCGCAATTTATGCAATTTCTCATCCGATGACTGTCCACCATGGATATGGTCTATAAAACTGGAATTCAATGTCAAGGTTTATAATCTAGGAGCTCTGCCCCTAGGGTAAACCTCGAGATTGAATTTCTGCATATCTAGCTGTAGAGGTCTCTGTACTGACAGTTTCGATACAACTCCTGCTTTCCTACTAAAGGCATCAACGACTTTATTGGATTTTCCCGTATGATAGCTGATATCTTAATCATAGTCTTTTACTAACTCTAGCCATCGTCTCTGTCGCATGTTCAATTCTTTTTTAGTGAAGAAATATTAGAGACTCTTGTTATTGGTAAATATCTGGCACTTCTCACTATACAAGTAGTGTCTCCATATTTTCAAAACAAAGACAACGATAGTTAATTCCAGATCTTGAGTCAGATAATTTTTTTCGTGCACCTTCAACTTCTGGAGGCATACTCGATGTGTAGAGTCCAAAATCAGTACACGTAAAACCCATGCATTTATTTAAATTATTAAATTATTTATTTAATTTTAAAATGATTTTATCAATCCATGATCTATGAATTTGCATTATTTTAAATTATTTATGTTTATGTTATGCACGTTAAAATGTTTTCTTGAGTTTCATGTTTCTAACGATTATTCGATACAGAATCAAGGAAAAGAGATCGGCGACGATTTGTGCGATTTTTAAAATGTGATATTTTATTTCCAGTCATGAAAGTGGCATTTTAAATGATTTATTAAGTTTTTAAGCATTTTAAAGCCTAATTTATTTAGTAAGTGATTTTTTTTTTGATTTTACAACTCTTAAAGTTTATCAATTGTGTATTTTATTTTAAATTAAGAGATTTATTAAATTTATTAGGGGGTAGCATTTTAATTAACTTTTTAATTGTTTAATTAAATAATTTTTCCCCCTAAGTATATTAAAACTCACGCACACACACATTCTAACCCACAAACACCTACACGACACACACACACATATTTCCTTGGCTTTCGTTTCATTTATCTGAGAGAAAAATTTAGGGTTCAAAGAGTAGCAGCAACCGCCCCCTCCCTCTCCAATTTTGCAGAAATCCCTCGTTGATTTTTAGCACCGAAATCATGCCACAATTCGTCCCGGATCAACCCTCGCATTCTCTCCGCTTTGGTATCGCCGTTTCGATAGTTTTTAAAGATCAAGGCATGTATATTTTTTAGTTTTTGCAACGATCTTGTCATAGTATATGTTTTGATGTTTACTGCGTGTAAAATTCATGTATGATGTGCAATAGTTTGAGCAAAATTGGTTGGATTGAATTTGAAATGATTTTTTGATCTCAAAACCGGATGTTGTTGTCATTTTGTGTATTGTTCATTTTCGATTGTTTTTCTGGAAAATTTTTCACCATATAAAACGTAGTACTTTTCGATACCTTAATTTGACAGTAAATTCGTAATTTTTGGACACGAAATGAGTGAGTTATGATTGTTTTCGTGGGACTGCTCAAACTGCGATTTTATGAAAATGTGTTCTTGACGTGTTCTTGAAATTTATTTGTTGCAGGTTTCATTGGGAACCGTTGGGTGATCGCTAAGGTGTTTTGGTATATTGACTATGACATTGGGACGATTTTTTGTGCTTCGTTTCGTGTCGTTAGGCATTTGGTTGCATTAGAAGTCGTAGGAAATTTTTTGGTGTCAAAAGTTGGCGTTCACGAGTTGTGTTGCGTTGTATGGTGTGTGTCCGTTGTTTTGGGCATTATGTGAGCTTGAATCATTGCCATAGTGTCCTAGGATGAGTCTCGTTGCATCGGTTCGAGTCGGTTGGGCGTGGCATAGAAATTTCATCAAAATGTGTCCATTGGGTTGGTTGTGCATAGGGTTAGCGCCACAGCGCTCGGCCTGCGCAGTACTAGCGCGGAAGCGCTGCCGTAGAGGCACCGCAGCGCTAGGGCTTTGGCTCTGCTAGCACAATAGCACTAGAACCTAGAGCCGCAGCGCGGCAAGGCCCAGTGCCTAGGCGCTTGTCCATGACTTTTTAAACCACTAATCTAGGTCCATGTCTTCCATGTTTGGGGAAATGTTCACAATTCATACAGAGATTGTTTTGAGGTTCGATGTCATGGTTTAGTACGATGTTTAAACGTGGTCAAGTCCCAAGTGATTTAGAACGTCATAAGTTAATTGTCATTTCGGGTGGTGAGCAAGACTATTACGTCTAAGTTATGGAAATTAAGTGCATGAATCACATTAGTATGTGCAACAGTGGCCCCCAAGAGAGATCTAATAAATCCCTCAACGCCATGTAAGTATGTTCTTCATGCAAGGGAAAATGTTTATGTTTTTTAGGTATGCTAAATATCTTGTGACCGAATATGAATGAGTTTGGAAGTTAGTGAACGTGGCCGAGGACCTCTCCACCCCGGTAAATCATGACCGGGTTTAGATCAGGATTGGAAAGCGGTAAAGCATGACCAGGGACCAATCTACCTGATAAAGCATGACCGAGGATCTCATGTATGTGGTAGTGGACATCTCTGCCAGCTCAGTACTGTGGTTTAGTCTGATCAGTCTCATTTATATATGGGTCACTTGCTTTGAAACATATCTCTATGCAAAATGATGATGTTATGTATGTCCCAAGTATGTTTGAGGCAAGCATTTTTATGAAAACATTCATGATGATGACACGTCTATGTTTATGCAAGTACGTTCAAGTTTTAGTTTGTATGTCCTACTTTAAAAGGCATGTGACTTTATTATGTATTACTTGTTATTTTCAGTTTATACATGTTGAGTGTTTAGACTCACTAGACTTGATCGATGCAGGTGAGGACGAGTATGAGGAGACGAGGGATGGGGACCAATGAGTTGGCTCGGACTGCACGGAGGCTAAATCCGAGGACCACCTATGTTTTAAGAATCTATGCATGTGGAATAAAATACTCTCATTTTATCGAGAATTCTTTACGTTGTTTAAACAAGTTCTTTTTGCAAACTTCTTTTGTAATTGGTTTTATTCCAAATATTTTTGGTCGAACAGATTTTTTTTACCGCAATTTGAAAGTTTATTATTTATTTAAGAAAAATTTTATTTTTCAACAAATTTTAAGTAGTTCAAAATACGGTACGTTACAGTTGGTATCAGAGTGGTGTTTTTGTAAAGGGTTATGCCTACTGTCAGTTGCGAGAAGCTCACGAAGTCATACCTCAAGTCTGTAAGTTTTAAAATTTTAAATTCTTTCATGTAGTAAGCATCATGATTTCAGCATGTACATGTTTTAAGTTCAAATTACGTGCATCTTATGGTATAGATATTATGTTCATGCATGTTGGGTGTATGTGTTGGGTAAATTTTGGAACATTATGCCTCCCAAATGTAGGATTGTGCGTGGAGCAGGCGATTAGGATAGAGAGCCTCAAGATGGGGAGAGGGCCACTCCTCCTCGTCCAACGTCGGATATGCAGGCTCAGATGCTTGCAGGGATGACTCATTTTTTTCGCACAGTTTGCGAGGAACAATGCTGAAGTGGATACAGGAGCGAGGCCCAGACCGGAGGCAGTGTATGGGATGTTCAGGAGGATGGAACCAAAAGAGTTCTCGGGGACTACTGACCCGATGATAGTTGAGGGATGGATTAAGTCCATCGAGATAATCTTTGCTTTCATGGAGCTGCAGGATGCAGACAGGGTTAGATGTGCCACTTTTCTGCTAACAGGAGACGTAGACTGTGGTGGGAGAGTGCATCTGTGTCAGTGAACTTGCAAACACTGACATGGACTGGTTTCAAGGAGGTCTTCTACTCCAAGTACTTCACTGACGAAGTACGCTCTCGCCTGATCAGGGAGTTCATGACTTGGCGAAAAGGAGACAACATCGTGGCCGAATTTGTCAGGAAATTCAAGAAGAGGTGTCACTTCGTGCCCCTGATTGCAAATGATGTCCGGGAGAAGTTGAGTCATTTTATTGATGGATCACGGCCGAAATTGCGCTGTGATGTGAGAGTTGCTGGTCCTACGACCTATGCGGTTGCCCTATCAAGAGCCCTGGTGGCCGAGCAGGACCAGAGGGAGATTGAGATTGACAGGCAGGGCAAGAGGCCCTATCAAGCACCTCAGCAGCTGCCTTAGTTTAAGAGACCTTTTCAGGGACAGCAGGGGAAGAGGTCATTTCAAAGACCACCGAAAGGCAAGGGTTCTATTCATCGGAAGAAGGCTCCTCAGAGTCCTGGTGAGTACCTAGTGTGTCCTAAGTGCAATCGCCAGCATGCAGGACAGTGTCTATGGGGATCGGGAAAATGCTTCAAGTGTTGTGTAACGTACCGTAATTTGAACAACTTGAAATTTGCGAAAAAATAAAAATTTTCTTAAATGCATAATAAACTTTCAAATTTGCATTAAAATATATTGCTCGTCTAAAAACATATGCAATAAAAACAACCAAAACAAAGTTTGCCAAAAGTAACAATCGATTAAACATCATAAATCACTTCATGAAATCAGAGTATTAAAATCGTCATGTATAAAATCTTAAAACATGGGCGGTCCTCGGGTTTAGCCTCCTGTTCAGTCCAAGTCGGCTCATTGGTCCCCACCCCTCGTCTCCTCAAAGTCATCATCACCTGCATCGATCAAGTATAGTGAGTCTAAAGACTCAACATGTATAAACTGAAAATAACAAGTAATACATAATAAGACCACATCCATCTTTAAAATAGAGCATACATACTTGAAACTTGAACGTAGTAGCATAAACATAGACGTGCCATCATCATAAAACTTTTCATAAACATGCTTGCTTCATACATACTTGAACATACATAAACTTCATCATTTTGCGTAGAGATATGTTTCAAAGTAAGTGACCCATACATAAAAGTGCCTGATCAGACTAAACCACAGTACTGGGCTGACAGGGAAAGTCCACTATCACATACATGAGATCCCCGTTCATAATTTAACGGGTGGATTGGTCCCTGGTCATGCTTTATCGCTTTTCAATCCTTATCTAAACTCGATCATGATTTACCGGGGTGGAGAGGTCCTCGGCCACGTTCACCGACTTCCGAACCCGTTCTTAATTTGGTCACAAGACATTTAGCATACCTAAAAAACTTAAAAGTATTTTCTTTTGCACGTCGAACATACTTACTTGGCGTTGAGGGATTTGTTAGATCTCGCTTGGGGCCACTGCTGCACATACTAACACATTTCAAGCACTTAACTTTCATAACTTAGGTGTAGGTAATCGCGCTCACCGCCGAAGTAAATAAATAGCTTATGACATTCTAGGTCACTCGAGACTTGATCTCGTTTTATCATCGTACTAACCCATGACATCGAACTCCGAACAATCTCTAAAATGATGTGTGAACATTTCCCAACAATAAAAGACATGAACTCACTATTTGAACTTGAAAATAAGTGGAAACCAAACATTCTTCTAGCTGGGGCCGCGCTCGGGCGGTAACATATTACCGCTCGAGTGCTAGGTCTTCTGGAAACCTACACTCGGATAGAAAGAGTGGCGCTCCGGCGGTAAAACATTACCGATCGGGCGCCGAGTGCACTGGACTCCGTGACTTAGAAGCTTAATTTCTCCAAATTCGATTAAACGGACAGTGAACAACGCCTCGAGACTCATCCTAGGACACTAGGGCACTGACTCGACTCCAGAAAACGTCCCAAACATCTCCAAAATGACGCATCATAAGCAACGCAACATAACCCATAAACCCAAGAATTGACACAAAATGATTCCTACGACTTCAATGCAACCACGCTCCTAACGATACGAAGCGAAGCACCAAATATCGTCTAAACATGAAACTTGACATACTTAGACGCAGCAGTGATCAATCGGTGATTCCCAAAAAAACCTGCAACAAACAAACTTCAAGAACACGTCAAGAACGCATTTTCAGACATTCGCAGTTTGAGCAGTCCCACGAAAACAATCATAACTCACTCATTTCTTATCCAAATATTTCTTAATTACTGTCAATTCGAAGGTATCGAAAATTTATACATTTTATATGTTGAAAGTTTTTCCAAAAATTGACCGAAAAGTTGCATTATTTAAAATTACAGCAAACTTCGAGTTTTGATATCCAAAAACGTTTCAAAATCGATCCAACCATTTTTGCTCAAACTTTTGCATAACATTCACATGTTTTTCATAAAATAAACATCAAAATTATTAATATGACAAGATCGATGCGAAAACAAAAGAATATACATGCTTTTTGATAATTAAAACTCACGATACAGGGATACCGAAGCGGAAACTGTGCGAGGGTTGATCCGGGACGATGGTGAAACGATTTTCTTGAAGAAAACTCAACTAAAATATGCTGGAAAGCTGAAGAGGGAGGGGCGGCCGCATTCTTGTTCTAAGAACCCTAATTTCTCTTCAAAAATATGAAAAATGAAATGAAGATATGTGTGTGTGTTGTGTGTCGTGTAATTGTGTGTGTGCGCGCCTGTGTTTGGGTTAATTATGGAGAATAAATTGCTTAATTAAATAATTAACATACTAATAAAATGCTAACCCACTTATACTTTACTAACAAATTCAAATTGAAATTTAAAACACAACATTGATAAATTTTAAAGGTTTTAAATTCCTAAATCACCAACTAATTAAATTTTGGATTTAAAATTCTAAGAACTAATAATTCATTTAAAATGCCCCTTTCTAACTTAAAATAAAATACCACATTTTAAAATCGTCAAAAATCATCGCCGGTCTCTTTTCCTAGATCCCGCATCGAATAATCACCTGGAACATGAAACTCAAGACAACATTTAACGTGCATCACAAAAACATAAATGATTTAAAATAATAAATTTAATCATGCATCACTAGAAATCATTTTAAATTTAATTAAATAATTTAACAATTAAATAAATGCATGGGTTTTACGTGTACTGAATTTGTGCTCTACATGTTGAGCCAGCGACCATATGCTGAAGGACTGCCCGAAGTGGAGGCAGCAGACCTAGGGGAGAGTGTTCACCATGCAAGCAGAAGAGGCGAACTCAGACACGACCCTATTGACTGGTAACTTATTTAATTCAGCACCGTATTATTTTGTAATGCATGTTTCGAATTTGGTTTGGGATTATTAGTGTGTTGGTTAGTATTTTTGGTGACTTGTGTAGAGATTTTCTACTATGCTTGAGGTTAAGATTAGTATTTTGAGATATAAGTTTTGTGTGTTGTGCTAATGTCTCTCAGGAAATATTTTCATAAAGAGAGTCGTCCCTAAGGCCTTGATAGATTACGAGGACACTCACTCTTTTATCTCAGAGACATTCGCTAATAATTTGGATGTCAAGTCCATTGGACTCGATGTGAACTACTCAGTGACAGTCCCATCAGGGAATGAATTATCAGCTACTAGCGTGGTCAGAGATATTGATCTTGAACTATATGGCCACCTAGTGTATGCCGATCTGATTGTGTTGCCGATGCAAGAGTTTGACATTATCTTGGGAATGGACTGGATAACGAAGAACAGAGTTTTTATTGATTTCCAGAAAAGATCGATGTTAGTAAGACCATTGGGCATGGATCTGTTTCTCTTTGAGCCGGATAGATGGAGGAGTTTCCCTCGCATGATCTATTGCATGCAGGCACAGAGACTCATTAACAAGGGGTGTCAGGCTTTCTTGGCCAGCATCATTCCCGCACCTGATGTACCCACTCCATCGATATCCGATGTTCCAGTAGTTAGAGATTTCCCTGACGTCTTTCCTGATGACATCACAGGTCTTCCACCAGAGATAGAAGTGGAGTTTGCCATTGACCTTATGCCAGGCACTGTGCCAATCTCTAAGACACCATACCGTTTAGCTCCAGCTAAGATGTTAGAGCTCAAAAAGCAGATTCAGGAGCTCCTAGACAAAGAATTCATCCGCCCTAGTTTCTAACCATGGGGCCCACCAGTGCTCTTTGTAAAGAAGAAAGATGGGTGCATGAGGTTGTGTATCGATTACCGAGTACTGAACAAGGTAACGATCAATAATAAATACCCACTACCAAGGATCGATGACTTCTTCGATCAGTTGCAATGAGCTACAATGTTCTCTAAGATAGATCTGCGATCTGGGCATCATCAGCTGAAGGTAAAAGATGCAGATGTTCATAAAACAGCCTTCAAAACCAGATATGGGCATTAAGAGTTCTTAGTGATGCCGTTTGGACTGACAAATGCCCAACGATTTTTATGGACCTCATGAATCGAGTATTTCAGCCCTACTAGAATTAGTTCGTCATAGTGTTCATTGACGACATTCTTATCTACTCGAAGAGTCATGAGGAGCACAATCACCATTTGGGTACAGTTTTGCAATTCTTGCAGAGTCGCAAGTTGTTTGCAAAATTCAGTAAGTGTGAATTATGGTTGAAGAAAGTAGCATTTTTGGGTCATATAATATATAGCTGTGGCATTGAGGTGGATCAAGCTAAGGTGGCAGCAGTTAAGGGATGGGTTGAGCCGAATAATGCTTCAGATATGCGCAGTTTCCTAGGCTTAGCAGGCTACTACTCCAGGGATTTTCTTCAATTGCGGTGCCACTCACTTCATTGACTAAGAAGAATGCTAAGTTTGTGTGGATCGATGATTGCCAGAAGAGCTTGATACTTTGAAGCAAGCTCATATCTCAGCGCCAGTGTTAGCCATGCTAGCAGGACAAGGCAATTTTGCATTGTACACCGATGTTTCTAAGCTCGGTTAGTATTGATGCAGCACGGTCGGGTTATTGCTTATGCTTCCAGACAGTTAAAGGTGCACAAGAAGAATTACCCGACTCATGATCTCGAGTTAGATGTCGTTGTATTTGCGTTGAAGATATGAAGACATTATTTGTACGGCGAGAAATGTCAGATATCATCTGATCACAAGAGCCTCAAATATTTCTTCACGCAGAAAAAACTGAATATGAGACAAAGACGGTGGTTGGAGTTGGTAAAAGACTACGATTGTGAAATTAGCTACCATCTAGGGAAAGCTAATGTTGTGGCAGACGCCTTGAGCAGAAAGGTCGCAGTCCTAGCACAGCTGTCAGTGCAGAGATCTCATCAGCCAGTGATTCAAAAGTTTGGTCTAGAAGTTTATATTAAGGGCAGAGCTCCTAAGCTTTCTAATCTGACAGTCCAGTCTTCTTTGCTAAACGGAATACGTAGAGGTCAGCCTTCGGATGAGAAGTTACAGAAATGGAGACTGAAGCATGAAGCCAAAGGCAGTGTACTCTACACAGTGTCTGATGGTATTGTGAGATATAGAGGAAGGATGTGGGAGCCTAGTGTTGATTCGATCAGAGAGGATATTCTAACAGAGGCACATACATCTCCGTATTCCATCCATCCAGGAGATACCAAGATGTACAAGGATTTGCAGGTTCTGTATTGGTGGTCAGGGATGAAGCGAGACATCCACAAATTTGTATCTGAATGTCTCACTTGTCAGCAAGTCAAAGCAGAGCATCAGAGGCCAGCAGGAATGTTAAAGCCACTCCCTATTCCCGAGTGGAAATGGGAAAATATCACCATGGATTTTGTTGTTGGTTTGCCGAGGTCAGTCAAAGGATCCAATGCCATTTGGGTTTTAGTGGATCGACTTACTAAGTCAGCACATTTCTTACTGGTGAAGACAACTTTCTCCATGACTCAATATGTAGAGCTCTATATCAGGGAGATATTCCGATTGCACGGGATCCCAGTTTCTATTGTGTCTGATAGGGACCCGAGGTTCACATCGTCCTTTTAGAAGAGTTAACATGCAGCCATGGGGACAAAGTTGCTATTCAGTACTGCATTTCACCCTCAGACAAATGGTTTGTCTGAGCGAGTGATTCAGATTTTGGAAGATTTGCTGCGAGCTTGTGTGATCGATTTCCATAGGAATTTGGAATCAAAGCTACCTCTAATGGAGTTTACCTACAACAACAGCTTCCAACCATCTAGGTATGGCTCTCTACGAGGCACTCTATGGAAGGAAGTGCAGATCTCCGATTCATTGTGATGAATTCGGTGAGAGATCAGAACTTGGTCCTGAGATCGTTCCGCAGACTGCAGACGTGGTCGTCAAGATTCAAGACAGGATGAAGAACTCCCAGAGTAGTCAAAATAGTTATGCTGACAAGAGAAGGAGAGATCTCGAGTTTTCCGTAGGAGATCATGTATTCGTGAAGATAGCACCTATGAAGGGTGTTATGAGGTTTGGGAAGAGAGGCAAGCTTAGTCCGAGATTGAATGGACTGTCCGAAATTCTTGACAGAGTTGGGACACTTGCTTAACGTGTAGCTCTACCGCCGGATCTGGTCAGAGTACGGAATGTGTTCCACGTTCGATGCTGAGGAAGTATATGGCAAATCCTTCGCACGTTCTGAGTTTTGATCCGTTGCAGCTTGCTCCGGATCTGTCATATGAGGAAAGACCGGTCCGAATCATAGACAAACAGGAGCAGAGACATCGAAACAAAGTAACCAAGTTTGTCAAAGTGCAGTGGCTGAATCAATTAGTGGAAGAAGCCACTTGGGAGGCCGAAGCAGATATGAGAAGTCGCTACCCGGAGTTGTTTGGTAAGATTTAATATCGAGGATGAAATTTATTTAAGTGGGGGAGAAATTGTAGAACCCAAAATAGTACACGTAAAATCCATGCATTTATTTAAATTATTAAATTATTTATTTAAGTTTAAAATGCTTTTAGCAATGCATGATCTATAAATTTGCATTATTTTAAATTATTTATGTTTTTGTGATGCACGTTAAAATGTTTTCTTGAGCTTCACGTTTCAGGCGATTATTCGATGCGGAATCGAGGAAAAGAGACCAGCGATGATTTGTGCAATTTCTAAAATGTGGTATTTTATTTCCAGTCATTAAAGTGATATTTTAAATGATTTATTAAGTTTTTAATCTTTTTAAAGCCTAATTTATGTATTAGGTGATTTTTTTTTTATTTACAACTCTTAAAATTTATCAATTGCGTATTTTATTTTAAATTAATAGATGTATTAAAGTTAGTAGGAGGTAGCATTTTAATTAACTTTTTAATTGTTTAATTAAATAATTTTTCCCCCTAAGTATATTAAAACTCACGCACACACACATTTTCACCCACAAACACCTACACGACACACACACATATATTTCCTTGGCTTTCATTTCATTTGTCTGAGAGAAAAATTTGGGGTTCAAAGAAGAGTAGCAGCCGCTCCCTCCCTCTCCAATTTTCCAGCAATCCCTCGTTGATTTTTAGCGTCAAAATCATGCCACAATTCGTCTTGGATCAACCCTCGCATTCTCTCCGCTTTGGTATCGTCGTTTCGATAGTTTTTAAAGATCAAGACGTGTATATTCTTTCATTTTTGCATCGATCTTGTCATAGTTTATGATTTGATGTTTACTACGTGTAAAATTCATGTATGATGTGCAAGAGTTTGAGCAAAATTGGTTGGATTGAATTTGAAACGATTTTTATATCTCAAAACGGGTTGTTGCTGTCATTTCGTGTATTGTTCATTTTCGGTTGTTTTTCTGGAAAAGTTTTCAACATATAAAACGTAGTACTTTTCGATTTGTTCATTTGACAATAAATTCGTAATTTTTGGACATGAAATGAGTGAGTTATGATCGTTTTCGTAGGACTGCTCAAACTGCGATTTTATGAAAATGTGTTCTTGACGTGTTCTTGAAATTTATTTGTTGTAGGTTTCATTAGGAACTGTTGGGTGATTGCTGATGCGTTTAAGTATATTGAGTATGATTTTGGAAAGCTTTTGGGTGCTTCATTTCGTGTCGTTAGGCACTTAGTTGCATTAGAAGTCGTATGAAGTGTTTTTGTGTCAAAAGTTGGTGTTCACGAGTTGTAATACGTTGTATGGTGTGCATCGTTGTTTGGGCGTTATGTGAGCTTGAATCATTGCCATATTGTACTAGGATGAGTCTCGTTGCATCAGTTCGAGACGGTTGGGCGTGGCGTAGAAATTTCATCAAAATGTGTCCATTGGGTTGGTTGTGCGCAGGGTTAGCACCGCAGCGCCCGGCCTACGCAGTAATAGCTCCGCGGCGCTGCCTAGAAGCGCCGTAGCGCTAGAGCTTCAGCTCTGCCAGCACCGCGGCACTAGAACGATGCAGCAAGGCCCTGCGCCTAAGCGCTTATCCTTGACTTTTTAAACCAATATTCTAGGTTCATGTGGGGACCCGAACCTAATTCGTTTTCTTAATCTTCATTAGGATCAATTAATTTGTCTGGGTCTAATATTTTTTTTTAAATACATAAGTGCAGAACATAAGATAATCAATCTGATATAAACATCGAAAGTAAAGTACAAGTCTTGTACAAAATACATTTATCTAAAACTACGGTTCAACAACTACATCAAGTGCTGAAAATCAAATCTTCTTCTAAGTCCTGATCTCCACGCTAATCCTGAATCTCTCATTCTCTTCTTGACCCTGATCCTGACCCACCTGTTGTCATGCACACATACAAATACAACAACAGCTGGATAACTCCGGTGAGAATATAATCCCAGTATAAACAACGTATACATGCAATCATATAAACAGATATAAAAGCATGAAACAGATATCAATAACATGTATCATAATCTGAAGATATGAATCGATATAAAACTGTAAATAAGCTCGTGACTCGTCATCTCAGACTCGACTCTTCTCTAATCTAGGGATCCCGGTTCCTGGACATTGGTATAATATATCGAATCTCCGCAATAGAAGCCGATCTGCTCCTACGCAACATCAATATAAATCGGACATCGAGTGTCTTGGCACATCCGCCAAAGACTTGGCACCTCCGCCAATGACTAGGCACATCCGCCCATGACTCAATACATGCCTTACTATAAATTAATAGACTAAGCATATCAATCTCATGAATTGCAAACATCAGTGTAATTAAATAAAGTATGTGGTTTTGGGAAAACTCAAGTCAGATCTAACTCGAGTCATATCCTCCCGGTTCGACATTGACTTATACCTTTCTATTTTCGGTCTGACGAAGTCGAAGTCTCGAATTCGAATCTATCAATACTCAATCTGGCAATGACATATCGAGGAGTATAACATCAATATACAGCTCAAATCAATACTGGATATAATAAGAACTCAATCTAATTCTTTTTCAACAGCATAACTGCACAATCTAAGTATACCCAGCAATACAAATCAATAGATATCAATCTCAACATCTCATAATCGATAACAAACTCAATCTGATATCAAATCTGTATAATCTCAATCAAATCAATTCTGAAAATCATAACAATTTCATATGATGTCTGAAGCCCTTGTCGATAGAAACACGGTACTGAAGTCGGATTGAAATTCTAACGGTTGGATTTTTCACAACACTCAAATTTCAAAAGTAAAAAACTTGAAACTCCCTGAAGCTTTCTCGGTTTCTTCCAGCTAACTCTGAAGGGAATGGAAGGAATTTACATACAACTTGCATGGGAAAGACCAAGTGGCTTAATCTTTATGCAGCACGTCTCGCGCATATGCGCGACCTTCTCCAGCGCATATGCGCGTGACCTACTGGTCTCGGCATTCTTCATATCCATAGCTCGCGCATATGCGCGTCATCTTCCGGCGCATATGCGCGAGGTTCTCTGCCAGTCTCACGCATATGCGCGGTCCTAGTAGCGCATATGCGCGAGGTTCTCTGCCTACCTTGCGCATATGCGCTAGGGGCTCAGTCCTCGCACATAACATGTCTTCTTTTGGTCCTCCACAGTCTGATCCTTTCCGTCTATAATCACATCAATTATCAATAAATCATTTCAAATTATAATAATCAAAATCTCGGGCATTACATTTCTCCCCCTCTAAGATCTGATTTTGTCCCTGAAATCACAGGCAATCAAATCAGATAGTAAATCAGATACAATAAGAAATGGAGAATAGACGCTAAACAAGAAAAATCACATGAGTGAAATAACTCTTGGAATTTCTGTCTCATATCTGATGCAGTCTCCCAAGCAGCTACTTCGATGCTATGACGACTCCACTGAACAAGCGGAATAGTCTTCGTTCTGAGTTGCTTTTCTTTACGATCAAGAATCTGAATCAGCTTTTCAAAATAACTCAATGTCTCATCAACCTATGCCTCGTCTGGCTGAAGAATATGAAATGCATTAGGGAGATACTTCATGTATTCCAGATAGATAAGGCGGTAAAGCGAGTCGATAGTCACGATCTCCTATCTTCTCGAGAATCTCATACGGACCGATATATCGTGGAGACAACTTTCCTTTCTTGCCAAATCTGACAATACCTCTGAAAGGAGAAATCTTCAGAAATACTCGGTCTCCAGCCTCAAATACCAATGGTCGACGACGAACATTGGCATATTTGGCCTGTCTGTCTTGAGCTGTCTTCATTTTCTTCTGAATCAGCTTCACTTTCTCAGTCATTTCTCGAATTATATCAGGCCCAATCTCAGGTACCTCAGAAATATCATCCCAATAAGCTGTTATTGTACGAAAACTCACAAAGTGGCAAAGAATCTTGCCAACTAGTGCCAAAATCTAGCACTACAAATCTCAGCATATCCTCCAATGTCTGGATATTCCGCTCTGACTGTCCGTCTGTTGGTGGATGATATGCGGTACTCAGATGAAACTTCGTACCTAGAGCTTGCTGCAAACTGTGCCCAAAGTGCGAAGTAACCGAGGATCACGATTTGAAACAATCGAATTCGGCACTCCATGCAATCTAACCACCTCTCTGACATAAATATCTTCCATCTGGTCATGTCTGTACGTCATCTTGTACGGAATAAAACATGCTGATTTGTTCAATCTGTCAATCACGACCCAAATCGCATCACAACCTCGGGAGGAACGTGGTAGCTTCGTCACAAAATCCATAGAAATGTGATCCCATTTCCATTCAGGAATAGACAAGCTGTGTAACAAACCTCCTAATTTCTTTCTTTTTGCTTTCACCTGTTGGAAATTTAGACATTTTGATACAAACTCTGCAATATCTGCTTTCATCTGTTTCCACCAAAACTGTATTTTCAAATCATTATATATCTTTCTGCCACCAGGATGCTGAACCGACTACTGTGCGCTTCTGAAAATATCTGTTGTTTCAAATCTGAAACATCTGGCACAACAAGACGATTATTTACATATAGTACATCATCACGTACCTGATACTCTGATCGATGCCCTGCTCTGACCATCGAAATTGATTTCTGAACATTCTGATCAACTTTCTGAGCTTCTTTAATTCTAAAAATCAGCTCTGGTTCGACTTGAATAGCATAGAGTCTCAACGGTCTACAATCTGTTTCAAATGCTAATCCAGACAAACAGCAATCTTCAATCAAATTTGAAACACCAATCATCGATAAGGATAAAGAACATACCTTTCGACTCAGTGCATCAGCTGCTGCATTCGATTTCCCCGGATAGTATTTGATTTCACAATCAAAATCTTTCAGTAAATCAAGCCATCTTCGTTGTCTCATATTCAATTCAGACTGTGAAAACAGATATTTCAGACTCTTGTGATCAGAATAAATCTCAAACTTCTCACCGTATAGATAATGTCGCCATATCTTCAATGCAAATACGATGACTGCCAATTCAAGATCATGAATTGGGTAGCGAGATTCATGTGGCTTCAATTGTCTTGAGGCATAAGCAATCACATGTCCCCGCTGCATCAAAACACAACCCAATCCTCTGTGAGAAGCATCACAATAAACAAAAAAATCATCAGTACCTGATGGAATAGTCAAGATCTGAGTACTGGTCAATCTCTTCTTTAGTTATAGAAAACCGGACTCACAGTCTTCTGACCAAACAAATGGGGCATTCTTCTGAGTCAATTGCGTAATAGGCTTAGCAATACTCGAAAAATCTTTAATAAATCGTCGGTAATAGCCTGCTAAACCCATAAAACTGCGTATCTCTTGCACAGAAGTCGGTCTAGGCCAACTGATCACGGCCTCAACTTTGCTGGGATCAACAGAAATACCATTTTCAGATATAATATGACCCAGAAATAAAACCTGTCTCAGCCAAAACTCACATTTGGACAGCTTTGCATGCAATTTCTCAGCCCTCCGAATTCTCAATACAGTTCTCAAATGCTCAGCATGATCAATCATATTCTTGGAACAAATCAAAATACATCAATAAATATAATCACAAAATCATCGAGATATTTCTGAAATACCAGGTTCATCAGACCCATAAATACAGCTGGAGGATTGGTTAAACCTAACGGCATGACAATAAACTCATAATGGCCATATCTGGTTCTGAAAGCTGTCTTCGAGATATCAGAATCTCTGACTCTCAGCTGATGATATCCAGATCTCAAATCGATCTTGGAATAGACAGAAGAACCCTACAACTGATCAAAGAAATCATCGATACGAGGTAAAGGGTATTTGTTCTTTACCGTAGCCTTGTTCAGTTTCCGAAAGTCAATGCAGAATCTCATTGAACCGTCCTTCTTTCTTACAAACAGTACTGGAGCACCCCAAGGCGAAACATTCGGTCTGATGTAACCCTTGGCCAGTAAATCTTCCAACTGATCTTTCAATTCTTTCAATTCAATCTGTGCCATTCTGTACGGAGCTCTAGAAATCGGAACTGTACCTGGTACCAATTCAATGCTGAAGTCTATTTCTCTGACTGGAGGCAAACCCGGAATCTCATTTGGGAAGACATCAGCAAACTGACATACCACTGGCAAGTCAGCCAATGATGGGCTCGATTTCAGTACGTCAACCGAATACACAAGGAATCCCTCCGCTTCTTTCTGTAATAATCGAGTCATAGATAACGCGGATATCAAAAAAATTCTAGATCTAGAATCCTTACCGTAAAATTTTCATTTATCAGCCATCTCAAGTCTGAATCTCACAATCTTATGGAAACAATCAACGGTAGCTCTGTACTTAGTCAGCATATCAATACCGATAATACAATCAAAATCAGACAACCCAAGTACAATACAATCTAAATCAATCTCATGCCCGTCATACTGTAGCATACAATGTCTAACAGACGTCACTGATACAATACCTCTCCCCAAAGGTGAAGAGACTGATACTACAGCAGATAATGACTCAACAAGCAATGCATGAATCAATGAAAATCGCTCAGAAATAAATGTATGGGATGTACCCGTATCAATCAATACGTAAGCAGGATAACCACATAAAGAACAGTTACCTGCAACAACATCATCTGGTGCTTCCTGAGCCTGTCAATTAGTCAAAGCAAACACTCTGGCCTGCTGTCTCGGAGGCTGGCTAACAATCTGGCTTCCTCTTGGCCTCTGCTGTGACTGAGTAGTAGTCGGTGGTGGCTGGAAAGAGTGAACAGCTGAGGGTCGTCTATCAGTCTGTGCCACTGATCCAGATGATTCTGCACCCTAGGATCCCTGGAAACCTCTCTGGGGACAAACTCTAGCAAAATGTCCCTGCTGTCTGCAAATGCGGCAACTACCAAGTACTCCTTTTGACATTACTCTGTGGGATGTCTCCCTCCGCAAGTTCTGCAAAAGACCCGAGTACCACTCTGGCTCTGTTTGGAACCACTGGAGCTAGAGGAACTTCTCCCTGACTTCTTGAACTGTTTTCCTTGGGCTTTCAAGAAATCTTTCTTCCCACCACTGCTACTGCCACTCTCAAATCTGGGAGGGGGTTGTTGAAATTGAGTAGAAAGTGGTTGCTGTGGTCTCGGTGCTGGAGGAACATACGAAGCTCCTTTTTGCCTAATCAGGCCCTGCTTCAGCTCCTTTTGCTCGGTTCAGGGCATCAAAAAAATTATTCGGTCTCCCATTGTTTACCAATGTAAAGATTTCGGGATTCAACCCATTGATAAACTAATCAGCAATAGCTTCGTCATTCTCGGCAACTTGTGGAGCAAATCGCAAAAGGTAGAGAACTTGGCAACATACTCTTCAATGTTCAACTGACCCTGTCTCACATCCATCGGATTAGCTGAGGTACTACCCTGTTCTGGGATTCGTCGAGGAGGCATATCTGATTATCAAAAGGATTAGTAACCAAATACAACAAACCTATTTCAATCCTCCTCTGATCATCTTACTGCTGATCAAGAATCGGTTCTGATTCATTCTAAATAACACATGTTTCCAATCAAATCAGATATTCAGGTAAACATGCATTTCAAAGCAGTAACACATGCAATCATGCTAGCATGCAAGAGCAGGAAAGAAAACTCAATCTACCCCACTCACTATCTTCTATCTCAGTCTAAGGAATCTACTGCTCTGATACCACCTGCTGTGGGGACCCGAACCTAATTCGTTTTCTTAATCGTCATTAGGATCAATTAATTTGTCCGGGTCTAATTTTTTTTTTAAAATACATAATTGCGGAACATAAGATAATAAATCTGATATAAACATCGAAAGTAAAGTACAAGCCTTGTACAAAATACATTTATCTCAAACTACGGTTCAACAACTACATCAAGTGCTTGAAAATCAAATCTACTTCTAAGTCCGGATCTCCACGCTAATCCTGAAACTCTCATCCTCTTCTTAACCCTGTTCCTGACCCACCTGTTTTCATGCACACATACAAACACAACAACAGGTTGATAACTCCGGTGAGAATATAATCCCAGTGTAAACAACGTATATATGCAATTATATAAACAGATATAAAAGCATGAAACAGATATCAATAACATGTATCATAATCTGAAGACATGAATCGATATAAAACTGTAAATATGCTCATGACTCGCCATCTCAGACTCGACTTTTCTCTAATCTAGGGATCCCAGTTCCTAGACATTGGTATAATATATCGAATCTCCGCAATAGAAGCCGATCTGCTCCTACGCAACATCAATATAAACCAGAAATCCAGTGTCTTGGCACATCCGCCAAAGACTTGGCACCGACACTAATGACTAGGCACATCCGCCCATGACTCAATACATGCCTTGCGATAAATCAATAGACTAAGCATATCAAT
The DNA here is from genome assembly GCF_025594145.1 of Primulina tabacum. Taxonomy (NCBI): domain Eukaryota; kingdom Viridiplantae; phylum Streptophyta; class Magnoliopsida; order Lamiales; family Gesneriaceae; genus Primulina; species Primulina tabacum. The sequence goes on from NC_134564.1 coordinate 23,398,682, forward strand.
CTCATGAATTGCAAACATAAGTGCAATAAAATAAAGTATGTGGTTTTGGGAAACTCAAGTCAGATCTAACTCGAGTCATATCCTCCTGGTTCGACATTGATTTATACCTTTCTTTTGTCGGTCTGACGAAGTCGAAGTATTGAATTCGAATCTGTCAATACTCAATCTAGCAATGACATATCGAGGAGTATAACTTCAATATACAGCTCAAATCAATACTGGATATAATCATAACTCAATCTAATTCTGTTTCAACTGCATAACTGCACAATCTCAATATACCCAGCAATACAAATCAATAGATATAAATCTCAACAACTCATAATCGATAACAAACTCAATCTGATATCAAATCTGTATAATCTCAATCAAATATATTCTGAAAATCATAACAATTTCATACGGTGTCTGTTCTTCGATCTGATTTCAATTATACAATGACATCAATCTCAGGAACAAATAATAACGATCATATCAGGATTCTCCCAACAATCAGAATTTCAAACCTATCGAAACATAAGAAAACATACGTCCAGTTGAAGCCCTTGTCGATAGAAACACGGTACTGAAGTCGGATTGAAATTCTAACGGTTGGATTTTGCACAACACTCAAATTTCAAAAGTGAAAAACTTGAAACTCCCTGAAGCTTTCTCGGTTTCTTCCAGCTAACTCTGAAGGGAATGGAAGGAATTTACATACAACTTTCTTGGGAAAGACCAAGTGGCTTAATCTCTATGCATCACGTCTCGCGCATATGCGCGACCTCCTCCAGCGCATATGCGCGAGACCTACTGGTCACGGCATTTTTCATATCCGTAGCTCGCACATATGCGCGTCATCTTTCGGCGCATATGCGCGAGGTTTTCTGCCAGCCTCGTGCATATGCGCGGTCCTAGTCGCGCATATGCGCGAGGTTCTCTGCCTACCTCGCGCATATGCTTCCTGCTCGGTCGCGCATATACGCTAGGGGCTCAGTCCTCGCACATAACATGTCTTCTTTTGGTCCTCCCCAGTCTGATCCTTTCCATCTATAATCACATCAATTATCAATAAATCATTTCAGATTATAATATTCAAAGTCTCGGGCATTACATTTCTCCCCCTCTAAGATTTGATTTCGTCCACGAAATCACAGGCAATCAAATCAGATAGTAAATCAGATACAATAAGAAATGGAGAATATTAGCTAAACAAGAAAACTCACATAAGTGAAATAACTCTGGGAATTTCTGTCTCATATCTGATTCAGTCTCCCAAGTAGCTTCTTCGATGCCATGACGACTCCCCTGAACTTTCACAATCGAAATAGTTTTCGTTCTGAGTTGCTTTTCTTTACGATCAAGAATCTGAATCGGCTTTTCAAAATAACTCAATGTCTCATCAAGCTCTGACTCATCTGGCTGAAGAATATGAGATGCATCAGGGAGATACTTCCGCAATAGAGATACATGAAAGACATCATGTATTCTAGATATAGAAGGCGGTAAAGCGAGTCGATAGGCACGATCTCCTGTCTTCTCGAGAATCTCATACGGACCGATATATCGTGGAGTAAACTTCCCTTTCTTTCCAAATCTGACAATATCTCTGAAAGGAGAAATCTTCAGAAATACTCGGTCTCCAGCCTCAAATATCAACGGTCGACGACGAACATTGGCATATTTGGCCTGTCTGTCTTGAGCTGTCTTCATTCTCTTCTGAATCAGCTTAACTTTCTCAGTCATTTCTCGAATCATATCAGGCCCAATCTCAGGTATCTCAGAAATATCATCCCAATAAAGAGGGGATCTGCATTTTTTGTCGTACAACGCTTTAAATGGAGCCATCTCTATACTCGTCTGATAGTTGTTGTTGTATGAAAACTCACAAAGTGGCAAGGAATCTTGCCAACTTGCGCCAAAATCTAGCACTACAGCTCTCAGCATATCCTCCAATGTCTGGATAGTCCGCTCTGACTGTCCGTCTGTCTGTGGATGATATGCGGTACTCAGATGCAACTTCGTACATAGAGCTTGCTGCAAACTGTGCCAAAAGTGCGAAGTAAACCGAGGATCACGGTCTAAAACAATCGACTTCGGCACTCCATGCAATCTAACCACCTCTCTGACATAAATCTCTGTCATCTGGTCATTTCTGTACGTCATCTTGTACGGAATAAAACATGCTGATTTGGTCAATCTGTCAATCACGATTCAATTCGCATCACAACCTCGGGAGGAACGCGGTAGCTTCGTCACAAAATGCATAGAAATGTGATCTCATTTCCATTCAGGAATAGACAAGCTGTGTAACAAACCTCCTGGTTTCTTTCTTTCTGCTTTCACCTGTTGGCAATTTAGACATTTTGCTACAAACTCTGCAATATCTGCTTTCATCTGTTTCCACCAAAACTGTCTTTTCAAATCATTATACATCTTTCCGCCACCAGGATGAATACTGAATCGACTACTGTGCGCTTCTGACAATATCTGTTGTTTCAAATCTGAAACATCTGGCACAACAAGACGATTATTTACATACAGTACATCATCACGTACCTGATACTCTGATCGATGCCCTGCTCTGACCATCAAAATCGATTTCTTAACATGCTGATCAACTTTCTGAGCTTCTTTAATTCTCAAAATCTGCTCTGGTTCGACTTGAATAGCATAAAGTCCCAACGGTCTACAATCTGTTTCAAATGCTAATCCAGACAAACACCAATCTTCAATCAAATTGGAAACACCAATCGTCGATAAGGATAAAGAACATACCTTTCGACTCAGTGCATCAGCTGCTGCATTCGATTTCCCCGGATAGTATTTGATTTCACAATCAAAATCTTTCAGTAAATCAAGCCATCTTCGTTGTCTCATATTCAATTCAGACTGTGAAAACAGATATTTCAGACTCTTGTGATCAGAATAAATCTCAAACTTCTCACCGTATAGATAATGTCGCCATATCTTCAATGCAAATACGATGGCTGCCAATTGAAGATCATGAATTGGGTAGCGAGATTCATGTGGCTTCAATTGTTTCGAGACACAAGCAATCACATGTCCCCGCTGCATCAAAACACAACCCAATCCTCTGTGAGAAACATCACAATAAACAAAAAAATCATCAGTACCTGATGGAATAGTCAAGATCGGAGCACTGGTCAATCTCTTCTTTAGTTATAGAAAACCGGACTCACAGTCTTTTGACCAAACAAATAGGGCATTCTTCTGAGTCAACTCCGTAATAGGCTTAGCAATACTCAAAAAATCTTTAATAAATCGTCGGTAATAGCCTGCTAAACGCATAAAACTGCGTATCTCTGGCACAGAAGTCGGTCTAGGCCAACTGATCACGGCCTCAACTTTGCTGGGATCAAAAGAAATACCATTTCCAGATATAATATGACCCAGAAATACAACTTGTCTCACCAAAACTCACATTTCGACAGCTTTGCATACAATTTCTCAGCCCTCAGAATTCTCAATACAGTTCTCAAATGCTCAGCATGATCAATCATATTCTTGGAATAAATCAGAATATCATCAATAAATATAATCACAAAATCATCGAGATATTTCTGAAATACTCAGTTCATCAGACCCATAAATTCAGCTGGAGCATTGGTTAAACCAAATGGCATGACAATAAACTCATAATGGCCATACCTGGTTCTAAAAGCTGTCTTCGAGATATCAGAATCTCTGACTCTCAGCTGATGATATCCAGATCTCAAATCGATCTTGGAATAGACAGAAGAACCCTACAACTGATCAAATAAATCATCGATACGAGGCAAAGGGTATCTGTTCTTTACCGTAGCCTTGTTAAGTTTCCGAAAGTTAATGCAGAGTCTCATTGAACCGTCCTTCTTTCTTACAAACAGTAGTGGAGCACCCCAAGGCAAAACACTCGGTCTGATGTAACCCTTGCCCAGTAAATCTTCCAACTGATCTTTCAATTCTTTCAATTCAATCGGTGACATTCTGTACGGAGCTCTAGAAATCAAAAATGTACCTGGTACCAATTCAACGCTGAAGACTATTTCTATGACTGGAGGCAAACCCGGAATCTCATCTGGGAAGACATCAGCAAACTGACATACCACTGGCAAGTCAGCCAATGGGCTCGATTTCAGTACGTCAACCGAATACACAAGGAATCCCTCCACTCCTTTCTGTAATAATCGAGTCATAGATAACGCGGATATCAAAAGAATTCTAGATCTAGAATCCTTACCGTAAAATTTTCATTCATCAGCCATCTCAGGTCTGAATCTCACAATCTTATGGAAACAATCAACGGTAGCTCTGTACTTATTCAGCATATCAATACCGATAATACAATCAAAATCAGACAACCCAAGTACAATACAATCTAAATCAATCTCATGCCCGTCATACTGTAGCATAGAATGTCTAACAGACGTCACTGATACAAGACCTCTCCCCAAAGGTGAAGAGACAGATACTACAGCAGATAATGACTCAACAGGCATTGCATGAATCAATGAAAATCGCTCAGAAATAAATGTATGGGATGTACCCGTATCAATCAATACGTAAGCAGGATAACCACATAAAGAACAGTTACCTGCAACAACATCATCTGGTACTTCCTGAGCCTGTCAATTAGTCAAAGCAAACACTCTGGCCTGCTGTCTCGGAGGCTGGCTAACAATCTGGCTTCCTCTTGGCCTCTGCTGTGACTGAGTAGTAGTCGGTGGTGGCTGGAAAGAGTGAACAGCTGAGGGTCGTCTATCAGTCTGTGCCACTGATCCAGATGATTCTGCACCCTATGATCCCTGGAAACCTCTCTGGGGACAAACTCTAGCAAAATGTCCCTGCTGTCTGCAAATGCGGCAACTACCAAGTACTCCTTTTGACATTACTCTGTGGTATGTCTCCCTCCGCAAGTTCTGCAAAAGACCCGAGTACCACTCTGGCTCTGTTTGGAACCACTGGAGCTAGAGGAACTTCTCCCTGACTTCTTGAACCGTTTTCCTTGGGCCTTCAAGAAATCTTTCTTCCCACCACTGCTACTGTCACTCTCAAATCTGGGAGGGGGTTGTTGAAATTGAGTAGAAAGTGGTTGCTGTGGTCTCGGTGCTGGAGGAACATACGAAGCTCCTTTTTGCCTAATCAGGCCCGCTTCAGCTCCTTTTGCTCGGTTCAGGGCATCAAAAAAATTATTCGGTCTCCCATTGTTTACCAATGTAAAGATTTCGGGATTCAACCCATTGATAAACTAATCAGCAATAGCTTCGTCATTCTCGGCAACTTGTGGAGCAAATCGCAAAAGGTAGAGAACTTGGCAACATACTCTTCAATGTTCAACTGACCCTGTCTCAGATTTGCAAACTCTGCCCCCTTGTCTTTCCTGTACAATACTGGGAAGAATCTTTGATAAAATTTAGTCTTAAAGATGTTCCAAGTAATAGTCATACCTCGATGCTCCAAAGCTCTCTTGGTCGTAAGCCACCAATTCTTTGCAACGTCATGAAACTGGTGCCCGATCAGCCTAACTCGCCGCTCATCTGTATAATCAAACGAATCAAATAGCATCTCTATATCATCTAACCAACACTCACAATCAACAGACATCTCAGTGCCTCTAAAAGTTGCGGTTTGAACAACTGAAACCTCTTCAGTAATGTTTCCATCGTTGTTGCTGTCACATCCATCGGATTAGCTGAGGTACTACTATGTTCTGGGATTCTTCGATGAGGCATATCTGATTATCAAAAGGATTAGTAACCAAATACAACAAACATGTTTCAATCCTCCTCTGATCATCTTACTGCTGATCAAGAATCGGTTCTGATTCATTCTCAATAACACATGTTTCCAATCAAATCAGATATTCAGGTAAACATGCATTTCAAAGCAGTAACACATGCAATCATGCTAGCATGCAAGAGCAGGAAAGAAAACTCAATCTACCCCGCTCACTATCTTCTATCTCAGTCTAAGGAATCTACTGCTCTGATACCACCTGCTGTGGGGACCCGAACCTAATTCGTTTTCTTAGTCGTCATTAGGATCAATTGGGTCTAAATTTTTTTTTAAAAATACATAAGTGCGGAACATAAGATAATCAATCTGATATAAACATCGAAAGTAAAGTACAAGTCTTGTACAAAATACATTTATCTCAAACTATGGTTCAACAACTTCATCAAGTGCTGAAAATCAAATCTACTTCTAAGTCCGGATCTCCACGCTAACCCTGAATCTCTCATCCTCTTCTTGACCCTGATCCTGACCCACCTGTTGTCATGCACACATACAAACACAACAACAGGCTGATAACTCCGGTGAGAATATAATCCCAGTAAAAACAACGTATACATGCAATCATATAAACAGATATAAAAGCATGAAACAGATATCAATAACATGTATCATAATCTGAAGACATGAAACGATATAAAACTGCAAATAAGCTCGTGACTCGTCATCTCAGACTCGACTCTTCTATAATCTAGGGATCCCGGTTCCTGGACATTGGCATAATATATCGAATTTATGCAATAGAAGCCGATCTGCTCCTACGCAACATCAATATAGACCAGACATCCAGTGTCTCGGCACATCTGCCAAAGACTTGGCACCTCCGCCAATGACTAGGCACATCCGCCCATGACTCAATACATGCTTTGCTATAAATCAATAGACTAAACATATCAATATCATGAATTGCAAACATCAGTGCAATAAAATAAAGTATGTGGTTTTGGGAAACTCAAGTCAGATCTAACTCGAGTCATATCCTCCCGATTCGACATTGATTTATACCTTTCTTTTGTCGGTCTGACGAAGTCGAGGTCTTGAATTCGAATCTGTCAATACTCAATCTAGCAATGACATATCGAGGAGTATAACATCAATATACAGCTCAAATCAATACTGGATATAATCATAACTCAATCTAATTCTGTTTCAACGGCATAACTGCACAATCTCATTATACCCAGCAACACAAATCAATAGATATCAATCTCAACAACTCATAATCGATAACAAACTCAATCTGATATCAAATCTGTATAATCTCAATCAAATCTATTCTGAAAATCATAACAATTTCATACGGTGTCTGTTCTTCGATCTGATTTCAATTATACAATGACGTCAATCTCAGGAACAAATAATAACGATCATATCAGGATTCTCCCAACAATCAGAATTTCAAACCTATCGAAACATAAGAAAACTTACGTCCAGTTGAAGCCCTTGTCGATAGAAACACGGTACTGAAGTCGGATTGAAATTCTAACGGTTGGATTTTGCACAACATTCAAATTTCAAAAGTGAAAACTTGAATCTCCTTGAAGCTTTCTCGGTTTCTTCCAGCTAACTCTGAAGGGAATGGAAGGAATTTACATACAACTTGCATGGGAAAGACCAAGTGCCTTAATCTTTATGCAGCACGTCTCGCACATATGCGCGACCTCCTCCGGCGCATATGCGCGAGACCTACTGGTCTCGGCATTCTTCATATCCATAGCTCCCACATATGCGCATCATCTTCCGGCGCATATGCGCGAGGTTCTCTACCAGCCTCGCGCATATGCGTGGTCCTAGTTGCGCATATGCGCGAGGTTCTCTGCCTACCTCACGCATATGCACCCTGCTCGGTCGCGCATATGCGCGAGGGGCTCAGTCCTCGCACATAACATGTCTTCTTTTGGTCCTTCCCAGTCTGATCCTTTCCGTCTATAATCACATCAATTATCAATAAATCATTTCAGATTATAATAATCAAATCTCGGGCATTACTGTCCATGTCTTCCACGTTTGGGGAAATGTTCACACTTCATACAGAGATTGTTTCGGGGTTTGATGTCATGGTTTAGTACGATGTTTAAACGAGGTCAAGTTTCGAGTGATTTATAACGTCATAAGTAAATTGTTTCGGGTGGCGAGCATGACTATTACGTCTAAGTTATGGAAATTAAGTGCACGAAATCACGTTAGTATGTGTAGCAGTGGTCCCCAAGAGAGATCCAACGAATCCCTCAATGCCATGTAAGTATGTTCGACGTGCAAGGGAAAATGTTTATGTTTTTGAGGTATGCTAAATGTCTTGTGACCAAATATGAAAGGGTTTGGAAGCTGGTGAACGGGGCCGAGGACCTCTCCACCCCGGTAAAGCATGACCGGGTTTAGATCAGGATTGGAAAGCGGTAATCCATGATCATGGACCAATTCACCAGGTAAAGCATGACCGGGGATCTCATGTATGTGGTAGTGGACATCCCTGCCAGTCCAGTACTGTGGTTTAGTCTGATCAGGCGCATTCATCTATGGGTCACTTGTTTTGAAACATATCTCTACGCAAAATGACGATGTTATGTATGTCCAAGTATGTATGATGCAAGCATGTTTATGAATAGATTTACGATGATGGCACATCTATGTTTATGCAAGTACGTTCAAGTTTTAGTATGTATGTCCTAGTTTAAAAGGCATGTGTCTTTATTATGTATTACTTGTTATTTCCAGTTTATACATGTTGAGTCTTTAGACGCACTAGAATTTATCGATGCAGGTGAGGACGAGTATGAGGAGACGAGGGGTGGGGACCAACGAGTTGGCTCGGACTGCGCGGAGGCTAAACCCGAGGATCACCTATGTTATAAGAATCTATGCTTGTGGAATCAAGTACTCTGATTTTCTCGAGATTTCTTTACGTTGTCTAAACCATATCTTTTTGAAAAATTCGTTTATAATTGTTTTTATTCCAAATATTTTTGGTCAAACAGATTATTTTTACAGCACTTTTAAAGTCTATTATTTATTCAAGAAATTTTTTATTTTTCTACAAATTTTAAGTAGTTCAAAATACGGTATGTTAACGATGACTCTACCATGCTGCATCAATACGACACCTAATCCGAGCTTAGAAACATCAGTGTACAACACAAAGTTATCTTGCCCTGATGGCATGGCTAATACTGGCGCTGTTATAAGAGCTTGCTTCAAAGTGTCGAAACTCTTCTGATAGTCAGCACTCCATACAAACTTGGCATTCTTCTTCGTCAACAAGGTTTGTGGCACTTCAATAGAAGAAAATCCCAAAATGAATTGTCTTTAATAACTTGCTAAACCTAAGAAACTGCAGATCTCATATGCATTCTTCGGTTCAACCCATTTCTTCACTGTCTGCACTTTGAACGGGTCAACCTCAATGCCACCGCTAGAGATAACATGTCCCAAAAATGCCACTTTCTCCAACCAAAACTCACACTTGTTGAACTTTGCAAACAACTTACGGCTCTGCAACACTTGCAATGTGGTACGCAGATGCTGGCTATGTTCCTCCTGATTCTTCGAATAAATGAAGATGTCATCTATGAATACAATGAAAAACAGATCCAAGTAAGGCTGAAATACGGGATTCATGAGATCCATGAAAATCCTTGGGGCATTTGTCATTCCAAACGGCATCACTAGGAATTGGTAATTCCCATAGCGAGTTTTGAAAGCTATCTTGCGCACATCTGTGTCCTTCAATTTCAATTGGAAAACACAATATCTCCTTGAATTGATCGAATAACTCTTCGATCCTTTGTAATAGATATTTTTCTTCACTGTAACTCTATTCAACTCACAGTAGTCGATGCAAAGTCTCATGCTTCCATCCTTTTTCGTCACAAAAAATACTAGTGCACCCCAAGGAGAACAACTAGGACGTATGAATCCCTTATCTAGTAGCTCCTATATTTGCGGTTTGAGCTCTTTCAATTCTGCGGGCGCTAATTGATACTGTAAGGCCTGAGATTTTATCATTTTAATCCGAGATTATTTAATTTATGAATTTTGGAATGTTGAGTCATATTCCATGGTTTTACAATTCCATAGGATTGAAATTGAATTAAAAAGAGTTGTGAGGACCAAATTGCAAATAATGAAGAATTCAGGGGCTAAAGTGCAATTAATGAAAGTTGAGTGGGACACTTGTCTTGCCATTCATGGAACCGTGTATATAATGTATTTCCTTTAGATTTCCAGCAAGAGAGAAGACCGAGAGTTCATAGATAAATTCCTCAAGCTTCATTTTGGTTTCAAAATTTGATTGTGCAGTACCCGGTTATCAGAATTTTGATCTGAACATATTTCCGTGCTCCTCTTGTCAAGGGCTACACAAGGATGTAAGTTTCATCGATTTCTAACATGATTTGAAATTCATGTATTAGAGGAATTATGATTTGATATATATTATGTGTTCTGGGAATACTAGACTTCGAAGAATCGAAGTCAGATCAAAGCACAGATTGATTTTGGAATTGTTATGATTTTCTGATTATATTAATTGGAAATTGAACAGATTTGGATTATTGACTGATTCTGGATTGTAACGGATATTGGTTATGATTTGTAATTGATATATGTTGATATGGTATTGACGGGGATATCGGGATTGTGCCGTTATGCCGTTGATTTTGAGTTAAATGCAGATTGATCAGACTCGGTATTGATTTGAGCAGTATATTGATATTGTAATTCTTGATATTGTCATTGCCAGATAGAGTATTGACAGACTTTGAATTCCAGACAGGAACGTCGTCAGAACTGCATTAAAAGAAAGGTATAAGTCAATGTGGTACCGGGAGAATGACTCGAGTACGATATACTTGAGTTCCCTAAATCACATACTTATTGTTATTATGTGCATTGATTTGAATTGATATGCTTGTTATATTAATTTATAGAAAGCATGTATTAGACGAGTGATCTTGTGACATAAGTGCCGATAGTGATGGAATCGTCACTGGCACATTGCACCTTGTTACAAGACAGGGGTTTGGCGAGAATGCCAAAGTCTGTGACGGATAGGTCAAGACACCAGATGTTTGGTTATATCGAAGTGGATAGAATTGGAGTTTCTTCTATTACTGATGTTCGATATAGAATACCAACGTCTGGAAACCGGGATCCCTAGACTAGGAATGAGTCTAGTCTGAGATATGAGTTGATTGACGATTTTATATTGGTTATGTTTCAGATTTTGATACATGTTACTGATATCTGTTACATGCTTTGACATTGTTTATAGGATTGCATGTTTCATTGATTTATACTCGGATATATTTCTCACCGGAGTTATCCGGCTGTTGTCGTGTTTGTATGTGTGCATGGCAACAGGTGGGACAGGATCGGGGTCGAGGAGATGAAGAGAGATCGTGATTAGAGTGGAGACTACGGACTTTATTAGAAATAGGGTTTGGACACTTGATATTTAGTTGTTAAACCTTAGTTTGAATGATTGTATATAGTACAAGACTTGTACTTTAATACTGACATGTATATTAGAATGTATTCCATTACGTTCCGCATTTAATACTGTATTTTAAAGAAAAAAAATTAGACCCTCTTTATTATAATTGACATGTATATTAGGATGTAACAGCGACACCGATGGAGACATTATTGAAGAGATTTCAGTCATTCCATCCACCGACTCTGACGGGTACTGAGACTTCAGTTGATTGCGAGAGTTGGTTAGACGACATTGAGATGCTGTTTGAGTCCTTGGATTATACTGATAAGCGGAGAGTGAAACTGATAGGGCACCGGTTGCATGATGTTGCAAAGAACTAGTGGATTACAACAAAGCGAGCCTTGGAGCATCGAGGTACGACTATTACCTGAAATGTCTTTAGAACTGAATTCTATCAGAGGTTCTTTTCAATGTCGTATAGGAAGGACAAAGGATCAGAATTTGCAAACTTGAGACAGGGTCAGCTGAAAATCGAGGAATATGTGGCCAATTTCTCTACACTGCTACGATTTGCTCCACATGTGGCCGAGAATGATGAAGCCGTTGCTGATCAGTTCATTAATGGCCTGAATCCGGAAATCTTTACCTTGGTGAATACCGGGAGACCGAATAATTTTACTGATGCTTTGAACAGAGCTAAGGGAGCCGAAGCCGGTCTGATGAGACAGAAAGGAGCTTCGGTTGTGCCTCCAGCACCGAGACCACAGCAACCACCTCCCCGATTTGAGAGTGGCAGCAGCAGTGGAGGAAAGAAAGACTTCCTGAAAGCTAGAGGGAAGCATTTCAAAAGATCTGGAAGCAGTTCATCAAGTTCTATTGGCTCGAGACAGACTGGTCAGAGCCAGAGTTATACAGGACCTTATTGCAGCACTTGTTGAGGGAAGCATTCCACAGAGCAGAGCCGAGGAGTGTTTGGCAGTTGTCGTATTTGTAGGCAGCAGGGACATTTTGCTAGAGTCTGCCCACAGAGAGATTCTCAGAGATCACAGGGTGCCGAATCATCTGGATCAGCGGCACAGACTGATAGACGATCAGCCGCTCTTCATTCGTTCCAGCCAGCACCATCTCAGTCACAGTAGAGGCCAGGAGGTAGCCAGACACTGAGCCAGCCTCCTAGACAACAGGCCCGAGTATTTGCTTTGACAGAGGAGCAGGCTCAGGAGGCACCTGACGATGTTGTTGCAGGTAACTGTTTTATTTCTGGTTATCCTGCATATGTATTGATAGATACTGGTGCATCGCATACATTCATATCTGAGCGATTTGCTTTGATGCATTCTTTGCCTATCGAGTCATTATCTGCTGTAGTGTCTGTCTCTTCTCCTTTGGGGACATGTTTGATATCAGTGAAGTCTGTGAAACATTGTATACTACAGTATGATGGGCATGAGATTGAGTTAGACTGTATTGTGCTTGGGTTGTTTGATTTTGACTGTATTATTGGTATCGATATGTTAACCAAGTACAGAGCTACTGTTGATTGTTTCCACAAGATTGTGAGATTCATACCAGATATGGCTGATGAGTGGAAATTTTACGGTAAGGGTTCTCGATCTAGAATTCCTTTGATATCCGTATTGTCTATGACTCGATTATTGCAGAAGGGAGCGGAAGGATTCCTTGTCAATTCAGTTGATTTACTGAAATCGAATCCATCATTGGCGGATTTGCCAGTGGTGTGTGATTTTGCTGATGTCTTCCCAGATGAGATTCCTGGATTGCCTCCGATTCGAGAGATAGACTTCAGTATTGAGTTGATGCCAGGTACAGTTCCGATTTTGAGGGCTCCGTACAGAATGGCACCGATTGAATTGAAAGAGTTGAAAGAACAGTTGGAGGATTTATTGGCCAAGGGGTATATCAGACCGAGTGTGTCTCCTTGGGGTGCTCCAGTACTGTTTGTGAGAAAAAAAGACGGTTCTATGAGACTCTGTATCGACTACCGGCAACTGAACAAAGCAACGGTAAAGAATAAATATCCCTTGCATCGCATTGATGATTTGTTTGATCAGTTGCAAGGTTTTTCTATATATTCCAAGATCGATCTGAGATCTGGATATCATCAGCTGAGAGTCAGGGAGTCTGATATCTCGAAGACAACATTCAGAACCAGGTATGGACATTATGAGTTTATTGTCATGCCGTTCGGTTTCACTAATGCTCCAGCTGTGTTTATGGGTCTGATGAACCGCATATTCCAGAGGTATCTTGATGATTTTGTTATTATATTCATTGATGATATCTTGATTTATTCGAAAAATATGATTGATCATGCCGAGCATTTGAGAATTGTATTGAAAATTCTGAGGGCTGAGAAATTATATGCTAAACTGTCAAAATACGAGTTTTGGTTGAGACAGGTTGTATTTCTAGGGCATATTATATCCGGAGACGGTATATCAGTTGATCCCAGTAAGGTTGAGGCAGTGATTTCTTGTCCGAGACCGACATCAGTACCCGAGATTCGTAGTTTTATGGGTTTGGCAGGATATTATCGTCGATTTATTAAAGATTTCTCGATTATTGCCAAGTCTATTACTCAGTTGACTCAGAAGAATGCTCCGTTTGTATGGTCTGAAGACTGTGAGTCCAGTTTTATTGAGCTGAAGAAAAGACTGACTAGTGCATCGATATTGACTATTCCATCAGGTACTGGTGATTTTGTGGTTTATTGTGATGCATCTCACCGAGGATTAGGTTGTATTATGATGCAGCGAGGGCATGTGATTGCTTATGCCTCAAGGCAGCTGAAGCCACATGAGACTCGTTACCAATTCATGATGTTGAATTGGCTGCCATTGTATTTGCTTTGAAGATATGACGACACTACCTATATGGTGAGAAGTTCGAAATCTATTCTGATCATAAAAGCTTGAAATATCTCATTTCACAGTCAGAGTTGAATATGAGACAGCGAAGATGGCTTGATTTGCTTAAAGACTTTGATTGTGAAATCAAGTACTATCCGGAGAAATCTAATGCAGCAGCAGATGCACTGAGTCGAAAGATATGTTCTTTATCATTATCGACGATTGGTGTTTCGAATTTGATAGAAGATTGTTGTTTGTCTGGATTGGTATTTGAGACAGATTACAGACCGATGAGATTATATGCTGTTCAAGCCGAACCAGAGCTGATTTTGAAAATTAAAGCGGCCCAGAAAGTACAGAATTCGATTGCTATGGTCAGAGCTGGACATCAATCGGAATATCAGGTTCATGACAGTGTTTTGTATGTGAATAATCGTATTGTTGTACCGAATGTTTCAGATTTGAGACAGCGGATACTAGCAAAAGCGCACAGCAGTCGTTTTAGCATCCATCCTGGTGGCAGAAAAATGTATAATGATTTGAAGACACAGTATTGGTGGAAACAGATGAAATCTGATGTTACTGAATTTGTAGCCAAGTGTCTGAATTGCCAAAAGATGAAAGCCGAGAGGAAACCAGGAGGTTTACTGCAGAGTTTATCTATTCCTAAATGGAAATGGGATCACATTTCCATGGATTTTGTGACGCAGTTACCACGTTCCTCCAGAGGTTGTGATGCGATTTGGGTTGTGATTGACAGATTGACCAAATCTGCATGTTTTATTCCATACAAACAGATATGACCAGATGGCCGATATTTATGTCAGAAAGGTATTCAGATTGCACGGAGTGCCGAAGTCGATTGTTTCGGACCGTGATCCTCGGTTTACTTCGCACTTCTGGCAGAGTTTATAGCAGGCTCTAGGTACGAAGTTACATCTGAGTACCGCATACCATCCTTAAACCGACGGACAGTCAGAGCGGACGATTCAGACATTGGAGGATGTGTTTAGAGCCATAGTGCTTGATTTTAGCACTAGTTGGCAAGATGCATTGCCACTTTGTGAGTTTTCATACAATAACAGCTATCAGACGAGTATTGAGATGGCTCCGTTTGAAGCATTGTATGGTAAGAAGTGCAGATCCCCTCTGTATTGGGATGATATCTCTGAAGTACCTGAGTTTGGACCTGATATGATTAGAGATATGACAGAAAAAGTGAAGCTTATTCAGAAGAGAATGAAGACAGCTCAAGACAGACAAGCCAAATATGCCAATGTTCGACGTAGACCGTTGGTATTTGAGGCAGGAGACCGAGTATTTTTAAAGATTTCACCTTTCAGAGGAGTTGTCAGATTTGGCAAGAAAGGGAAGCTATCTCCACGATATATTGGGTCGTACGAGATTCACGAGAAGATAGGAGATCGTGCCTATCGACTCGCATTACCGCCTTCTCTATCTGGAATACATGATGTCTTTCATGTATCTATGCTGCGGAAGTATCTCCCTGATGATTCTCATATTATTCAGCCAGACGATGCAGAACTTGATGAATCTCTAAGTTACATCGAGAAACCAATCCAGATGATTGATCGCAAAGAAAAACAACTCAGAACGAAGATTATTCCTCTTGTGAAAGTCTAGTGGACTCGTCATGGCATTGAGGAAGCTACTTGGGAAACTGAATCAGATATGAGACAGGAATTCCCAGAGTTATTTCACTGATGTGAGTCTTTTATTTTAGCTTCTGTTATATCTTCTTATCTGATATGATTTGACTGCCTACGATTTCGAGGACGAAATCATGTCTCCGAGGGGGAGAATTGTAAGGCCTGAGATTTTATCATTTTAATATGAGATTATTTAATTTATGAATTTTGAAATGTTGAGTCATATTCCATGGTTTTACAATTCCATAGGATTGAAATTGAATTAAAAAGAGTTGTGAGGACCAAATTGCAAATATGAAGATTTCAGGGGCTAAAGTGCAATTAATGAAAGTTGAGTGGGACACTTGTCTTGCCAAGCATGGAACCATGTATATAATGTATTTCCTTCAGATTTCCAGCAAGAGAGAAGACCGAGAGTTCATAGATAAATTCCTCAAGCTTCATTTTGGTTTCAAAATTTGATTGTGCAGTATCTGGTTATCAGAATTTTGATCTGAACATATTTCCATGCTCCTCTTGTCAAGGGCTACACAAGAATGTAAGTTTTATCGATTTTAACATGATTTGAAATTCATGTATTAGAGAAATTATGATTTGATATATATTATGTGTTCTGATCGAAGCACAGATTGATTTTGGAATTGTTATGATTTTTTGATTATATTAATTGGAAATTGAACAGATTTGGATCATTGACTGATTCTGGATTGTAACGGATATTGGTTATGATTTATAATTGATATCTGTTGATATTGTATTGACGGGGATATCGGGATTGTGCCGTTATGCCGTTGATTTTGAGTTAAATCCAGATTGATCAGATTCGGTATTGATTTGAGCAGTATATTGATATTGTACTTCTTGGTATTGTCATTGCCAAATAGAGTATTGACAGACTTTGAATTCCAGACAGGAACGTCGTCAAAACTGCAATAAAAGAAAGATATAAGTCAATGTGGTACCGGGAGAACGACTCGAGTACGATATACTTGAGTTCCCTAAATCACATACTTTATGTTATTATGTGCATTGATTTGAATTGATATGCTTGTTCTATTGATTTATAGAAAGCATGTATTAGACGAGTGATCTTGTAACATAAGTGCTGATAGTGATGGAATCGTCACTGGCACATTGCACCTTGTTACAAGACAGGGGTTTGGCGAGAATGCCAAAGTCTGTGACGGATAGGTCAAGACACCGGATGTTTGGTTATATCAAAGTGGATAGAATTGGAGTTTCTTCTATTACTGATGTTCGATATAGAATACCAACGTCTGGAAACCGGGATCCCTAAACTAGGAATGAGTCTAGTCTGAGATAAGAGTTGATTGACAATTTTATATTGGTTATGTTTCAGATTTTGATACATGTTACTGATATCTGTACATGCTTTGACATTGTTTATAGGATTGCATGTTTCATTGATTTATACTGGGATATATTTCTCACCGGAGTTATCCGGATGTTGTCGTGTTTGTATGTGTGCATGACAACAGGTGGGACAGGATCGGGATCGAGGAGATGAAGAGAGATCGTGATTAGAGTGGAGACTACGGAATTTATTAGAGATAGGGTTTGGACACTTGATATTTAGTTGTTAAACCTTAGTTTGAATGATTGTATATAGTACAAGACTTGTACTTTAATACTGACATGTATATTAGAATGTAATCCATTACGTTCCGCATTTAATACTGTATTTTAAAGAAAAAAAATAATAGAGCCTCTTTATTATAATTGATTAAATTGTCCCAATGATGATTAAGAATATGATTAGCGTCCGGGTCCCCACAGATACATTGCCTTGGATATTGGCATGGTAACCGACATAAGTTCAATAGAAAACTCCACCTTGCGCTCAGGTTGAATAGTCGCAACGTCTTCAAGAAACATGTCAAGAAAATCTCTGACAATTGGGACGTTTGCTTGTTACTGACTGGTAGTAACAAGGATTGAACTAATGCTCGCCAAGAATGCATGGCATCCCTTATGCATGCGCTTCCTCACTTGAAGACATAATATCATCTGAGGCGTGTTATTATATCCACATGGCTCAAATACAAAATTTTCCTTACAAATGGTCTGACCCTCACTGACTTTCATTGGAAGTCGATTGATAGTCTATTCTTCGACAACCAATCCATTCCCACAATAATGACAAACTTGGGCATCGGCAGTACAATAAGATCAACGTAGAATATGTGGCCCTGTATCTCGAGATCCATGTCTCTAACCACACTAGAAGCAGACAATTCCTCCCTAGATGGAACGGTCACAGATAATTCACGTCAAACCTAGTGGGATTGATGCCCAAATAACTCACAAATCTGTCTGATATAAAAGAATGAGTAGCCTCGGAATCTAACAAAGCATTCGTGGATACCCTCACTATAAAGATCTTTCATGTCAAAAGTTTAGTGTCTGGATTTGCCTCCTCTGTATGCATCGCGAAGACTCTCCCTAAGTCGATTGCTTCACTATGGACAATTATTAAACATGTGGTCAGTGGATCCACACTTAATGAACTTGCAAGAACCCCATAAACATTGTCCTATATGCATGCGATTGCACATTGGGCACACCGGATAGTCAGTAGGCTTCTGAGGATCCTTCTTCTATAGTTGCTGCTCTTTTCCCTTGAAAGGTCCCTAAAATGGCTTATTGGCTTGGTGCTGAAACTGTCGCTGAGGCGCATGAAAGGGCTTGTTGCCCTGCATGTCATTCTCAACATCTTTTTGATTCTGTTCAGCCGCCAAAGCTCTAGACACAGCAACTACATAAGTAGTAGGACCAGCTACACGGACATCACGGTGCAAGATCGACGGTAAACCATCAAGCAAATGTCTCAGTTTCTCTCTGGCATCATTAGCAATTAGAGGAACGAAGTGATACCCCTGCTCAAACTTCCTCACAAACTCTGCCACGCTGCGGTCTCCCTATGTCAAAGTCATTAACTCCCTAGTCAGCCAAGAGCGAACCTCATCAGTGAAGTACTTGGAGTAAAATACCTCCTTGAAGCCCTCTCAAGTAAGGGTCTGAAGGTTCACCGACACTAACACTCCTTCCCACCATAATCTAGCATCATCATTCAGCAAGTAGATGGCACACCTAACTCTATATGTGATGAATTGTGTCTTAAAATACTACTACTTTAATATTTGCGGAAAAATTTGAAATTTTCTTATTTAATAGTTTGTTATAAATATAGCTCGTGAAATAAATTAACGGTCACCACGCATGCTAAAATAAAATTAATATTAAAACTTCGTCGTTTTAATTACCACAAACACAAAATCCCAATTTAGAAACATCCATCAAACTTTAAAAAAATCCAACATAATATAAAAAGTCTCAACTTACTAGTCACCAATACTAAGGCATAAAGTTTGAGAAAATAATTTTAGACGTTCATAATTAAAACGCTTGTGAACTAAAAGGTCCTCAGGTGTGCACTGCCATAGGGCCTGAGCTGCTCACTAGTCACCACCCCCAGCCTTCTCAACTACCTGATGTGCATAGATCAAGTCTAGTGTGTCTAATAACTCAGCATGCATAAACCGTAAATAACAAGTAATATGTAGTAAAAATCCATGCAGTTTAAAGATAGCTCGTACATAGCATAATATATACATAAATTTGTATAACGTGACTTTTCTGCATAAAAATTTTCAAAAAAACATGTTTTCATGCTCGTCATAATAATCGTAATCGTAAAGCATTTTGCGTAGAGTTATGTTCAATGCAAGTGACCTATAACATAAATCATTTGATCAAACTAAACCACAGTACTGGGTAGGCATGAATCACCACAGCCCTTGGAATGGATGTCTGCTCCCTAACATAACATAATTCCTCCGAAGAGGTTGGAGAGGTCCCCGGACACGTTCTCCGGCTTCCAACCCGCCACATATTTGGCCATAAGACATATCGCATACCTCAAAAATAATTATTTTTCATGTAATACATACTTACGAACATTATGAATCTCGTTGGATCGTCCTCGAACATGGTGCCCTAACATACTAAAATTTATACACAAAAATGCCCCTGAAGTGTATTCGGACCCGTACGACTCCCGAATTAAATAGAACCACTTATGTTGTACCAATCAACTCGGTACTCAACCCATGCATAAAATACATCCTAACCTACTGCCCAAGGCCCTAGACTAACCCCGAACCATAGAAAAACCCCATACCACGCTTAACGAACAATAAAGACACAAGTTGCCCAAAGAGTAGTGATATGGCACTTATGCATTTCGACGAATTTCTATCGATTCTAACTAGAACCAAGCCCTAGACTCGACCCTTAGGCATCCTTTAAGCCTCTGTTCTAGCCCGTTCTAGCTCATATCATACCACAACACATTAAACCACAAAAAAACATGAGCCCTAGTCACGCCTATGCCCTACGCGTGCAAGCTGATGTTCACGACTCCAGCATTTATTTCCATCCAACTGGACCCTAACCAACCAATACAAGGCCTACCCCGGGACACTAAGACCCCACCTAGACCCTAGCCATGAGCCGTGGTCCAGCATAACTAGCAAACCCGCGCACAAACCGGTGATCGCCTCTTAATCACGCGTGAAGCTTCCTTCGCCTCCTATTGCACCAGGGGCATAACGACCAATTTCAGACCACCTAACCACCCATAAACATGTCCCTTAACATGACCATACGTAGCATCAAGCCAAATGATCTATCAAGTGAAGCCGGCGGTTAAAAACTCGAAGAAACGTAGAAGTTCATGAATATTTCGTATCCAAAAAGAGTTTTTGTATCATTCTTGTTAGGATCGAATAGACGGGTGAAAGTGTTTAGAATGAGGGGTTGAATAAACACTTCAAGGATTTCAAATCTTTTTTTTATGGGATGAATTAGTTTAGTGATAAACTAAATTGAAAAAACTTGTTGTCGATGTCAATTAGTAAACTAATGTAGTACGGAAATAGACTGACTAACAGACTGAATACTCAAAGAATAATTTAAATAATGAACACGGATATTTTATGCATTTTAGGACACATCAAATGCTCCTACGTCACCCCTTCTATCACAAGGATAGGATTTTACTAAAATACTTTGATTAATTACAGAAATTGTAATAACCCACTTCAGTTTGGTCTTAAACACTGCCAAACTGAAATTCTTAGTATCTTCACAACTTTATCAGTATGAAACTCATATTCTTTTCTAAGCACAACTGATCTTAAAAGATTGAATACAACAAAGAGATGTGCTAGTGCTTTTGCCGAAAGATAGCCTGAAAGTTATGAATATATCTGTTAAGTGAGAGATTTTTCGTAACTGATCTTGTAAGCTTGAATTCAATAATTCACTCAGAATGAATGTGCGCAAAAGGCTTTTTCTTAGCTGAACTCCACGACTAGTTATAGTTTGGCTTCCAACGGTAATATTGAATGCATTCAAATGACTTATATTCGTTGATTTGTTCTTTATGAACGTGTCAACATTCTTTTGACAATAGTACGCTGTAGCGTTCTGATATGCTGTGCTCCCACTACAAGTTACAGTCTGCTTTGTAAAAATTGTCAGTTGTTGGCTATGATTCAGCTGATGACGTGTCTAACTGATTATCAGTTGAGTATATAGCCGATTAGTTGAGCTAACTGTTTAACCGAGCTCTCTTAACTGATAGTTCAGTTATCTTCACAAATTCAGTTGGCTTTGATCAGTTCGATTGCCTTCGATTATTTAGCACATTAATTTTTAGTTCGGGCAACTTCAATTTAAGTCATTTTAGTTAGAATAAGTTCAGTTGAGCCTATCAATTCTGCAATCTTCAATCGCTTAATTTGTCAAACTCCGAAATTCATATTCAAACAATTTTCCCCTTTTTGGTGTTTGAAAAAACATAGAATTCAAGAACTGATATGAACTGAACTTTTGTAGATAAAATAATTTTTCATTGTACTCGTACAAGGAATGAAAGAATGAATAATCTTTCTTTTACTTAATATTTGCGAAAAATACTCTTCCACCGTACAGATGCGCACTTATCAAAGCATTAAAAAATAATGAATGTCTTTTAACTGATGTTGTTCCTTTTGCCCCTTTTTGTCAAGACCAACATGGGTTGATAGAAGGCGGACATCATAGCTGACTTGTGATATGGCATTCAACATCTGTTCCTGCATAAAATCTATCTGCATTCCGATACTTTTTTGCACGAAGTCAATTCGTTTAACAAGCATGTCTTGAGTTTGGAAGAGAGCTGGAACTGTCACTCTGTCATTCTGCAGTTGATCTAAGAGGAGAAATAGTGAAGTGATATCCTTTGTAACCTGCTGTAGTTTCTTCATCGTATTCTTCTTCATCGAATAAATCTTGAGTGTGTGCAACAGTTGGGTTGACTTCATATCGGAGACAGTTGAAATAAGATTGTGCAAACTGGACTGAATTTCTTCAAGCATGAGATCAGTAGCCATCGGTATTTTAGGAGACAAGATTTCAGATGTAGCTGGTTCTTTGCCCTTTTCTTCTTCACTGAAAATGACCATGGCTAAATTTGGTGTTTCAGTCGCAGTTTGGTCTAGTTCTTTGACAATTTCTTCAACTGCTTCTTGTTGAGGATCTTGAACTGAGGTAGAAGGTTGAGCAGCAGTTGAGCTGGATAGCACAACAGTTGGCACTTGTAAATCAACCATTTGTTTAGGGTGCAACTGGGCCGTTTCAGCTTCATTTTGTTGGTCAGTCATAGCAGTTGACTGAACCATTGCTTCAATATTTTCCAACATAGCCTCCTAGGCTAGTTGTTCTAATAAGCTCTGGTCTTCAAATGTCTCAGCTGGTTTAGAAGATTCAAGGTTCAGCTGGATGTCAGTGGTAACTGATTGGATAACTTCGTCAATATTGGCCAGTGACAACTCAACGTCTTTGTACAGTTGAAGTATGACTGGAGGAGATTTTGGAGGAGTAGAGGATGAAGATGGTTGATCATCCTGAGGGATAGGAACAATCACTGGCCCAGAGCTCTGTTCAACAATTGCTTCCTTGGATGGATCTGACTGAACTCCAGATGTCTGGGCCTGCTCGTTACTTGACTGACCCACAATCCATTGAATAATTTAAGCTCAACCTGAGATTCCATTTCTACAGATATTGGACTTTGGGAATCAATTGGTATATACAATTGTTGATCCATTTCCCATGCTTTGATCTTCATTTGCAAGGATAAGATATCTGAGTCCAACTGCTGGAAGACGGCTCTGTCATTGTAAGCAATTGGACTAATAGGATCATAGTTCATTTTCACCTGAGTTGTTACTACTGCCATCTTATTCACGCGCCTCAGATCAAAGAAATAAGATCTCCTCTCCAGTGCCTGAGCGAAGGTGACAGCCTTTACTGTCTTCAGGACCAATGTTTTTTGAGTGATGAATTCATTTAAAACTGATTTCTTCTTTAATTGCCTGGAAAATACTTTAGTCCGAAATCTGACCCATTATTCAAAATGTTCCAACTTCGATTCAGTGAACCCATTTATTTCATTCCAAATGAGATCAATATGAGTCTGAATCGGGTTGGTTGGCCTGGGCTCTTCAATCATCTTGCCCTTGTTTTCGGATCAGTTAGGGCATGAGAGATATTCAACCCAGAAGTAGTTGCATCCACCTTGTCATGTATCACCACGCCTTTAGGTTGAGCGATTGGCAGTACGGTTGGTCTGGTGATAGTGATAGATGGTGCTCGGACTCCAACAAGTTTCAATTTTCACCAGATTCGGTGAATATCTTCAATGAAGGCCCAATTGGCTTCTTCTGTTGAGTCTCATCAGCTGTTTGCGCAACTGGAACTGCTCTAATAGGTACAGCAGTTAAGGGTGGCTCAGCTCCAGTTGGCATCAGCCTTTCAGCTGGAATGACTTCAACAACAACTGATTTGGTCTTCTCAGACCTTGGCTTCTCCACAATTTTTGGAGATGGTTTTTTCTGACAATCAGTTTTGTAATGCCCGAGAATTTTGTTATTGTAATCTGAAATGATTTGTTGATAATTGATGTGATTATAGACAGAAAGGATTGGACCGGGGAAGACCGGAGAAGAAATGTTATGTGCGAAGACTGAGCACCTCTCGCATATGCGCGGGCTTCTTCACAATTTTTGGATATGGTTTTTTCTGACAATCAGTTTTGTAATGCCCGAGAATTTTGTTATTGTAATCTGAAATGATTTGTTGATAATTGATGTGATTATAGATGGAAAGGATCAGACCGGGGAAGACCGGAGAAGAAATGTTATGTGCGAGGACTGAGCACCTCGTGCATATGCGCGACCCAGCCGGGCGCATATGCGCAAGGTAGGCAGAGAACCTCGCGCATATGCACAACCAGGACCCGCGCATATGCGCGAGTATGGCAGAGAACCTCGAGCATATGCGCCGGGCAAGGGCGCGCATATGCACGAGATGCCGTGATGATACGCGCCGAGACATAGTGTCTCGCGCATATGCGCCGAAGGAGGCCGCGCATATGCGCGAGACGTGCAGTGCATACATGAAGCCACTTGCCCTTGTACCATGCAATATATATATTAAGAGTTGCAATTTCCTTCAGATTCAATTGAAAGAAAACCGAGGAAGCTCTGGAGAAGTTTAAAGTTCTTGAGTCTAGATTTGTGAATTACGAGAAATCCGTCCGTCTGATTTTCAATCCGACTTCAATACCGTGTTTCTATCGACGAGAGCTTCAACTGGACGTAAGTTTTATTATGTGTTCTATTATGATTTGAAAATATGATATTGAAGGAATCATATATGATTCATATATGGTGTTCTTGTGTTATTAGACATCGTATAATCGAAACCGAATTGAAGAACGGATACTGTATGGAATTGTTATGATTTTTGGAATGGATTTGATTGAGATTTGATATCAGATTTGTATTGTTATCGATTATGAGTTGTGGTAATTGATATCTGTTGATTTGTATTACTGGGTATATTGAGATTAGGCTGTTATGTCGTTTAAACAGAATTAGATTGAGTTCTGATTATATCTAGTATTGATTTGAGTTGTATATTTATATTGTACTCCTCGATATTGTCATTGCCAGATTGAGTAATTGACAGATTCGAATTCAAGACTTCGACAGAGTCAGATCAACAGAAAGAAAAGTATAAATCAATGTTAACCGGGAGATCGACTCGAGTCAGATTGGACTTGAGTTTCCCAAAAACCACATACTTTATTTATTGCATTGATATTTGCAATTTATGATATTTGATATGCTTAGTCTATTGAGTTATAGCAAAGCGTGTATTGAGTCATGGGCGGAGATGCCTAGTTATTGGCGGATATGCTAAGTTTTTGGCGGATATGCCAATACATTGGATATTTTGTTTATATCGATGTTGTGTAGGAGCGGATCAGCTTCTATTGCGGAGATTCGGTATATAAAACCAATGTCCAGGAATCGGGATCCCTAGATTAGAATTGAGTCGAGTCTGAGATGACGAGTCCAGAGTTATTTACAGCGTTATATCGATTCATGTCTTTCAGATTTGATACATGTTATTGATATCTGTTACATACTTTTATATATGTTTATATGATTGCATGTATACGTTGTTTATACTGGGATTATATTCTCACCGGAGTTATCCGGCTGTTGTTGTGTTTGTATGTGTGCATGACAACAGGTGAGACAAGATCAGGGTCAAGAAGAGGATGAGAGATTCAAGATTAGCGTGGAGATCCGGGCTTAGAAGTAGATCTGTTTCATTACCGGACATGTATAGAATGAAGAGTAGTTTGATATGATTTACATTTGTACTTAGATCTGGATATTGATCCTTTAAATGAAATAAGATTTATTTCGTATGTTGCGCACTCTTGTATAATTTTAAAAAAAATTAGATCATGTTTATCTTAATTGATTCAATTATTCCCAAAGATGATTAAGAAATGAATTAGTGTCCGGGTCCCCACAAGTTTCCTCTTGATTGTCAATTTCTTCACCAAGGCTTTGGTCATGGCCTTCTTCACGGATTTGGGATCTGCGATCTTCCCAATCTCCTGTTTGATTTTGGTGAACTTCTCCGGTGAAATGTCCAGCTTTGTCTTTGGTGGCTGAACATTTTTGGCGTTGAACACCTTGAACTTAGATGACTTCTCACTTGAGACATCCACCAGACCAGAATTTTTCTTCAAATAGATGAGCGGCAAAGCATAACCATTCGACTGCTTCGAAGATTAAACCATATTCTTTAGAATTTTGAAAATATTTGAAACGTCTGCTATTCGTTTTCTTAAAACGTGCTATATTTTTTTTTAAAACCTCACTTAGCATCGGCCGAACCAAAAAATATTTTTGACATCATTTTAAAAATAAACATCCAACTTTCATTTAAAAATCCAAAGGAAAATATTTTAAAGCATAAAATCGTCAAACATTTTACCAACCTAAAAACATTATTTGAAAAATATAGCTCATACTATAACCTCTCAAAAATATCTCAAAACATAAATAAAAGACGTAAAAATATCTTTAACATTACTTAAAATCATAAATAATAACTAGTGCGGAAAATTAGCGTCGGTCCTCGGGTTATATGCACCTTCAGTCCAGCAAAGTCAACCATCAAGACCTCCATTATCATATTCATAATCAATATCACCTGCATCAATCACACCTAGTGAGTCTAAAGACTATACACGTCATATCCTTGATAACAAGTAATACGTAATACAGTTAACATATAACAGTGAAAAATACTTGTACTTAAAATATCATTTTCATGAAGATGCATAAACATAAACATTTTCGTAAACATTTTCATGATGCATAAAAACATTTTCATAAAAACGTTTTCATATAAACATAAACATATCACATAAACATATTCATATTCATATCCATATTCGTGTCCATATTCATATTCATATTCATATTCATGTTCATGTTCGTGTTTGTTGAATTCAGATCGTGATTGTGACTCGTATTCTTAAACGTATTGGGCGATGGATCCATATAAAGAAACCACAGTACTGGGCGGCGGGGACACCAGCAACACTCTCACCGGTCAACTGGGCCTTGGCCTACGTATTAACATATTCGTATTCGTATCACGTATTCGTATTCGTATCCGTATCCAAGGAAACACGATCGTCGGGCTCCCACTGGGACCACAACCCTCACGATATTTCCAACATGTAGTAGTCACAATCCCTTCACGTCCTTCAACATGTTATCATCACTTAATAAAAACATGCATATAATATCATTTTATTTTGAAATCAAGCATGCAACATATCTTTTACATGTCCAATTTAATCTTTAATAATTCATGAACATTTCAAAATCATATTTACACATATAAAAATTCATAAACATACATAACCATTGAAAATAATCATATTATCAGATAAAACAGCATTCAGGATACTGCCATGACGTTTACTAATTTCTAGGTGTAAAAAGACCGTTTTACCCCTGAACGTATAATTTCTAGTTTTTGATATTTTCTTGAATTCATTGACTCTAACATGTCCCAAATAATTATTTAAGCCTAAATTAATTTTCTCATTTTTTTATTTGGCATAAATCGATGACTTTTAATTTAATCTTTAAATGTGACGTATTAATGTGTTTTAATCCCGAATTAAACCAAACCTTAATATAAAATTCTCAAATTAAAAACTTAGACTTCTAATAATTATTAAACTTAAATATAATTTTTCATAATTTTATTAAGCTTAAATCTAGGTGTTTTCCTATTCGTTTTTAAACTTAGACGTACTTCCTAGTTTTGACTCGTATGGACTCGAAACTTAACCAAACTTTACCAAAATTGAACCAAAGCTTAATAACACCTAACTAACCCATATACAACGAAATTCCAGCCCATTAAATCCCTTGGATATGCCTAGGAAGCTACGGAATTTTTCTGCACAAGAGTCCTAGTCCTAATATGATTCGAAACTAGGCTAGCTTCGCCTTCAACCCTTAACCACCATGTCCAGCCTCTACCCATCCCTCCTATGCAGCCCAATTAAGTCTAGTGGACCCTCCCTAACCGCATCTAGCGGCCGTGACCCTCAAACACTTCTAGTCGAAGAGTCCTTTCCCTTAAAGAGTCTATTTTCGTTTTTAATCTTTCTCTATTTTTTTCAGCCTTTAAACATACACCTAGGGACCCTTAAACATGTGGAAAAACATCCCTTCAAGTACCCCTACTAGGGCAGCCCCTTTGTGCATCATTATGAAGAGTTTTAAAAAAGAAAAACTCTTGTTTTGTGCATGTATAACCATAAAAACGAAAATATAAAAGTTGTATCTTGTTTTTCATGCAATCATGTATCAAACACATAATATGATGTGAAATATGAGTAAAAGGAGAATGTGGCGTGCCTTTGCGTATTTAACGCACGAATAATCGTTGACGAATCGAAGAACGGCGACGAGAAACTTTGGGTGAATTTTCCCTTGAACCTTCAAAGCTTTTCTCTTGATTTTTTTATTGTGTGTGTCGTGTAAATTTGGGGTGTTTTGGGGGAGGCAAATTCTGAAAAATTTGGGCGTGAGTTTCCTTGTGAATGGTTTGGGGTGTTTTTACATAATTTATACTAATTAAACCTTTTATTTAAATTTAAGCCCATTAAGCCCTCAAATTAGGCCCGCTAGTGCTTGATTAGGATTTAATTAATATAAAAAAAGTTTTGTTAAAATAAGATTGTGAATTTAATAGCCGGGTTGCCAAAAAGTTTGCATTTTTGTTGAAAAACCAAAACCGATAAAAATTATGTCCCGGCGTATAAAATCACCTCAAAAACTCCATATTTTCAAAAATAAGAAAAAGTATCACTCATAATTAAAATAATTAAAAATAATTATTTAATAAAAATATTTTATATTTTTCAGCCCTCGGTCTCCGTTCCTCGATCGCAACTTGAATATCATTTAAAAATATAATTTTAAGCAATCATGTAGAAAAATATATTTTAAATATGTAAATATGCACAACATAATTAATTAAAATACAAAAGAATTTAATAAATCGCATGCATGTGGTTCGCGTGGACTCTTAAATTTTCGGGGTGTTACAATCTTCCCCCCTTAAATTAAATTTCGGTCTCGAAATTCGCTTATCCTTAATAACCCAAAGTTTAGTCTTAGTTCTAGCATCCCAAAAATCTACGCTTCCGCTGCGCTACTTTGATAAAACTTTAATTTTTAGAATGTCTTTATGTCTCCTCGATCCCAATTAAATTTTACCTTCTAAATCCTTATTTTCAAATCGCAACTTAAAAGACCCAAATGACTTAGTGCTATTACTATTATAACCTCAAATTTCAATTTTTCTTAAAATTCCCAATATAAAAAAATGGATGATCATACTTATCTTATATTATTTTCCTTATTTTATACCCAAAATATTCATCAACTTATCAAATTTCAATCTTAAAATCCCAAAAGCATCCGCTAACGCTTAGAATTTCAAGCTTAATATCGATTCATCCCATAATAACCCTTGATTCAAATTCCTTATAATACTAAAACCAAGATATCCCAAGGTTATGAATATTCTTAAAGTTTAAATCATCAAAATTATTACCGTATAACCCATTCAATTCGTTCTTATCGCTAAACTAGTCCCCAAATTCCTTAGCAATTGCAAAATACTTTCTTAATTTTCTCAAAAATTATTTTAATTGGTCCTTAATTTCGAAAATCCTACGATTAACCCATAAGTTCTTGGCATTCTTAATTTCCTGCTACGAGTTTCCCATAACAAAATTTCGATAATTTTAAACTTATTTACCCAAAAATCAATTCTCATAATCAATCTTACCTTTCATCAAAACTTAAAATATCAATTTATACATTTTCTTACTCCCAAATTCGTTGCAAATCCTTAATCATCATTCCTTACGTCTAATTTCCAAAAATTAATTCGACTAGTAACCATGAATCATAAATTTTTTCTTAGAAAATCTATGTGTCCCAAAGCATTCATAATATTCATGATCAACTTATGGCCCAAAAGTAGAAGTCAATACTAAAACCCAAAAATCAACATAGTCTAATTCCACCACGAAGCCAACATGCGTTGAAATCAAATAATTTCTTATTTCATATCGTAACATGTATAAAAATTCTAAAGCATATAAAACATTTATCATCATAATGCTATTAAACATGTGACGTGAACATATAAGCCATATACTTATGCAGGTAACATCATAAAATCATATAAAGCATGTAAACTTACAGACTGAGGCTTGACGACTGATCTTTCCGGCGCTGATGGTGGCACAACCCTTTACAGGACCTTTGCTCTGATACCAACTGAAACGTCTGCTATTCGTTTTCTTAAAACGTGCTATATATTTTTTTTAAACCTCACTTAGCATCGGCCGAACCAAGAAATATTTTTGACATCATTTTAAAAATAAACATCCAACTGTCATTTAAAAATCCAAAGGAAAATATTTTAAAGCATAAAATCGTCAAATATTTTACCAACATAAAAACATTATTTGAAAAGTATAGCCAATACCGTAACCTCTCAAAAATATCTCAAAACATAAATAAAAGACGTAAAAATATCTTTAACATTACTTAAAATCATAAATAATAACTAGTGCGGAAAACTAGCGCCGGTCCTCGGGTTATGTGCACCTTCAGTCCAGCAAAGTCAACCATCAAGACCTCCATTATCATATTCATAATCAATATCACCTGCATCAATCACACCTAGTGAGTCTAAAGACTCAACACGTCATATCCTTGATAACAAGTAATACGTAATACAGTTAACATATAACAGTGAAAAACACTTGTACTTAAAATATCGTTTTCATGAAGATGCATAAACATAAACATTTTCGTAAACATTTTTATGATGCATAAAAACATTTTCATAAAAACGTTTTCATATAAACATAAACATATCACATAAACATATTCATATTCATATCCATATTCGTGTCCATATTCATATTCATATTCATGTTCATGTTCGTGTTTGTTGAATTCAGATCGTGATTGTGACTCGTATTCTTAAACGTATTGGGCGATGGATCCATCTAAAGAAACCACAGTACTGGGCGGCGGGGACACCAGCAACACTCTCACCAGTCAACTGGGCCTTGGCCTACGTATTAACATATTCGTATTCGTATCACGTATTCGTATTCGTATCCGTATCCAAGGAAACACGATCGTCGGGCTCCCACTGGGACCACAACCCTCACGATATTTCCAACATGTAGTAGTCACAATCCCTTCACGTCCTTCAACATGTTATCATCACTTAATAAAAACATGCATATAATATCATTTTATTTTGAAATCAAGCATGCAACATATCTTTTACATGTCCAATTTAATCTTTAATAATTCATGAACATTTCAAAATCATATTTACACATATAAAAATTCATAAACATACATAACCATTGAAAATAATCATATTATCAGATAAAACAGCATTCAGGATACTGCCATGACGTTTACTAATTTCTAGGTGTAAAAAGACCGTTTTACCCCTGAACGTATAATTTCTAGTTTTTGATATTTTCTTGAATTCATTGACTCTAACATGTCCCAAATAATTATTTAAGCCTAAATTAATTTTCTCATTTTTTTATTTGGCATAAATCGATGACTTTTAATTTAATCTTTAAATGTGACGTATTAATGTGTTTTAATCCCGAATTAAACCAAACCTTAATATAAAATTCTCAAATTAAAAACTTAGACTTCTAATAATTATTAAACTTAAATATAATTTTTCATAATTTTATTAAGCTTAAATCTAGGTGTTTTCCTATTCGTTTTTAAACTTAGACGTACTTCCTAGTTTTGACTCGTATGGACTCGAAACTTAACCAAACTTTACCAAAATTGAACCAAAGCTTAATAACACCTAACTAACCCATATACAACGAAATTCCAGCCCATTAAATCCCTTGGATATGCCTAGGAAGCTACGGAATTTTTCTGCACAAGAGTCCTAGTCCTAATATGATTCGAAACTAGGCTAGCTTCGCCTTCAACCCTTAACCACCATGTCCAGCCTCTACCCATCCCTCCTATGCAGCCCAATTAAGTCTAGTGGACCCTCCCTAACCGCATCTAGCGGCCGTGACCCTCAAACACTTCTAGTCGAAGAGTCCTTTCCCTTAAAGAGTCTATTTTCGTTTTTAATCTTTCTCTATTTTTTTCAGCCTTTAAACATACACCTAGGGACCCTTAAACATGTGGAAAAACATCCCTTCAAGTACCCCTACTAGGGCAGCCCCTTTGTGCATCATTATGAAGAGTTTTAAAAAAGAAAAACTCTTGTTTTGTGCATGTATAACCATAAAAACGAAAATATAAAAGTTGTATCTTGTTTTTCATGCAATCATGTATCAAACACATAATATGATGTGAAATATGAGTAAAAGGAGAATGTGGCGTGCCTTTGCGTATTTAACGCACGAATAATCGTTGACGAATCGAAGAACGGCGACGAGAAACTTTGGGTGAATTTTCCCTTGAACCTTCAAAGCTTTTCTCTTGATTTTTTTATTGTGTGTGTCGTGTAAATTTGGGGTGTTTTGGGGGAGGCAAATTCTGAAAAATTTGGGCGTGAGTTTCCTTGTGAATGGTTTGGGGTGTTTTTACATAATTTATACTAATTAAACCTTTTATTTAAATTTAAGCCCATTAAGCCCTCAAATTAGGCCCGCTAGTGCTTGATTAGGATTTAATTAATATAAAAAAGTTTTGTTAAAATAAGATTGTGAATTTAATAGCCGGGTTGCCAAAAAGTTTGCATTTTTGTTGAAAAACCAAAACCGATAAAAATTATGTCCCGGCGTATAAAATCACCTCAAAAACTCCATATTTTCAAAAATAAGAAAAAGTATCACTCATAATTAAAATAATTAAAAATAATTATTTAATAAAAATATTTTATATTTTTCAGCCCTCGGTCTCCGTTCCTCGATCGCAACTTGAATATCATTTAAAAATATAATTTTAAGCAATCATGTAGAAAAATATATTTTAAATATGTAAATATGCACAACATAATTAATTAAAATACAAAAGAATTTAATAAATCGCATGCATGTGGTTCGCGTGGACTCTTAAATTTTCGGGGTGTTACAATCTTCCCCCCTTAAATTAAATTTCGGTCTCGAAATTCGCTTATCCTTAATAACCCAAAGTTTAGTCTTAGTTCTAGCATCCCAAAAATCTACGCTTCCGCTGCGCTACTTTGATAAAACTTTAATTTTTAGAATGTCTTTATGTCTCCTCGATCCCAATTAAATTTTACCTTCTAAATCCTTATTTTCAAATCGCAACTTAAAAGACCCAAATGACTTAGTGCTATTACTATTATAACCTCAAATTTCAATTTTTCTTAAAATTCCCAATATAAAAAAATGGATGATCATACTTATCTTATATTATTTTCCTTATTTTATACCCAAAATATTCATCAACTTATCAAATTTCAATCTTAAAATCCCAAAAGCATCCGCTAACGCTTAGAATTTCAAGCTTAATATCGATTCATCCCATAATAACCCTTGATTCAAATTCCTTATAATACTAAAACCAAGATATCCCAAGGTTATGAATATTCTTAAAGTTTAAATCATCAAAATTATTACCGTATAACCCATTCAATTCGTTCTTATCGCTAAACTAGTCCCCAAATTCCTTAGCAATTGCAAAATACTTTCTTAATTTTCTCAAAAATTATTTTAATTGGTCCTTAATTTCGAAAATCCTACGATTAACCCATAAGTTCTTGGCATTCTTAATTTCCTGCTACGAGTTTCCCATAACAAAATTTCGATAATTTTAAACTTATTTACCCAAAAATCAATTCTCATAATCAATCTTACCTTTCATCAAAACTTAAAATATCAATTTATACATTTTCTTACTCCCAAATTCGTTGCAAATCCTTAATCATCATTCCTTACGTCTAATTTCCAAAAATTAATTCGACTAGTAACCATGAATCATAAATTTTTTCTTAGAAAATCTATGTGTCCCAAAGCATTCATAATATTCATGATCAACTTATGGCCCAAAAGTAGAAGTCAATACTAAAACCCAAAAATCAACATAGTCTAATTCCACCACGAAGCCAACATGCGTTGAAATCAAATAATTTCTTATTTCATATCGTAACATGTATAAAAATTCTAAAGCATATAAAACATTTATCATCATAATGCTATTAAACATGTGACGTGAACATATAAGCCATATACTTATGCAGGTAACATCATAAAATCATATAAAGCATGTAAACTTACAGACTGAGGCTTGACGACTGATCTTTCCGGCGCTGATGGTGGCACAACCCTTTACAGGACCTTTGCTCTGATACCAACTGAAACGTCTGCTATTCGTTTTCTTAAAACGTGCTATATATTTTTTTTAAACCTCACTTAGCATCGGCCGAACCAAGAAATATTTTTGACATCATTTTAAAAATAAACATCCAACTGTCATTTAAAAATCCAAAGGAAAATATTTTAAAGCATAAAATCGTCAAATATTTTACCAACATAAAAACATTATTTGAAAAGTATAGCCAATACCGTAACCTCTCAAAAATATCTCAAAACATAAATAAAAGACGTAAAAATATCTTTAACATTACTTAAAATCATAAATAATAACTAGTGCGGAAAACTAGCGCCGGTCCTCGGGTTATGTGCACCTTCAGTCCAGCAAAGTCAACCATCAAGACCTCCATTATCATATTCATAATCAATATCACCTGCATCAATCACACCTAGTGAGTCTAAAGACTCAACACGTCATATCCTTGATAACAAGTAATACGTAATACAGTTAACATATAACAGTGAAAAACACTTGTACTTAAAATATCGTTTTCATGAAGATGCATAAACATAAACATTTTCGTAAACATTTTTATGATGCATAAAAACATTTTCATAAAAACGTTTTCATATAAACATAAACATATCACATAAACATATTCATATTCATATCCATATTCGTGTCCATATTCATATTCATATTCATGTTCATGTTCGTGTTTGTTGAATTCAGATCGTGATTGTGACTCGTATTCTTAAACGTATTGGGCGATGGATCCATCTAAAGAAACCACAGTACTGGGCGGCGGGGACACCAGCAACACTCTCACCGGTCAACTGGGCCTTGGCCAACGTATTAACATATTCGTATTCGTATCACGTATTCGTATTCTTATCCGTATCCAAGGAAACACGATCGTCGGGCTCCCACTGGGACCATAACCCTCACGATATTTCCAACATGTAGTAGTCACAATCCCTTCACGTCCTTCAACATGTTATCATCACTTAATAAAAACATGCATATAATATCATTTTATTTTGAAATCAAGCATGCAACATATCTTTTACATGTCCAATTTAATCTTTAATAATTCATGAACATTTCAAAATCATATTTACACATATAAAAATTCATAAACATACATAACCATTGAAAATAATCATATTATCACATAAAACAGCATTCAGGATACTGCCATGACGTTTTCTAATTTCTAGGTGTAAAAAGACCATTTTACCCCTGAACGTATAATTTCTAGTTTTTGATATTTTTTTGAATTCATTGACTCTAACATGTCCCAAATAATTATTTAAGTCTAAATTAATTTTCTCATATTTTTATTTGGCATAAATCGATGACTTTTAATTTAATCTTTAAATGTGACGTATTAATGTGTTTTAATCCCGAATTAAACCAAACCTTAATATAAAATTCCCAAATTAAAAACTTAGACTTCTAATAATTATTAAACCAAAATATAATTTTTCATAATTTTATTAAGCTTAAATCTAGGTGTTTTCCTATTCGTTTTTAAACTTAGACGTACTTCCTAGTTTTGACTCGTATGGACTCGAAACTTAACCAAACTTTACCAAAATTGAACCAAAGCTTAATAACACCTAACTAACCCATATACAACCAAATTCCAGCCCATTAAGTCCCTTGGATATGCCTAGGAAGCTACTGAATTTTTCTGCACAAGAGTCCTAGTCCTAATATGATTCGAACCTAGGCTAGCTTCGCCTCCAACCTTTAACCACCATGTCCAGCCTCTACCCATCCCTCCTATGCAGCCCAATTAAGTCTAGTGGACCATCCCTAACCGCATCTAGCGGCTGTGATGTAAAAGGCCCGAAAATGCTTACTTTGAAAATTTGCGGAAAATTAAAAATTTTTCTTTTAAAATAAATGGAGTGCCTCATCCATAAAATCAATTGATGAATCAAGTTCAATGTTTAAAAAAATATATTGCAGTGGAAGAAAATAAAGTTTGCCAAAAATAACAATTCAAAGAATGTCCAACAACTGGTAAAATTGTTTGAGCCTAAAATGACATGTGCTTAAACTGAGGTCCTCGAGTGCCACTACTGCCGACCCAAGCTGGCTCACTGGTCCCCGCCCTCGGCCCTGGCCTCATCAGTACCTACAACAATCAAGTCTAGTGAGCCTAAAGACTCAGCATGCAAATATCGTAGGTAACGAGAAAATATAATTTGCATGGATAAAATATCATGTCATGAGGCATACTTAAATAACTTATACTGAGCAATTATAATACGTGCATAACTGAACTGAAAATCATAGTGAAAATGTTTGCTCCTTGGAGCCCTATACTGAAATAACTAATAAAAATTTTCTGTTGAGATTATGGTCTACGCCTGTGGCCCCTGCACTGAACTGAACTGATCGGTAACTGGCTACCGGGGAGTATCAAACTGAACTGAGCTGACCGGTCACTGGCGATCGAGTGGTACCAAACTGAACTGATCGGTCACTGGCGACCGTATAAAATAATGCTCCCATAACAGTGAATTGACCACAAGCAATATCGCATAAATCTCAAAAATAAGTATTTTCTATTTACTTGCACGTAATATAATTAAATGGCATAATGAAAATATCTTGTATATTTTACCAACTGGATTGGATCGTTCCCAGGCTCGATGCAACCTAAATATGCCATGAAAAATATGCAATAGATTATACTTGACCAAACTATGCAATTAAGTTTGAAAATGCGACAATTACGTCTAACGACTTCGTATTTAATCATGACTCCGAACCAACCCGAACCAACACTGAACCGACGTATAGTCATGATTAAAATATGCTTAAAATTATGAACTAATACTCCTAAAATGATGAGGGTCGAAATCTAGATGAAATGGAGGCCAAAACAAGAAAAGCTCTTTCGAGAGTCAATTTGGCACATCGCACCGTAAATTCTCGTACGACCTCAAAAATGATCCGAATCACAAACGGTCAAAAACACGACCTTCCTAACTTGATGAGGCACTGTCCAGTCCAAGGCCATAGGCTAAAAGCCAACTAAGAACTCAAACGAGCCTCCGAACCAACACAGCAACTTGCTGTAAATTTCCAGCAGCTGTACCATCGCGTATCTTGTATTGTTTTCGAGCCTACCGGCCATTGGGGCGTGAACCACCGATCAGAGACTCTTACCAACATCCCAAGGAATGATTTGAACTATGTCTAAGGGCCTTAGGCCAGCCACAATCCTCACCATTCCAGCAACCAACCAAAAGCTCTTACCGAGGGCCCTCATGCGTGCGTGTGTGGTGTTGTGCTTCGCTTGCTGTCTCGACTCGTTCCAGTGGCCATTGATTGACCATGGCACGATCTAGACATCTAGGGGCATGGTATGAACCGTGGCTAAGGGCCATAGGCCAACCAAGATCCATACCAACCCAACCAAAGCCGAACTCATATGCTGTCAAAACCGAAGGGGGCCGAGAGGGGAGGGGGCTGTTCTTGTTGTTTTATTAAAAACCGATTCACCATGGACCAAGCCACAAAAAGGGCGACTTAGACATGTCTTAGACATGCTAGGGAAGTGATCTAACCATGGCTATAGGCCCTTAGGGCAGCCAAGATCAGATCCTTTCCCTTGGACAACAAAACTGAATTTCTGAAGCTCAATATGACACTCATGGGGGATGTGCTGTCATTGACGAATTCTATTGTGTATGGGGCTGGAACCAACGTTCTATCATGACCCTAACATGTCCTAGTACATGTTCATATGTAGCTTCGAGCCCCTGGAACGAGCCATCCCTGAAATCGACACAAAACATACCAATCATGAAGCATGGTAGAACCAAAAATCTGCATGTTATATTTTTCTGAAAATTCTTGGTGTGTTTCGGTTTTTGCATGGAAATGATGATCATGTAATGTAAAAATAATGATAATAGGACTTGATTGATGTTTGAAAGAATCTAGACATGCCTTGGTTTTCGTTTGAAAAACGAAAGAATACGACGACTCGGCGCGGAGGAGGTGGAGCGATTTTCTTTCCTACCTTGCTTCTTGCTCGATTTTTCTCTCTTGTTTCTAGCTATGAGGGTCACGATTTTCTACTCTGAAATGGCTCTGATTTTCGAGACTAAGGGAGGGGGAATGGTGGTTAAGAGGGTGAGGAGAATGAGTGCAAAATATAGGGAAGAAAATCAAGACCAAGTCTACCTCTCATTCAAATTTTGAATTGGTTTGATCAAGTCTTTTTGGGGGGAGCATGGCCGATATTATCCATGATAATTAGACTAGGATATTGCTTATTAATAAACTAATTAAGGTTGATCAATAATTAAAAAGGTTATCATGCTAAAAAAAATGACAAAGAATTGG
Organism: Primulina tabacum; assembly: GCF_025594145.1. Lineage (NCBI taxonomy): Eukaryota > Viridiplantae > Streptophyta > Magnoliopsida > Lamiales > Gesneriaceae > Primulina > Primulina tabacum. Next base: position 23,437,137 of record NC_134564.1, read on the forward strand.
TCAAAGGTGAGTTGGCATATCCTTGCTCAATCTACTAAGGGTGGCCGAAAATTCATCTAATAAATGGAAGGAAAATGTTTTCTAGCTAGCAAATTTATAACCCTTAAAAGCCTCACTAATCCTTTAATTAATTTAGTGAATTAATCCCTTAATTAAGTAACTTAAATGAGCTTATTTCTTAATCACCTCAAGTAACTTAAATTAAATCCTCAAACCTCCTTATTAACTTAAATTAACTTACTTGCTAGCTAAAATAAAGTCTGGAAATATTTATCGAATCTTAAATTCTATCTCAAAGCTTCAACTCCAGTCCGGCCTCACCGAAATAACTGAAAAATCAAACTACTGGATGAAATAATAAAATAATTAACTTCAAAGAAAAGCATTAAAATAATCATGCAATGAAGTCAATTTAATTTAAAATACTAGAATTATGAATGGCTTATACGTAGACTAATTTACGGGTTTTACACGTGACCCTCAAACACTTCTAGTCGAAGAGTCCTTTCCCTTAAGGAGTCTATTTTCGTTTTTATTCTTTCTCTATTTTTTTCAGCCTTTAAACATAAACCTAGGGATCCTTAAACATGTGGAAAAACATCCCTTCAAGTACCCCTACCATGGCAGCCCCTTTGTGCATCATTATGAAGAGTTTTAAAAAAGAAAAACTCTTGTTTTGTGCATGTATAACCATAAAAACGAAAATATAAAAGTTGTATCATGTTTTTCATGCAATCATGTATCAAACACATAATATGGTGTGAAAGATGAGTAAAAGGAGAATATGGCGTGCCTTTACGTATTTAACGCACGAATAATCGTTGACGAATCGAAGAACGGCGACGAGAAACTTTGGGTGAATTTTCCCTTGAACCTTCAAAGCTTTTCTCTTTATTTTTTTTTATTGTGTGTGTCGTGTAAATTTGGGGTGTTTTGGGGGAGACAAATTCTGAAAAATTTGGGCGTGAGTTTCCTTGTGAATGGTTTGGGGTGTTTTTACATAATTTATATTAATTAAACTTAAGCCCATTAAGCCCTCAAATTAGGCCCACTAGTGCTTGATTAGGATTTAATTAATCTAAAAAAAGTTTTGTTAAAATAAGATTGTGAATTTAATAGTCGGGTTGCCAAAAAGTTTGCATTTTTGTTGAAAACTAAAACCGATAAAAATTATGTCCCGGCGTATAAAATCACCTCAAAAACCCCATATTTTCAAAAATAAGAAAAAGTATCACTCATAATTAAAATAATTAAAAATAATTATTTAATAAAAACATTTTCTATTTTTCAGCCCTCGGTCTCCGTTCCTCGATCGCAACTTGAATATCCTTTAAAAATATAATTTTATGCAATCATGTAAAAAAATATATTTTAAAAATGTAAATATGCACAACATAATTAATTAATGCAATTAAAATAATTAATTAAAATACAAAAAATTTAATAAATCGCATGCATGTGGTTCGCGTGGACTCTTAAATTTTCGGGGCGTTACAATAATGGTAGACCATTTCAATCTTCAGCCGGTCATTATTTCTGTCATAACATGGAATTTTTCAAGGGTGAGGGCAGCAAATGAACTTGCCTTGGCAAGAACACCCTTGGTGACGAAATCTGCCAGCAGTTGTATCTCTGGATTCAACTACTTTTTGTGATCAATAACCTTGATCTTTCTCCTATCAGCAGACAATAAAGTCTGCATTTCCTCAATATCAGATAGCTTTATCTCAGAGAAGTTAGATAAGCCATAAGTTGGCAGTTGAAAGAGATTGCTGACACTGATTGTTGAGGGTCATGACAATCCTGCCGTCATCAGAAATAGTACTGTTGGCATAAATCTCTTGGAATTATTTTGGATAAATCACTTGGGTTGCCAACCCTAAAAATTTCTCCAATCCCGCAGAGTCCAACTTCTGGAGTACGCTCCTTATAGTCTCATCCGAAACAGAGAAGACTGAATCGAAATCAATAGCCACAACATTGAGAAGAAAAGCTGGGACTTGGATTTTATTTTCGTTGATTTTCCTGCAAAAAGATTGCTCTGAGATTTTGAATATTTGAGAGATAGAGTAAAGTAAAGTTAACTGAATGGAGGCGGCACGATTATTTATGTTTGTGGCTGTTCAAATTTTGGAACATGTGTCGTTCCAATATTTATTTGAATAAATACACGTGTACTTCATATGAATATTGAAATAAAATATTTTGATCGTCACAAAATTTACTCTGAAACTTCAACTGAATCAATAATCAGTTAATGTATATGATAAGATCATTTAGGTCAAGAATTGAATGATCAGTTGTAAACTAAATCAGTTCAATTTAAGACCAACTGATAGCTGTCTTATCAATTAACCAATTTTAATTCGACATTCCCCCTAAATGGATGCATTAAATATTAAATGATCTCATCCTTGGAAGATGAATCTTCGTTTTCTGACAAAATTCTCTTCATATTCTCCTGTCAAAAATAATAATTGCGCCTCTTCACTGGTTTTGAGTCTTGCTTTGTTCCGCACAATTCAACCATCTTCATTCGGTTTGTTTCTGTAAACTCATTTTGTACCTATATTGGATATTGAAAGTTGTCTTGGAACTAAAGTCCAGACATTTTTATGGGTAAACTGATTCAACTCTTCTTGCATAGAATTTATCTAGTTAAGATCATTTAGAACTTCATCAGTTTTCTTTGGTTCAAATTGAGAAACAAATACTGAATGTAAAAATACATTGAACATTTGATTTCTAATTCTTACCGGATCAGATGGATCACCTATCACCAGTTCTTGTGTATATGATTTGTTTCATCTGTAGTTGGAAATAGTTGGATCGATTTTAGCAACTGTTTCAGTTTGGAACTGAACATATCTTTCAGCTTCAATTGCAGCTATTTCAGTTGGCATTTAAGTGTCATCGCGTTGTCCCACCAACTGATTGTTAGGAACAACTTCATGTTCAGCTGTTTGATCCACTATTTCTGGTTCTGGTGTTTGAAGGATATTTTGATTGATGTGAACTTCTTCTTCACTATCATCCTCCAAATTGATTTCCGTAAAAGCGATCAGTTAGCTCAGCTGGATCAGTTGGCTTATCAGTTAGTGCAGATTCATCAAATAAAACATGAATTGATTCTTTTACATTTAATGTACACTTATTAAACACTCTATAATTTAGCATCAAATGTTTTCAAATGATTTTTGTCATTATTTTGAATAAAACATCTGCAGCCAAACATTCTGAAGTAGGACACCACATTTTTCTGTCCATGCCAGATCTCATACGGTGTTTTCAAATGATTTTTATCAATCATTATCTGTTCTGAATATAACACGCAGTGTATACTGCTTCTGCCCAAAATCTTTGAGATATACGGGAATCAACAAGCATTGTTATAGCTGCTTCTTTAAGAGTTTGACTTCTTCTTTTAGCTACACCATTTTGCTACGGTGTTTTAGCTGCTGAGAACTCATGCTTAATTCCAGTATTTTCTAAAAATGAGAGATTTTGATTGATAAATTCAGTCCCTCTATCAGACCTTATTCTATCAATTCCAACTTATTTTTCATTTAATAATCTTTTGAAAAGCTTAATCAGTTGTGCAGCAGTTTTAATTTGAGAAAAATAAATCAAGTAAATCTTGAAAAATCATCAACGATTACCAAGGTGTATTTCATTCCCCATAAACTCATGACTGGTATAGGACCAAAAAGATCCATATGCAGCAGTTCTAAGCACCTGGAGGAAAATTTACTACTCTTGTTTTTGAATGAAGATCTTACTTATTTACCAAACTAGCAGGCTGAACAAATTTTATCTTTTAAGAAATCAATTTTAGGCATAACAATTAAAAGATCATGATTACTCAGATGAGCTATGGCTTTGAATTCAAGTGGTTCAACCTTTTATGCCTCAACCAGTTTTTAGAAGATTTTGAAGTTACAAAACAAACTAGTGCATTAGGTTGATTAGTCCAATTCACCTTGTAAGTGTTACCACAACTATTAACAGTTATAATGATGTCATCAGTTTAGTTCTTAACTGTGCACGTGTGCTTGTTGGACTGAACTGAAAAATTATTGTCGCATAACTGGCTGATGCTAATCAAGTTATACTTCAAATTAGCAACAAGTAAGACAACATTAATAATAATGTTACAATCGATAAGCTTACCCTTACACACAGTTCTACCTTTAGAGTTGTCTCCAAAACTGATGTTTGGACCAGAGTATTTGATCAGTTGGGATAGCAAATCAGCATCCCCTGTCATGTGTCGCGAGCATTTACTGTCCAAGTTCTAAATTGATTCTTTTGTTAGTGTACCTGTTTCATGTAATCACACATGATGAATAATATTGGTACCCACATATATTTGGGTCCAAAACTGATTAGTCCATTGGAAACCCAGACTTGGATCAGTCTGACTGACTTTCCAATCGCTGTGTTCCAAATGATTTTTCTCTGTTTGTGTGTGTTATATGTGTAGTGTGCAGGTCAAATGATATGATTTTTAACCTTTTTCAACTGATTGTTCATCCGAAATTTCTTCTGAACTGGATTAAAGTTATAGTAATTGAAGTAGCCATTCCTAGATTTCAAATTTATAGCTGAACCATTAGGTGACCAGCTTCGTGAATCAGTTGAACTCATAGGGCTATATCCAATTTCATACCTTTACCCTTGTTCTTGTTTTCCCTTTGCATTCATTCAACTTTGGCATAGTATCATTTGCAGAAAATTCATCATGGCTATTAAAGCCCAAACCAGTTTTATCAGTAACTGATTTTTGTAAATCTTGCATTTCAGTCAGCGTGACTGATGACTTGTTCCAAGCTTTAATCAGATCAGTTTGTCTTGAATTTTCAAGTTTTAACTGCTGAATCAAAGATTGATTCTCAAACATTTCAGTTTTCTGCTTAGCAATCTCTCTTTTTAGACTCCACAAATCAACTGATTCATCAGTTTCAGTTTTTTTGTCTTTGGAATTAGTTTGCTTAGCTTTGGCTTTCTCAAATGAAAGAACAAGCTTGTGATACTCATTAACCATGTCATGAAATGTGGAAATGTGCTCTTCTCTTGAAAAATCAGTTGAACTGAAATCAAAAACATGTTCACTGCTTGATTCCAGTTCTGCATCATTGGCCATTAAGCACTTTACTTCATCTTCATCGCTTGAGCTGCTCGAGCTCTCAGAATCTGATTCATCATTATCACTTCCTGCCCAGTTGGATTTGCTTTCTGCAGCCAATAGAACTTCATGTTTCATTTTGAATGATCTTTTATCATTCTTCTCTCTTTTTATGTGCTCAACTGACTTCTTTCCCTTTTCAGTTGAATATCGATTGTCCTTCTTTGGCTTAGGACAGTCAGCGATGAAATGTCCTATTTTGCCACAGTTGTAGCAAGAGTTTGGTTCTTCATTAGATGTTTTCTTTTGATGTTGTCTTTTGAAGGAACCTTGATTTCTTCTCATGAATCTTCCAAATTTTTTAACGAATAATGAAATGGCGTCATTACTCAGCTGTTCTATAGTATTTTAGCTAAACCAGTTGGTTCCAGTTTCATGGCACTGAGAGCAGCTGTAACCGGTGGCGTTGAAGGTTAGCCTTCTCTCGTCTGTAGTTTGGATTCATAGGGTTTAAGATATGCAAACAAATCATGTAGTTCTACCTTTTTCAGGACTTTCAATACTCTCATAGCCATCGTTTTAACATCCTCTTCTTAGGGAAGACCTCGAACAACTTTCAATGCAACTTCTTTATTTGAATACACTTTCCAAAGTGCATTCAGTTCATTGATAATATTGCTGGCTCGTTCATCATATTCATTCATTGACTCTCCAGTCTTCATCTTGATGTTATCAAATTTTTGTACGATGACTAAGAGTTTGTTCTCTTTTTGTTTTCTCATTACCTTCGCATAACTAAATCAGGTTTTCCCAAATTTCTTTCGCTATTCTGCACATCTTGATTTTACTAAAAGTAATCCGGTCCAATGTTTTGTACAGAATGTCCTTTGCTATATTTCCCAAGTTGTCTTTTCTCTTATCTTCAGCTGTCCATTCTTCTCGTGGTTTTCAATGTCATGGGGTGCTCCTTCAGTTATGGCGATAGCTGTATTTGCTTTCAATATTTTCATTTGTCTGTCAGTTATTACATACCACATATCATCATCTTGTACAGCTAAATGAGCCCAATCATTGAATTCTTCTCTTGAGAACATGGGTATTTTATTGAAAGACGACATGGTGATCAGATGTATAGATAGAAAGTATTTAGAAACAATATTGAAACCGCTCTGATACCACTTGTTAGGATCGAATAGATGGGTGAAAGTGTTTAGAAGAGGAGTTGAATAAACATTTTAAGATTTTCAAATCTTTTTTTTGATGGGATGAATTAGTTTAGTGATAAAATAAATTCAAAAATCTTGTTTTCGATGTCAATCAGTTAACTAATGTAGTACGAAAATAAACCGACTGACAGATTGAATACTCAAAGAATAATTTAAATAATGAATACAGAGATTCTATGGATGTTCGGAGACTTCAAAAGCTCCTCGTCACCCCTTCTATCGCAAGGATGGGTGATTTCACTAAAAGACTTTGATTAATTACAGAAAATGTAATAACCCATTTCAGTTTGGTCTTAAACACTGTCAAACTGAAACTTTTAGTATCTATACAACTTTATCGGTATGCAACTGATATTCTTTTCTAAGCACAACTGATCTTAAAAGAATGAATTCAACAAAGAGATGTGCTAGTGCTTTTGCTCGAAAGATAGCCTGAAAGCCATTAATATATCTGTTAAGTGTGGGATTTTTCGTAACTAATCTTGTAAGCTTCAATTCAATAATTCACTCAGAATGAAAGTGCGCAAAAGTCTTTTTCTTAGCTGAACTCCACGACTATTTATAGCTTGGCTTCCAACGGTAATATTGAAGGCATTCAAATGACTTATATTCATTGATTTGTCCTTTCTGAACGTGTCAACATTCTTTTGACAATAGTACACTGTAGCATTATGATATGCGGCGCTCCCACTATAAGTTACAGTCTGCTTTGTAAAAATTGTTGGTTGTTGGTTAGGATTCAGCTGATGATGTGTCCAACTTATTATAAGTTGAGTATATAGCCGATTAGTTGAGCTGACTGTATAACTGAGCTCTTTTAACTGATAGTCCAGTTATCTTCACAGATTCTGTTTACTTTGATCAGTTCGATTACTTTTGATTATTTAGCACATTAATTTTCAGTTCGGGCAACTTCAATTTAAATTATTTCAGTTTGAATAAGTTCAGTTGAGCCGATCAGTTCTGCAATCTTCAATCGCTTAATTTTTCAAACTCTTAAATTCAGATTCCAACAGTTCTAGCTTACGTATGATCAACTAACAAGTTTTCATGCATATTTTGTATCAAAATGTAGTATATAACAAGATCAATGCATAGAAGAAAATTTTATACATGTCTTTGCGTTAAAAACTACTTGATATATCGAAAACAATTGTGAGGAAAACAGAGGCCGAACGGAGACGGTTTGCCGCGTTTTATGGCTTGAAAAATGTCTAAATAAATCAAAGAATGTTGGGTGATAATATAATCACCCTATTTTTCTACTAGGAGAAAATCGAAAACCCAAGCCCTAGCCTCGAAGGATTTCTAACCAAGTGTGTGTTTTTATGTTTTACGTGAGTTGTGAAAGAAATTAGGGTGGGAATATAAATATTATTTACTAGGTGTTTAGGTTAATTACTCAAGTTTTAAATTACTAATTAAGCCCTTAAACTTATAAAAAAAATTCCAAATTAAGAGTCTTTAAATTCCTAAATTCTATCCAAAAGTAAATACTATCTAATTTAATTAATTAAGTCATAAAAATAATTTTTAAAATAGTTTATTTCAGTGCATGTCATGCCTCCCACGGCATATTGCTGTACTAGCAGCCTATCAACTCAACACAGAATACTTACTAACATCTAAACACAACCCATAACACAACCATATGCAGCAGCATGTTCTCGGATCGGTCCAACGAAGCCTGCGATCAAGATACTCAAAAAAACATTAAATTTCATGCGGTTTTTTTATCGAAACAATACTGGTAATTATATATAAAACGTCAACTACTTTTTAACTTTAAAATCCTGCTAAAATTATGTTTTACATCACTTCGAAATTCATAGTTTAAAAATAACTTAACACTTCCATAAATCAAAATAGTTTAACATTTAAAATCTCAAGCGCATAAAAATCCATAAATCGTCAATTAATCAAAAATCCTACGTCGACTTTATCAAGATCAATAACATCAAAATAAAGCAAAAAAAAATTTCTAATAATCATTAACAAAAATCTTTTAAAACTTTAACTATCAAGCTAATGCAGAAAATAAATATCCCTCGTGAGTGTACTGTCAGACTCGATCCACTCAAGTGTCAGCGACTCCCTCTAAATCATCATCACCTGCAGCATTCAAACCTAGTGAGTCTAATGACTCATCACGTACTAAACATGTGTATCGAATAATATATATACAATCCCATGTATTAAAATCATACTTTTATTTAAAATAACTTGTAAGCATAAATAAATCGTCAAATCGTAAAGTCAATCATTTATCATTTTGGGTGAATTTTGATCCTTGAAAGTGAATAGCATTTATCCTCTGGTCGAGTGATCAGTCTTAGCTCACCATTGCGCATGAGGACATGCACTAGGAACCGATGTAAAATGAAAATACGATCGTTGGGCTCTCTCTGGGGCTTTTTCCCGTAACCAGGCTCCCTCTATTGCTTTCTCCTTCACGATATTCCCAAAAATCATACATCATATCCTCTTTGTCACAGTCAATTCACATCCTTCAAAATATTTTTCTTTTCATTTTAATCATAAAATATTGTGTCCTTTCCAATTTCGTAAAATACCATTATAATAGTAAAAATTGCACAACATTATAATAATTCATAAAATATCATATTTTCATCATAAAATTTATAAAATATCATTTAGCATGCGTTATGATTCTTCAGGACACTGCCAACCTTTATCGTACTACTTAGGTGTCAAATAACTGTTTTTCCACTGGACATAAAATTCTCTTTTTTGAGATTTTCTTACTTTTATTGACTCGAGACCATCTCAAATAATTATTTAAGCTTAAATTTAATATCTAATATTTTATTTAACGTAAACTCGGGCTTTTGATTTAATTCCTTAATTAATAATTCATAAAGCATTTAATTCCAGAATTAATTTACATTTAAATATTTTCTTCCCAAATTTTAAAAATAATCTTTTTATACCTAAAATACTCTCTTTAACAATGAACTGACCCCCGTTGACCATGGTTCGAACCCGTTTTCTTTTTCCTAGCCATATTTTGAACCCTAGCTTCCATCTCGAGCCAACTCTTTATTTCCTTGAACCATGGCCGAGCCACCTCGAGCTATCCCATGACTAGAACTCCTATTGACCCTACTGAACCATCTTGGACCAGCACCGAGTCCCAGCCCACGCTAAAGCCCAGGCGCAAAACTCCTAGACGTCCCTTGATTCATTGCGCGATGAGGAGTCCAGCCATGTTAGGACTCCTCTCGACTCTGGACACCAAATCCATGAACCCCTCTCTGTCCTTGGACCAGCCCTTAACCAGCCCTAACCAGGACTGATCAGCCCGAGCCCTTGTGAAGGATCGAGTGTGCTAGTGCCTTCGAAGGCATTTCAGATAGTGCATGGGTAAATCTTGTTCAGTGTGTGCCTAAGAAAGGTGGGATTACTGTGATCACTAATGAAAAGAATGAAGTTATTCCCACGAGGACTGTTACGGGGTGGAGAGTGTGTATGGACTATAGGAAGTTCAATGATGCCACCCGTAAGGACCACTTTCCCCTTTCCTTTATTGATCAGATGTTGGAGAGACTAGCGGGGCATGAGTTTTACTGTTTTTTATATGGGTATTCGGGGTATAATCAAATCACTATTGAACCTGAGGACCAAGAGAAAACCACTTTCACTTGTCCTTATGGAACTTTTGCTTTCCGCCGTATGCCTTTTGGTCTTTGTAATGCCCCTGCTACATTTCACCGCTGCATGACTGCTATATTCTATGATATGATTGAAACCTTTCTTGAAATATTTATGGATGACTTTTCTATCTTTGGTGCAACGTTTGATAAGTGTTTACAGAATCTGAGATCCGTGTTGATGAGATGTGAGGAGACAAATTTGGTGCTGAATTGAGAAAAGTGCCATTTTATGGTACAATAAGGCATAGTATTGGGGTACAAGATATCAGAGCATGGAATAGAGGTGGATAAGGCAAAAGTGGAAGTTATCAAGAACTTACCACCTCCGACATCCATAAAGAGAGTTAGAAGTTTTCTAGGTCACGCCGGTTTTTATCGGCGTTTTATCAGATATTTTTTAAAAATTGCCAAACCTCTATCTTCTTTACTTATGAAAGATGTGCCTTTTGATTTTGATTCTAACTGTCTGCAGGCATACGAGGATTTAAAGGAGCGCTTGGTGACGGCTCCTGTTTTGGTGGCACCGGATTGGGATCTACCCTTCGAGGTCATATACGATACCGGTGATACTTCGGTGGGGGCTGTGCTTGGCCAGCAGCAAAACAAAGTATTTCATACAATTTACTACGCGAGTAAAACCCTAGATGAGGATTTGAATTATGCAACAACTGAAAAGGAATTACTTGCAGTAGTATTTGCGCTTGAAAATTTTCATTCATATCTTGTTTTGTCCAAACTCATTGTTTACACAGACCACTCTGCACTTAAATATTTACCTGCTAAGAAAGATGCAAAGCCACGCCTACTTCGGTGGATTTTATTGTTACAAGAATTTGATTTAGAAATAAAATATAAGAAGGGTGTTGGGAATTGAGTAGCAGATCACTTGTCTAGATTAGAATTTATTAGTAATGACTGTGTCAATCATGCCATTAATGATTGGTTTTCTGATGAGCTGCTATTTGAGGTGAAACATTGTCCTTGGTATGCAAATTTTGCTAACTTTCTTATCGCAGGCACACCACCACCAAATCTATTGTTTCACCAACGAAAGAAATTCTTCTCTGACTTGATACATTATTTTTGGGAGGAACCATTCTCGTTTAAGATTTGTCCAGATTCCATGATAAGAAGGTGTGTTGCAGATGAAGAGTTTGGTCAAATTCTCAACCATTGCCATGACCGTGAGGTAGGTGGTCATTTTGGACCAACAAGGATGGCATCCAAGGTACTTGAATGTGGCTTTTATTGGCCAACCCTCTTTAAAGATGCTCGTTCTGCTAGCCTGTCATAAATGCCAGAGGACAGGTAACATCTCTAACCGTCATGAAATGCCATTAAATAATATCATTGAGTGTGAGATTTTTAATGTGTGGGGGATAGACTTCATGGGACCGTTTCCCAGTTTGTTCACGAAAAAATATATCTTGGTTGCGGTTGATTATGTGTCTAAGTGGGTAGAGGCAGAAGCATATGTCATTAATGATGCTCAAGTGGTCCTGAAATTTTTAAAGAAAAATATTTTTAATAGATTTAGAACACCACGAGCAATCATTAATAATGGTGGCACCCATTTTTGCAACAAACTATTTGAAAAACTCTTGAGCAAGTATGGTGTCACACATAAGATCTCTAACCCCTATAACCCCCAGACGAGTGGTCAAGTGGAAGTGTCTAACCGAGAGATCAAGCAGATTTTAGAAAAAGTGGTAGGTGTCAGTCGGAAAGGCTGGTCTGTAAGGTTAGATGATGTTCTTTGGGCATATAGGACTGCTTTTAAAACACCTATAGGCACTATACCATATAGGTTACTGTTTGGTAAAGCATGTCATTTACCTGTAGAGTTAGAGCATCGGGCATACTGGGCAACAAAAGCAAATAACTATGACTTAACTGATGCAGGTGAACTACGTCTACTTCAATTGGATCAGTTAGAAGAATTCCGAAATCTTGCATATGATCTCGCATTATCATACAAGAAAAAGACAAAAAGGGCTCATGACAGGCGAATAATCGAAAGGGAATTCAAGGAGGTCGAAAATGTCCTACTCTACAACTCCCGGTTGCATCCGCAACTTTTACCTCTTTCTACAATTAGATCTTAGGTCACCAACCAAAGAAATTTGCGTTCTTATTTACTTTAATTCCGACAAGCTAACTACTTAATTGCTACAAATAAAATAATTGAACTTAATAAGCTCTACTTGATTGAATTTGAATTCAACGGAAAAAAGGCGTGGAGCTTAAATAACTCACTCAGAACACTTTTTAAAGTATTACGCGGTGCGATTAGGTCGAATAAACCTTTCTGGAATAAATATTCAGCCGCTTGTGAACCTTCAGGTAATGTTTTATTCAATGTTTGTTCAATTACTCTACCCGCAAATTCAATGTAGGAATTTCCCAGAAAATTGAAATCACGATGGTCTGGTCCATTCGTGATTTCTAAAGTATACCCATCGGGAGCCGTAGAACTGCAAGATGAAAAGGATGGGACATTTACGGTCAATTCCCAGCGACTAAAGCACTACATGGGTGGCTTAATTGAGCCACAACTTGGAATCACTCGGTTCCAAGACAATCCGAACTGAAACTGACCGACATTCCATCTCTCGACTATAAATTGAGAACTACCTCTTTTCCCTACTTAATTCGATTTTACTATTTTAGTTATTTATTTAATCTACTTAATTGTTAAAAAAAATTGGGGGGCAGCGCACGAGGTCCGCTCGGGCCAATATTTATGTCTGCCCGGGCGCGGACCCTTTTACAAAAAACAATAAAAAGCCGTGAAGCATCTGCCCGGGCGGAAACTTATATCTGCCCGGGTGCGCCCCTTTTACAAAAAAATTAATTTAAAGCTGCAAGCCATCCGCCCGGGCGGATGCTTATGTCCGCCCGGGCGGGTAGCGGAAATATTTTAAAACTGCCGACTCTTTTTCTCTTCCCCCATTCGAAACCTAGCCTCTTCCCTTCGATTTTTGCCTCCTCCTCTCTCAATCACACTCAAGTAACTTTTTTTGTGCCGATTTCAGGTCAAATCTTGTGTCACCACCTTCACCAAACACCAAGTGCGTCAAATTTTCCGGATACCACTACAAATTTCCGGCCACCACTTTGTTTCTCCGGCCACCGCTGCAACTTTTTGGCCGCCACTGTGATTCTCGGCCACCACGGAGTTACGGCAACGTCGTCTCCCTCCACTCTCTTCCAGCTTTGGTTTTGCTAAATTTTCCCCGAGCACCAGCTTCTCTGTCACTTCCTCTCTCGGATTCCGGTGAGTCATTCTTCCGACAACACACCTCCTACTCCGGGCTTCTTGTTCTTCACACATTATCAACGATGCCGCCTAAGAAAGCTCGGGTAAGTCATTATGCTTCTTCGTCATCATCTCATAATTCCCAGTTTTTTGTGAATAATGCTGCTAAGGAACACTATGAACATGCAAAAATACATCGAGCTCCGATTCGAGAGCGTGGTTTCCAGCTTGTGCAACACATTTTTATTATAAATCAAATTGCAAATAAAGGATGGGGAAAATTTTGTACCCAACCGCAAGCCGCGGTGGCACTAGTAGTGCAAGAATTTTACGCCAATGCGGCTGAGCGGAGCGATAATAAAGCATTTGTGAGAGGGAAACTGGTGGATTTTAGTTCGATAGAGATTAATAGGGTGCTTGAGACACCGGTTGTGGATGATTCGGTGTATATGGCATGGGCTGCAGACCCCGACTTAGACTTGATGATGTGCAGAATCTGCTATCCAGGGTCTCCGTGGAAGACACCTGGATCGTACATTTGTTTCGCCGAGAAATATTTTTTAGTCCCAGCTGCGATGTGGTATGCATTTTTGGCCACACAATTGATGCCATTCGGGCACACTAGCGATGTACAGAGGGAGAGGGGAGTGTTGGTTTATCCACTGGTAACCCATATGCCAATCAATGTGGGAAAAATTATTTATTCACAAATCCAGCTGAGCATTCACAATCCGAATGTGGCATTATTCTTTCCCCACGTTATCACCGAGCTGTGTGTGGGCGCCGGGGAAGTTTTTCAGGATGACGATGAGTGGTTGCCATCGACCAAGGCCTTGGATGACGCCAGCTGGCTACAGAAGACCGCGGTACGGCGGAAGGCTTTTCCTCAGTTTAGACCTATATGGGACGGCTTGACTTTTTATCCACTGCCACAGCAGCCCTCACCACCGGCCCCGCGACCTCAACGTCTTCTTCTTCAAGATCGGATGGACGAATTTGCTGCATTTGCTGACCATCAGTTAGAATGGCAGGCGGTGAGTCAGACATATCAGACCGCTACTGATGCCATGCTACATTTATCCCTGAGCCACAGTGGTATTGATCCGGATCTTATGCCGCCACCTCTGCCAGCTTTTCCGCCGCCGTTTCAGTTTCACTACGCCGATGCACTAGAGCCGGACGCTAGCGTCATTCCCCCGGAGGAGCACGAGGAGGAGGATCATTGAGAGAGGAGTCACTTCTTCCCCTTCTTTTATTTCTTGCATTTTGTTTCGATCATTTTATTTATTTATTTTTTCTGTTGCATGATTAGGTTCTATTGCATCCATTGTGTTATGCACTATCTGTCTCTTTTTCTATCTTCTGTTGCATTGGGGACACTGCTCGACTTTAGTATTGGGGGGTGGATGGGTGTTGTTTTGTGTGTTTTCTTTTTGGTGCTTTGTTAGTTTTATTCGTTGGCATTTAGGTTTAGTCGTTTTGCATTGGTGTGTGTGTGTCAGCCGACAGTGTTCGAAGTAGTACTTGTTAGCAAAGGATGATTAAGAGGTGATGAGACATGCCCTGTCTGTCGTGTACTCGCATTTCTTTAGCACATATTGGGGTAAAGACATGAAGTTTTATTTAGAACTAGAAGCATGCATGATAAGATGGTGAAAATTTAAAACTAAAGTGGGGAACAGAGAGGTTTGAAGGTGCGAATTGAGCTTGACTATATTCTCTTGAATCAAGGTATCTATTAGCAGTGTTAAAAAAAAAAGAAAGATGGAGATGTAAGGTGTGGGGGAACCGAATAAAGGAATGAAATCCTATTCCTGGCTAAAGTTGGAGATGTAAGGTGTTGGGGAGCCGAATAAAGGAATGAAATCCTATTCCTGGCTAAAAATGTAAAACACGTGGATTCGAATCCGAAATGAAAAGTTCTAATATAATCCTTTTATTACTGTATTTCAATTCAGTCAAAAAAATGGTTGCTAGTGGTTACTGAGCGCAGAGGAATAAAGGAGAGTAAGATTTACATTAACAGGCTGATTTACATCTCTGACAATGGTTGAGAATGGATCTCTTTATCATATATGATGCTAGGACTGACGACACACACATACACGTTCGAGTTTTATTTGAAACAATGTCTAGACCAATAAAAGTGCGAAGATTTGTGCTTTTACATTGCTCGACAAGGGAATATGTTGAGGTTCGCTGAGGCTAATTGATGACTATGAATTCACTGTCGAGCTACTTTGTGTCATGTTCCGTTTTGTCGTGTCACCTGTTTTGCTCGAGGGCGAGTAAAAGGTTAGTATTGGGGGGTTGATATAGGTGGATTTTACGTGTTTTTTCATGTTATGTGGTAGATCATTGTGTTACACATATCTTTTAGATTGCATGCATTTTTGTGATATTTTGGCATATATTATGTTTTCTTGTTGCTCATGTGTCTCGTGGTGAAAATGCTGGAAATTCGTGAATAAACAGAAGAAAATGGATCAATTTGCGAGAGACCTCCGCCCGGGCCAACACTTTGGTCCGCCCGGGCGCCTGCAAGGTGAAGAAATTGGAAGATTTGCGAAAGTCATCCGCCCGGGCGGAAACTTATGTCCGCACGGGCGCACCGATGGAAAAAAAATAATACAGGATTTGCGCAAGCCATCTGCCCGGGCGGAAACTTATATCCACTGGGGCGCAGTTGAATTTTTGGAAAAATTCTTGGCCGATTTCTTTCCTTATTTCTGGATATGGAAGTTATGGAAGGGGAGATTGGACGATTTGGAGGAGTATTCAGACACTATTGAGCAGACTGAAAAGGGGAAGAAGAGAGAAAATTTTGGAGCAATTGCTTGGAGTTGAAGATTCAAAGATTTCCGGGTACCGTTCTTCGCAGATCTCGTCTCGTCTAGTATTTCTTATCTATAATTTATCGTTTAAACATTGTGTTGTTTATTTTCTACTATGAATTCGAGTAGCTAATTTACATTATTTGTTGGGATTTAAGGGGATCCTACCTCGAACTTTGATGTAGATAATTCACATGTTGATGTTGATTTATTAATTATTATACTACTGTCTTTCATTACAATTATTAAAATGTAGCTAACTTCAATAATAATCTTATATTGTGAGTGAGTTCGAGAGAATAGCTTGTGATAGGAACGAGTAGCATAGTCTGTGGATCTACAATTTACATAAACATATGAAATTGGATAAGCGCCGATAGTCATAGTCCGGTAGGGCGAAAACTAGGTGATTTAATAGATCGATATGCGATTCACTCTTGATAAATAATTAAAGACATTTAATTACTTCACTGAGTAGAAATAGTTTGGCATAGCTCGAGAGGGCGTGTTCAATTGAATAGAAATCATGTCTGAAGCATAGATCACTATCGAATGAATTAAGTAAATAACGAGGGGTAGGTGAATCGAGATTCCCAAAAAATTCATTTCTCATTGAAATTTAATTAATTGGTTTAGATTCTATATCTCATTATTTAATTATTGAATTTGATCTTTGAGTTTTTATTTAATTTTAGCAGCCATAAACAACCATTCAAATTTCGTTGCTAAAGATTTGATAATTATAAATAATAATTGTAAAATACAGTATCCAGTGAAACGATACTCATACTCTCGTACATCATACTATTACTTGACATCGTGCACTTGCGATTAATTTTCGAGCATACAAAACCATATTTTTAATTCCACAATGCAAGTTTAGCTCGATCAACAGTTGAAGAGGGCTTAAAAGATTTGATATGTAATTCGAGAAGATGCATCTTCTTTTCGGTAGCTCATCAAATAAGAACTCCAAAGTTAAGCGTGTTGACTTGGAGAAATTTTGGGATGGGTGACCCCCTGGAAAGTTTCTCAGGGTGCATGTGAGTGAGAACATAAGCCCGCTGGAAAGACCCA
Source organism: Primulina tabacum (assembly GCF_025594145.1). Classification (NCBI taxonomy): domain Eukaryota; kingdom Viridiplantae; phylum Streptophyta; class Magnoliopsida; order Lamiales; family Gesneriaceae; genus Primulina; species Primulina tabacum. The sequence goes on from NC_134564.1 coordinate 23,454,332, forward strand.
TCCTTATACAGTGACGACAGTCGTCGAAGCTGGGCGTTACAGGAAATGTATATGATGAAATGAACAATGTTTAAGTTTATGCATATTCATGAAAAGCTATTTTAAGTAAAGGTATTTTCACTGTTGCATGTGAACGTGTAAAGGCCCGGATTTGACGACTGTCCTCACTGTATCAAAACGAGTCTTTCCAGCGTGCTTATGTCCTCACTCACACGCACCCTGGGAAACTTCCCAGGAGGTCACCCATCCCAAAATTGCCCCAAGTCAAGCACGCTTAACTTTGGAGTTCTTATGTGATGAGCTACCGAAAAGAAGATGCACCTTCGTGATATGAGTAGTACAAATCAAATCTTTTAAGCCCTCTTCAACTGTACAGTCCATTACATTGAACAGTCTCGGAATCCCTCTCATTCCGGTGCGGGATCGGGTTCATTCATGTTCCCTCCACCTAGAAGCCTGTGCCAGAAGCCGCTCATTGTCCGTGCAATCTCATGGCACCGGCGATCACCCCCCGCCCTCTTCGGCCCTGGGCCTAACATGCCCACCAGCTTCCGCTTGGTTCGTCCCCGAACCACACTGTACTAAGAGAGGTCGGCTCTGATACCAACTGTAAAGGCCCGGATTTGACGACTGTCCTCACTGTATCATGACGAGTCTTTCCAGCGTGCTTATGTCCTCACTCACACGCACCCTGGGAAACTTCCCAGGAGGTCACCCATCCCAAAATTGCCCCAAGTCAAGCACGCTTAACTTTGGAGTTCTTATGTGATGAGCTACCGAAAAGAAGATGCACCTTCGTGATATGAGTAGTACAAATCAAATCTTTTAAGCCCTCTTCAACTGTACAGTTCATTACATTGAACAGTCTCGAAATCCCTCTCATTCCGGTGCGGGATCGGTTCATTCATGTTCCCTCCACCTAGAAGCCTGCCAGGAGCCGCTCATTGTCCGTGCAATCTCATGGAAATCAGACTACGTATAAGCCATGCATAACTATTACTATTTAAATTTAAAAATGATTTATATATATATATATATATATATATATATATATATGAAGGGTCTAATTCATTTTGATATTTGAAAAGTCATAACTATTTATTTTAAATGCAAAAGTTTAGTTTTATCTTTTCAGTTAAATACGCGAGGACAGACCGGAGTTTGAAGATTAAAGATAAGATTAATAATAAGAAAGACATTCCTAAATTTAATTTAAGTCAAGGAATAATTTAATTTAAAGAAATAGAATGTTTTAGAATTTATTTAATTAATTAGAGCTAAGTTGGTAAATAAATTCTTTTAGGTTCAATATTTAATTAAAGCTTAAATTAAAATATGTAAACAAGAGAGAATGAATTAATCTAAGTATGAAGTATTCAAGAAATCAAACATAGTATTTAAATGCTTAAAGTTAAATCTATGCAATGCCATGCAAGATGTCATTATAAATTAAGGTGTAAATTCATTAAAATGTAGAATGGGTATTTAAAACCTTAAGCAATTAACATACAAGATGTAAACAATAAAACACCATGCAAATAAGTAATAATTTTGGGTCTAACATTTAAAATATTCAAAGGTGGATAACTCTCCATTCCAACAATTCCTAATTACAATTCATGGGGTATTCATTTCTCATTTTAATTATCTAATGGGTAGTAAATTTAAATGCAATAACATACCTCATTTCTACTCAACCTATTAGACAACAAAACCGTGTAAATGCAGTAGGAAATAAGGAACAAACCAACGGCAATAAGGGGATTAAGAAACAATTCAAAACCCTTCACCTCCTTCACTTGTAACTCTCATTTTAATGTATATTATGGACCCTTTAACACCATTATTAACATTCCTCTTCCTTACCTACATGTCCTACATTCATATGCTCAAAAAAATCAGTAGGAAACATCTGAGAAAAATCGTGAATTAGCAGCAAGGAGGAGAGGGTAGGAACAACAACACTAGAGGAGGAAAAACAATTCATATCCATTCAACTTCTTGACTTGTAACCTCCAACTAAATGCACTTCAAGACTCCTTTATCATCCCTTGTAGCCTTCATACTCATTACCTAGCAGCCCTTCATCCATAATTTCGAAATTTACAGAAGAGAACAGCAGCTAAAAATCGAGAATAACAGCACAAGAACAAGAAGGAATTCTCTACTCCGACTCCGTCGCTCGTAATTGTCGTATTGATTTGTTTTTGTCAAAACAAATTCTAGGCATGTATATGTTGTTCATTTTCTCTACAATCAAGTCCTATAGATATTTTTAAACCATTATATAACCATGAATCAAGCTAAATCACGAAATTGACAGCAATCTTCCCAAGCAAAATCTGTACAGATTTTTATAAACTCTTTTGTTTCCAACTTCACGGTTTGAGATGTTTTGTTGATTACAGGGTGTTGCTTCGGTTCCAGGCTCACATGGCTGCTACTAGGCATGAATTAGAATGTGTTAGGGTGTTTTTGGTTCAATGGTTCAAGCCCATACACGCATAAACAAATAAATGACAGCAACTTTTCCCTTAAGTGCAGAATTGGAGTCAAGGTTTTATCATTTGGTTGTTTAGGGTGAGAGTTCAAATCATGGCTGTCCTAGGGACTGTAGCCACGGTTAGAACCCTTCCATATCATGTCTAGGACGTGACCAAGGTGTCCTTTCAAAGCTTGGTTCATGGTTCCATCAGATTTTTAAAGCAACAACACAAGCATCACTCGAAAAAAATTCTGTTTCTGGTTTGTGTGAGTAACTTCGGTTTTGAGGTGTTGGGATGGGCTGTGGCTGGCTTGTAGCCCATATCCATGGTTCATACAACACTCCATCATGTCTAGATCGAGCTATGGTTGACCATACAGCCAATGGAACGAAATAAGACAACAAATTCATTCGAATACTACAACACAGAATTTCTGGGTGCTCTCGGTTTGAGCTGTGCATTGTCCTAGGTATTGGCTCGGCTTGTGGTTGGCTTCTAGCCCTTAGCCATGGTCCAAGCCATGCCTTAGGATATTGGTAAGAGTCTTTGGGTGGTGGTTCAAGCCCTTGGTCATTAAATTTCAGAATTTTCCCTCAAATACACAAGCTGCTCCTGCTGTAATTTGACAGCAACTTGATGTTCGGTTCATGAGGTTGGTTTGAGTTCTTGGCTGGCTTTTAGCCCATGGCTTTGGACTGGACAGTACCTCAATGAGTTAGGAAAGTCATGTTTTTGGCTGTTTGTGATTCGGTCGAGTTTAGAGGTCGTACGAGAATTTACGGTGAAAGGTGCCAAAATGACTCTCGAAAGAGTGTTTTATGTTTTTGGATTCCTTTCACCCATTTTCGTGTGTTACAGTTATTATGCATATTTTTCAGTATGTTTGGGGTATTTTTAATCATGGTTAAACGTCGGTTTAATGTTGGTTCGGGTTGGTACGAAGCCATGGTTAAAAATCAAGTTATTGACTCTAATCGTCTCGTTTTTGGTTCTATCGTTAAGTTTTTTTTTTTTTTTTGTCAAGTTAAGATTTATTGCATGTGTTACATATTAGTAGTAAGTAGCAGCAAGCCTGGGAGCGATCCAACTCATCCGGTAAAAATAAGGTTATAATTATATTACGTGCATAAAAATATAAAATGTTTATTTTTGAGATATATGCTATATGTCTTGTGGCCACCTTATGCTTATGGGTTTGGAAGTCGGTAGGCGCAACCGAGGACCTCTCCGCCCGGTGACTTACGACCGGTTTATGATTATGTATGGGTACAGACATCCAGTCCAAGGGCTGTGATTGATCTCTACCGCCCAGTATACTGTGGTTTAGTCTGATCAGGCGCTTATGTTATGTTATGGGCCACTTGCTTAGAAACATTATCTCTACCAGAAAATTATGATATGTTATGACAGAGCTCTATTGAGCAAAGCTTTTACGTATGATTTTTAGATATGCACGTAGTTATAATTATTCTTGATATGATTTTTACCGTACGCTTTACGATATTTTATTTTTACGTTGCATGCGATTTTATGATATATTTACTTGTTATTCACGATATATACATGTTGAGTCTTTAGACTCTCTAGACTTGATTGTTGTAGGTATTGATGAGGTCGGGACCGCGGACGGAGACCAGTGAGCGATCTTAGGACATCGGTAGTAAACCCGAGGACCTCATGATTTAATTTATGCACCTTTTATTATTCAAACTCAGTTTTAATACGTTGGATTATTTTTAAGTTGATGTTTACGTTGAATTATTTTTAAATTGTTGGTTGAAAACAATATTTGCTTCCGCTGTTATTTTAAAGTTAAAATTATTTACATATTTACTTTAATTAAATGGGACAAGATAATTATTTATTTAGAAAATTTTTAATAATTCCGTAAAATTATGAATACGAAATACGGGCCTTTACAGAACGTATATGTATGACTTGTTATCATGGTTAAGGTTTGCTGAGTAGAGTTACTAGGTGTGATCGATGCATGTAAGCATGATATTGATGTTGTTGAGGGACTTGATGGTTGATCTTGCTGGACTGAAAGTGCACATAACCCGAGGACCAGTGCTAATTTTCTGCAATTTAAATTAATTTTATTATTTAAGTTGACGTTAAAGATTTTTTATGATGCTATTGAGAGGTTTTTGAGAGGATGTTTGAGTTAGTTTTATTTTGAAATATTGCTAAGTTTAGGTTTGGTAAACGATTGAAGATTTTATGTTTGAATTCTTTCCTTTTGATTTTCAAATAATAGTTGGTTGAATTATTTTAAATGGTGAGAAGTATTTTAAAATATGTTTATATGTATATATATGGGTAGTTCGGCCGAATAGAAGGGATAGAAAAAAAATTCTAGTATTTTTTAAAGAAAAACGAGTACATGACGTTTCGAAATACATAAAAATCATTAAACACATATTTTAAATAAAACCCTAGATTGCATGCAGTCAGGTTACGTAGTTGGAATTTCTTGGACCTTACAGTCGTAGTCCTTAACAAACTCTAGCCACCGTCTTTGTCTCATATTCAAGTCTTTGTCTCATATTCAAGTCCTTTTGGGTGAAGAAATATTTAAGACTTTTATGATCCGTAAAGATCTTGCATTTCTCACCATACAAATAGTGCCTCCAAATTTTAAATGCAAATATGACTGCTGCAAGCTCAAGATCATGTGTTGGACAATTCTTTTCATGTACTTTCAGTTGTCTAGGCGCATATGCTATAACTCGGTCATTTTGCATGAGAACGGCACCCAATCGCTTTGAAGCATCAGTAAATACTACATATTCCCCTTCCTCTGTCGGCATAGCAAAAACTGGCGTTGTAGTGAGTGCTTGCTTCAACTTATCGAAGCTATTTTGACACTCTGGTCTCCAAAAAAATTTCACATTCTTCTTTGTCAATGACGTCAAGGGTACTGCAATGGATGAAAATCCCTTGATGAACTAACGGTATTAGCCAGCTAAACCCTAGAAACTTTGTATTTCCGTCGCATATTTAGGCACGGGCCACTGCTTAACTGACTCGACCTTATATGGGTCGATCTCTACTCCCTCTCTTGACACGATGTGGCCTAAGACTGCCACCCTCTCTAGCCAAAACTCGCACTTGCTGAACTTTGCATATAACTTCCAATCTCTTAAAACTTACAAGGTCGTCCTCAAATGCTGATCATGCTCCTCACGACTCTTGGAATAGATCAAGATATCGTCGATAAAAACAATAAAGAACTGATCGAGATACAGCCAATACACGATTCATGATATACATGAAGATTGCTGGAGCATTAGTTAATCCTAAAGGCATCACTAGAAACTCATAATGCCCTTATCGCGTTCTGAACGCCGTCTTATGTACATCCGACTCCTTAGCTCTCAATTGGTGATATCTAGACCTTAAATCTATCATCGTAAATACCGAATCTCGTTGCAATTGATCAAATAGATCTTCAATTCGGGGTAATGAATACTTATTCTTTACTGTCACTCGATTTAACTCCCAATAGTCGATGCATAACCTCATAGTTCCATCCTTCTTTTTCACAAATAACACCGGCGAGCCCCATAGAGAGAAACTAGGGCGATAAATCTTTTGTCTAATAGCTCTTGAACTTGGTCCTTTAATTCCTTCATTTCAAGGGGTGATAATCGATATGGTGTCTTAGAGATCGGCACTATACCAGGCATCAACTCAATAGAGAATTCCACTTCTCTTTCATGTGGGATGCCAGAAACATCGTCGGGAAATACGTCCAAAAATCCTTAACTACCTCCACATCCTCAACAGATCTTCTGTCAGTGTCTGGTGTAGATATAATACTAGCGAGAAAAACTTGACAACCCTTTTGAATAAGCTTCTTCGCACGCACGCATGAAATAATATGTGGCATTTGTTTTTTTTGCGCTGCCTCGAATATAAATGTTTTCCCTATTCGATGGTCTAATAGATACTGACCTCCGTCGAAAATCAATAGTATCCCCATTCAGTGTGAGCCAATCCATACCCCAAATAATGTCAAACTCGGGCATTGGTAGTACTATAAGGTCCGCTCGTATAATATTCTTTTGCAATTTAAGTTCCACATCCTTAACCATGTTACTAGAAACCAAATGTTCGCCCGAAGGTATTGTAACTTTGAATTCCAACTCCGCGTCCACTGGTAAGATTCACAATTTTTCACGAAAGATTCAGATATGAAAGAATGTGTAGCTCCCGAATCTAGTAAAACGTAGGTAGCTATTCCCACTAACATTATTTGTCCTGGTAATATTTGTATTATTCTCGATTAAGGTCATACAGTTTCAAGAGGTTTCCAATCTAAGCCCTTTCAGTTCCCATATTTGCATTTCAACCCCTTGAGCTATATTTTGTAAATTGCTACATGACTCCTTAAAATTTTGAATTTTACAATTAAGTCCTAGGAAATTTCGAAATTTTCTTAAATTTTTCCTCAACATTATTCAAAAATTGTTGTCTAGCCCCTTACGTTTTCGAAAATTACTAGTGGCCCACTGAAAGTCAAAAATTTGCATTTTAACCCTTGGAATTTCGAGTTTCTTTTTGCCATTTTACCTCTAGAGATTTTCGAAATTGCTCTTTATTCCCTTTAATTTTCAATGTTCTACAATTTGATCCATATAATTTAGCGTTTGCAAGAATTCAATTCCTTAAACCCTAGAATATGAAACATGTATTTCTAAGTCATCAAGTTCCATGCACCTCAATTTGATTCTAGCATTCATGCTTGTTATTTCAAGAGGTAAGGAAGTTTTAAATACTTAAATAGTCTGATTACCTGTAATAAGCGTCGTGTGGCTCCGCTTGCTCAGCATGCATCACGTAAGCCCTTCCAGTCGTGGGTTGCTTGAGTTTTGGGCAATCACCAGCCTTATGCCCCATTGCTCCGCACTTGAAGCACTTGTAGGTGCCCCACATGCACTTTCCATAGTGATGGTGATCACACTTGTAGAAACCGAAAAAAAAAAACCAATATGCGTAGATATGTGCATAATTTCTATTATTTAATTTTAAATGGTTATTATTTTAAGAAATTGTTGATTTAATTGCATTTAAATCATTTATGTTATTTTTAAGGATTTTTAAATCGCATATTTCAAATTTTAACTTTTTAGATATATACGCGAGACCGGACTGGAGATAGGAAATCGGAGATAAATTTTATGATCCAAAAATATTCCTAAATTTATTCCGAGCTAAGAAATAATTTATTTTAATGAAATCAAGTGGATTTAAGTCTAATTTAATTAATTAATCACCAATTTAATTGTAGGCTTCTTAATTCATCAAGATTATGCTTAATTAACATTTTAATCAAGCTTATCTAGCCTAGGATTCTACTTAGCAAAACTTAAACAAATCCTACACTAATTGGCAGCCTACTCTCGGTCATATTCAACTCCACACAATCCCAACTTGACACCATTTAACTCCCCCAACAACAAGAAAACAAATGACAACCATTCAACATGCATGTCCCCCCAACTTGACATCAATAACTCATCCATGCACCACCTTATTTGACCACAAGAATTCACCACCTTCTTCATTCTCCCTAGCACGAAATATTAGAGATTTAGAAGCTACCATTCTCACCCAAGACAGCAACAATAGCAAGGTGTCTTCATTTCCGTTGCCGTGTCTCCCGATCCGACGTATTGTGTTGTTTATTGTAAAAACAACTTAAGGCATGTATATATAGTTTCTTTGCTCTTCAATCAAGTCATATACTGATTTTTAAACATCACATGTACATGATTTAAAGGTAAAAACCGAAATTATGACAGCAACATTTCACAAAATTCTGCACAGATTTTCTCGGCTACCTTCATGCTTCACGTTTGGTATTGTTTTGTGATTTCAGGGGGTTGCTTCGATTCCAGGCACCCAAGGCTGCATCTAGGCATGTACTAGGGTGAGTTAGGATCATGTTGTTCCATTAGTTTAAGCCCCCAACTCGCTGGATTCCAGATTTGACAGCAAATCCTCCATAGTTGCAAGTTGAGTCTCGAAATTCTGGTTTTTGGTTGTTCAAGGAGGTTCGAATCTTGGTTGGCTTTTGGGCCTGTAACCACGGTTAGGACCCTTCCTTAGCATGTCTTGGACATGACCAAGTTGACCTTTCATGGATTTGTTCATGGCCCCATCGGTTTTTAAAGAAAAACAACACAAGTGTCCCTCGGTTTCTATTTCTGATTTTTTGTGAGTGAGTTTCGGCTCTTGAAGTTTTGGATGGATCTTGGTTGGCTTTTAGCCCTTAACCTTGGTTCATACAACACTTAATCATGTCTAGATCAAGCCATGATTGATCATATGACCACTGGAACGACACATGACAGCAAACGATCCAAACAATCGCATGTTACAGAATTTTTCTTTGTGTTCTCAGTTTGAGCTTTGTGTTGTCCTAGGTGTTTGGGTGGATTGTGGTTGGCCTAGTGCCCTTAGCCATGGTTCAAGCCACACCTTAGGATGTTGGTAAGAGGCTCTGGTCAGTGGTTCAAGCCCCAATGGCCGATAGCCTTGTTAATGAAGCGATGCAAGCACAAGTGCTGCTGCTGCATTTTTTTTTACAGCAACTTCAGCTTTGGTTCAGGAGGCTTGTTTGAGTTCTTGGTTGGCTTCTAGCTCTTAGCCATGGTTCAAGCCACACCTTAGGATATTGGTAAGAGGTTTTGGTTGGTGGTTCAAGCCCCAATGACCATTAGCCTTGTAATCAAAGCGAAGCAAGCACAGCTGCTATCGCTGGAATTTTACAACAGTATTGCTACAGTTCAGAGGTCACGTACGAGTTCTTGGTTGGCTTTTAGCCTATGGCCTTGAACTGGACAGTACCTTATTGGGTTAGGAAGGTTAGGTTTTTGGCAGTTTGTTATTTGGTTAAGTTTAGAGCTCGTACGAGAATTTACGGTGCAATGTGCCAAAGTGACTCTCGAAAGAGCGTTTCATGACTTTAGCCTCCTTGCACAATTTTCGTGTATTACAGCCCTTGGTATATATTTTCCAGTATTTAGGTTTATTTTAATCTTGACTAAACGATGGTTCGATGTTGGTTCGGGTTGATACGGAGTCATGCTTAGATACTAAGTTTGTTGGGCGTAATTGTCTCGTTTTTAGTTCGATTATGAAATGTTGGTCAAGTTGAGATTATTTGCATGTGTCTCATGTTAGAATTAGGTCGCAGCGAGCCTGGGAACGATCCAACTCAATTGGTAAATTAAAACAGGATAATAATTATATTACGTGCATAAAAATATAAATTGTTTATTTTTGAGATATATGCGATATGTCTTGTGGCCACCTTACGCTTATGGGATTGCTTCACCCGGTGACTTACGACCGGTTTACGATTATGTATGGGTACGGATATCCAGTCCAAGGGCTGTGATGATCACTACCATCCAGTATACTGTGGTTTAGTCTGATCAGACGTGCATGTTATGTTATGGGCCACTTGCGTAGAAACATTATCTCTACCAAAAATTACGATATGATATGTTATGACAGAGCTCTATCGAGCAAAACTTTTACGTATGATTTTCAGATATACACGTATTTATAATTACTCACGATAAGATTTTCACGTTACGCTTTACGATACGATATTTTTACGTTGCATTCGATTTTATGATATATTTACTTGTTATTCACGATATATGCATGCTGGGTCTTTAGACTCACTAGACTTGATTGATGTAGGTACTGACGATGTAGAGGCTGAGGGCGGGGACCAGTGAGTTAGCTCGGATCAGCGGTAGTACAAACCCGAGGACCTCACGTTTAATTTTTCAGTTTTATGTTTAAACTCTTGTTATAACTTTTATATATTTTAAGTTATTGTTTAAAACATTATTCAGTTTCCGCTGCTATGTTTATGTTAAACCGTTAGGTTATTTTACGAAAGTTTTTATACGTTGCAAGTTTATTTATTTAAAGGGAAAATTTTTAATAAATCCAAAAAATTATGAATACGAAATACGGACCCTCACAGTTGGTATCAGAGCGATGTTTTTTGTAAAGAGTTGTACTTACTACTGATCTAGAGAAGCTCACGAAGTCACGTCTTCAGTCTGTAAGTCCTACTTTCACGTATTACATTTTTTTGAGCATGAAATAGTTTACCAGCATGTTTTCATTAAATATTTTATCAGCATGTTCTCATGAAAAATATTTTATGTTAAGATTATGTTTTATCAATTATATATTTATATTTCAAGAAAAATAGTAGAAATATTGCATGTTGGTTACGTAAGGACTTTACATGGTACAGTATGCCTCCTAGACGAGCTATTGACCGCCCGAAGGGTGCTGAAAGCGAGGCTGATGAGACTCAGAACCGTTATGTGGATAGAGGCCCACCGCCACCTCCTCCACGACCTGATATGCATACCCAGATGATGGCGGGTATGACTCAGTTCTTCGCACAATTCGCGGGGAACAATGCTGCAGCGGTAGCTAGGCCACGTAGACCCGAGGCTACATGTGAGCGGTTCATGAGGATGAAACCGAAGGAGTTCACTGGGACGTCTGATCCCATGGTTGCTGAAGGATGGATTAAGTCCCTAGAGGTTACTTTCAGATTTATGGAGCTGGAGGATGTTGACAGGGTCCGCTGTGCGACCTCTCTTTTTGGAGGAGACGCCCGTCTGTGGTGGGAGGGCGCATCTGTAGCTCTGGATCTAGCTACTCTCAGTTGGACGCGCTTTAGAGATGTATTCTTCTCTAAGTATTTTACTAATGATGTTGGTTTGAGATTGATCAGGGAGTTTATGACCCTGAGACAGGGTGACATCACTGTTACAGAGTTTATCCGTAAGTTCGAGAGGGGTTGTCACTTTGTACCCCTGATCGCGAACGACGAGGGTGCCAGACTTAGGCACTTCATGGATGGATTGCGGTCGATCTTACGCCGTGATGTTAGGGTTGCTGGCCCTACGACATATCTGAGACCTTTGCGAATTCCATCGAGGTCAAGACGATTGGATTGGATGTGGCATATTATGTGGTTATTCCATCTGGCGAGGAGATGGCAGCGACTAGCGTAGTACGAGACATAGACCTCGAGCTTCATGGAAATCTTGTCTATGCGGATTTGATCGTGCTGCTAATGCCAGAGTTCGATATTATCCTTGGGATGGATTGGCTGCACAAGAACAGAGTACTTATTGATTTTCAGCAGAGATCTGTTCTAATCCGACCGCTTGGAAGGGAGCAGTTCCTATTTGAGTCTGACAGATACTTTAATGTGCCTATCATGATATCTTGTATTCTGGCTAGGAAGCTCATGCATATGGGTTGTCGAGCATTCATTGCGACCATTATATCTGTTCCCGAGGTCCCCAGCCAGTCAGTTGCAGATGTCCCAGTTGTCAGGGACTTTTCAGACGTTTTTCCCGATGACTTCTCTGGTAAACCACCGGTACGAGAGGTTGAGTTTTTGATCGATCTTATGCCAAGTACCGCGCCTATCTCTAAGGCGCCATACAAATTAGCACCGTCAGAAATGGTTGAGCTCAAGAAACAGATTCAGGAGCTTCTTGACAAGGAGTTTATTCGCCCGAGTTTCTCTCCATGGGGCGCGCCTGTCTTATTTGTGAAGAAGAAAGACGGATCTATGAGGCTTTGCATTGACTACAGGGAGTTGAACAGGGTTACAGTGAAGAATAAATACCCACTTCCGAGGATCGAGGATTTGTTTGATCAGTTGCAGGGAGCCTCAGTATTCTCCAAGATAGATCTGCGTTCCGGATATCACCAGTTGAGGGTGAAAGACGCCGATACTTTTAAGACTGCTTTTAGGACTCGTTATGGGAACTTTGAGTTCCTAGTGGTGCCGTTCGATCTGACGAATGCACCGACGATCTTCATGGATCTCATGAATCGTGTATTTCAGCCGTATCTTGATCAGTTCGTTATTGTATTCATAGACGACATTCTCGTCTACTCAAAGAGTCAAGAGGATCACAACAGACATCTGACCGCAGTATTGCCGACGTTGCAGAGGCACAAGCTGTTCGCTAAGTTTAGCAAGTGCGAGTTCTGGTTGGAGAACGTGGCGTTCCTAGGCCACATCATATCTAGGAGTGGCATTGAGGTAGACCCAGCAAAGGTTTCGACAGTTAGAGATTGGGAGGTGCCGCAGAGTGCATCAGAGTCCGTAGTTTCCATGGTCTAGCAGGATACTATCGGAAGTTTATTCACGGTTTCTCCTCTATCGCAGTTCCACTCACGTCATTGACTAAGAAGAATGCTAAGTATGTGTGGAGCAATGAGTGCCAGAAGAGCTTCGATTCTTTGAAGCAAGCTCTTATTTCAGCACCGATCTTGTCCATGCTTTCTGGGCCCAGAGATTTTGTATTGTATACCGATGCTTCGAAGCTCGGTCAAGGCGCAGTGTTGATGCAGCATGGGAAAGTAATAGCGTATGCTTCTCGTCAGTTGAAGATCCACGAGAAGAACTACCCTACTCATGATATTGAGTTAGCTGCTGTAGTATTTGCCTTGAAGATTTGGAGGCATTATCTATACGGAGAGAAGTGTCAGATCTTTACCAACCACAAGAGCCTCAAGTACTTCTTTATGCAGAAAGAGTTGAATATGCGTCAGAGGCGTTGGTTGGAGTTAGTCAAGGATTATGAATGTGACATTAGCTAACATCCTGGTAAAGCTAATATAGTAGCGGATGCTCTGAGCCGGAAAGTCGCAGTGATGGCTCATTTGACAGTTCAGAGGCCTCTTCAGAGGTTTGATCTAGAGATTTATACTCAAGGTAGAGTTCCCCGTCTATCTACCTTGACGATTAAGTCTTCTTTATTAGACCGTATTCACAGCGATCAGTCATCTGATGAGCAGTTGACGAAGTGGAGGCAGAGAGATGAGGCAAAGGGCAGTATTTTGTACACAGTGAGTGATGGCATTGTTCGTTATCGAGATAGGATATGGGTTCTTAGCAGCGATTCTATTCGAACAGACATATTAATTGAGGCCCATATGTCCCCGTACTCTATTCATCCTGGGAGTACGAAGATGTACAAGGATCTGCAGATGTTATATTGGTGGCTCGGTATGAAGAGAGAGATCCGGAGATTTGTATCCGAGTGTTTGACTTGTCAGCTTGTGAAAGCTGAACATCAGAGACCAGCCGACTTACTCAAGCCACTTCCAATTCCCGAGTGGAAGTGGGAGAACATTAATATGGATTTCGTGGTTGGTTTACCGAAGTCGGCTAGAGGTTCGAATGCTATATGGGTGATTGTTGATCGTCTTACCAAGTCAGCGCATTTCTTGCCTATTAAGATGACTTTCTCCATGATTTAGTATGCCGAGTTATATATCCGTGAGATAGTCCGATTGCACGGTATCCCAGTCTCTATTGTTTCTGACAGAGATCCGAGATTCACTTCCTCATTTTGGAAGAATCTGCATTCAGCTATGGGTACGAAGTTGTTGTTTAGCACAGCTTTTCACCCTCAGACAGATGGTCAATCAGAGAGAGTTATTCAGATCTTGGAGGATCTTCTCCGTGCTTGCGTCATTGATTTCTCAGGGAGCTGGGAATCTAAGTTGCCATTAGTGGAGTTTACCTATAACAACAGCTTTCAGTCGTCTATAGGTATGGCTTCTTATGAAGCACTGTACGGAAGAAAGTGTAGATCGCCTATTCATTGGGATGAAGTAGGCAAGAGATCAGAGTTAGGACCAGAGATCGTTCAGCAGAATGTTGATCTAGTAGTCGTAATCCGTGACAAGATGAGGACTGCTCAGAGTCGATAGAAGAGTTATGCCGACCGGAGGAGTAGAGATCTAGAATTTGCCGTTGGCGACCATGTTTTCGTGAAGATAGCACCGATGAAGGGTGTCATGAGATTCGGAAAGAAGGGGAAGCTTAGTCCGAGGTTCATCGGACCATTTGATATCCTCGACAGAGTTTGGACATTAGCATATCGTGTTGCTCTTCCGCCGAATCTGGCCGGAGTACACAATGTGTTCCATGTGTCGATGTTGAGGAAGTATTTAGCGAACCCTTCTCATGTGTTTAACTTTGAGCCGTTGCAGTTTTCTCCGAACTTGTCTTATGAAGAGAGACCAGTGCAGATCTTAGACCGTAAGGAGAAGAAGCTTCGGAACAAGGTGATCAAATCAGTGAAGGTCAAGTGGCTTAATAATTCCGATGAGGAAGCTACATGGGAGTCAGAGTCAGAGATGCGGAGTCGCTTTCCAGATTTATTCGGTGAGTACTAATTTCGATGACGAAATTTTATTTAAGGGGGGGAGTGTTGTAGAAACCGAAAAACAAAACAACCAATATGCGTAGATATGTGCATAATTTCTATTATTTAATTTTAAATGGTTATTATTTTAAGAAATTTTTGATTTAATTGCATTTAAATCATTTACGTTATTTTTAAGGATTTTAAATCGCGTATTTCAAATTTCAGCTTTTTAGATATATACGCGAGACCGGACTGGAGATAGGAAATCGGAGATGAATTTTATGATCCAAAAATATTCCTAAATTTATTCCAAGCTAAGAAATAATTTATTTTAATGAAATCAAGTGGATTTAAGTCTACTTTAATTAATTAATCACCAATTTAATTGTAGACTTCTTAATTCATCAAGATTATGCTTAATTAACCTTTTCATCAAGCTTATCTAGCCTAGGATTATACTTAGCAAAACTTAAACAAATCCTACACTAATTGGCAGCCTAATCTCGGTCATATTCTACTCCACACAATCCCAACTTGACATCATTTAACTCCCCCAACAACAAGAAAACAAATGACAACCATTCAACATGCATGTCCCCCCAACATGACATCAATAACTCACCCATGCACCACCTTATTTGACCACAAGCATTCACCACCTTCTACATTATCCCTAGCACGAAATATTAGAGATTTAGAAGCTCCCATTCTCACCCAAGACAGCAACAATAGCAAGGTGTCTTCATTTCCGTTGCCGTGTCTCATGATCCGACGTATTGTGTTGTTTATTGTAAAAACAACTTAAGGCATATATATATGGTTTCTTTGCTCTTCAATCAAGTCATATACGGATTTTTAAACATCACATGTACATGATTTAAAGGTAAAAACTGAAATTATGACAGCAACATTTCACAAAATTCTGCACAGATTTTCTCGGCTACCTTCATGCTTCACGTTTGGTATTGTTTTGTGATTTCAGGGGGTTGGTTCGATTCCAGGCACCCAAGGCTGCATCTAGGCATGTACTAGGGTGAGTTAGGATCATTTTGGTCCATTAGTTTAAGCCCCCAACTTGCTGGATTCAAGATTTGACAGCAACTCCTCCGTAGTTGCAAGTTGAGTCTCGAAATTCTGGTTTTTGGTTGTTCAAGGAGGTTCGAATCTTGGTTGGCTTTTGGGACTGTAACCACAGTTAGGACCCTTCCTTAGCATGTCTAGGACATGACCAGGATGACCTTTCATGGCTTGGTTCATGGCCCCATCGGTTTTTAATGCAAAACAACACAAGTGTCCCTCGGTTTCTATTTCTGATTTTTTGTGAGTGAGTTTGGGCTCTTGAAGTTTTGGATGGATCTTGGTTGGCTTTTAGCCCTTAACCTTGGTTCATACAACACTTCATCATGTCTAGATTGAGCCATGGTCAATCATATGACCACTGGAACGACACATGACAGCAAGCGATCCAAACAATCGCATGGTCACTACAAGAAAAACGGCATACGACAACGGATAAAATCTGTTGTCGTAGCCTTTTTAAAACTGTTGTAACTGAGGGTGTTGTTGAAAGTCCGTTCAACGACAACGGTTTTTACCCGTTGTGGTAGGCAGTATTTGCGACGGTTGTTCAACACCGTCCCTAATAATTTTAGCGACGGGTTTATTCCAAACCGTCGCTAATTAGCGACATTTAAGTCAACGGTCGCTAACTTAGCGACGGTCTTTGTATGATAACTGTCGCTAATATTAGCGACGGTCTTGTATCATTATTTCCGTCGCTAAATTGTTTCGAAAAATAAAAAAAAATTCGTTTAATAATTTAATAAATCTAAAAGAAACTAACCATCGAAACTAAAATCGTGTAAGAGAGATAAATTTTAAGTGTTATGAAGAAGTGAGAAAAATTTTATGTGTTATGAAGTAGTGAGAAAAATTTTAAGTGTTATGTAAAGTGATAAAAATTGTGTAAGAGAGAAAAATTTTATGTGTTATGAAGTAGTGAGAAAATTTTAAGTGTTGTGTAAAGTGATAAAATTGTGTAAGAGAGAAAATTTTATGTGTTATGAAGTAGTGGGAAAATTTTAAGTGTTGTGTAAAGTGATAAAATTGTGTAAGAGAGAAAAATTTTAAATATTATGAAGTAGTGAAAAAAAATTTAAGTGTTGTGTGAAGTGATAAAATTGTGTACGAGAGAAAAAATTTTAAGTATTGTGGGGGAAAATGGAAAGAAAATGGAGATATTTATAGAGAGTTTGCGCGGTATTTGGTTAAACCGTCGCTAATTTCAAATTAGCGACGGACTAAAGAAACCGTCGCTACAAGTAGCAACGGATGTTTTAAAAATGTCACTAATTTTAAACATGCGACGAATGTACTTAAAACCGTCGCTATCATTAGATAAACAGTCGCAGCATGCTAATTTGAAATTGGCGACGGGTTTTAAAACCGTCGCTATGTTTAGCGACGGTTTTAAAGAAGTTGTCGCTAAATGTGGCAAAGTTTGTTTTTAAAAACCGTTGTCGTTTGTCCAAAAAAACACGCTAATAGACAACGGTTTTCAAAAACTGTTGTTGTTTTTTAAAAAAAAACGCTTATCGACAACGGTTTTGAAAACCGTTGTCGATTGTCTAAAAAAACACGCGAAAAGACAACAGTTCATAAAACCGTTGTCTTTAGCCCTAAAAAAGCGCTGAAAGACAACGGTTTTTAGAACTAAAAACCGTTGTCGTTGACACCCTTAAAGACAACGGTTTTCAAAAACCGTTGTCGATTGTCAAAAAAAACATGCCAAAAGACAACAGTTCATAAACCGTTGTCTTTTGCCCTAAAAAAACGCTGAAAGACAACGGTTTTTAGAAAACCGTTGTCGTTGACACCCTAAAAGACAACGGTTTTTATAAAACCGTTGTCAAAACGCAACTACGACAACGGTTTTCACTAAAACCGTTGTTAAAAACTATACGACAACGGTTTATCAAAAAAACCGTTGTCGTAGATGCGTTGTCGTTGGGCGTTTTTCTTGTAGTGGGTACAGAATTTTTCTTTGTGTTCTCGGTTTGAGCTTTGTGTTGTCCTAGGTGTTTGGGTGGATTGTGATTGGCCTAGTGCCCTTAGCCACGGTTCAAGCCACACCTTAGGATGTTGGTAAGAGGCTCTGGTCGGTGATTCAAGCCCCAATGGCCGATAGCCTTGCTAATGAAGCGATGCAAGCACAAGTGCTGCTGCTGCATTTTTTTTGACAGCAACTTGAGCTTCGGTTCAGGAGGCTTGTTTGAGTTCTTGGTTGGCTTCTAGTCCTTAGCCATGGTTTAAGCCATACCTTAGGATGTTGGTAAGAGGTTTTGGTTGGTGGTTCAAGCCCCAATGACCATTAGCCTTGTAATCAAAGGAAAGCAAGCACAGCTGCTGCCGCTGGAATTTTACAGCAGCTTTGCTGCAGTTCAGAGGTAACGTACGAGTTCTTGGTTGGCTTTTAGCCAATGGCCTCGAACTGGACAGTACCTTATTGAGTTAGGAAGGTCAGGTTTTTGGCCGTTTGTTAATTGGTTAAGTTTAGAGGTCGTACAAGAATTTACGGTGCAATGTGCCAAAGTGACTCTCGAAAGAGCGTTTCATGACTTTGGCCTCCATGCACAATTTTCGTGTATTACAGCCCTTGGTATATATTTTCCAGTATTTTAGGTTTATTTTAATCTTGACTAAACGATGGTTCGATGTTGGTTCGGGTTGGTACGGAGTCATGGTTAGATACTAAGTTTGTTGGGCGTAATTATCTCGTTTATTTCGATTATGAAATGTTGGTCAAGTTGAGATTATTTGCATGTGTATCATGTTAGAATTAGGTCGCAGCGAGCCTGGGAACGATCCAAATCAATTGGTAAATTAAATCAGGATAATAATTATAATACGTGCATAAAAATATAAATTGTTTATTTTTGAGATATATGCGATATGTCTTGTGGACACCTTACGCTTATGGGATTGCTTCACCCGGTGACTTACGACCGGTTTACAATTATGTACGGGTACGGATATCCAGTCCAAGGGCTGTGATGATCACTACCGCCCAGTATACTGTGGTTTAGTCTGATCAGACGTGCATGTTATGTTATGGGCCACTTGCATAGAAACATTATCTCTACCAAAAATAACGATATGATATGTTATGACAGAGCTCTATCGAGCAAAGCTTTTACGTATGATTTTCAGATATGCACGTATTTATAAGTACTCACGATACGATTTTCACGTTACGCTTTACGATACGATATTTTTACGTTGCATGCGATTTTATGATATATTTACTTGTTATTCACGATATATGCATGCTGGGTCTTTAGACTCACTAGACTTGATTGATGTAGGTACTGACGATGCAGAGGCTGAGGGTGGGGACCAGTGAGTTAGCTCGGATCAGCGGTAGTACGAACCCGAGGACCTCACGTTTAATTATTCAGTTTTATGTTCAATCTCTTGTTATAACTTTTATATATTTTAAGTTATTGTTTAAAACATTATTCAGTTTCCGCTGCTATGTTTATGTTAAACCGTTGGGTTATTTTACGAAAGTTTTTAACGTTGCAAGTTTATTTATTTAAAGGGAAAATTTTTAATAAATCCGAAAAATTATGAATACGAAATACGGGCCCTCACAAAACTCCTTGCACAGTGGCTTCTCAGTAATTTTCGGGACATTTTCTTTAGGTGGTTTTCCTTGTGGTTTCGGTTGTCCCTGCCGCTTCTGTGATCCCATATGAGGCTTCTTATTATGCTGACTAGCATGCTGGGTACGATTCCTCTTACGTTGCATCTCCAAATCAATATCTTTAAGTGACTTCTTGGCTCGGAAAGCTTTGGCAACGGCAGTAGTACAGTAAACAAAATCAGTGAGCATCACATCGCGACGGATCGTCGGCCTCAATTCACCCAAGAAGTGTCGTAACTTCTCCGCGGCGTCATTAGCAATCAAGGGCACAAAATGACAGCCCCTATCGAACTTCTGCACGAACTCAGCAACATACAATTCCCCCTGGCAGAGACTCATAAACTCTCTCTTCAACCACGAACGAACGTCGATAGTGAAGTATTAATCATAGAACACCCTCTTGAAATCCTCCCAAGTCAATGTCGCTAGATTCTCCCCTCGCTCCATTTCCTACCATAAGGAAATGTCGCTTTTCAGCAGAGATATGGTACAACAAACTCGGTCCGCGTCCGCCATATCCATATATCGAAATATCACCTCTAATGATCTAATCCATCCCTCAGCCACGAATGGATCAGTAGTGCCAGAAAAATCCGCATGATCCATCCTCCTAAATCGCTCATAGACAGCTTCCGATCGGACCCTCGCCCCATTTCCCACGTGCTGCTCTACTAAACGAGCCATACCGGCTAGCACACGAGCACTTGCATCCTGATTAGGTGGAGGCTGTAGAATCTCCTCTGCATGTATATCCTCATTATCCTTACGAAGAACTCGTTTAGACAACATCTCTGTACAAATCGTCCATACCACGTAACCAACGTCCATTTAACATTTTAATTTAAACACGTATCTAATATCTATTTCATGTATCATAAAAGCATTTAAAGTTTAGCATAAAAAATCTAAAGCAGTAAAAACTCACATACTTGAAATGTGACTTCTTGAGCTTCTCGGAGTGGCAGTAACACAACTCTTTGGGGATCCTCGGCTCTGATACCAACTGAAACGTCCACTATTTTTTACCTTTAAAATCCTACAAATTTTTTTTACATCATTTCGAAATTCATCAAATAAAGATACCTTAACACTTCCATAAATCAAAATAGTTTAACATTTAAAAACTCAAAGGCATAAAAATCTCTAAATCGTCAATTAACCAAAAATCCTACGTCGACCTTTATCAAGATCAACTACCATCAAAATAAAGTATAAAAAAAACTCTAATAAATCATAAACAAAAATCTTTTAAAACTTTGACTATCAAGCTAATACGGAAAATAAATGTCCCTCAGGAGTATACTGCCGGACTCGATCTACTCAAGTGTCGGGGCCTCCCTCTAAATCATCATCACCTGCAGCATTCAAACCTAGTAAGTCTAATGACTCAGCACGTTCTAAACATGAGTAGAAAATAATACATATACAAGCACATGCATTAAAATCATACTTTTATTTAAAATAACTTGAAAGCATAAATAAATCGTCAAAACGTAAAGTTTTGAATCATTTATCATTTTGGGTGAAGTTTCATCCTTGAAAGTGACTAGCCTTTATCCTCTGGTCAGTTGATCAGTCGTAGCTCACCATTGCGCATGGGGACGGGAACTAGGCACCGACATAAAATAAAATACGATCGCTGGGCTCCCTCTGGAGTCTTTTCCCATAACCAGGCTGCCTCAGGGGCCTCTCCCTCACGATATTCCAAAAAATCATATATCATATCCTCTTTATCACAGTCAATTAACATCCTTCAAAATATTTTTCTTTTTCTTGTAATCATAAAATATCGTGTCCTTTCCAATTTCGTAAAATAGCATTTTAACCTTAAAAAAATGCACAGTTTTATCATTCCTAAAATCCCATAGTTTCATCATAAATGTTATAAAATATCATTTAGCATGCGTTATGATTCTTCGGGACAAGTGTAAAATGATCGTTTTGTCCGTGGACCTAGAATTTCTCGCTTTTGAACTTTTCTTACTTTTATTGACTCGAGACCATCCCAAATAATTATTTAAGCTTAAATTTAATTTCTAATATTTTTATTTAACGTAAACTTGAGCTTTTTGATTTAATTCCTTAATTAATAATTTGTAAAGCGTTTAATTCTCGAATTAATTTAAACTTAATATTTTCTTTCCAAATTTTAAACATAATCTTTTTATACCTAAAATACCCTCGTGAACTATGAACCGACCCCCGTGGACCACGGTTCGAACCCATTTTCTTTTTCCTAGCCATAATTCGAACCCTAGCTTCTCGAGCCAACTCTCGATTTCCTTGAGCCATGGCCGAGCCACCTTAAGCCATGCCATGACCAGACCTCCTATAGACCTTATTGAAACCTCCTAGACCAACACCGAGCCCTAGCACATGCTAAAGCCGAGGCGCAAGACTCCTAGTAATCCCTTGCTTCCTTGCGCGATGAGGAGTCCAGCCATGCGAGGACTCCTCTCGGCTCTGGAAACCGACTTTACGTACCCCTAGCTATCCCTGGACCAGCCCTTAACCAGCCTTGACCAGCCCGAGACCCTGCCCCTTCCCGTAGCCACGCGCACGCCCTAGGATCTCCTAGTGTTTGCGCATGGCTTTTCCTCGCCCAAGCCAAGACTCCAACCTGCCCAGGACTCCTCCTAGCCTCGATTTGTAGCCATCACGGTCCCTGCCTAATCCCTGGCCGAGCCGCACGCATGACTCCCACCTAGCCGACCCCCAACTCAATGAAAATCCATGAAGAAAACCCTATATATGTTCACCCATCCTCGGCCAAGCTCGGTTCCAGCCTACGTCCCACCTTTAAATGACTGAATTTTCATCCCTTAAAAACAACATATTGGCAGTGTTTCCTTATGAATCATAATATTTTCCAAACAAACGTAAAATCATCAAAATTTTGAAAAATATCATCAAAACGTTAAGTGATTTGTATTCAAACGTTTTTCATGCTAAAATACATAAAATCGGTTTTGGGCCTTTGAGTTTATGAGCAATTGGGCCTATGATTTTTAGAAAAATTTAATCATATTAATAATCCTCGAAAATATTTAATGAATAATATTTATTTTATCTTGGTCGTACTCGGTCTCCTTTCCACAGCTAATTATTGAATATTCGGGTTAAATTTTCAGTTTTCCATAAAATTGTTCGATTAGACCCTTAGCTTAATCATAGAATATGCATCATGCAAGCATTTAAAATCAATTAAATAAAACAATTATGCAATTTAATTCATTTGCAAGCATGTGGTTTACGTAGGTTAGCTTTTTGAGGTCACAATCTGCCACTCATATACTTAAACCAACGAATTTTCATGAATATTTCATATCAAAATACAGTATATAACGTGATCGATAAGTCAAAGAAGGGTTTAAAACATGTCTTTGTGTTTTAAACGAACGAACGTGGGGAAGACGGAGGCCGAACAAAGAACGAAATTTCCTTGCTTCAAAAGGCACGAAAATCTTCAAGTGAAATAGGGTGAAGGGTTTGGTATGGTGGCTGCTAGGAGAGGAAGCCAAAAACCCAAACCGTAAGCTAGAATTCTCGGCCACAGTGTGTGTGTGTGTGTGTGTGTGTGTGTGTGTGTGTGTAGTGTCTGTTTTGCTAATTAAAATGCTTAACATTCTTTATTGCACTTGATAAATTAAATTTTCCCTTTAAATGTTAAAATTTATAAATCCTTTAAAATAAATAATTTCCTAAAATAAATTTAAAATTTAACACCTCAATCGTTTTTGGTCTCCTTTCCCGGTCCGACATCGAATATTCATCTAAAAATCTAAAACTCGAGAAAATATTTTAAATTGCATAAAAATAAACATATAGACACTTAAAATAATTTATGCATAGCATGCATAACCTAAATCATTAATTGAATAAATTAACAATTATGCATGGGGTTTACATGTACTGATTTTTGGGCATTACAATTCTTCTCCCCCTTAAATAAATTTCGACCTCGAAATTAAAGTTTACCAAACAAATTTGGGTAGCGGCTCCTCATATCAGCTTCGTTCTCCCAAGTTTTTTCTGCATCCACAACATTTGAGCACATCAACTTCCACCCGCAAAATACTTTGCTTCAGCGGTTGATGTCACAATAGATGTTTTTTTCTTGCTGAACCAAGATCTTAGTCTATCGCCCAAGAACTAACATGAATTGCTGGTGCTCTTTCGATCAATCTTGCATCCAACATAAGAATAGCCTATGAGATTAAACTTTGAATCTTTGGGATAACAAAGACCCATTTTATTAATACATTTAAGATATTTAAGAATACATTTAACAGCAGTATAATGTGATTGTCTTGAAAATGTGCACATAAACAAACCACAAACATGATGTTTGGCCAACTAGTGGTCAGATACAATAGTGAACCAATTAATCCTCGGTACATGGTTGTGTCTACTGAGATTCCCCCTTCATCTTTGTCCAATTTAATTGATGAGCTCATTGGGATAGCAGCTTTGGAGCAATTCTCCATCGAAACATCTTTAGCATGTCTCTTGTGTATTTAGCTTGGTTAATGAAGATGTCATTTTATGACTGCTTGACTTGCAAAACTAGAACGAAGTTTAATTCTCCCATCATGCTCATTTAAAACTGATCCTACATTAATTTGGAGAATCTCTCACACAATTTAGGATTAGTTGATCCAAATATAATATCATCAACATAGATTTACACAAATAGAGAATAATTATCTTTTGAAAGTCTAAACAGTGTGTTATCAACTGTTCCAATCGAGAAGTCATGATCAAGTAATAATTTAGTTAAAGTATCATATCATGTCCTTGGTGCTTGTTTTAGTACATATAGTGCTTTATCTAGTTTATAGACATGATCAGAATGAGTGTGACTAACAAAGCCAGGCGGTTGTTCTATGTATACTTCCTCATTAAGCAAATCATTTAAGAATGCTGATGTAACATCCATTTGATATACCTTAAGTCCTTGAATGCCGCAAATGCAAGAAATATTCTAATTGATTCTAGCCATGCAACAGGGGAAAATGATTTATCAAAGTCAATACCTTCCTCCTGTCTATAACCTTGAGCAACTAGTCTGGCTTTGTTTCTAACTATTGAACCGTTCTCATCCATCTTTTTTCTAAACACCCACCTAGTACCAATTGCATGCAGATTAGCAGATCGAGGAACTAAATGTCAAACTTTGCTTCTTTCAAATTTATTAAGTTCTTCCTTCAGGGCATCTATCCAATTGGTATCATTTAATGTATCACCAATTTTCTTAGGTTCTAACTGAGAAACGAAAGCAGCATGCATAAATTCATCATCATTTGTTTTGTGATTCTAAGAGGAGCGGTTGGGTTACCGATGACCATCTTGAGTGGATTATCCTTTTTCAATCGGAGACATGGTCCATATGGATTGAGCTCTGTTGGTTGAGCCCTTGCATCTTCTTGTTCTGCCATTTCCTCCTCTATCTGATTAGTTTCTTGTGGTTGATTGTTCACCGATTCATCAGGCTGATGAAGTTGTTCTTGGACTGTTGGAATTTGTTCAAAAATGTTCTCAACCATTTTTCTGAAATCTATCTCATTATCACTGCTAGATTCAGGGTTAGTAGCATCTAATTTATTAATTAAATCATGAATGCTGCTACTACTTTTGTCATGCCAGATGGATGATTCATCAATAAAATATGTATGGATTCTTCAACAATGAGAGTTCTATGATTATATACTCTTTATGCTTTGCTCACTGCTGAATATCTCAAGAAGACACATTTATAAGATTTAACATCAAATGCAGTTAAATGTATCTTGCCATTATCATGACTAAAGTACTTACAATCGAATATGCGAAAGTTTCCAATTTCGGATCTCGTATGGGGTCTTTTCATGATTTTGTTGATCATGGACCGGTTCTGAGTATAACAGGCAATTTTGACAGCCTCTGCCCAAAATCGCTGAGAGATTCTGGATTCTGGATTCAGCTAGCATAGTCCTAGCTACTTCCTTGAGAGTGTGGTTTCTTCTTTTAGCAACTCCACTCTGTTGCGGTGATCTGATAGCTGAGATCTCATGCTTGATGTCATGATCTTCAAGATAGGATGACAGGAGTTTGTTTAGAAATTCAGTTCTTCTATCACTCCTGATCATGTCCACTACTAATTTTTTTCATTTTGGAGTTTCTTAAGGAGCTTAATGAGCTGGGTGGAGGTTTGATCTATGGTACTCAAGAATATTACCCATGTGAACCAAGAAAAATCATCAATTGACACTAAGTTGTATTTCCTTCTCTCTAAGCTCATTACTGGTATGGGTCCAAATAGGTCCATGTGAAGTAGTTCCAGGCAACGAGCTGATGAATTTCTTCCTTTGTTTTTAAATTTTGAGCGAACATGTTTACCTAGTTGACAAGCATTGCATATTCTATCTTTTGCAAAATACGCAAACCAGATACCAACTTAAGCTTGCTGATAGTGGCAATGGATTTGAAATTAAGGTGATTGATCCGTTTGTGCCCAAGCCTATTTTTGTTTCCATTTAAGAAGAAAGAAGCAAGTAGGAGTGTCGCGTGATTTCTTAATTGCTTGCAAGTGCACAACGTCAAGTTGTAATAAAATGTATTGTCGAGTACAAGTGTCGATCCCACGAGGAGTACGTATTTAAATGTATATTAATGCTTGCAATTAAAATATTCTCAATTTTATTTAGAAAAATCAATTGACAGATTTGTTTGCACCAATAACTAAATTGAAAATAAATTTAATTATATTATAACACCAAACTTTTTATAACAAATAACTATGAAATAAAAGATCTAGAGGTCCGATTTCACGCAACTATCCACCATGTGTTATTTTGTGTAGCTATATTATAAATGTCCTTATTATACATTAGCCAAAAATTCTAAATTATCTACTCCCTCTCCCGAGTGCTAAGTAGATACTAATTATCTAAAAAAAGATTGTAACGTCCCCGTCAACAATCTATAATTAAATAACACAATAAGCAATAACTTCTTTTAATGGCTTCAATAGCAATATATGTCCTCCCGAACTATATAAATATCATTGATATATTTTTCCCTTTCTTGTTTATAAATTCCCTTTTCCAAGTGATAAATTATAAACATAAGAATCATTCAAGATATGGCCAATAAAATGAAAGCATTAAGATTGGAAAAATACAAATGAACAATAAGGAAAACTTATATAGCATAATTCATAAATCCCAACACATGGTGTCTAGTTTTGTTCCATCATTCCTCTAGAAATAAGAATTAGTTCATAATAAAAATAACACAACAACACATGAATCTTAAACAAGACATATCAAATAAAAATAAAGAAAGAAGAACTTAGAACAAGAGATTTGGAGTGCAATGAAATTTCTGTCCAGAAATGTACAATAGATTTCCAAGGATGATGAACTTGAGCTTCAATTCTTTCTTTGTAGCCTCCTCTCCTTTCCTTTGCTCCCCAATACCCTAGATGGTGAATAATAGAAGCCTTTTATAGTCCAGACAAACTTCCCCACGCTGCACACCATTTTCCTCTTCTTTTATTCGAAGTCCACAAAGTTGCAGATTTTTCAGACTCTGTTTTGCGAAGGACCGCGGGTGCGGTATAACACAGACCGCGGGTGCGGTTCTGTTTCGGAGTACCTTTCATTTTCGAACTACAAATACTGCGGGTGCGGTAAGACAGGGACCGCGGGTGCGGTAAGGCTTCGGCAGAATCTTTTAATTTCAAACTTTAGGGACCGCGGGTGCGGTCCATATGCTACCGCGGGTGCGGTCACTCTTCGGCCATTTTATCTTTTGCACTTTCCAATTCAACACTTTACTACTCCAAATTCTCATTCTAAGCTTCCAAACTACAACAACAAAAACAAAAACAAATCACATAAAACCTGCTCAAGAATAACAAAATTTCAAGTTAAAAACAAGTAATAAAAGTACAATAAATTGCACTTATCAAATTCCCCCAAACTTAAGATTTTGCTAGTCCCGAGCAAAACAAAACAACATAAACAAACAAGTCATGAAATATTTTAAAGAACTTGGCCTCAAGATATTTTAACTAACTCTTCATGCATTCACAATTCAAATCAATCCAACCACTTGTTCATCCGGATAAAATCATGCAATCGTTTAATTTTCTTAACTTCTAATCTCTTCAACTCATGTTTCAAAACATTCTCAATCAATTTCAATTTTTACAAACACAAATCAAGAGGTCTTTTCCGGTAAAAATTGGGTTCAAAGCAATATTCATTCAAGAAATGGATACCCAATAAATATTTGATGCAATGAGGTGTGTGTAAAATTTATCAAGGTTCTTACTCAATGAAAGTGTTTATCGATTGTCCATAAGCTAGATCCTCCCAATCACTCTCCACTAGTATATTGGACAACTATGATTAGGTTAATAGGATTTTCAATGGTTGTAATGTTAGGCCTTGGCTCATGGCTACAAATGAAGATTAGGATTTCAAATAAGGGAGTAAGTTGAATTTTATCTCTTTTGCAACTCCACTTTTTCTTTTATTTCCAAATTTTTATTTTTTTTATATTCATTTCATCTCTTTTTCTCCCCTTTTCTCCAACTTCATCAATGTAACATCATTCATTTTTCTTTTCTTTTGTAGGAGAATTTTCATTTCTTTAATCCTTTGAATTCTTACTCCCTTGAGAAGGTAGGAAATTAATGTTTAAGAGATTCAACGAGGTAGTAAATGTGGGATATTTGAAAGAACATCGAATGGGGGTCTTTTACACATATTAACGTGTGCCATTCGAATTCATTTAAGCTCAAAGAGGTGACAAATGATAAATTCTTTTTATTTTGGTAGCATGAGAGGCTCAATCGATCCAAAAATCACCTAAATCATTCCTAAATCATAATTTGTCCGTATTTCGCCTTGAGTGATGTTTGGATAGTTCTAGACAAAATCTCAATTCACCAACACAAAGTAGAATCTAATCATCGTGTAAATGGTGTCTCAATGCATCTCAAAAGAAAAGTGCTTTGCTTCCAAGAAATTTCAAGAGCACAATTCTTTTTTCATATAGGCTCAAGAGGGCTTCAAATGAATATTTATGAACAATATAAATAGGCCCAAATAAAATCAAAGATTGCCTCAATCATATATGTGTTTGCAAAAATTTATTTCGATGTCAAATGAAAATCACAGAGTTGTATAGAAATTATAAATCTCAAACTTACCAAATCTCATGATTGTTCTCTAAATTTTTCAAATTGATCGATTAACATGAATGTAATACATGACTTTTCTTCTTAATGCAACATTTTTCTTTTCTCATCATTGGCCATTTTAAATAAAAATTTTCATGACTATAAACTCACAAGCAAACAACTACAAAAATAAATAAACACAAAATAAATAAATACACACACAAAAGAAAATAAACACACAAAATAAAATAAAATAAATTAAATCTCCCCCAAACTAAAACATGTGCATCGTCCTCGATGTAAATAAGCATGAAAATTAGGAGAATACACATACCTCGGGCGACGACCGTCACTGGTCTTCGCCATCCTCATCATCTTCGTCATCGTGTGGTGGTTGGAACTCCGGCGGGTGGTATATGGGTGGCCACTTTGGAGGAGGTGGGAATGGATTGCCAGAAGTTGAAGCCGATGCAAATTGCTGAGCCAAGACAGATGTAAAATCCATCATATATCCCATAAATGTGTCGGTCCTAAACCGAAATGCATCCATTTCTTGGCGTTGATGTTGCATATCTTCTTCCAACTGGGTCAACCTATCTCTCCTATTTCGTTGTTGCGGTTGTGGTTGTGGTTCTTGAGCTTGAGCCTGAGCACGTCTCTCTGCAGCTCTTCTGTTAAATTCCCTTTCTGCTCGACGTGTCGCAGCATGTTCACCTCTAACTATCCTATGTGGTTGAACTACCACAATGGGGTTTTTAGGCTTCAACAATTCTTCATTTACTGCCCAAGTCACTCCCGCATTTTGGCATAAAGCAGTGATAAGAGAAGGGTGGAGGAGTCCACTAGGAGAGTTACCTCTTGCATATTCAAGCATCGAACTCTGAAGTAATTGACCTAAATCAATTGTCTTTCTCGTCATAATGCAAAAAGTAAGAATTGCCCTCTCCTTGATGACTGTGGTGGTATGCTCAGTAGGCTTAATCCTAGCAGAAATAAATGAATACCAATCTTTGGCAACACCTTTGAGATCAGACTTAGCTAGGCTAACATGCACATCATCCCTCATTCTCCATTCCGCTCCCTCTATGCAAATTGTTTGAAGAATATTATTATAATTTACATGCTCAGCCCGGTATTCTTCATATTCATCGTGCATTACATGAGGGATACCATATAACGTATTGATCGTATGTGCATCAAAGGCTACCATTTTTCCTCGCACCAACACCTTCAACTGATCATGCCTAACCTTGAGGTTAGCATAAAATTCTCTTACCAACGAAATGACAACATCTTGTGGCTGCCTGCCGAACTCATCCCAATGCCGAGCAGTAAGCATTAGTCCAATTTCAGTTCTAGGGAAATTAAGATCAAATCCCCTTTCTTTTATAATGCTCTTGCTCAAAATCTTTCCATAGTTCTCCTCCGCTTGTTCGTCCCAAAACCTGTTTGCATCGTAATTCACAGATGAAGATGCACCCTTAGATTGTTTTTTTCTTGGAGGCATTTTATCGAACACCTTTCTATCACCAACTTCTCCTCAATCCAATTCACAAAATTTAATGATTCTTGCACTCCCCCAAACTTAATACTCACAATATCCACACCTCAACAATATACACAACAATCCAATCAACAATATCCACAATATCAAGAATGTACTTCACTAAATGTAATTTCCTTCCATAGCAAATAACACCAAGAATTTCGAATTCAAAGCGAATGTAGTATAGATTTGCTCACCTTGAGTGTTTAAATGTATCTTTGAAGAACAAATTCGAAGCACCCATCAATACTTAATGAAATTTTCGAGTTCCTTGAAACCCTAAGTTTTAAGTTGATTTTTGTGGAAAGAAAAGTGATATTTGATGGAATGAGTGAAGATATTTAGGTTGGAGTGGTAAATTTGTTGAAGGAATAAAAAAATTGAGTGGGAAAAAAGTGTTCTTGAGAAAGGATTTCGAAGGAAGGAGAGAAATTTGAGAGAGGTGTTCTTCGATTATGAAAATTTCTGCCCCATTCTGTTTTTAAAATTATCGACCGCGGGTGCGGTGTACAAGAGACCGCGGGTGCGGTGTGCTCTCGGCAAATGTAGCATAATTCAATATTAATCGACCGCGGCCGCGGTGCAGGAACAACCGCGGGTGCGGTATACTCTCGATACATGTGCGCTCAAAAATATACCGCGGGAGCGGTGATCTCTCGGCAATTTCTTGAATTTTTTTTTTTTTAACCGCGGGTGCGGTGCAACATGTACCTCAGGTGCGGTATTCTTTCGGGAAAAATTTTTTTCTTCTTCTTTTTTTATGCCTGAAAATAAAACAAGTGGAATTCATTAGTTTTGGGAAGATATAAGCACACGCTATACTAAAAAAATATAAACAACCTAAAATAAGAATACTAGAATAAAAGCCAAACCGAAAACAAAATGCAAAAGAGAAACGAAAATTTGGGTTGCCTCCCAATAAGCGCTTGGTTTAACGTCTTCAGCCCGACTACCATAAGTTTACATCAAGTCGATCCGCCCAATGGAATGTTGTCAAGTTGCCTTACTTCAGTTCCATAATATGGCTTAACTCGCTGCCCGTTCACCCTGAAGGTCCTCCCATCATTGCATTTTAGCTCAATCGCCCCATGAGGGTACACTGTCTCCACCAAAAATGGACCTGACCAACGCGATTTCAACTTACCAAGAAACAACTTCAGACAGGAGTTGAATAATAGTACTTGTTGTCCTGGTTTGAGCTCCCTTCGTACAATGAGTTTATCGTGCCACTTCTTGGTCTGCTCTTTGTAAATCTTGGCATTTTCATATGCATCATTGCGGAACTCCTCCATTTCATTTAACTGTAGTTTTCTGCTATCGCCAGATTCTTTCAAATCAAAGTTCAACTTCTTAACTGCCCAAAATGCTCGATGCTCCAATTCTAGCGGCAAATGACAGGCTTTACCAAAAACCAGCCTATAGGGAGACATCCCAATAGGCGTCTTGAATGCGGTCCTATAAGCCCACAGTGCATCATCCAATTTTATAGCCCAATCCTTCCGGTTTGTATTGACAGTCTTTTCTAATATTTGTTTGATTTCCCGGTTGGATATTTCAGCTTGTCCATTCGATTGAGGATGATATGCTAGTGTCACTTTGTGCTTCACACTGTATTTAGCCAAAAGTGAGTTGAAAATTTTATTGCAAAAATGCGTACCTTCATCACTTATGATGGCCCTCGGTGTTCCAAATCTGGTGAAGATGTTCTTGTGCACAAACTTAACTACATCACGAGCATCATTAGTACTGGTGGCGATTGCTTCCACCCATTTCGAAACATAATCTACAGCTAATAATATATAAGATTGACCAAAAGAAGGGGGAAAGGGTCCCATGAAATCTATGCCCCAAACATCAAAAAGTTCCACTTCCAAAATATTTGTCAGTGGCAATTCGTGACGCATAGAGATGTTTCCTAATCTTTGGCACCTATCACATGATTTCACTAAGGTATAGCTATCCTTAAACAAAGTAGGCCAGAAAAAACCTGATTGCAATACCTTAGCTGCAGTTCGTGTCGCTCCAAAATGTCCACCATATGCAGATGAATGACATAGCTCAAGAATTTGGTGTGCTTCGACACCGTCAACACATCTCCTAATCACTTGGTCAGCACATCTCTTATACACACAAGGATCATCCCAGAAGAAAAATTTGATATCATGAAAGTACTTCTTTTTTCTGATGGTAGTTCAGATCAAGAGGAAGAATACCACAAGACTAAAAATTCGCAATGTCAGCAAACCAAGGGAGTATTGAACTTACCTCAAAAAGTTGTTCATCCGGAAATGTTTCTTGTATTGCTCCTTCTTCTTTCCTATCCTCTAGCTCAAGTCTTGACAAGTGGTCAGCCACTTGATTCTCACTTCCCTTCTTATCTTTGACCTCGAAGTCAAATTCTTGTAATAGCAGTATCCACCTTATCAAGCATGGTTTTGCATCCTTCTTGGCAAATAGGTAGCGAATGGCTGCATGGTCAGTAAAAACAATTACTTTTGTGCCGATCAGATATGGCCTGAATTTGTCGAAGGCAAATACTACAGCAAGCATCTCTTTTTCAGTTGTGGTGTAATTTTGCTGTGCAGCATCCATAGTACGGCTTGCTTAATAGATTGCCCTAAACATTCTTTCTCTTCTTTGGCCCAATACTGCACCAACGGCATAATCACTTGCGTCACACATCAGCTCAAAGGGCTCCTTCCAGTCCGGCACTCTCATGATTGGTGCTGTCACCAATGCCCTCTTGATTTTCTCAAACGCCTGCAAACAATCATCATCAAATATGAATGTGGAATCTTTTTCAAGCAAATTACATAAAGGTTTAGTGATCTTAGAAAAATCTTTAATGAATCTCCGATAAAACCCCGCATGTCCTAGAAAGCTCCTTATTCCTTTGATGTTCTTTGGTGGAGGAAGTTTTTCAATTGCAACCACCTTGGCTCTATCCACCTCTAATCCCTTAGATGATACTTTATGTCCCAGGACAATGCCCTCTTGGACCATAAAGTGACATTTTTCCCAATTAAGAACTAGGTTCTTTTCTTGGCATCTCTGCAACACAAGGGATAAGTTATGTAAACAATGATCAAATGAAGAGCCAAATACCGAGAAGTCATCCATGAAGACTTCCATGATTTCCTCCACCATGTCTGCAAATATAGCCATCATACACCTCTGAAAAGTTGTCGGTGCATTGCATAGCCCAAAAGGCATTCTCCTAAAAGCGAACGTACCATAGGGACACGTAAAAGTAGTCTTCTCCTGATCCTCTGGTGCTATAGCTATCTGGTTATAACCTGAATAACCGTCTAAGAAGCAATAATGACAATAACCAGCAAGTCTATCTAGCATTTGATCAATAAAAGGCAATGGAAAATGATATTTTCGGGTGGCATTGTTCAATTTTCTATAATCCATACAAACTCGCCAACCAGTTACAGTACGAGTAGATATTAATTCATCATGTTCATTTTTAACCACAGTTATTCCACCCTTTTTCGGTACAACTTGTACAGGAGACACTCAATTACTATCAGAAATAGCATATATCACACCAGCATTCAACAATTGAAGCACCTCATTTTTCACAACTTCTTTCATTGCCGGATTTAATCTCCTCTGATGATCCACATAAGGAGTATACGACTCCTCCATTAAAATTTTATGCATGCATATAGTGGGGCTAATTCCCCTAATATCAGAAATCGACCATCCCAATGCAGTTTTATATTCCCTCAATACTCTCAATAATTTATCTTTTTCATCAATAGTAAGGGAGGAAGATATGATTACTGGATATGTCGACTTCTCTCCTAAGAATGCATAACATAGGTGGCTTGGCAATTCCTTCAGATCAGGAGAGGGTGATATTACCTCTATTTTCTCTTTGACGTTCAACTCCTCAATCAACACATCCGTTTTCTTTTCTTTATGCAATACTTCAAGAGCCACCAGTTGCTCTTTCACTTCCCAGTCGTCTTCACTAACAGCTTCAGCAGCTCCAACCAAGCAACTCTCCAAAGGGTCCCTAGTTCCTGCACAGTCAAAGGATACATATGAGTCTATAACATCAATGCTTTTACAAGTACTTACCTCATTTGATCCCCTCATAGCATGATAAATATTAAAAATGACTTCTTCTCCACCAACTCTCAAGGTGAGTTCACCCTTATGCACATCTATCAATGCCCTTCCAGTTGCAAGGAACGGTCTCCCAAAGATTAATGGAGCATCATTATCCTCTTCCATCTCTAGAATCACAAAGTCTGCAGGAAAAATAAACTTATCCACTTTTACCAATACATCCTCGACGATCCCTCTTGGATATGTAAGACTTCTGTCTGCAAGCTGTAGGGTGATAGTGGTTGGTTTAACTTCTCCAAGCTCCAATTTCCTGAAAATAAAAAATGGCATCAAATTAATACTTGCTCCTAAATCACATAAAGCTTTACTATAATGAGAACCACCAATAAAGCAAGGAATAGTAAAACTCCCTGGATCTTTCAATTTTTGTGGTAATTTATTTTGTAGGATGGCACTGCACTCCTCAGTAAGCTTCACTGTCTCAAACTCTTGCAGCTTCCTCTTTTTAGACATCACATCTTTAATGAACTTGGCATAGTTGGTCATTTGCTCCAATGCATCAGCAATGGTATATTGATGTGTATCTTCTTAAAAATCTCAAGGAATTTTGCAAATTGATCATCTAAACTCTTCTTTTTGAACCTCTGAGGGTATGGAATGGCAGGCTTAAATGCAGGAGGTTGTACAACTTTTGTCTTAGAGTCCTCGACCTTATTCTCTGTTATAACCTCAAACTCAACATCTTCCACTGACTTCTCATTTTCCACCATCTCCTTGGGACTTTGAACCTCCAATTCTTTTCCGCTCCTCAAAGTGACTGCCTTGCACTGCTCTTTTGGATTAACTTCCGTATTACTCGGAAATTGACCCATGTTCTGATCTCTCAAAGCATTAGCCAACTGTCCAATTTGTGTCTCCAAAGATTTCATCGTAGCACCCGTGTTTCCTATGTGAGTCTCCATGCTATCAAGCCGAGACTCAGTTCTAGCCATCCTCTTTCCAGATTCAGCCACAAATGTACCTACCAAATCCTCAAACGAAGGCTTTCCCTCCCCTTTTTGATGTATTGAACCCCGGAGGAGGATTCAACACATTTTTATTGTTTGCGTAAGAAAAATTTTCATGATTCCTCAAACCTGGATGATAAGTATTAGGAGGAGGGTTACCTCGATATCCTCCAAATCCACCAAAGTTTCTGTTGTTGATATATTGGGCTTCTTCAAGAGAATGAGTTTCTTCAGCAACCACGGAAGGACCTTCAGTGTCAGGTATGCTCACTTTATTCATGGCTGCTAGTTGTGTGGTCAATGCAAAAACTTGGGCGGTTAGTGAAGTGATAGGATCCACGGCATAAATACCAGCTGTCTTCTTTACTCCTGACCTTTCAGATGGCCACTGATAACTGTTAATGGTCATCTATTCAAGCAAATCATATGCTTGATCAGGTGATTTGGCAAATATCGTTCCACCAGCTGCTGCATCCACAGTGCCTCTTGTTTGTCCATTCAAACCATTATAAAACAATTCAATCTGTACCCAATCTTCAAAACCATGGTTTGGGCACCTCCTCAACAACTCCTTATACCGTTCCCATGCCTCATATAATTGCTCAAAGTCAGTCTGCCTAAAAGTACTTATCTCTATCTTCAACTGTGCAGACTTCGCAGGTGGAAAATATTTAGCAAGGAACTTGGTTGCTAACTCCTGCCATGTAGTGATACTCCCCAAAGGAATCGATTGGAGCCATCCTCTTGCTTGATCCCTAAGAGAAAAAGGAAACAAACGCAATCGAATTATATCATCAGAAACACCACTTATTTTTACCGTGTCAGTAATTTCAAGGAATGTTCTGAGATGTAGATGAGGATCTGCAGTAGCGGCTCCCCCAAACTGATTATGTTGAACCATGTTTATCAATGCGGGCTTAAGCTCAAAGTTGTTTGCATTAATAGTCCCTCGTGCTATGCCCGAGTAATGAGCATTTAGTACCGGCCTAAAATGATCTCTGATGGGTATTGCAGGGGGTGGATTTTCATTATCTCTGTTTTCAGCCATTGCTCGAATCTCTTCTTTTCTTGCCTTTCTTAATCTTCTTACGGTTCTTTCGATCTCAGGATCAAAGATAAGCAAGTCAAGATTTTGCGATCTTCGCATGCACTGTCAAACAAAGATAAGAAACAAATCAATGTTTAATGTATTACAATAAAAACAGCTCTAAATTAAAATAAAGACTAATTGGTAACAATACTAATATAAATTTAAAATAGACACTCCCCGACAACGGCGCCAAAAACTTGTCGCGTGATTTCTTAATTGCTTGCAAGTGCACAACGTCAAGTTGTAATAAAATGTATTGTCGAGTACAAGTGTCGATCCCACGAGGAGTACGTATTTAAATGTATATTAATGCTTGCAATTAAAATAGTCTCAATTTTATTTAGAAAAATCAATTGACAGATTTGTTTGCACCAATAACTAAATTGAAAATAAATTTAATTATATTATAACACCAAACTTTTTATAACAAATAACTATGAAATAAAAGATCTAGAGGTCTGATTTCACGCAACTATCCACCATGTGTTATTTTGTGTAGCTATATTATAAATGTCCTTATTATACATTAGCCAAGAATTCTAAATTATCTACTCCCTCTCCCGAGTGCTAAGTAGATACTAATTATCTAACAAATGATTGTAACGTCCCCGTCAACAATCTATAATTAAATAACACAATAAGCAATAACTTCTTTTAATGGCTTCAATAGCAATATATGTCCTCCCGAACTATATAAATATCATCGCTGTATTTTTCCCTTTCTTGTTTATAAATTCCCTTTTCCAAGTGATAAATTATAAACATAAGAATCATTCAAGATATGGCCAATAAAATGAAAGCATTAAGATTGGAAAATTACAAATGAACAATAAGGAAAACTTATATAGCATAATTCATAAATCCCAACACATGGTGTCTAGTTTTGTTCCATCATTCCTCTAGAAATAAGAATTAGTTCATAATAAAAATAACACAACAACACATGAATCTTAAACAAGACATATCAAATAAAAATAAAGAAAGAAGAACTTAGAACAAGAGATTTGGAGTGCAATGAAATTTCTGTCCAGAAATGTACAATAGATTTCCAAGGATGATGAACTTGAGCTTCAATCCTTTCTTTGTAGCCTCCTCTCCTTTCCTTTGCTCCCCAATACCCTAGATGGTGAATAATAGAAGCCTTTTATAGTCCAGACAAACTTCCCCACGCAGCACACCATTTTCCTCTTCTTTTATTCGAAGTCCACAAAGTTGCAGATTTTTCGGACTCTGTTTTGCGAAGGACCGCGGGTGCGGTATAACACAGACCGCGGGTGCGGTGCTGTTTCGGAGTACCTTTCATTTTCGAACTATAAAGACCGCGGGTGCGGTAAGACAGGGACCGCGGGTGCGGTAAGGCTTCGGCAGAATCTTTTAATTTCAAACTTTAGGGACCGCGGGTGCGGTCACTCTTCGGCCATTTTATCTTTTGCACTTTCCAATTCAACTCTTTACTACTCCAAATTCTCATTCTAAGCTTCCAAACTACAACAACAAAAACAATAACAAATCACATAAAACCTGCTCAAGAATAACAAAATTTCAAGTTAAAAACAAGTAATAAAAGTACAATAAATTGCACTTATCAAGGAGCATTTAAACTAGCATCATTACATTTCACCTTATATGTGTTCTGCTCTATAAGACCAGTCAATACAATATTGTCTGCAACAGATTTAATGGTGCACGTGTGCTTGTGAATCTCAACGGTGTAACTGTTGTCACAAAATTGGCTTATGCTAATCAAGTTATAGTATAAATTTTCAACTAAGAGCACATCTTTAATGATAATTTTGCCATGAGTAATCTTACTTTTACCAACAATTTTACCTTTAGAGTTATCACCAAAGGTGATTCTTGGTCCTTTGTAGTCTGCGAATTCTGATAGGAGATTTTTATTTCCTGTCATATGTCCTGAACAACAGCTGTCCAAAAACCAGATGGATTCTTCCAAGTTCTTCTTCTTCAGTACCTGAAATCATTTAAATGAGAACTCGATACCCTTTTCTATTTTGGGTCTTGAACTGATTAGACCCTTAGGTACCCACACCTGGATTATCCTGATGGATTTTCCGTTGTGTGTCCCAACATGGATGCGGTTATGTGCATAATCTGGTGGTGTGTGCAATGGTGTTTCTTTTACAGAATTTTGTCTTGGCCATCTGTCATTGTCACTCAATTTGTACCTCTTTTGATCCGGTCGGCCGTTGTAGTGTTGGCTAGGTCTTATTTTCGAGTGATATCCGGTTGAACTAGGTTTTATGCAGGGCCAATCTGAACCGTTGTGAGCAGTTGGATTTGTCCTGCGTCTGAGCCATGATCGGTTGGAATTTTCTCTCTCAAATTCGACATATCCTAGACCACGTCGCCTTCCATAGTTCTCAAGATTTATATTCTATTTTATTTAGACTTCAGGCTCGTTGTGTTCATGTGCCGTACTAGATCTGAAAATTTTAATTGATTTTAAACTGTCTTTCTCTAGTACCGGTTGAGTTTTTGCTTCAGAGGTGCTGCATTCATTGATGCTGTAATATTGCCCAGTTCTGTCTCCGGCCGGTTTTTGCATCTCATGCATCCTTTCAAGAGAGGTGGAGAACTTATTCCATGATTTGACTATGTTCATCAACCGTTTATTTTCTTTTAAGGTGGCATGGAATAATCTTTGCAAGTCATGATTCTCAGCCGCTAGCAGACTTAACTTTACTTTCAAACCGTCAACCTTTTTTTGCTGCGAGCAGCTGAGAGGGTTAACTTGTTTTTCAAGTCTTGTTTTTCTGCCTTAGCCTCATCGAACTGTTGCGATAGTCTCTTAAACTCATCCACCATGTCATGCGGTGTCGTGGCAAGGTCTTGCCGTGTAAATTCCAAAGAGTCAAAGTCAAATACCATTTCTTCGGTGAATTCTGGTGCTTCATCAGCCATGATACTTTTTATTGAATCATCGTCGCTTTCACTCAAAGATTCCTCGGAGATGGATCTTTTTGAATTTGAATCGGACAATTTGCTTTTTCCAGCTTCTGCAATTACAACTCATTCTTTCTTTTTGGTGAAATTTCTATCATCTTTGGACCGTCTACCATCAACCTGTCTCTTCTCATCCTTCTTGGGTCTGTTACACTTTGTAGACTCTTTGACTAGAATTGTCACTGTGTTATCTGTCAGGGCCTTGGTTTGTTGAGAAGTGGATGGTTCTTCTTCAGTTCGAATTCCGAGCTCGAACTCGTACGCTTTAAGATTGGCAAAGAGATCGTGAAGCTCTAGTTTGTTCAAATCTTTTGATTCCCGCATCGCTACTATCTTCATGTCCCATTCTCTAGGAAAAACTCTCATTACCTTCAAGGAAATTTCACGATTAGAGTATTATTTACCTAGAGAAATAATTTCAATAATAATACGACTAAATCGTTTATCAAATTCGGAAAGAGTTTCTCCTGGCTTCATTATTGCATTGTCAGACTTCTGGATTGCAACTGTCAACTTATTTTCTTTTGTCTAGTCGTTGCCTTCACCTAGTTGTGTGAGTTTTTCCCATATCTCCTTTTCTGTGGAGCAAGTTTTAATCTTGGTAAACATATTCTTATCCAAAGTTTTATAAAGAATATCTTTGGCGAAATCGTCAAGATTTCCCTTCTTCTTATCCTCAGTTGTCCATTCGGATCGATGCTTTTCCACCATTTGGGGAGCACCTTCAGTTATACCCACAACTGGATTGACATTCAAGATCTTCATAGGTCCGTCAGTGATGACATACCACATGTCATCGTCCTGGGATGTTAAATGTGCCTGCATATGTATTTTTCAGTCATCATAATCTTTTTTACAAAACATAAGAATCTTGTTAAAAGATGCCATATCGATTGTAGATATCAATGTTCAAGAAAACCCTGCTCTGATACCACTTGTTAGGATCAAGAAAGAGTTTAGAGGGGGTGAATAAACTCTTTAAAAATATTTTCTTTTAAAATTGGCTTTCAAACGTTTTTAGGCGGTTGAAATTTTTTCTTTAACGGATAGAAATATGAACCACTTGAGAAGTGCGGAAAACGATTCATAATTTCTAATGATAGCTTCAACTGGTTGTGTGGCTTGTTAACAAGAAATGGTTCGAAAAGTAAGTGCACGTGAAAAGTAAAGACACATGACTCTTATGGATGTAAGAAGAT
This sequence comes from Primulina tabacum, assembly GCF_025594145.1. Taxonomy (NCBI): domain Eukaryota; kingdom Viridiplantae; phylum Streptophyta; class Magnoliopsida; order Lamiales; family Gesneriaceae; genus Primulina; species Primulina tabacum. The sequence continues at coordinate 23,494,820 of NC_134564.1, forward strand.
AAGAACTCATACGTCACCTTCTTCCTCTTTATGAAAGATTCCACTAAAAAACTTTGGTTTTACAAACTTTTTGCAACAACTCATTACAATCAGGACTTATCACACTGCCTGTTTTGGAACTCTTAGTGATCACTTTACACTTCTGGATTTTAAGAACCCTCGGTTCACCAGACAACACAATCAATCAAATAACCAAAAGGTTACTGATAAAAGAACACTATATGTTTTGAGTAGCACGAAATTGATCCTTGAATTATCAGATATCTTTATGCTAAGTGCCTGCTTGATGAATGATGGAGTATATGGACTTTAAGTGTGCTCAGATCTTTGAGTATGCAAGCTTCAGTAGTTGTTGTTGAGCATCCTTTTGTTGCTACTGATATTAACATCAGGACTTGTAGGAAGTATAAGCAATCTTTCTATTCTGGGATAGTGACATTAATGCAGATCTTTATCGGAACTGGTGCAGGACATAGTTGACCTCTAGCGGTGCAAAACCATTGAATGTCCTGAGTCGGTCAGAGAATGTCTTTCATTAAGTGAGCAATAAATTACTCTTTTAATGAAGCGGTCGAAATCTGTCTTCGAACATCCGGTTGGAATTCTTCTAGCGGTTGACACTCTTCTGCTTTCTGATGGTTGAAGAGTAGGCAGTTTGAGGATCAAGCGGTCGAAGACCAAGCGCTTGAAATGGTTCCTGTTATACAAGAAGATTGCAGTTGTTTCCTAAAACAGTTAGGTGTTGTTTTATTTTTTCAATCACTAAAAGTTTAGGCTAATAATAATTTCTTAACATTAAGTATATTTTCAATATATTAATAACTTATATTTATTTTAAATACAACAGATTAAAAAATGGGGACCATATATTATTCAAATTAATAACTTTTCTATGTTTTATTTTCTCGTAACAAAATGTTATGGAATTTTATATTATTTAGGAAAAAAATACAAAAAACTTATTTTAACAATAAAATAATACTTCTTATCATAAAGAACAATTTTATATACTAGTAGAAGTATTAGTAGAAATGTAGAAAAAATATTTTTTACAAATTTCAATTTTTTGAATGTATTATAGAAAAATGAATTTTTTTGACAACAAATTGTTCTTTGATAGAAAGTAATTATTATGCAATAGTATAAATTAAAATTGAAAACAAGTAGTTTAGAAATCCAAAAATATAGGATAGAAAAGAGAAATTAGGGATTGAAATTTCGCATTTCAAAATCGTGGCCAGAAATTTAGCTTCCTAATTAATAAATTCTAAAATCATTTGCTATTTTTAATATTCACAAATTTGATTATTGTAAAGCTAATTAATTAGAACACCACAAAAAATATTTGTGGTGTTCGATTATATGAATAAAATGGAAAGCATTTAATAAGTTGTAAAAAGGGTGCGGTGTTTCCCAAATTCTCATATTTGGATACCCGTTCATTTGGAAAATGTTGTTACAAATACTCAGTGCTCTCTAACCACATCCTATCAAATAGAATTTTGAATATAATTTAATCTGTAATATTTAACAAAGAGAGTGTAAGACCCGAGAATTTTATTACCGTAATCTGAAATTGATCTGAAATGATTTGGCGATAATTGATGTGATTATAGACGGGAAGGATTAGACCGAAAAGACGAAAGAAAACACGGAATATGTGCGAGGACAGAACACCTCGCGCATATGCGCGGCGAGGATCCGCGCATATGCGCGTGAGTGGCAGAAGACCTCGCGCATATGCGCGAGAAGTGTGCGCGCATATGCGCGAGCCATACGAGAAGCCAAGGGGGAAGTCCAGAAGAGTTGGCGCATATGCACGACATGAATGGGCGCATATGCGCGAGAATGGCAGAGAAGTTGGCGCATATGCGCGACATGAATGGGCGCATATGCGCGAGAATGGCAGAGAAGTTCGCGCATATGCGCGGCCGAAGGCGCGCATATGCGCGAGTATTGGAATGCCAAGACAGTAGGTATCGCGCATATGCGCAACTTATGTGCGCGCATATCCGCGAGCAGTCCAGTAGCTAATCTTCTGGATAGAGCTTCCGGCGCATATGCGCGGGGCTTGGGCGCGCATATGCGCAGCGACATGCAGAAGGAAAGAGTGACATTATATACAAACTTCATTCTTGAAGATTTAGAAGGAAAGAAACGAGGATAGAGCTTAGGATATTTCACTTTTCCTTCGAAGCTTTTAATTTTGATTTTGAAGAATCCGCCCGTCTGATTTTGAATCTGAGTACGACACTGAGTTCCTAGCGACGACAGCTACAACAGAACGTAAGTTTTGTTACGTTTAGATACGATTTGAAATTATGATATTGTCAGAATCGAATATGAATCATATATGGTGTTTCTGATATAGTAGACGTCGTATAATTGAAGTCAGATCAAAGAACAGACTGTGTATGTAATTGTTGTGATTTTCGGAGTTAATTTGATTGAGATTCGATATCAGAGTTGTATTGTTATTCAGATTATGAGTTGTACTGATACTGATGATGAGTTCTTGTATTATATCTGTGATGTTGAGATTGACGGAGATATCGAGACTGTATTGTTATACCGTCGAAACATCAGTAAATTGATATTGATCAGATTCACTAGTGATTTCAATTATATCGTGATATCGTCGATATGGATTAGATTGTATCTTGATTCGATATTGATCAGATTATGTTTGATTTGAGTATTGATCAGAATAGATTTTGAATTGAGTTGCATATTGAGATTGTGCTTATGCGATATTGTATTTCAGATTGATATGGACAGATTTGACTTCGAGACTTCGACTTCGTCAGACCGCGAAGACAAAGGTATAAATTTATGTTGATGTGGGATTGCACAACTCGAGTTCGATTGACTTGAGTTTCCCAAAATCACATACTTTACTTTATTGCATCGATATTTGCAATTGTATGAGGTTGATACCTTTGATTTATTGATTTATGTACTGAGTCATTAAGCGGATACGCCTAATTGTGAATGAGTAATCTTGTGACAGTAGTGCCGGATAGTGATGGAATCTTCACCGGCACATTGCACATTGTCACAGGATAGGATGTTGGTGAAAATGCCAAAATCTGTGACGGTTAGGTCAAGACACCGGACGTTTGGCTATATCGGAGTGGATAGAATTGGAGTTTTTTCTATTACTGGTTTTCGATATGGAAAGAGCCAAAGTCCGTGAATAAGAACATACCACCACCCCGATCGGGATTGTAGGTGGGTGTATGTTCTTATTCCGATCGGGATCCCTATATTATGACTGAGTCGAGTCTGAGTCTGAAAATCACGGAGAGTGATTCATTGCTTGATATTGAATTATGTTCCTGATGATGGTATATGTTTAGAATATAATTTATTGTTGATATTGATTCATGTTTCGAATTATGATACATGCTACGAATATTTGATTCGTGTTCTGATTTGATACATGTTATGAATGCATGTTATATGCTTTTATATTGTTCATATGATTGCATGTATACATGGTTTATACTGGGAATGTAATTCTCACCGGAGTTATCCGGCTGTTGTCTTGTTTGTATGTGTGCATGACAACAGGTGGGACAGGATCAGGGTCAAGACAAGAAGAGAGAGAGATCATGATTAGAGTGGAGACTACGGACTTGGATTAAAGATAGGGTTGAACACTTGATAATTAGTTGTTAAACCTTAGTTTTTATTGAATGTAGATTGTACAGGACTTGTAATTTATTTATACGAATCTGTATATTAGTTAGATTCCATTATGTTCCGCAATTAAAGAAATTTTTTTATGACCCAAATTACTTGAATTAATAAATTGATCCTAATAATGATTAAGAATTGAATTAGCGTCTGGGTTCCCACAACAGGTGGTATCAGAGCAGTAGGGTCCAGAACTGTAGGTTTTTGAGACTAAGATAAAGGCTAGTGAGCGGGGTAGATTGAGTTTTCCTTCCTTGCATGTGATTGCTAGCATGTGATTTATTATAATGTTGAATTACATTGTGTGTGCTAGCATGATATTATGTGTTATTGTTTTTAAATACATGTTACCTGAATATCTGAGTTGATTTGGTAATATGTCTGATTTGAAAATGAATCAGAATCAATTCTTGATCAGAAGGTAAGCTGATCAGAAAGGGACTGAGATTGATTTATCTCATGTGATACTAACTCTTGTGGTAATCAGATATACCTCTTCGAAGAATTCCAGAAAGAGGTAGTACTTCGACTGATCAGATAGATGTGTCAGAAACTCCGATGGAAATACAGTTGAAACAGTTTCAGTCATTTCAACCGCCAATTCTGAGAGGTACTGAGACATCTGATGATTGTGAGAATTGGTTAGATGATATAGAGATATTGTTTGATTCACTTGAGTATCCAGACGAACGGAGAATTAAACTAGTGCCCAACCAGTTACACGACGTCGCTCGGAGTTGGTGGATTACAACCAAAAGAATATTAGAACAGCGTGGTACGGTAATTACGTGGGAAATCTTTAGAGCTGAATTCTATCGAAGATTTTTTTCAGTTTCGTACCGAGAGGACAAGAAAGCAGAGTTTGAGAATTTGAAACAGGGCCAACTGAATATTGAAGAATATGTTGCTAAATTCTCTACTTTATTACGTTTGCTCCTCTTATAGCTGGGAATGATGAAGCTGTAGCGGATCAGTTCATCAACGGATTGAATGCTGAGATATCTTCCTTGGTAAAGGTAGAGCGACCCCAGCATTTTGGTGATGCTTTGAATAAAGCAAAAAGAGCTGAGGCAAGTTTGAGTCGACAACGAGGGAGGTTGGATGTGATCCGACCTCAGACACAGCAATCCCTTCTCAGATTTGATAGTGGCAGTACAAGTGGGAAGCCAAATTTGTTGAAAGCTCGAAAGAAACAGTTTAATAAATTAGGGAGCGGACCGAGCGGTTCATCTAGCTCCAGTGGTTCTAGCCCGAGTTATACTGGAGTTTATTGCAGGACTTGCGGAGGAAGACATTCCACAGAGCAATGCCAAGGAGTATTTGGTAGTTGCCGTATCTGCCGACAGTCAGGACATTTTGCGAGAGTATGTCCACAGAGAGGTTCCCGAAGATTCCAGGGAGCAGAGGCGTCTGATGGTAGTGACCGAGGAACAGATCCAGGATGCACTTGATGGTGTAGTGACAGGTATCTGTTCTTTTATGATTTTGTTGCATATGTATTGGGAGATTCTCGTACATCTTATACATGATTTCTGAGTGAATTGCATTGATGTATGCTTTATTCTATTGGGTCTGTACATACTGTAATATTGATTTCTTTATCTTTTGGGGGAAAGATTGATACCAATGAATTCTGTAAATATCGTATACTGCAGTTAAGTGAGAATGAGATTGAGTTATATTGTGTTGTACTTGTGTTGTCTGAGTTTGACTGCATTATTGATATTGATGTATTGAACAAGTACAGAGCTATTGTAGATTCTTACAAGGAGATGGTAAGATTCGGACTTGAAATGACCGAAGAATGAATAATGTACGGTAAGGATTTTCGATTTTGAATTCCTTTGATTTCCCTATTAATTATGATTCGATGATTATCGAAAAGAATGGAGTTATTCCTTATGCATTCAGTTGATTACTGAAAAATGAATATACCATGAGCTGATTTGTCAGTAGCATGAGAAATGCTAAAGTCTTTCTAGATGAAATTCCGGGTTTGCTTTATATCAGGGAGAGTGATTTCAGCCTTGATTTGATATCAGGTACTGTTCCTATTGTTAGAATTCCATACAGAATGATGTTGATTGTATCGGAAGAATTGAAATATCAGTCAGAAGATTTATTGCATGAGAATTAGAGTTACATCTGATTGTGCGGTTCTCTGTAAAATACTTCAGTTCTGTTTATCAGTTCAGTTATGGGCGGATGAATCCTGTGTTCAGAGGTATTCTGATTATTTTATGCTCGGTATATTCATGATATTTTGATTACTCGCAGCATATGACCGATTGAATCGAATATTTTGTATTGAATATTCTGAGAACTGAAATTGGTGTATACAGAAATTGTTCAGATATGAGTTTTGACTGAAACAGATTGTATTTGTGGTATGTAATATCCGATTATAGTATACCGATTGATCTTGACACAGTTGAAGCCGTGATCAATGACTAAGAACGACACCGATGGCAGAAAAGTTAGAAATTCATATTTGGCTGCGGTTAGCAAATTATGATATGTGACTGTTGTTGTGAAATTGCTTGAGAATTGTTATTGTTCTAAAACAGTATTAAAGACAGATTATATTGTTTGTGGGACATTACATTCGAAAAAGATATAGCAGTTGATTTAAACAACGTCGAAAATGTAATACAGATTATTGGGAACCGTTGAGAGTATATACAGTTCAAGCCGAATCAGAGCTAAACTTACGAATTCAAGCAGTTCAGAAGTTTGATCAGAATGTTCAGAACTCGGTTTCGATAATCAGAACAGGGTATCGATCAGAATATCAGGTAGGTGATACGGTATTGTATGTGAATAACCGACTTGTTTGTGCCAAATATTTCGAATCTGAAACGACAGGTATGATCAGAAATGCGCCATCTTTAATTCAACATTTATTCTGATGATAGAAAAATGTAGACTGACTTGAACTGACTGATGTTAGGGAAACAGATGAAATCAGTTGTAGCAGAATTTGTACTGAAATGTCTAAATTGCCGACAGGGGAAAACAGGAGATTGGTTATATCGATTATCGATTCTTGAATAGAAATGGGAGTACATTTCTATAGATTTCGTAATGAAACTACCGAAATCTTTTCAAGATTGGGATGCGATGTGATCGTTATTAATAGATTGCGTGAATTTGCTTATATTATTTGTACATGAAGACTTACGGATATGACCAGTCGATGGAGATTTATGTCAGAAAAGAGGATAGATTGTACTGAATGCCAAAGTTGATTATATCGGACTGTGATGTTCGTTTGAATTTTGTACTTTTGGCAGAATATACAACAAGATCTTTCACCTATCGTTTATAGATCAACAGATAGTCGGAGCGAACTATCCTGATACTGGAGAATATCCAGGAACTGTAGTGCTGGATGCTAGCACTGGTTGACATGATTTATTGTCACTTTGTGAATGATTGTAAGACAATAGCTATCAGATGAGTATTGAAATAGCATCAGTCGAGGCAGTGTACAGTGAGGACTGCAGATTTCCTTTGTATAGGAATAATATCTGCGAGATATCTGAGATTGGATCGGATGGAATAAGAGATATGAAAAAGAAATTGAAATTGATTCAAAAGAGAATAAAGACAGCTCAAAATAAATAGACTGAATATATCAACGTCGGATGATGATTGTTGATATTTGAGGTTGAAGATTGAATATAACCTTGATTGGAATTATCAGAGTTGATAGGAGATGTTAATGTTGATTTATTATGAGCTGTTGATGGGTATATACGGATGTTGTATAGCCAATATTGTGAGATTAATTTTGTTAGAGCTATTTCGAGTAGTATTATGAGATTATACTTCTTGAATGATTATTCCAGAGTGAAATCAGAGATTCATGAAAGAAAAATATTTCAGGATGAAGAATATTCCGCTGTTGGAAGTATAGTACAAATATCAGAGCATCGAATAGGCTACCTGGAAGACTAAGTCTGATATGAGGTAACAATGTTCAGAATTATTACATTGAAAGGAATTATGATTTATTCTGTTATACATTTCTTTCCTTGTCGGACTTGCTATCGGATTTAATTGCCTGTGATTTCGGGGACGAAATCGTATCCTAGGGGGGAGAAATGTAAGGCCCGAGAATTTTATTAACGTAATATGAAATGATTTGGCGATAATTGATGTGATTATAGACAGGAAGGATTAGACCGAAAAGACGAAAGAAAACACGGAATATGTGCGAGGACAGAACACCTCGCGCATATGCGCGGCGAGGATCCGTGCATATGCGCGTGAGTGGCAGAAGACCTCGCGCATATGCGTGAGAAGTGTGCGCGCATATGGCGCATATGCGCGAGGTGTTCTGTCCACTCACGCGCATATGCACGGATCCTCGCCGCGCATATGCGCGACATGAATGGGCGCATATGCGCGAGAATGCCAGAGAAGTTGGCGCATATGCGCGGCTGAAGACGCGCATATGCGCAAGTATTGGAATGCCGAGACAGTAGGTCTCGCGCATATGCGCGACTTATGTGCGCACATATGCGCGAGCAGTCCAGTAGCTAATCTTCCGGATAGAGCTTCCAGCGCATATGCTTTTAATTTTGTTATTCAGATTATGAGTTGTACTGATACTGATGATGAGTTCTGGTATTATATCTGTGATGTTGAGATTGACGGAGATATCGAGACTGTATTGTTATACCGTCGAAACATCAGTAAATTGATATTGATCAGATTCAGTAGTGATTTCAATTATATCGTGATATCGTCGATATGGGTTAGATTGTATCTTGATTCGATATTGATCAGATTATGTTTGATTTGAGTATTGATCAGAATAGATTTTGAATTGAGTTGCATATTGAGATTGTGCCTATGCGATATTGTATTTCAGATTGATATGGACAGATTTGACTTCGAGACTTCGATTTCGTCAGACCGCGAAGACAACGGTATAAATTTATGTTGATGTGGGATTGCACAACTCGAGTCCGATTGACTTGAGTTTCCTTAAATCACATACTTTAATTTATTGCATCGATATTTGCAATTGTATGAGGTTGATACATTTGATTTATTGATTTATGTACTGAGTCATTAAGCGGATACGCCTAATTGTGAATGAGTAATCTTGTGACAGTAGTGCCGGATAGTGATGGAATCGTCACCGGCACATTGCACATTGTCACAGGATAGGATATTGGTGAAAATGCCAAAGTCTGTGACGGTTAGGTCAAGACACCGGACGTTTGGCTATATCGGAGTGGATAGAATTGGAGTTTCTTCTATTACTGGTGTTCGATATGGAAAGAGCCAAAGTCCGTGAATAAGAACATACCACCACCCCGATCGGGAGTGTAGGTGGGTGTTTGTTCTTATTCCGATTGGGATCCCTATATTAGGACTGAGTCGAGTCTGAGTCTGAGAATCACGGAGAGTGATTCATTGCTTGATATTGAATTATGTTCCCGATGATGGTATGTTTAGAATATAATTTATTGTTGATATTGATTTATGTTTCGAATTATGATACATGCTACGAATATTTGATTCATGTTCTGATGTTGATACATGTTATGAATGCCTGTTATATGCTTTTATATTGTTCATTTGATTGCATGTATACATGGTTTATACTGGGAATGTAATTCTCACCGGAGTTATCCGGCTGTTGTCTTGTTTGTATGTGTGCATGACAACAGGTGGGACAGGATCAGGGTCAAGACAACAAGAGAGAGAGATCATGATTAGAGTGGAGACTACGGACTTGGATTAAAGATCGGGTTGAACACTTGATAATTATTGTTAAACCTTAGTTTTTATTGAATGTAGATTGTACATGACTTGTACTTTATTTATACGAATCTGTATATTAGTTAGATTCCATTACGTTCCGCAATTAAAGAAATTTTTTTATGACCCAAATTACTTGAATTAATAAATTGATCCTAATGATGATTAAGAATTGAATTAGCGTCCGGGTCCCCACAGAGAGGGTCTCATGTGAGACCGTCTCAAGGATACTAATCTGTGATACGGGTCAACCCTACCCATATTCACAATAAATATTCGTCAATTAGAAATTAAAAAAAAAAATCAAATACCTAAGTTTGTCCAATTGAAAGCATATTCAAACTCTCATTCTTTTGTGCCCAGAATTTATTAGAAAACCCTGCATCAACCCAAACAGCGGTCACATTTATGTAAAAGAGCAGTTTCAGGAAAACATGTATGGATATATCTATTCTTAATGAAATTAAATAATTTTGGCTTTATTTCAAAGATAACTCATAGATATACAACTTTCATTTGAACAAAAATTCTATAAGCCTAGTGCACACAACTCATATTCCTGAAATACAATAGGTTTTCATCCCAACTCAAATACATAATACAGTTTATACACATTTTGGTAGAAACTTCATATTAAAACCATAACTGATTGAAATTTGATTATTCTAGTGACCAAAGAAAGACAACACCAAATTAAAAGTTTTATTTAGATCGTAACTACATATTCTCACTGTACAAATTGCAGCAACATGAAGAACATCTCACCTAACTGAATCTCGAGAAAGGCTTATCGAGCTGTTCTTAAGGGAAAAGAGCTGAACACAGCTTGGAATAAAATATTTGAGTTAGAGCTACAAAATAAAGTTCAATTATTAATTAAACAATGTTTGAAAATGAAAAACAACTCACCCAAAAAGATGATGGATTTCACGGCAAGGCATCACCAGAAATCGCAGATACATGGCTCGATTTTAGGAGTTTCGATCTGGCCGAATACTTTATCTAAAATCATGATTTATAGCTAGAATCGCTTAGGTTGTGACGAATGAAACCCTTTGAGAATTTCGAGAGTTCGACATCAGACAGAGAATTTATGACTGTTCTACGGTGGCTGCTCAAGGTGATGACGGGAATGGGTTGAGGAAGATGAGTTTTCTTTATTTTTTCTTCAAATGGAGAAATATAATGGGTGTGTGTATATATATATGTGTATATTATATTCAATGTAAATTGGTTACTAAAAATAGTAACTCATGCCATGTATCCTAGTTTTACATTTAATTAATATTCGTATATTATTTAAACTCTATATGTATTTTATATTATTTAAATTTCCGATATTTTAAAATACATATTTTTAACAAATTTCCTAAATTGATTTGGCATAATTAGTTATTTAAATTAATCAACTAAATAACTATTCTAATTATGTTAAATTATCGGATAATTAATTATTAAGCCTTACACATGACAGAAGATTGAATGTGGAAAATCCAATTACCACAAGTTCATTCTCAAAATATATTTCGATAGGAATGTTATATGAACAATATAAAACAGAATATTTTGTTGCTTATACTGGTTCAAAAGCTGGAATCTTTACAGAGAAATTAGAAGTTTTTCTCAAAGAATTGGATGAAGAATTACCTCAAATAGCTGGACGAGATTTCTCAAAACGAATATTAATCTTATCTAAAGGGATTAAGAAAGCATAAATATTAATCAGAGGTACTGAACAAACACTTTGGTACAAGATGGAAATACTACTAATTTACTTTCATGATACGAGAGCAGATATATTGCTAGGAAACAATTTCCTGCAAATGTTTAAATCATATACACAAGGAAATGATACTAAAAGTTTAGTGTTCACCACACCATATGATCAAAAAGTCATAGTCCACAGACTGAGAGCAGTATTTTACATAAAATTGTCTATCATGTTTCGCAACAAACATGATGATGAAAGAAAACTTTTACACCCAAAAATGAAAGATTCTAGATAGTTTGGAGAAACAATGATTTGATTAAGAGCAAATAAAAACATCCAACCAAAATAAATAAAATTTCCTAATATAGCTTTACACCAAAATGGTGTAGAGTTTGAAACGAAAATATGCTCAAAATATGTCAAGAAAATGATTAAAAAAAGCAACAATGAAGATCCCTTGACATGGTGGGAAAAAAACTACTCCAAGCCAGACTTTCAATTTAGGAAGACAAGGAATATGGGTTCGATAGATGCAAGTATTTCCCGACGAAATTTTTAATCAAATAGATGTCCATATTATTATCAAGGAACAGTTAAACCTCACTTTAATCAAATCATGAATATCAATCAAGTTTTTTTGTTAATAAATTATGATGAAATCAAAAGGAACAAAAACATGTTAGTAATTAACTATCTAGAAATTAATAAAATTTCGGAGTTTAATGGGTATTTATACATAGAAAAAATCATTTAATTAGTTGTATATGCGACGCAAAAATGTTTTTCGATTTGATTGTAAGCCTAGATTTATCAGATTTGAATGAAGGAAGAAAATAAGAGATTTACACCTTTCTCCACACCATAAGGTGATTATATTTGGGAAGAATTACCAATGAAATTAACTATTTCACCACAAATATTTCAGAGAAAGATGGATAATATATTTAAAGGCTATTTTAATTTTATGTTTGTTTATACTGATTATGTTTCAATAGCATTTAAAAATATGGACGAAAACATTAAACAATTAGATATCTTCTTTAAAAGTTTGTAAAAAAGGACTTGTTATATTTGAAAAGAAGGCAGCCTTCGCTACAAATAATATTGAATTCTTTGGAATAAAAATTGATGAGTCGGGAATAATTATTCAAAAAAACATAGTAGAAAATGTGCAAAATTTTCCATATAAACTAAAAGAAAAGAAACAAATTAAAAATTTCTTAGGAGTTGTTAAACTTATCAAAAAAAGAAAAATTTTTAGTCCATTATTAAATATCGCAAGATTCACGTGGACAGAAAAACACACTAAGAGACTTAGCCAACTAAAATATATTTGCAAAAATATTTCAAAAATGGTTATTCCTCAAAAAGAAGATTTGGTATTCTACACAGATGTCAGATAACTGGTGGGCAGCAGTTCTTACAAAGCTCACACCAGAAGCAAAAGTCATAAGAATTATGTTCTCAGATACAAAAGTCATAAGATGGAACATCAACGAAAAAGAATTATTTGCTGTAAAAAAGGATTTTGAAAAATGAACACTTTTTTACTTGTTAAGCAATTTACTTTGAAAGTTGATAACACACAGTTATTTCTTGAAAAATTAAATTAAATCTAAATCCGAGAAGGTGAAATTATTTATGTCAAAAATATATCTTTGATATTGTTATTGTTAAATACAATGAAATTTTTTTATGCAGATTTCTTAGTAAGAGATGGACAATGTTGATATCCATTCCATCATGAAAATGAAGAGGCATTTGAGAAAACACCTGGATATGCTTCAAAAAGAGTTCAACAAGCTTGCCCTAAATGCAGTAGTTGTGGGTATGTTTCAACAAGTTGATAAGAACACTTTCTCTGATCTAATTATAGGTTATTTATAGGACTATACTCGGTAATGGTCTGTACTGCAAAAGCCTATCCTCTAGGCTATTAATAAACCACTGGCTTGTCAAAATGAGAGTTTTGAGTACATGGATCTACACTTGGAGCAGGGGATTTAGGTACCCCTAGCACAATTGCTAAGTCGTGATCATCATTATATGAGTCGACTGGAGCAAAATTGAAGCTATGGATCCTTATTTCATGCCTTCCAATCAGCCCTTCACCTCGGAGACTGAAGATGGATAAATCAATCTTAGACCTCAAATAGACAAGGGAAAATATAAAGTTGATACTTATGAGTTTGTAGTTTATCTATTTTAGATATATATAAATAGCTGAGAGACATTAAAAACTATAATATAAATTAACCCAGCTACAACTTCGATTGACATAGTAGGAAATTTTCCAAGTATATGGATTAAACCCAATGTCTATCATAAAGAAGTTAAGACATGCTATGGATTTGGGGCTCTGGCCTTAGTCTATACCACAACACTCAGTTTTTCATAAATATTTGCTGTGACAAAATGGATTCAGAAAGATGTTCATGAAACATGTTCAAATACGATTATTTGTTTAGATGAGCCATTCTGGAGTTATGCTTCTTCAGTGCAGCACCAGAATCGACTGAGAAAGACTCGTACGAGTTTTTCATTTCTTGAAATTTAGGAGACAAGATATGAATATCCAAAAATTCATCAAAGATCATCCCGTAAATGAAACATCCATTGTGTCTTCACTTACTGAAGATGACCTATCTACCAAAAAAGCATGATGGATATGTGTGTCTCGCAGAGATAGAAAAAGTCAAGTTTTTGTTTAGGTATTATAAAAATTCATTAACGGATCTTTCTTGTTAAATACAATGACAGGAAAAATTACAAGATTTGCATCAGAAATATTTGAAAGTAAAATAAAAGAAATCTTATGTGGAACAGCAAGCTGCCAAGAAGTAAAGAAACCTACCATAAATTCTACAATATGGCTCACATTGGAAAATTTTCGGGAAAAATCTACCCGAAATGCTCAAACCAAAAATAACCGAAATTCGGTAAAGGTTTTTAGCCAAGATCTGATCGAAAACATAATTCAGAGTCAAGACCAAGTGGTGAAGTCGGCCACTAAAAAGTAAAAAATTCCCCAATATAGTTAAACGAAGAAATGTGACACATCGCCACAAAAAGAAAGGCCCATGAATTAATGGAATAAAGGATCACTAACTAGTGGAAGACTGGTCCACCATTACAAGACGTTGTCGGTTAAAAGTTGCAAGAAATAATGAATAAAGTTATCTAAAAGTATGAAGTTCGAAAGGGCTTCTATAAATAATAAGTCAGAAGGAAACTGAAGACATCGATCATCCCCTTCAATTTTCTCTCGAATAAATATTGTAATAGTTTATTGTAGTTTATGTGTGTTATACTTCCAACTACTATAAATAGTTAAACAATCCTTTACACGAGGTTACTAATGTAATAATATTTAGTATGTCTGAATAAAATAACTAGGCTTTTTTCCCCTCCCATACATCATTTTAAATTAAGTCTATTACTATAAATCTTGAGGTAGGAAACAAAACAAGATTATACTAAGTGTTGTTGAAAGAATCTACATCAGGAACCATAAGTTGCAACTCTGTGATTAAGCTGTGAGAAACAATTTGTAAAACCCGGTGGACACAGCCCGATGACATTTTGGACAAAAATGTATAAGATTTATTTTATATTACGAAAGCATGATGAGACAAAGATTTATAATATAGGCTGAAAATCTTGCATAGCCTTATACATTTGGGCAAGTTCGATAGGTATAACAACGCCACCTACTAAGATCTAAAAAAATAAAATAAAAAAAGTAAATAAAAATAAAACAATGGGTAAAATTAGAAATTGGACAAAATTGGGTCAAATGCATAAACGAAAGAGACTAAATATAGACATTGAAAAAAAACTAAATTGAAAATTGCCTAATCATTAAAAATCAAATCGAAAATTACTCAAACATGCATACAGAGAGAGAATAAATTGTCAATATCTACATGTTTCCTTCAAGTACACATGCAGTGTACGAGTTTTTTCTTTTTTTAATGTACGTATATAATTACTATTATATAGTAATAAAAAAATGAAATTCGTTTAGAATCCTCGACTAGTGCAACAAGGCATTATTAATTATTTGTCGAAGTCACTCCCAACGATTTTCACTAAAGATCAATGGTCTGCTAAAAATTATTCGTCGAAGTCACTCCCAACGATATTCACAAAGGGTCAATGGTTTGTAATAAACGTGCAATGTAGTCTATAAATTTTATCATATTCAGTTCGATTTATCTCTAAACTTTTCTGGATAAGTAGAACAATTTGGGAAAACTTGTTTCAAGGACGAGAGACTCAAACGACCAAAATATTTGGGTGAAACTGAATTTATCTCAACAATACATATACTTATAAATCACAAACAAGATACACTATGCCACATAAATTCTTCAAAAACACTAAAGTACAATTGGAATATTTCAAGATTCCAAAGCCAAATGCTAAGATATAAATATCAGCATAAAGGATATGCCTTCAACACGAAGAACACTTAGACAGAGACTATCCAATATTCATCAAACCTTAGCAAGTGCAGTCCATCATTAATGTCTTTGCAAATATAGATAAACACTTATTGATTCTCTTATAGGAATATACGGACGTTCGTCATAATAAAACATTTAAGTACTTGCCAAATAACATGTATTTTACATTGTCTTTTCTGAACATGCAAATTAATGAAGCCGGGCACATGACCTGATGTCTAATGATTTATCGTGAGATATTTCGATTCTCACAATCTCACATGGAGCATTGTGGTGAAACTTACATACGAGAGATCAAGAGTGGGACTGAAATGGGAACGTCCTCACCCATTACTGGCTGGAACAGGTCCAACTCTCCATATCGCTCCAAGACGCGCATTCTGCAGTCCTGAGCGGCCATTAAGCCGGTGGAATATGCACCATGGACAGATCCAGGATAATCCATACTCGTAGCTTCCCCTGCAAAAAACAAGTTGTCGACAGGGATCCGTAGCATCTCATACAGTTCATGGGGTTTCCCGACTTTATCAAAGCTGTAGGATCCTAATGAATTTATGTCTGTGCCCCAGTGTGACACAAGGTACTGGATCTGCAAAGTTCATGGAAAACTGATTGAGTGCAGCGAAATTTTTTATGCTTTATACATCTTTTCATGTCTAGCACTACAAACTTTCATTAGTTATTCTGTGCCTATATTCTACTATTCTGCACCAATAATTTATGGAGCTCCAGATCAAAAGAATAAAATATCCACCAAGTTATATTGAAGAAAAGGAGTTCATGGTACTGTCAGTTCGAATAATAAAGCATACATCCAGACTGGGTGGATATTCTAATATGGGGTATGATAGAATTATAGTTGCCACATGGTCCAGTAATACCATCAAATACCAACACCCCACACCCCACCCAACAGATGAATCGCTCTTGGTAAGTTGGCTAGGAGATTGTGTGCATTTGGCTCTAGGATTCTGCTCGTACCAACTCCACACCTATCCTAACTCGTTTGTCTTATTCACATGTATATATTATCTATAATCATATAAATAACAGGGTTAGCTCATAGCAGCATTAATAAAGAAACAGATATGGTGACATTACCGGCTCCGACGCATTTGGAAGGATTCTTTTGAGTTGCATGAAAGCAAAATTAGCAGCTGACTCATCAGACATTTTTCCAATGTCATGGGCAAGTTGCCCTGCAGGCATATACACAAGAACTGAATGACCAGTAGCCTTGTGCAAATTAAGAAAATAGCTACAGCTATATGAGGTCTCGGAAACAACTCCCAAAAACTCTACGTTTGGCCAAAAGACATGCCCAAAACGCAAAGCTATCTTGTTCTCTATCCCAACTCCAAGGTCATTAATCGCTGCCTCCTTCCACTCGGGTAATCTAGGCTCAAATTTTATGCAATTTGATTTTAGAACACCAAGAGGAATAGCAATAACAGCAGCATCTGCTACAAATGTTCTTCCATTTTCTACAGCAACTTTAACTCCACTATGTCGTCGAACTATTTTGGTCACTCTAAAAGTCATCAGACAAGAAAGTTTAAACAAGAGTTTTCATCAAAGAGGGCTAAATGAAAAAATTAATCATTTGCTTACCTGTGACCCAAGCGGATGTCAAGATCTCTGGCAAGTGAATTAATCACAGGAAGATAACCCCGAACCATTAGCCCATGCCCACCAGGAAGCAACTCTTCCTACAAAGCAAAACATTTTACTGCATTTGAAATCCTGAAGCACTAGTAAAGTATTTGAATTACCATATTCTTCAACTACAGGTTGTGACTATGACATGACAGGAGATTTTATTTTAATGTATAGCCCAAAACACCGTTACTAAGATAAACGAGTGAATAACCTTGTCCCAGCCTTTAACTGATATTGTATCAATATCTGCAGCAAACCAGCCTTCCATTCTGCATAGGTACCATTGCAATACCTTGTGCCCAAGCCCCTCCAACCTGTAATATGGATCAACTCTTTAATGATTTTAGTGGGATAGAGGTAAAAGATGAATTTATGGAGAATTTTTACAAATGTAATACCTTAAATCTGGTCTTCTTTTGAAAACAATTGAGATGGCACGTTTCATAGATATATCCTTGCTGCATTCTCGCCTTACTAGATCTGTCTGTTGACAGTAAAAAAAAGATAAGAAATTTAACCAGTTAAACGAATCTCAGAGAAAAGTCCATCTGAAACTGACCGTAAAATGATCAACATATTGAAGATCCACAAAAAAAAGTACGAATTTTCTGAGATTTTTGAAGTATGAGAAGGAGGAGAATATACATGCCTCTTTTAGTATGCTATCAAATATTTGGCCAACATTTGATACTAATTCTTGGGGTACTTGATTTCCGTCCATATCAAAAAGAGCGTAACTGAAAATAGAAAGTCATTAGATACCAAGTTTATGATTTATTTTAATTTTAAAAAGTTTACATCATTTAGAACATCTTCCTTCTTTTTAACTAAAATAAGCGAAGGATCATCGTTGTTTCTTTCAAAGCACAAGAAGTAAAAGAAAAACCTTTCCAAATCATGGTCATACAAAACTGAGTTCTCCCCACTTGTACGGTAGAGTGGTAGTCCCAGTCTAGCAATAACAGATGCCAATGGGTTCTCTTTGCAAACACCATGTAACCTGAAAATGAAAATACAGAAGTTAAAAGGAGAATTGCGAGGAGCATTTAAATTGTTCAACAAAAAAGATAAGATGCGTCTCTCCAAAAGGAACAAAATTACCATGATGCACCCAAGTCAACAGGGAAACCAAATGAATAATCAGTGTGCACCCGACCACCAATTCTATCACGCGATTCCAGCAAGGTAACCTGGAAGCATAGTTTCATCAAGATCAAAATCCTGAATAATGTTTGTCGCACTTCAAATAGAAATATCTGTTAAAAACCTGAAATGAGGCATCATGAAGAGCTCGTGCAGCTGCAATGCCAGCAAAACCAGCACCTATGACGATAACAGATGGCGAGTTTGTAGTCCTCTTCTCGAAGGTTGAATAGCAAAGAGCTACAAAATACATCAGCTCATTTAAATTATCGTTTAATAGCTTAATCATATTCATACTCCAACACAAAAAGGCTACACGGGTTTCTCATTTCAACAAAATACAAAAGACAGAATTGCAGAACAAGGCAAGGTGATCCCTGTGATATCATCAACCCAATCTTACCCCCCACTTCACAAATGATATATAAGTCGCTACAACTCCCCTTTTCACTTCAATTTGACAAATTTCATGATTATCTCATGTATAGCGTTCTCACAAATATACGCCAACTTGTCTTCTACATTCCATGAAAAATTTCAAACACGTGAATTTCTGATAATATCTGATCCATTTTTGTTCTTTTTATGCAGTGAATGTGGAAATATGAAAACGAAAGTAATTTGTCTCTTTGAATGGCTTAAAGTTTACACCCCTGTGAACCATTTTAAAAGATGAAAATGTGGCGACTTTCCGGGAACAGAGATGACATTTATTACCATGGAGTATATTAGAGGCAATCAATCAACCACAATTTTTCTGGAACAACTGTTTAAAAACTTTAAAATAATAGCAAAAACCGTCCTTAGTTTGTTACACGTCTCATTTTATATGCACACATATCTTGTATAAAAATATATGCAATCAGTTCCAAAGTAAAACGTATTTAATGTACTGTAGCAGGTAAAGTAAAGAATTCAATAATCCATTAGATGTTCATTCTCTAATTCAAGTAGTCGTTTACATTTTACAAATTACTCATACAATCTTATTGTTTGATTCTGGCTTCCAGGAACACCTGATTCAATAATCTCAGGTTCAAAACAACAGAATAATTAACATTTTATTTTTCCTTTTTTGCTATTATTGTTCTTATTTCCAACAGGCATCAACTATAACACAATTATAAGATGATGATGATGATGATGATGATGATGATAATATAAAAGAAATTCTCGTCCATAAGAGAATAATTAGATAGAAAAATAGAACTTGATGGCAGTAATCCAGCTCAAAGGAGAAGAAAACTCAAACCCCCCCCCCCCCCCCCCCCCACCCCGAATGAATCTAAATTAACACTAAAAGAGAATTAAAAAATCACTTTAACAGAAGTAAAGAAAAAAATATCACCTCTGTTCAACTGGCCAATACTCTGTTTCCGTGACTCCATGACTTAAACGAAGATCAGCGACGATCAGTTCAATAACGCAATCAATTGCTCAAATTAAACCCAATAAATCTCGACAACCGATTCGATAATAATCTTAATATCAGAATGAATAATAAAAAGGAATCGATTTTAACGTAACAGATAATGAAGATGGTGAAATTTTTGGAATTTGAAAAAACACCCAGATTCAGCAACCCGCTCATACGTCTTCTGAACTCAAACCAATCGATCGATCAACAACGAAAATATGATCGAAAAACTAAATTACGAAACCCAAATTGAAAGGATTTCAGGAATGCAGAAAGAACAACTGTTACTGAAGAAAAGAATAGCGGAGAGCGATCGGAATGGCAAATAAATAAAATTTCTAAAGAGAGGGAGAGATCTTCCAGGTCTCTTCGATTAGAGATCGGAGCACTTTAGGTCTTATTTATAGAGATGGAAAGATGGAAAATTGAATTTGGGGTTTAATATTTTTCATTAATTATTATAATTATAATAGTAATTTTTATTTAAGAGGAAAACGTTCAAAAGCACCGACGCTTTAGATTTTGAACACGTGCCTTAAATGTTGACAGGAGAATCGGTGTATATATATATTATATATAGATATGCACAGCCCGATTTGATATTTTCGGCCAATTCCCAGTTAGTCCATTCTCTTTTATTTTACATAAAACAGCCCCTAGATTTTCATGCGTTTTAGTCCAAAATTTTATAAATCCAAATTTACCACTGATTTCTATTTTTATTTTCTTTTGATTTTTTCTTTTTCTTCTGCATCCATAAAGTAAATTAAAACTTTTATCTTTTGATCAGTAAAACATCCCTAACTTTATATAAATTTTAAATTGGATTGGAATTTTTTTTTATCGCTAAGGCTTCGGCCTATATATACATATACCTTTCCTCAATTGCGCTCTTGAAAATAATCCAACCATCTAATTATTTAAAAATCAATAACTACAATAAAAATCATAAAGTCGTAGACATTCCACCAAGCCTAAAACTAAAATTTTTCAAAAATAACATGAATATCTTAAATCCTCTCAAAACCACTCTTACACATAAAAGTCATAAAATATTTAAAGTACTGTTTAATCATCATCTGGGAAAACTAGCAAGGTCATCAGGTTCCAGTGCACCATCAATCGAGCTAGTTGAATCATCAAGTCCTCATGTCTCAACAGAAACATCCTCACATTCATCATCCACACCTAATGAGTTTAAAGACTCAACATATTGTAATCATAATAACAAGATATACGTATATATCCACATGCAACAGTGAAAATTACTTCTAATAAAATAATACTAACATGAACATTTGCTTAAACTTAAATATTTTCTTTCAACTTTATACATATACATTTCCGTTATAGGTGAAATTAGTTCATTAATTGCGACCATCATTTCTTCTTCAGGTCAATTGATCAATCTCAACTGTAACCATGACATCAGCTGGAGGGGAAATAGTAACCACTTTTCTGTTCTGTGCCTGGGCCTATAGTTGACGGAGACACCAGCAACCAGTTTTCCGTTACAGGGCCATGACCTATGGAAATCCGGAGTTGGGTTCTCACGGGCCTTGTCCCCTAAACGGGTTCCACTGGAGTTTTTTCCCTCTCGAATCTCCATTTTCTTACCGTCACAATCAAATCACTTCACTCAAAACATTTTCATCATTTCCATCACTTTATAAAATATATGCATAAATATTATTTTCCTTTTAAACCAAGTATGCAACATGACTTTTAGCATTTATCACTTTGCATCATAAAAATTCCATAACCTTACAAATTAACATTTTTAGCATTTATTACAGTCATCAGGACACTGTCAGGACTCCTAATATTTTTAATGTGTAAAATGATCGTTTTGCCCCTGAAATCTTAACTTTCCTATTTTACTCATGGACCTTAAAATTTCGACCCGAACTCATCCAAACTCACCATAACTATAACATCTACTAATTTAAAATGTTGCAGAAATTTTTTTTTTGTAAGGCTCATATTTTCGAAAATAAACATTTAAATAATTTGCATGCATGCAACCCTATTGAAAATTATGACATTTTAAAATAATCGTAAACAATCGACAAATAAAACACCGTAGTTTAAAAATTGCCAAATCGGCCCTCAATCATGCATAAATAAAATAAAACGAGTAAAATCCTGAGAATCAACGACATATCAACAAAACGTATAAAACTGATCATGTCTACTTATGTGCGAAAAAGTGTGGTCCTCGGGTCGTATGCGCACATCCAACCCTGTCAACTCAGAGTTCGGCACCTCCAATCTCCTCATCCGAATGGTCACCTACATCACACACACTTAGTGAGTCTAAAGACTCAACACACATGTACCGAATAATAGCAAATACGTATACATAGCAAACAGCTGTGAAAAATACTGTAATCAACATACATTCCATGAACTTAAAAGCTTAAAAGCATAAACGTAAACATGTCGTATAAATCATAATGTGTCAAACGGCTCATCTTAACATCATATACTTATATATTTACTTTAATTGAATTCAGTTCATTAGTTGTGACTTTCGTAATAGCTTTATCGTTTTATCATTAATCGATGGATCCATCTACATAAATCGTAGTACCCGGCGGCTGTCGGACTATCAGCGACAATATTACCTATCCACTGTGCCTAGGCCTCATCATTATCATTTACATATACATCGTTAGTGACAACCAATTCTCATTCTTCAAAGCATCATCATTTTCATCACTTAACAAAATCATGCATATACGTAAATTTTCTTAAAAGTAAGCACGGAACGTAATTTTTAAAATTTCAGAAAAATCATAATCATGGTGCATAAACATTTAAAAGCATGTTAAATTTGTACTCAGGGCGCTGTCAGGACCAAAAACTCACCCCGGGTGAAAAATGACCATTTTGCCCTTTGAAACCAAAATGACTGTTTTACCCCCGGACCTCTAAATTTTGACCCGAAGTTAACCAAACTCCTTAAAACATCCCAAAACATATTTATAAGCATCCCTTAGATGTAAACTCGAGCCTGTTACAAAACTTAAACTATTCGTTTTAAAACTTGGACCGGGGTCCCGGTTTTAGCCCGAATCAAACCGAAACTTATCCAAATATTTCCCATTCTTTTACTACACATTATACACATCTTAAACTCCATATAACCATCAAGACCAGATTGTTTATGACCCTCGAACAGCCCCGAAACATTGCTGGAATTTTCTGCCCTAATAACTACACAAACCATAGTGCCTTAACCCATGAACTTTCGACCCTAGCCTACACAAAGCCGGACCAGCTTCGAACCAGCCTACCCATGGACCAAACCAACGATGTAGGACCCCCACTAGACCAGCCTAAGCCAGCCGATGTACCCTGCACGCTCGAATGCTCGGAGGTAACTAAGAAACCCTAGCCGCCTCTTACAACCTCTCGGCCTTCAATATTCACAACCAAGCTTAGACTCCAGCCTAGTGACACCATACTCCTCGACATATCCAGCCACTTAGGACCCTTATTCAGCAGCCCCTTGCACACGATAACAAAAAGAACGTGAGTTGCAAAAGGATGCATGAGTGAGTCAAGAAACCGAAGCCACAAACGTGATACATGCAGGGACCGATATATATACGTATAAAGCATACATAACAGAAATTATATAGCGTGAATGATGCAAAAATAAAGATACATGGCGTGCCTTGATGATTCATGATCGAAATATTGAAGAAAAACGCGTCGAGGAAGCGCTGGAGGAGCGGGAAGGAGGTTTGCTTGAAGAAGATCGAAGTGTTGAAGCTTGCTGAAGGTTGGCTGCTGCAATTTACGTGTGGGAAGCTGGTGATGGAGGGGAGGGATGGTAAATAAGATTTAGGTATGATTAGGGTTTAGGTAATTAGGTTTAAGTAGGAAATTAATACACTATTGAACCTCTAAATATATTTAAATGGTTTAAAAGGGTTTTTGAGCCAATTAATATCTAAAACAAACCCAACAAGCCCAAAAATATTCTCAAAAAATATTTCGTTTAGGTACGTTTTGAAAATATCGCCAGAGCTCTCAAAAATTCTCTCGAATCGTTAAAATTTACGTACCGGTTAAAAAATACGACCCGACGAGTAAAAATACCCATCAAGGCCCGTTTTTCGAAAACACCCTTAAGCACACCTCCTAATAATAAATAAAAATTAAATATGTAATAAAAATAATTTTCCTGATAATTCTCCGGTTTCTGTTTCTCGATCGAGCGTAAAATGCATCTTAAAATCCTAATACATGAAACTTTTTAAATATCGTGGAATTAATCCTAGCCATATATGAATTAAATGCATAAAAACAAATAAACACACAATTTAAATAAAATCCTAAATTGCATGCATTCAGGTTACATAAATTTAAATTCCTGGACCTTACAACTCTCCCCCCTTAAATAAAATTCTGTCCTCGAAATTTAAAACATACCGAATAACTCCGGGTAGCGACTCATCATTTCGGCCTCAGTCTCCCAGGTAGCTTCGTCCTCGGAATGATTCAGCCACTTGACTTTGATTATGTGGATAACCTTCCGGAGCCTCTTCTCCTATGTATCCAAAATCTGAGTGGGTCTCTCCTCGAATGACAGGTGCGATGTCAGCTGAAGTGGCTCATAGTTCAGTAGATGCGACGGATTCGACATGTACTTATGCAGCATAGAGACGTGGAAAACATTATGAACTCCCGCCAGATTCGGCGGTAATGAAACTCTCTATGCAGGTGTCCCAACTCTCTCTAGGATGTCGAATGGTCCGATGAATCTAGGGATGAGATTGCCCTTCTTCCCAAATCTCATCACACCATTCATCGTGCGACCTTAACAAAAACGTGATCCCCTACTGCGAACTCGAGATCTCTGCGCTTCTGATCTGCATAACTTTTTTGACGGCTCTGAGCGGTCCTCGTCCTGTCTCGAATCCTAACCACTAACTCTGATGTCTACCTGACAATGTTCGGACACAACTCTGCCCTCTCTCCTACCTCATCCCAATACACTGGCGACCTATACTTCCTCCGGTACAGTGCCTCGTATGGATCCATATTGATTGATGCGTGATAAATGTTGTTGTATGTGAACTCCACAAGAGGTAACTTCGGCTCTCAGCTGCCGTGGAAGTCGATCATGGAAGCTCGGAGGAGGTCCTCTAGAATCTGAATCACTCTCTCTGACTTTCTGTTTGTCTGAGGATGGAAGGCAGTATTGAATAGCAGCTTAGTACCCAATGTCTGGTGTAAACTCTTCCGGAACGCAGACGTGAACCTAATATCCATGTCTGACAAGATGGACAATGGAATCCCGTGCAGTCTGAGTATCTCTCTGATGTACAACTCTGCGTACTGAGTCATGGTGAAAGTCTTCTTGATCAGTAGAAAATGAGCTGATTTAGAGAGCCGATCAACTATCACCCAGATGTCATTTTATCTCTCAGTAGTCCTCGGAATCCCTGTCACAAAGTCCATGGTGATGTTCTCTCATTTCCACTCGGGAATAGGGAGTGGTCTCAGCTTCCATGCATGTATCTAATGCTCGATCTTGACCTGCTGACATGTCAAACACTCGGAGACGAAACACAAAATATCCCGCTTCATGCCTGGCCACCAATAAAGAGTCTGAATGTCTTTATACATCTTCGTACTCCTTGGATGGATGGAGTACGGGGTGCTGTGGGCCTCGCTCAAGATATTTTCCCTCAGGGAATCACTGTCAGGAACCCATAGGCGGTCCCTGTATTTGACTATGCCTTCCACAACTATATACAGTCTCTGGACCTTAGCCTCGTCCCTCTGTCTCCACTTCTGCAACTGCTCGTCAGAAGTCTATTATTGGAAACTTAATTTCGGTTGTTTGACAAATTAATTGATTAATTTATTGGACTAACTGATCAAGTAACTTGTAGTAACTAAACTAAACAAATCAACTGACAATTGCCTAACTGAAGATTAATGCGCATATTATCGAAGGCAACTGAAACCAGCTGAACTGAACTTACGAAGACAACTGACTGATCAGTTGGAAACTGATCAGTTGATATATTCAGTTGTGAGCTTATCAGCAGATCATTCAGCTCAACACGTCATCAGTTGTAAAAAATGACATTCAACCGACAACAGTACAAATCAGACTGCAACTCGTAGCGGAACGCCGCATTTCAGAGCTTAGAGTGCACAAATGTTAGAGGAATATTGACGTGGCAATCAACAGATATATTGATTCAAATTATATTTAATGTTACTGTTGAAGAGAAGCCTATAAATAGGTGAGAAGAGCAGTTGAGCAAATAATCGATCTATCTATTCTATCAAGCTTGCTGTTACCCTGCTGAATTTATCGCTCTTACTGAAGAATCAAAAAGCTCACATTTATCTGATATATTTGTAGCATTTGAGGCTACCTTTCGAGCTTACAAGCACAAACCGTTTTATTGTTTATTTGATCTTAACTAGATCAGTTGTGTTAAGTTCAGTCAAAGAACTGTGAGATATTTAGTAAACTAAGAGTTCCAGTTTTGGCAGTGTTAAGTCCAAACTGAAGTGGGTCTGTACAAGTTTTGTATCGATCAAAGTCTTTTAAAGCATATCCTATCTTTTTGATAGAAGGGGTGACGTAGGAGTTATTTCAATCTCCGAACATCCATAAATATTTGTGTTACTACTTCAGTTATTTATTCTATCTTTCAGTCAGTTTATTTCCGCAACTGTTATCAGTTAAACTGATTGTCATTGACTGACAAGATTCCTAGTTTCAGTTTGTCACAGAACTGATACTTCGTTCAAAAAGATTTTAAAATCGTGAGTGTTTATTCAACCCCCCTTCTAAAAACTTCTCAACCAATCAATCGATCCTAACAAGTTGTATCAGAGCTATTGAATTTTGTCTCAGAATACTCTTATTCACAAAACTGATCAACATGTCTTCATTCAATAAAATACCAATGTTTTCCCGAGAAGATTTTGACGACTGGAAAATCAGAATGCAGGCTCATTTAGCTGCACAAGATGAAGAAATATGGTATGTCATTACTGAAGGTCCCATGAAAATCCTAAAAGCAAATACAGCAGTTGCCATTATTGGTGGGGCACCTCATCGCATAGAAAAGCACAGAGAGGAATGAAAAACTGATAAAAGGAAAGCCAACCTAGATATTGTGGCTAAGGATATCTTATATAAAACGCTGGATAAAGTCACTTTCAGAAAAATCAAGATGTGCAAAACTGGCAAAGAGATATGGGAGAAACTGATCCAGCTGTCTGAAGGAAACGGGCAAACAAAAGAGAACAAGCTATCAGTTGCTGTTCAGAAATTTGACAACATCAAGATGAAGGATGGAGAATCCATGCACGAATATGATGAGGGGATCAGTGGTATTATCAATGAGCTGAATGCACTTGGAAAAGTGTATTCAAACAAAGAAGTGGCATTGGAGGTGGCCAGAGGTCTTCCAAAAGAATGTGATGTCAAGACCATGGCAATGAGAGAGTCAAAGGAGCTTAACAAGGTCGAACTTCATGAATTTTTTGCTGATCTAAAGGCTTGCGAGTTTGAATTACAAACCAGAGAAGGAGAACCTTCTATACCTGTTGCCACAACTGCTTTAACTGCTTTCAGACTGGAACCAACTGGTTCAGTTGACAAATCTGCTGATCAATTGAGCAATGATGCTATGTCATTGTTTGTGAAGAAATTTGGAAGGTTTATGAGAAAGAATCAAGGAAACTTCCAAAAGCAGTATCAGAAAAATCAGTCCAAAGAAGAATCATACGCTTGCTACAACCGTGGCAAATCTGGTCACTTCATAGCAGACTGTCCTAAGCCAAATAAGGATAGTCGAGGATCAACTGAGAAGGAAAAGAAGCCCTATGAACACAGAAGAAGGACCAAGGATGACAAGAAATCATTCAAAAATAAACATGAAGTGCTTTTGGCTGAAGAAAGCAAATTTAAGTGGGCAGAAACTGACAATGACGAGTCAGAACCAGAAAGCCCAATCAGTTCAAGTGAAGATGAAGAGGAAGTCAAGTGCTTAATGGCAGATGATGATGAACTGGAGTCAGCAAGTGAACATGTATTTGACTTCATCTCTTCTGATTTCACTCGCGAGGAACTAATTAGCACATTGCATTACATGGTAAATGAGTATCACAAACTTGCTCAATCATTTGAAAAGGTTAGAACTGAGCAAACTGATCCCAATGACTACAAAACAGAAACTGATAAGTTAGTTGAACTGTTGAGTCTAAAAAGGAAGATTGCACAGCAAAAATCTGAAATGGTTGAAAATCAAGCTTTGATATGTCAGTTAAAAATAAAAATTTCAAAACATACTGAACTGATTCAAGCTTGGAACAAGTCTTCAGCTGCACTGACTGAAATGCAGAATTCACAAAAATTAGTTGATGATAAAGAATAGTCTGTTGAAAAAGGATACAAATCATACTGTTTCATCCTCACATCACACACATATTACCAAGAATTCGAGAAAAATCATTTGGAACACAACAACTGGGAAATCAGTTAGACTGATCCAAGTCTGGGTTCCTAAAGGACTAATCAGTTTAGGACCAAAATGAATATGGGTACCAAAATTATATATATACTATGTGATTGCAGGTAACAGGTACAAACAAAAAATCAAATTGGTATCTAGACAGTGGATGTTCGCGGCATATGACAAGAGATGCAAATTTGCTATCTCAACTGATCAAATATACTGGACCAAACATTAGTTTTGGAGACAACTGCAAAGGTAAAATTGTGGGTAAGGATAAGCTTATCCATGGTAACTTTACAATTAAAGATGTTTTGCTAGTTAAGAATTTGAAGTATAACTTGATAAACATTAGTCAGTTATGCGACAATAATTTCTCAGTGCAATTTGACAGACACACTTGTTCAGTTAGAGACTCAACTGATGAGGTCATGCTAACTGGAAATCGTTGTGGAAATACTTACAAAGTCAATTGGACTGAACAACCTTATGCACCAGTTTGTTTCATTGCTTCTAAGTCTTCTAAAAACTGGTTGTGGCATAAGAGGTTGAACCACTTAAACTTTAAATCTATTTCCTATCTGAGTAACCATGATCTTGTAACTGGTTTGCCTAAAATAGATTTTTCAAAAGATAAAGTTTGTTCAGCATGTCAGTTTGGTAAACAAGTAAGATCTTCATTCAAAAACAGAGGTTGTAAATCATCTTCTCAATGCTTAGAACTGTTACATATGGATCTTTTTGGTCCAATACCAGTCATGAGTTTAGGAGGAATGAAATACACCCTAGTAGTTGTGGATGATTTTTCAAGATTTACTTGGGTTATTTTTCTCAAATCCAAAGACCAAACTGCTGCACAATTGATTAAGCTCTTGAAAAGACTTTTAAAGGAAAAATCAGTTGGGATTGATCGAATAAGGACTGACAGAGGGACTGGGTTCATCAATCAAAATCTTTCAACTTTTTTAGAAAATACTGGAATCAAGCATGAGCTCTCAGCAGCTAGAACACCTTAGCAGAATGGTGTAGCTGAGAGAAGAAATCGGACCCTTAAAGAAGCTGCTAGAACAATGTATGTTGATTCTGTTATTTCTCAAAGATTTTGGGCTGAAGCAGTAAACACTGCATGTTATACTCAGAACAGATCAATGATTAATAAGAATAATGTGAAAACACCATATGAGATCTGGCATGGAAGAAAAAGTGTGGTTTCTTATTTCAAGATATTTGGCTGCAGATGTTTTATTCTTGATAATGGTAAAAATCATTTAAAAGTTTTTGATGCTAAATCTGCAGAGGTAATATTTCTTGGATATTCTTCAGTTAGCAAAGCTTATAGAGTTTTTAATAAAAGTTTTTTAAATGTTGAAGAATCTATTAATGTTGTTTTTGATGAAACTGTACTAACTGATAAGACAACTAATCCAGTTGAGCTAGTTGATCAATTTACAGAGATCAGTTTGGAGGATGAAAATGAATAAGAAAATCATATCAATTGAAATATCCTTCAAACACCTGAACCAGAAATACTAGATCAATCAGTTGAACAGGAACCTGCTCCTGATAATCAATTGGTGGAGCAAACAGATGATATTCAGTTATCAACTGATACAGCTCCAACTGAAACTGAAAACATTCAGTTGCCAACAGAAGCAGTTGCTGATATGGAAGCAACAAATACCGAACTGAGATGGAAGAAATCACATCCACCATAATTGGTGATAGGTAATCTATCTGATTCGGTAAGAAAAAAAATCAAATGCTTAATTTGTTTATTCATTCTGCTTTTGTCTCACAAATGGAACCAAATAAAACTGATGAAGCTCTGACTGATCCTAAAGGGATAAATGAAATGCAAGAGGAGCTAAATCAGTTTACCCATAACAATGTCTGAAACTTAGTTCCAAGACCAGTTTGTAAAACTATTATAGGTACAAAATGGGTATTCAGAAATGAACTGAACGAAGATGATTCAGTTGCACGAAACAAATCAAGACATGTTGCACAAGGAATTATAGGCAGGAAGAACCGAAGATGGAATTGACTATGATGAAACGTATGCACCAGTTGCAAGACTGGAAGAAATCAGAATGTTCCTTGCCTATGCATATTCAAGAACTTCAAAGTCTATCAAATGGATGTAAAAAGTGCATTTCTGAATGGTCAGTTGCAAGAAGAAGTTTATGTTGAACAACCTCCAGGTTTTATCAATCACTCTTTTCCTGATCATGTCTATCATTTAAACAAAGCTTTATATGGTCTTAAACAAGCTCCAAGAGCTTGGTATGAGAGACTTTCAAAATTCTTAACTGATCATGATTTTACTGTTGGAATAATTGACAAAACTTTGTTCAAATTTTCTAAGAATGATCACATTTTACTTGTGAAAATATATGTTGATGATATTATATTTGGGTCAACTAACCCCAAATTATATGAGAAATTTGTCAAGTTAATGCAGGACAAATTTGATATGAGTTTGATGGGTGAACTGACATTCTTTCTCGGACTACAAGTGAAGCAACTGGACACTGGTATTTTTATCAGTTAGACAAAATACACGAAGAAATTGCTCAAGAAATTTGGCATGGAGACATGTTCAGCTGCAAGCACTCCAATAAGTTCATCAGTCAAAGTGGACAATGATCAAGGGGGAATATCAGTTGAGACGACACTCTACAAAGGTTTAATAGGTTCATTATTGTACCTAACTACTAGTCGTCTTGATATTGTATTTGATTTTTTCATGTGTGCAAGATTTCAAGCAAATCCTAAGCAATTGCATTTTACAGTTGCCAAAAGAATTTTAAATATCTAAAAGACACTCAAATTGTGGGATTATGGTACGCTATAGACTCTTCTTTCAATTTAGTTGGATATTCAGATGCAGATTATGCAGGATGTAAGCTAGATCGTAAAAGTACCAGTGGATCTTGTCAGTTTCAAGGAGACAGACTTATCTCGTTGTTCAGCAAGAAGCAAACATCCATAGCTACTTCCACAACCTGTTCCCAACTGCTCTAGATTCAACAACAACTGAAATATTATGGAGTTGATGCTAAAAAATCTCCCATATTTTTAGATAATACAAGCACGATTGCAATAACTTACAATCCAGTTCTTCACTGAAGGACCAAACACATTGATGTCAGACATCACTTCATCAGAGATCATGCTCTGAAGAAAGCTATCAGACTGTAATATGCGTCACCTGAACAACAAGCTGCCGACATCTTCACCAGACCATTGCCAGAGACTAAGTTTTCTCACTTTCGCAATATACTTGGTTTAATTGATTTATCTTAATTATATCAGTTTTATTGCTGCTTTGTTAATAGCTGTTCATTCAATTTGTCATTTATTATTTAAATGCTTATCAACTGATGTCAGTTAGTCATTTATCAGTTATTATATTCAGTTCGTTAATTGTTTGTCAACTGATGTCAGTTAGTCATTTATCAGATATTGGATTCAGTTCGTTAACTATTTATCAACTGATGAAAGATAAGTTTTGCAGAAAGAGAAAGAGACAACAACAATGATACAAATCAAGATTTTATTAAGAATAAAATCGATACCATACAACATCATTTAGTCCACTCCCTACGGCATCTTTCCATAACATCAACCAATTATTCAAGTCATGACTCCTAATATTCTTGAAGGTTTCGGCATTTTCAATTCTCTGAAGCAAGTGTCATTCCCTCAACTGCATGATGTGGATCAGCACATCATCCTTGACTAGCTCGGATATATGATCGACTTGAGCAAGCCTTTTAAGCTTCCTTGCAAGTGATCTCTGCTTAGCAGAAGCAGGGAATTCTCCAGTATTGATTGATTTAATGATGTGAGCGGTAGTCCAAACAGACATAATCTCTGTAAAGATGTATTCTTCAGCATCTCTTTTCAATCGCTGAATACGTCGAGGCGTCCATGAAGGATGAGGGACGTGTGTGCTGCTTTCACAATCCATTGGAGTTCAGATGTCATTATCAAATAACAATGACCTTATTTTATAGACAAGAGACAGGAGGAAGACAAAGAGTCATCTGACCTTAACTGATTCAGACTAAGTTTCTCTTACCCTTATTTATTTGCATTTATTGAGGGGGAATATCGAACAAAAATTTAACTGAGAAGACAATAATCAGTTGGTCTTCAACTGAACTGACTAAGTTCTCAACTGGTCATTTAGTTGTTGATCTAACTGATCTTCTTCGATAAGTTAACTAATAAATCGAATAATATTCTATAATAAATAATGTGACTAGTTTGTCGAAGCATTAATTGCTGTCTTTCAATGAATAGTATTTTGAAACGTGGACCCACATAATCCATTCATATTCTATACTTGTTTTTATCACACGTACACACGTTTTTAATTCATATTTTCCTGGACTAACACGTGTCCAAAAATTTGAACAGTCACTTACATCATACTATACCCGCTCCAATTCAGTTTTTCTCCTTACGCGCACATTCAGCATTCAGAGCAAACTTCTACTCAAGCATACTCTTTTTCGCAGATTTCACTCAATCAAATGGCAAACCAGATCCAAGCTCATGTCATGAACGCTATGGCGATCGACTTTGATTCAGTCTTGACTGTAAAAGACGAAGAAGTCGAGAATTTTTTTCTGAAACTGCAAGCAGCTGGACTGAAAAATTTTATGGGATTATCCTCTCAAGAAATCTATACTAAAGAGATTCAGGATCTCTATACCAGCGGCTATGTCACTAAAGAAGGCAGTATCGCAACTACTGTAAATGGTCAGCTGCTGATCATTGAATAGGACTTCTTCTGCAACCTATTTGAACTGCATACTGATGGGCTAGTTAATCTCTCTGAAGTAAAAGCTTCGGATGTTGAAGAGATGCAAACTCTTTTGTCTGCTGATGGTCGGAAAATTAAAGTTTCCGATCCCAAGAAGGAGCTAAAGCCAGAAGTACAATTGCTGGCTGACCTTGTAGCGAAGGGTCTCTTGGCAAAGGCTGGATCCTTTGCTGCCCTTACTCTAGAGAAATTTCAAGCTATGACTGCAACCATGGCTGAAAGAAAGATGAACTGGAAGAATATTATTTTCAACATCTTGAGGAACATGTTTCAATCTTCCAAGCAATCAAAGGGTTTTGCGGTGCAGCTCAGCTATTTGCTGAAAGTCAAGGGGATGGTAACTGATGATTCTGAGAAATCATCAAAACTGAAAATCTTCAATGCCAAAAATGTCCAGCCACCCAAGCAGAAACTGGACATGACTCCTGAGAAGTTTATTCAAGTGAAGAAGGAGATTGGGATGGAAGGAGCTCCCAAATCAGTTAAGAAAGCTAGGATGGAGACTCAAAAAATATGGTTAAACGTAAAATGATTATCAGTGAAAGTGACTCTGAGAAGACTCCATCTCCCAAAATTTCCAAGAAACCCAGGACCAAAAAGACTAAATCAGCGATGGATGTGAGCACTATCCCGTCTGATAGGACCATCCAATCTGGACCTGTACAGCCGATCAAGGCTACTTCACTCAGAACTGTACCAGTTGAGACGTCAACTGATGATCAGCTACCTCTATCTGCAGTTCTCAAAAAGTCTGTCACCGAATCTGGTGAAAAGAAGAAGCTTGTTGGAGTTAAAGCTCCACTTATCACTATCACCAGACAAATTCCTCTGCCGATGGCAAGACCGAAAGGAGTAGTGATTCAAGAACAAGTGGACTCGACAAGGTCAGGACTGAGCATTTCTCATGTTCTAACTGAATCAAAGGGCAAAGAGAAAATGATTGAAGAGCCCAGACCAACCAACACCATTCAGAGACACATTGACCTCATTTGGAAGGAAGTCAATGAATTTTCTGAAGGTAAACTCAGAACTTATGAAGAATGGGTAAAGTTTAGAACTGTTGTTTTTGCCAGACAATTACGAAACAAATCGGTTTTAAAGAAATTCATTGCCTTGGAAACACTTGTTCTGAAATTGGTCAAAGCTGCAACGGTGGTTCAAGCACTTGAGAGGAAGAAATATTTCTTTGATCAGATACGGGCAAAGAAACTGAGTCAGTTGATCGGTTAGCTACGTCTGAACTACGATCCCACGAGCCCAACTGCTATTAATGATAAAGCAGTTAATGACCAACTGGACATGGACTTGTTAGCTCTGCAAATGGATATCAAGAATTGGGAAATGGATCAAGAACTTATTATTCCAGAAAATTCCCAAAATCTTTCTTCAGATGAGCTAGCTGATCAATCAGCTCAAACAGATCAACCATCCAAGGATCCAAGTGCAGACTCTGCTGAATAGATGACTGATTCTATTTCTAAAGATGCATCAAAGCCAACTGATGTTCCTCAGTCTTCAACTGTTGAAGCTGCCCTCTACACAGACGCTGAATTATCATTGGCCAACATTGATGAAGTAATCAAATCAGTTGCCTCTAACGTTCAATTATCCACTACTGAAGCAGTTGAAGAGTTGTTCTCAACTGAAGAACCAGTTTTTCAAGCCCCAGATCAACCTCTTGAAGAACCAGCTCAGTTTCCCTCCACAACTGAACAAGAAATATTGAGAACTGAAGAGCCAGTTCAGTCAGTTATCATGACTGAATAGACAATTTTTGAACCAACTGAAGAGTCTCAGCTGCACTCAGTTGCAACTGAATAAGTGCCAGCTGATCAGCCTTCTATCATTCAGTCAATCGAAGCATCAGTTGAGCATTCTATCCCAGTATTAACTGCTATTTCAACTGATCATCCACATGAAGCATCAACGGACCCTGCTACTGATCCAACTTCTCCTCCACAACCTCAATAGGAAGTCTTACTATAAGAGACTTCAAAAATTGTCAATACTACAACTGAAAAAACTAAAGGGGCACTGGTCATTTTCGATGAAGAAAACATAGAGCAACCACAAAATTCCAGAGCCATGTCTCCAGGCATTACAATAGAAACTGAGTCTCTGTTCGAAGAAATTTCAGCTGTTCAGACCAACCTCGTCGGTATAATGACTTCCATTTCTGACATTCGATCAACGCAATTCTTGCACCCAATGACGATTGATTCTATTAAAGATAATACCATGGGTAAACTACAGCAAATCCAGAAGGATGTTCCTTCTTTTTTCTTTCAGATGGAGGAGCTCCGCAAAGACAGAGTTTCAACTGAAGCTCATTTCCAGATGCAAGCATTAGTGAAACGCCGTCTCGACTATCTAGAAAGTACTGTTTCAAAACGAATGGATTTACTGCAAGATATCCTAATGAATGCAGTTTCTAATCTATCTTCAGATGTGCGGAATTTGTCAAGAAAGGTTGATGAGTTTGACAAAAAGGGGGAAATAGGAGAAATAAAAGATCAAAAAGGAGAAGACAAAGGAAAGAAGAAGAAATAAAGATCAAAAAGGAGAAGACAAAGGAAAGAAGAAGAAATAAAGATCAATTGAAGACTATAACATGAATTATTTATTCTTTTATTCTTTGTACGAATCTGTACATTAGAAGAATTATTTTATCTATATGAGTTCGAAGAATATTTTTGAGTTCAGTTGATCAGTTCATACTTTACAAGTTTTGTCAAACACCAAAAAGGGAGAAATTGTTGGAAACTTAATTTCGGTTGTTTGACAAACTAAGTGATTAATTTATTGGACTAACTGATCAAGTAACTTGTAGTAACTGAACTGCACAAATCAACTGACAGTTTCCTAATAGAAGATTAATGCACAGTTTACTGAAGACAACTGAAACCAGCTAAAGTGAACTTACGAAGACAACTGACTGATCAGTTGGAAACTGATCAGTTTATATATTCAGTTGTAAGCTTATCAGCTTATCATTCAGCTGAACACGTCACCAGTTGTTGAAAAGGACATTAAACTGATAACAGTAGAAAGCAGACTGCAACTCGTAGTGGAACGCCGCATTTCCGAGCTTACAGTGTACGAATGTCAGAGGAATATTGACGTGGAAATAAATGGATATATTGATTCAAATTATATTTAATGTTACCGTTGAAGAGAAGCCTATAAATAGGTGAGAATAGCAGTTGAGCAAACAATCGATATATCTATTCTATCAAGTTTGCTGTTACCCTGCTGAATTTATCGCTCTTACTCAAGAATCAAAAAGCTCACACTTATCTGATATATTTTAGCATTTGAGGCTGCGTTTCGAGCTTACAAGCACAAACCGTTTTATTGTTTATTTGATCTTAACTATATCAGTTGTGCTAAGTTCAGTCGAAGAACTGTGAGATATTTTGTAAACTAAAAGTTTCAGTTTTGGCAGTGTTAAGTCCAAACTGAAGTGGGTCTGTACAATTTTTGTATCGATCTAAGTCTTTTAGAGCATATCATATCCTTTTGATAGAAGGGGTGATGTAGGAGTTATTTCAACCTCCGAACATCCATAAATATTTGTGTTACTACTTCAGTTATTTATTCTATTTTTCAGTCAGTTTATTTTCGTAACTGTTATCAGTTAAACTAATTGTCATTGACTGACAAGATTCCTAGTTTCAGTTTGTCATAGAACTGAAACTTCATTCGAAAAGATTCTAAAATCGTGAGTATTTATTCAACCCCCTTCTAAACACTTTTCAACCAATCAACAGATCCTAACATCTGCCCTTCTCGAATTCTTTCTATCAATTTCAGTTGTGCTGTCAGAGTAGCA
This sequence comes from Primulina tabacum, assembly GCF_025594145.1. Lineage (NCBI taxonomy): Eukaryota > Viridiplantae > Streptophyta > Magnoliopsida > Lamiales > Gesneriaceae > Primulina > Primulina tabacum. The sequence goes on from NC_134564.1 coordinate 23,531,863, forward strand.
AGGTTTGGGACATCGCCCATGGCAAAAAATGCAATGTCAAACCTCTGAATCTCCGTCTGTAGTGGTCTCTGTACTGAAAAATGGGCAATCACTGCGTGATTCCTACTCAAAGTGTCGGTAACCACATTAGCCTTACGCGGATGGTAGCTAATGTCACAGTCATAATCATTCACTAGCTCCAGCCATCTCCGCTGTCTCATGTTAAGCTCTTTCTGTGTGAAGAAGTACTTCATGTTAGAGTAAATGTCCTGCAAGCCAAATGTTGGCCAGGGAATTTATTGACTCAGTTGTAATAAACAATCTTTATTTTAAAAAAATTCATTTTCTTATGGTTTGTTATTTCTTTATTTGTATACTCATGTGAACTACATAAATAAAGACCTTGATTATACTTTAATATAAATGAATCATAATTCGATGTTGAAAATTTGTAAATACTGTATGATCTATGGATAAAGGTCGCTTGAGCACTAGCATCTGTGATGTTGTGTACCGCGTTTCTTGGTAAGAGCATAGAGATGCCCAAACATGCAGATGGGTAGTCCTATGATGATTATACCAAACATCCCTCCCTAGGAATTTCCAAATGGTTATCATTCATCGAGAGGATAAATCTTTGGTTATGATTGTACACCATTAGTCCTAATGACCCGGGACAACAATGAGGCTCTATGTAACTCCCGAAAAACCGAACACACTAACCACATGCATGCATGAAAATGTATATTTAAATGATTGGTTTAGAAGCACGTTTTAGTATTTGCATGGTTAAATGATTATTTAATCGAATGTTAAGAATGTACTTTTTACAGTCAATACGTGATGTACGACAAAAGACGAGAGAACCGGGGACGATTTTGATAAGGTTTCTATTATTAGAAACTTGGAATTTAGTAAGTCCAAATTAGGATAGCGGCAAATTTATTTATAGTAAGGGACGAACTTAATCGGTATCAAACGTTCGCATGAAAATAAGAAGTTTCAGGTTTACAAAACTAGAAACGAGTGACACCGAATATTTTTAAATATTGTTGGGACTTTTTATTGTATTAAATATGTATTTAATTAACACCTTAATGAGCCTAGTTTGTTGGTGGATAATTAATTAATTATACGGCCCATTATGAATAATTAAGCCCAATTAACAACTTAATGGTTTAATTAAATAAAACCCCACCCTACCTTCCAAACAAACTCACGTCTCCCACACTTTTCAGCAGCACGCACGCACACACACACACACACACTAGGACTCTAGGGGCCGAACCATAGAGGAGATGAAGGAAGAAGATTTCACGTCTCGTTCGCCTCTCGTTGCTCCGTATCTCTTGTGTCATAAGAATAAAAGATCAACGCATGTTTTCAAACCCTTTTCCAAGCACCATTCAATCCATATTATTGTATGTATGCTGATGTGTGTGAAAAATTTATAAAAGTGATTGTTTTTAATCTCATGCATATGCATCTCATGTTTTCATAAAAGATTTTTGAATTTTATTAAATTGTTGAGGGAAGGATGCAAACTGAGGGTTCCAAGGACTGGTCTAGACGTTTAGGAAGAGAATTGAAGGGACAAAAGATGATACATGCTATTTTTATAATTTTTAACGTATTTATACGTATATGCGATTTTTAGAATTTTTAACGTATTTTGCACGTATATGCTATTTTTTAGCAATCTCGGCATATATGAACGATATAAAACATCTTTTGGAAAATTTTAAAAGAATATGGAATGTCATGAATTTTTTATGAAATGATAAAGTAAAGGAAAATATTTTTGAGGAATGTGAATTGATCGTGACGAAAAGATAGTAAGGGATCTGTTGACAACGGAAACGGTGAAATTGCAATGAAAAAGGAGTGAATTTTATAATTTAATGCTTATTCTACTTATTCCGCATGAAGGGTTTTGGATATTATGAAATTCATTTATTTGATTATTTGTGCTAGTTTATTTATGGTGAATCAATTTTGCATGGTAAAAAAAACTAGCGTAAAATAAATGAATTTAGAAGTTAGGGTCGTTTCACTCTATATGCTAGAGCTGTGCTTTGACTCGTTTACCGACTCTAGGAGGGTCATCAGTTGGTGATATTGGGTATAGTTGCGACGCAAGTAGGAGCCAGTGTATTGTAGTCGGGAATTCACCGCTCACCTACGGGTGTGGATATTCACCCTAGCCGCGTCTTACAACCTCTCGGCCTTCAATATTCACAACCAAGCTTAGACTCTAGCCTAGTGACACCAGACTCCTCGACATATCCAGCCACTTAGGACCCTTATTCGGCAGCCCCTTGCACACGGTAACAAAAAGAACGTGAGTTGCAAAAGGATGCATGAGTGAGCCAAGAAACCAAAGCCACAAACGTGATACATGCAGGGACCGAGATATATACGTATAAAGCACACATAACAGCAAGTATATAGCGTGAATGATATAAAAATAAAGATACATGACGTGCCTTGATGATTGATGATCGAAAGCTTGAAGAAAAACGCGTCGGGGAAGCGCCAGAGGAGCGGGAAGGAGGTTTGCTCGAAGAATATTGAATGGTTGAAGCTTGCTGAAGGTTCTCTGCTGAAATTTACGTGTGTGAGGCTGGTGATGGAGGGGAGGGGTGGCCAATAAGATTTAAATAGGATTAGGGTTTAGGTAATAAGGTTTAAGTAGGAAATTAATACACTAATGGACCTCTAATTATAATTAAATGGTTTAAAAGGGTTTTTGAGCCCATTAATCTCTAAAACAAACCCAACAAGCCCAAAAACATTCACGAAAAATGTTTCTTTTAGGTATGTTTTTGAAAATATCGCCCGAGCCTTCAAAAAGTCCCCCGAATCATTAAAATTTGCGTACCGGTTAAAAAATACGACCCGACGACTAAAAATACCCACCAAGACTCATTTTTCAAAAACATACTTAAACACACCTCCTAATAATAAATAAAAATTAAACATGTAATAAAAATAATTTTCTTGATAATTCCCCGGTCTCCATTTCGATCGAGCGCGAAATACATTTTAAAATCCTAATGCTTAAAACTTTTAAAATATCGTGGAATTAATCCTAGCCATGTGTGCATTAAATGAATAAAAACAAATAAACGCACAATTTAAATAAAACCCTAGATTGCATGTATTCAGGTTACGTAAATTTAAATTTGATGGACCTTACAATAACACCTTAAGACACACCCGTAATCATTTCTTAGACGTGAACGTAACCCCACCGACTAAGTTTCGTAATTCGTTTTAAAACTTAGACCAGACTCTCTTTTTTAAGCCGAATCAACACGAAACTGAACATAACTCCAAGAACCATGGCCGAACCTTAACCCTTGCAATTCCCATGATTGTCGTCCAGCCCTTACACTCCTCTTTTCCATACATGTCCAACCCCATCTAGAACTCCTAGACAGCCCTCAAATCATGCCCATACCATCCTTAACCTAGCATCCCCTTATGTAACAACATGAACTTCGGTTATACATAAACAAATATAAGTTTTTCCATGCATAAACCAAAAAAACAAAAATAATATCATGATATCAGATTTTTTATGCAAGAATATATATTCACACATACTATGGCTTGAATGATGAGAAAAATAAGGTAAAAGGCATGCCTTTGCGTGATTCACGCACGAATATCTGAGTTTAGACACGAAGGAGCATTTCCAGAGGGACAGGGAACCCTTTACTACGATTTTTGCCTTCAAAATCAACGTGAGAGTGCCTCTGGGCATGAGTGTGTGTGCAGATACTGTTAGGGAAGAGTGCCCTAGTTTTTCTTTTTTTTAAATATGAGATTTTGAGGAAAAAAATGGGTTTGGGGGTCAAGGCTTTGATATAAATACTTATGTAGACATCTATGCCCAATAGTCTTAGTATAATAGGCCCACTAGATCCATCTCACTAGATCCATTAGTGTGTAGGAAAATATCTCGTTTAGAAAAAATTTCGAAAATATTAAACGAGCCTCCAAAAAGTCCTTATTTTAGTCGAAAATCCATTACCGGTTTATATAAATGACTTGACATGTAAAAATATCTCAAAAGGCATTATTTTCTAAATTTACACATTAATTATACCATATGTTAAATAAATAAAAATAATTATTTAAAAAAAATATTTTTTCTTTACAGTCCCTGGTCTCCGTCCCTGGTCAAGGCTCGAATAACCCTTGGAAATACTGATTTATGCATTTTAATAGAAATTCTTATTTTTAACATGTAATAATGACTACAATAATTAATTAATGCAATTAAAATAAATTCATTAGGCATTTTCTATTTTTCATAGATTTACATGCAGTTGGATTACGTTATCGCATTTGAGACCACCTTACAATTCATCCCTCCCTTAAATGAAATTTCGTGCTCGAAATTAAGACTTACCGAATAACTCCGGGTAGCTACTCCTCATTTCAGTCTCGATTTCCCAAGTAGCTTTCTAATCCGAATGATTTAGCCACTTTTTTAGTATCGGTTAGGCGGTAAATCGTTGAGCTACATAGCTCTGTTCTTGAAATATTGAACACCGATGAATTAAATCGAGTTTGGTTTTCAAACCAAGCGAAAAACACTCGAAATAATCCTGCATAAAAAACGATTAAAATTTTTTTAAAGCATTTAAAATATTTGCAAGTTGAATTAGCAAAAAAATAGACATGAATTTGTTTATGGATATTCGAAGACTTCAAATGCTCCTACGTCACCCCTTCTTCCACCTCGGGAAATATTCACTAGAAGACTTTGATTTATACAACTCTTTGTACAAACCCATTCAGCTAGGACTTACGCTACTGCTTAACTGAACTCCTAGCACTCAAGATCGTAGACAGCACCTCACAATCAGCATATTGTTTAATGTCTCATATGCAAAGACTACATATACAATTTTATTATATTTGTGCAAGACTCACTCAATTAATCTTTGATGTTCAACTCTCTTGTATATGTGTGAGTGATTGTGTGTGAGGAATTTATCATTTACAGTGTACATCTCAAATGTATCCTCACACAAGGGCTTGTGCTATCAACTAGCTGATTTTTTCATGCTAACTGTCCATGCTTTGTATCTTCTTCAAAAGCTCTTGTTTGATCTTCAATATGTTGTATTTATAGGCTCCAACAATGATATATACGTTAGATAGAAGAATATGACTGTTTGGAAATTTTCTGTACTATTTCTGATATTGCAACAGTCAAATTCGCCTTGCTGGACATTTTCCCGAGTGGTCAACTCTGGTCAACTGGTTCAGTTCAAATTCATGATATATGCCATTTTTAGAATTTTTAACGTATTTTATGCGTATATTCCATTTTTAGAATTTTTAACGTATTTTGCACGTATATGCTATTTTTAGCAATCTCGGCATATATGACTGTTATAAAGCAAGTTTTTGGAAAATTTTAAAAGAATATGAAAAGTCATGAATTTTTTATGAAATGATAAAGTAAAGGAAAATATTTTTGAGGAATATGAAATGATCGTGACGAAAAGATAGTAAGGGAACCGCTGAAAACGGAAATAGTGAAATTGCAATGAAAAAGGAATGAATCGTCAAAAACGAGGGCGGGAATCTCAATGATAATGGATCTGTTGAAAACGAGAACGATGAAGTTATTTTTATGATAGTCGGTGGGATCATCGAAAAGTAGACGTTGAACCCGACAACCTAGTACTATGGTTTATAAATTTATCAATCAAATAAATGTTGTCACTTTCAAGGATCAGACTTCACATAAAAAGGATAATTTTAAATGAAAAATGTTCATATCTACGCATGATTTCAAAATTTGCATATTCTGAAGGTTTTATGATTGCATGAAAAAATCTATTTTCAGTAAAAGTAATTTTTATGCATGTGATTGTATATTTACGTACTTGCTATATGAGGTTTGAGCATGCTCACTAGGTTTGAATGGTTGCAGGTAATGATGATGTTGAGTCGTGAGGTGCGGACTATCGAGTTATCCGGAAGGCGCAATGCATACCCGAGGACCTAGAAATGCGACATATGTGAAAGACTTTTGATGATTTTATGGATTATCGCTTTTATTCATAGGCTGTTAGGATGCTAGAATTTATTGAGTTGAATTTTAGAATTTTAATGCTTATTCTACTTATTCCGCATGAAGGGTTTTGGATATTATGAAATTCATTTATTTGATTATTTGTGCTAGTTTATTTATGATGAATCAATTATGCATGGTAAAAAAAACTAGCGTAAAATAAATGAATTTAGAAGTTAGGGTCGTTTCACTCTATATGGTAGAGCTGTGCTTCGACTCGTTTACCAACTCTAGGAGGGTCATCAGGTGGTGATATTGGCTACAGTTGCGACGCATGTAGGAGCCAGTGTATTGTAATCGGGAATTCACCGCTCACCTACGGGTGTGGATATCCTGTGTGATCTGATGAAATAATAGTGCATGGAATCTCTGGCCAGAGTATGAGATGTACGTTAGAGAGTGAGTTCTTCAATTGTACTGCGATACCACTATTTATTCTCAAATATGTGTCACATAGTTATCGAATACTTATGCAACCCTCGATGACCCATTGGTTGCTAATTCGATCGGGATATATGCGATGAAGGGATTTTGCTGTACGTTAATCATATTCGACTGATTTTTGCAGGCACTATCGGTGATACCTAGGGAATTATGGGGCAACGCTACTAGACGCTCTTATCATAATTTGATTGGTTTGATCGGAAATATGATTTCTGACATTCTCATGATCAATTGTTGATACATAGAATGGGGAAAATTAGGGTAAGCCCGAATAAAGGATTATGTCCTGAATCATAAAGAGTCGTGAACCTACAGCTAGCTGTATCCTTGAACCATTGAGGGTCACACAAGTACTGGATTATTTTATCCCCATTGAGATAATAAATTCAAGTAGTTGAATTTATAGAAAACATCGAGAAATAAATTTAAGGAGTTTAATTTATGACTATTAAATTTTGGAGGTGATAAATTCAAGGAGTTGAATTTATAATTTAAATATAAAATTCAAATGTTGAATTTGTAAAGTATTTAAATTAAATTTAATGGGTATATGTATAATGGGTTTGTAGGAGTACAAGACCAATATACATATTATTAAGGTTCTTGATTGGACTTTAAAAGTTTAATTAATTAATTAAACTAGTTGGACTAGAATACTTAATTGATTAAGCTCATTAAGCATTTAATTTAATTAATGGTCCCTAAGCTTATGTAATGTGTATTAGGCTTTTGGTTAAAGAATATAATTCATTCTCATATTTTTGAAGCCCTAGCCTCCGAGGGAAGGGACTTTTCGAAAAAGCAACCTCTTCCCATTCTCCTTGTTTTCGGCAACTTCATATCAATATCTATGTAAAATCCTTCTACATTTTCTAGTGCAAGTTGGAAGAGGAACAAGTAATTTAGTCGTGGACCTGATTTGAAAATTGAAGAAATGAGATTTGAAGAATGTACGTAGGATTTACAACAAGAGCTGCGTTCGCTTGTACCTGCGTAGTTGGAGCCAAGTGAAAATTCACTAAAGGTAAAAATTTAAATATCCTTTGTAGCTTTATTTATGAAAACCATACGAGTGCTCAAAAAATAATTTTGATTGTTAAAATAAAATAAAAATGTTTAAACTTGCGCTGCGTTTGGGCACGAGAGAACATGATTCACAACACTTCAGGCTCTTGTGATCGGTGAAAATCCTGCACTTCTACCCATACAGATAGTGCCTCCAAATATTTAGGCCAAATACCATTGCTGCTAGCTCGAGGTCATTAGTCGGATAATTCTTCTCATGGACCTACAGCTGTCTGGACGCGTAGGCTTTAACCCTGTCATGTTGCATCAGAACTGCGCCCAAACCGAGCTTCGAAGCATCTGTGTAAACCACGAACTTTTCCTGCCTTGATGGCATAACTGGAACTGGTGCAGTGGTCAATGTCTACTTCAATCTGTCAAAGCTCTCCTGGCACTCAGATCCCCAAATAAACTTGGCATTCTTCTTCGTCAAGACAAACATAGGCACCGCGATAAAGGGAAAGCCCTGAATGAATTTCCTGTAGTACCCAGCCAATCCGAAGAAGCTATGGATCTCTGTCACGCTCTTGGGCACTAGAAAATATGTGACAGCTTCGACCTCAATACCATCTCAAGATACGATGTGGCCCAAGAACGCCACTCTATCAAGCCAGAACTCACACTTACTGAACTTGGAATATAGCCGTCTATTGCAGTACGATCCTCGGGTACTGAGTGTGCTCTTCCCTATTCTTCGAATAAATCAGGATATCGTCAATGAAAACTATGACGAACTGATCCAAGTATGACTGAAACACGCGATTAATGAGATCCATGAAGATTGATGGCGCGTTCGTCAAATCGAAGGGCATCACCAAAAACTCATAGTGCCAATAAAGCGTCAGGAAGGCTATCGTATGCACATCAGACTCTCTCAACTTCAGCTGTGGTATTCGGATCGAAGATCTATCTTCGAGAACACTGAAGCTCCCTGAAGCTGATCAAACAAATCCTCGATCCTCGGTAACAGATACTTGTTCTTGACTGTGACTCTGTTCAACTCTCGGTAGTCGATGCAAAGCCGCATGCTGCCATCTTTCTTCTTGACAAACAATACAGGTGCGTCCCATGGAGAAAAGCTAGGGCGAATGAAACTCTTATCTAGCAAATCCTGTATCTTGTCTTTCAGTTCTTTCATCTCTGCAAGTGTTAGACGATAGGGTGCCTTATAAATCGGCACTGTACCTGGCATGAGCTCAATAGAAAATTTCACCTCTCTATCTGGTGGAATGCCTGAAACATCGTCAGGAAAAACACCGAAGAACTCACTGACCACATCCACGTCTTCTAGCCTCTAACTGACTGGCTCTGACACTGATACAATACTGGCCAAAAATTCTTGGCAGCCTCTCTTCATAAGTTTCCTCGCACACATGCAGGAAATGACGTGCGGCAACTGCTGGTGTCTGGCTGTCTCTAAAATAAACGGCTTACCACTAGGCGGTCGGTCAGACAATGACATCTGTCGAAGGTCTATGACAGCTCCGTTCAAAGAGAGCCAATCCATACCCAGAATAATGTCGAACTCCGGCAACGGTAGCACTATGAAGTCTGCCAATGAATATAAAAGAATGCGTATCCCCTGAATCTAGCAATGCATGCGTGGCTACACCTGAAATATATATCATCCATGCGACAAAACATATCATCAAATCTAATCGTGTTGAAATTTAAGAAATTTCTTATCGGAAATTATCCCAAAATCCTCAAATATTCATTGGATTAATCCCAAATATTCTTCAAATTTGAAAATTTGACTTCAAATTTTTTGAAACCGCAAATTATCCCTTAAAGTTTCGAAAATTACATTTTGGCCCTATGAAAATTTTCGAATATTGCGATTCGACACCTAAACATTTACGAATTCTAACCCCCTAAAATCATTAAGTTCTCGAAAAATTAGAATTAAAACCCCAAAATTTCAGAAGTTTCAAAAATAGTCCCTTAAAAATATTTATTTTAGCAATTAGGTCCTCATATTATCGGTTATTACAATTGGGTCCAAAAATCTCCAATTAAACAATTAAATTCTTAATCTTAACTAGGTAGAGCATGCAGTCTAATTTGTTTTAATTTATCAATCCCATAATTTAATTCTCATCACAAGCATAAAATCCATTCAATCAAGCGATAAATCAGAATCTTAAACATAAGGGTTACCAGTAATCAACGTCGAATCTGGCTCAGCCTTGGCCTCCTCGGCATGCATCACATATGCTCGGCCAGTAGTGGGTCCTTTGTTCCTAGGGCTGTTTGCCGCTTTATGACCCTCATTCCGGCAAACGAAGCATTTGTAGGTCCCCCACAAACACTTGCCGAGATGGAACTTGTTGCAATGCGTGCATAACTGTCTCTCTGCCGGCTTTGGCGACCCTGGTACCTGCAGTGGCATCTGCTGACTAGGCCTCCTAACATGTCCTTGCGGCCTCTATTGCCCATGTTGCCTCGATGGCTCGGTAAACTGCTTTTTTTGCTACTGGGAGCTGGGCTGGGCTTGATGCCACTTCCGCTACATCTCAAAATCGATGTCTCTCAAGGCCTGCTCGGCCTGGAAAGCACAAACAGTCACCTCATCATTACTAGCCGGTCTCATCTGCATTACATCCCGGTGTAACGTCGGCCTCTAGCCCATCCATGAAATGCCTAACCAATTTTCTCCATGTCTCATTTTCTTCCGCAGCACATATGCTCTGCATTCAATGTATAAACTGCTTTTTCTCGAGCGTAAATAGGCTGAAAATTTTATACCATTATAAACCTCTATGAGTCTAGTTTGCAACGCAAAAAACGGTTCGTCATTGGACACTCGAGCAAGGAGATATTTCATTTTTCCTACGGTCGCTGCAAGCTGCATGAAAATTCAGTTTTGCATATAAATGTTTAAAAAAAATATGAAATTTTTGAATTTTAAACATCAAAATCAGTTTCAATGTTTTTTCAAGAACAAACCGCTCTGATATCGGTTAGGCGGTAAATCGTTGAGCTACAATAGCTTTGTTCTTGAAATATTGAACACCGATGAATTTAATCGAGTTTGGTTTTCAAAGCAAGCGGAAGAAACTCGAAATAATCCTTCGTAGAAACTGATCAAACATTTTGTAAAGCATTAAAAATATTTTCAAGTTGAATGAGTAAAAAAATAGACACGAATTTGTTTATGGATGTTCGGAGACTTCAAATGCTCCTACGTCACCCCTTCTTCCACCTCGGGAAGGATTCACTAGAAGACTTTCATTTATACAACTCTTTGTACAAACCCATTCAGCTACGACTTACGCTACTGCCTAACTGGACTCCTAGCACTGAAGATTGTAGGCAGCACCTCACAATCAGCATATTATTTAATGTCTCATATGCAAAGACTACATACACAAGTTTATTGTCTTTGTGCAAGACTCACTCAATTAATATTTGAAGTCCATCTCTCTTGTATATGTGTGAGTGATTGTGTGTGAGGAATTTATCATTTACAGTGTACATCTCAAATGTATCCTGACACAAGGGCTTGTGCTCTCAACTTGCTGATTTTTTCATGCTAACTGCTCATGCTTTGAATCATCTTCATAAGCTATTGTTTGATCTTCAATATGTTGTATTTATAGGCTTCAATAATGATATATACGTTAGATACAAAAATATGACCGTTTGGAAAGTTTCTGTACTGTTTCTGATATTGCAACGGTCAAATTCGCCTTGTTGGACATTTTCCCGAGTGGTCAACTTGTTCAGTTCAACCGGTCTGATTCAGTTCAGCTGGTTTGGTTCAGTTCAACTTATCTGGTTCAGTTCAACTGGTTCGGTTCAGTTTCAGCTGGTCTGGTTCAGTTTCAGTTGGTCAACAGTTGGTTCAGTTCAGTTGGTCAGCTGCTGGTTCAGTTCATTTCAGTTGGTCAACAGCAGATGGTTCAGTTCAGTTGGTCAGCTGAAATCAGCTAGGCTGATTTCAGTTTGTGTAGAACCAGTAGTTTCATCGTCATTTATCAGCATATTAAGCTTCGATTCAGACTTTGAATTCTGAAGACGATTTGTAGACAATGTCTCATCTTTTCAACGCATACTAAACCTCTTCATTCCAATAACCGAGCTGAGAGATATGACCAAACTACTGCAACTGATCAAACCAATTGGTTGTTGTTTTCGTTCAATCCGTTCGGTAATTAAGCGATCAATTAGACCTTGATAACATCCGAATTTTCCCAACTGACGTGAAATACAACTTGTTCCAAATTGAGTTTTCTGATCAGTCAAGATGACATATTGTCATTTCATTCATCCAGCTGAGAGATATCATCAAAGCACCGAAACTCGCCATAAATTCAGTTTGTGCAGAATTCAGTTTTAGTTTGCTTCTTGTTTTAATAACTTCACACTTGAGTAAACATGTTAAAAACACAATAACAAGTTTTGTTAACATCAAAATCAAGATTGCGTAAATGAAATGTTCCAACACACTTGAGTTTGACTGAAACGTCTACTACTCGTTTTTCTTTATAATATACTAGAATTTTTTTCTTTAAGACTTTCGGCCATATATATGTATATATACGTTGCACCATTTAAATAACTCAACAAATTGTTTTACTGAAAATCCAAAACATAGTACAAAACATAAAATCGTCAAATCAAAACCTAAAGCTAGCATTTTTCAAAAATAACATAAACTCTTAAATCTTCTCAAAAACCACTCAAGAGCATAAAATTCATAAAATCTTTAATGTAAAATCATAATAATGCGAAAAAACTAGCAATGGTCCTCGGGTTATGTGCACCATCAATCCAGCCAGTTCAACCATCAAGTCCTCCAATATCATCATAAACATCCTCACCTGCATCATTCACACCTATTGAGTCTTATGAAACAACAAACTTTAACTGTGATAACATGTAATACGTATACATTTGCACGCAACAATGAATTTTTTTTTAATAAAATAGCTTTATATGAATATGCATAAACTTTAAATCCTTTCCTTTCATCATATACATATCTGCTCCCTTTTTTGAATTCAGATAACTAATTGTAACTTTCGTATCATCTGTTGGTCGATTGGTCAATCTTACGTATTACCATGGTACCAATCGGCGGGGACAACAGCGAGACTCTCACCCATCAACTGAGCATTTGGACCAACCATAGCGAGCCGTGCATGAGGACGTGCATGGTTATTCCAAATGCACGCGGACGCGGTTAGGTTGTGCCCCAGCCATGCGCCTACCACTCCTAGACTCTCAAGCCTTGCGTGGACCACCATTGCTCGATGCGAGGACCCTAACGAGCCTAGCCCTTTCCTGTAAAGTACCCCGCACGCCCCCTCATTTTTCTTTAAAAAAAACGCAAACCCTTGCCCCTATGGTCCCCAAATCGTGCAGCCCTTCCATCCTTATTTTTCAGCCCTTAAACATGCATATAGGGGTCTCTAAAACCTCTGAAATTCATCCCTTCTAATGGCCCTAGCTTGGCAGCCCTTTGTGCATCAATACCATGAGTTTAAAAGCATGAAAATAAAAGTTTGATCATGTATAGGGCATGAAAACGAAAATAAATAAGAGGACATCATATTTTTTATGCAAACATGTATAAACACACATAATATGATATGAATAATAAGTAAAGAAATATTAATGCGTGCCTTTTCATGTTTCACGCACCAAAAACAATTCTAGACTCTAAGAACGTTGATGGAGAAACGGGGAGGTCTTGCTGCGTTTTTATCCCTCAAAAGTCATGCTGAAAAGCTTCTCAACATGACTGTGTGTGTGGTGTTTGGCCGCTAGGGGACAGTCCTAGTTCCCTTGTGTTGTGTGCATGAGTTTTGAATAGTTTTAGGGTTCAGGAATTCAATCTTTGGTATTAAATAATATGGTAGCTAATTAGACCCAATAACCCTAGTACAATAGGCCCATTAGGCATATTAGAGTGTAGGAAAATTATTTTATTTAGGAAAATTTTAGAAAATATTAGCCGAGTTCCCCAAAAGTCCTTATTTTCGTCAAAAATTGATTGCCGGTTTAAAATACGACTCGGCGTGTGAAAACACCTCAAAAGACATCATTTTTGAAATTTTCATAATAAATATACCATATATTAAATAATTAAAAATAATCATTTAATAAAAATATTTTCTCCTTACGGTCCCAGGTCTCCGTTACTCGATTGCATCTCGAATATCCCTTAAAAACATAGTTTTATGAATTCTAATAGAAAATCATATTTTAAATATGTAAACATGCCTACCACATTTAATTCATGCAATTAAATTGATTTAATTAAGCATTTTCTATTTTTCTAGATTTAAATACAGTTGGAATATGTTATCGCATTTTGGACCTTACATTGACCATTTCAATAACTTTGTTTCGGGGCCTTCTTTCTTTTCTATCAAGAATCTGTGTAGGCCTTTCCTCGTAAGGCATATTTTGTGACAACTGCAGAGGCTCATAATTCAGTACGTGTGAAGGATGGGACATGTACTTTCGCAGCGTCGAGATATGAAACACATTATGCACTCCAGCAACCATCGGTAGCAAAGCCACTCTATAAGTTAATGCTCCAATCTTCTCTAGAACCTCAAACGGTCTATAAACCTCGGATCGAGTTTGCCTTTCTTGCCAAATCTCATAACACCCTTCATAAGTGCCACTTTCACGAATGCCTGGTCACCCGCTGCAAACTTTAGTTCCCTTCGTCGCTTATCAGCGTAGCTTTTCTGGCGGCTTTGAGCAATATTTATCCTATCTCGGATTTTGCCTACTAGCTCAGCTCTATGTTTGACCAAGTCCGGACCTAACTCTTCTCCTTCACCAACCTCATTCCAATGTATCAGTGATCTGTATTTCCTTCCATATAGTGACTCATAAGGAGGCATACCTATAAAACACTGATAACTATTGTTATATGTGAACACCAGTAGGGGTAACTTTGGTTCCCAGCTGTCTTGGAAATCGATTACACAAACTCGGAGTAGATCTTCCAGAATCTGAATCACCCTTTCGAACTGACCATCGTTCTTAGGATGAAATTTCGTACTGAACAACAACTTCATCCCCATGGCTGAATGCAGAATCTTCCAGAAAGACGATGTGAACCTCGAATCTATGTCTGAAACAATAAACACTGGGATTCCGTGCAATCTTACAATCCCTCGGATGTACGACTCTACATACTGAGTCATGGTGAATGCAGTTCTTAATAAGTAAAAAGTTCGCTGACTTCATAATACGATAAACTATCACCCAAATGGCATTGAATCCTCTGATAGTCCATGGCAACAGTACTAAGAAATACACAGTGATATTTCCAATTTCCACTCAGGGATAAGAAGTGGCTTAAGCTTCTCTACCACCGATACAATTACTGCAAATTTTTATACATTTTTGTACTTCCAGGATGTATGGAGTACGGAGTATTATGGGCTTCTTTCATAACAACCTCTCTAAGTGAATCACCACTAGGAACCCAAAGTCGATCGCGATATGGAACTATGTCAACCTCAACTGAATACATCTTCCGACCCCTTACATTCATCTCTCAGTCTCCATTTCTGTAATTGCTCTGCTCGGATTTTATTCCTCAGAGTCGACTGAACTGACATAGTAAAAAGATTAGGAGCCTCGCCCTAGCATAAACTGCAAGCTCGAATCGCTAAATCTCTGCCTGTAATAGTCTCTAAACTGAAAATTGAGTAATAACTGCTATCTTTGTACTCAAAACATCAGCGACCACATTATCCTTTCCCAGATGGTAGCTAATATCGCAATTGTAATTCTTCACCAGCTCTAACCATCTATGTTGCCTTATATTCAAATCTTTCTGGGTGAAAAAATACTTCTAGCTTTTATGATCAGTAAAAATCTTTCACTTTCTCACCATATAAATAGTTTCCAGGCCTCTAGAGCAAATACTACTTTTGCATCCTCGAAGTCATGAGTCGAGTAATTCAGCTATGAAACGTCTACTACTCGGTTTGTTTTAAATATACTAGAAATTTTTTTCTTATATACCTTTGGCCGAAATGTCCATATACATATATATATATTTTAAATAAGCTATCTAACCTTTAAAATAAACCAATCAACCTATTATTTGAAATTCCTACAACGCAATTCAAAAAATCAAGCCGTAAGCAGTCAAACCAAAACTAAAACTAACATTTTTCAAAATAGCAAAACTCTTAAATCCTCCCAAAACCTCTCAAAAGCATAAAAATCATAAAATATTTAAACTAATCTTAATGTGGGAAACTAGCAAAGGTCATTGGTTATGTATACCATCAGTCCAGCTAGTTCAACCATCAAGACCTCCATCATCAACAAAATCATGGTCATCTACATCGATCACATCTAGTGAGTCTATTGACTCAGTAAACCTTAACCATGACATTAAGTAGTGTACATATGCATTCGCAAGCAACAGTGAAAGATATTTTTAATAAAATAGCTTTACATTAATATGCATAAGTTTAAAATTTTTTTCCTTTCATCGTATCCTTTCTCCTTTCATCATATACATATACATGTCCCTTTCATTGAATTTAGATCGTCAATTGTGACTTTCATATCAGCTGTAGGTCGATGGATCCATCTACGAATAACCATGGTACCAGGCGACAGGGACATCAGCGAAACTCTCACCCGTCAATTGAGCCTTTTCATTACATATCATCATATCATCGTATTATTCACAATCAAGTCACCTCTTTCCACTTTTCATTATATAAATCACTTATAAAAATTCATGCATATATATCATTTTTCTTTTAAACCAAGCATGCAACACGTCTTTTAGCATTATCGTTTTTCATCATAAATTTCATAAACTTTCAAAATAAACATTCCAGCATTCATTACGGCATTCAGGGCACATCAAGGATGTCTGATATTTTTCAGGTATAAAATGACCGTTTTACCCCTGAAACCCTAACTTTCCCAATTTATCCTTAGACCATAAAACCATGACTCAAATCCATCAAAACTTAACATAAAACATTAAAATACACTCATAAACATTTCTTAGATATAAAATTAAGCTCCTCGAATAATTTCACAATTCTTTTTAAAACTTAAACCTACGTCCTAGTTTTAACTCGAATCGATTCGAAACTTAACCAAATTTGAACCATAGTTTATCAACACCAAACCATACCCTATACAACCCAAATCAAGACTTTTAGAACCCCAAGAATCGCTTAGCAACCTACTGAATTTTTCTTCACTTCTCAATCAAACCCTAACTCCAACCAATCTTCCTCTCCTTCGACCCTAGGCCCCAACCGACGTGACCAAAAGCTAACCAACCATCCTAAGACCTAGACACCCATTTGGACCAGCCTATCCAGCCCATACACGCTAGACTCCTCCTCACAAACATAATCCCCATCACGCGACCAAGGGCTTGGCTTCGGCCTTTTCCCATGGACGAGGTGCGGCTCCTCCCTTCTAGGACCACATCATGACCCTCCTAGACCTTCTGGATGTAGTCCAGCCTTTGCAGACATCCTACTCCCTTCAAGACCCAAAAATCGAAACCCTAGCTTGTGTGGAAACCCAATTTCCTTCAACTCCTATTCTTTCGCGTCCAGCCCATATGCAGCCTCATCATAGCCTCCTAAAGCATCCTTAAAACGTGCCCATATGGTCCCTACCCTCGCAGCCCCATTCGTGCATCATTAACATGAATTTAAAATCATAAAAAATCAAGGTTTAACATGTATATGCCATAAGAACGAAAAAAAATGAAAGGGTATCATAATTTTCATGCAAACATGTATAAACATTAAACACACATAATATGGTATGAAAGATGAGTGAAGCAAGATTAAGGGGTACCTTTGCGTAATTTACGCACGAAAAACAATCCTTGACACTAGGGACGAAAAACAAGATTAAGGGGTACCTTTGCGTAGAACCCTTCAATATTCACGTGACTTTGTCTCAAAAATGTGTGTTTGTTGCTGATGGATCAGAGAAAACTAGGACTCTTGCTTGATGTAGACATGACTTTTATGTGTGTATGTTAGGGTTTTGGGGCTTTGTTTTTAAATAAAACACTTGGTACAAGTTTAGGACCAACAACCTTAGTATAATAAGCCCATTGGATAGTAGTTAAAATATTTCTTTAGAAAAAAGTTCGAAAATATTAGCCAATTTCCCAAAAATTCTCTATTTTCGTCAAAAATCGATTACTGGTATAAAATACGACTCAGCGTATAAAAACACTTCAAAAGTTGTCATTTTCAAAAATACCATTTAAAATATACCATATATTAAATAATTAAAAATAATAATTTTAAAAAAATATTTCCTTTTTATGGTCCCCGGTCTCCATTCCTCGAGCACATTTCGTATAACATTTAAAAATAGTTTTATGTATTCTTGTAGAAAATCATATTGTAAACATTGTCACATCCCTCTGATGTTCGTCTCTCGCCTCACTTTGTTTTTCGAGCGTTTAATCGCAAAGGCAAGCCCAATACCTCTATTTTCTCGTCGTTCACACCATAATACGAGTTTTTGATTGATTGTGCATGTTTTATTATCGTTTTAAAGTTTTATGTGAGTTTCGAATGTATGTTCGTTGAGAAAACCAATTTTTATGAATTGATTCTCACGTTTTTGTCTCTTGGTTGAAGGGGATACCTGGATGGGGAGGTAGAGGACTCAAACACGTCTGAATTAGGTTGTTTAGATGTTAGGATCAGATCGTGAGTCGGTTTGGTGATAGTACGATCATATTCCTCGATTTAGGGCTTGGAATGGCTAGGTTGTGCAAAGGGTTGAGGGCAACATGCATGGGGCAAGGGACCACGGTTAGGTCGATCTAGGAGGGTTTTAAGGTGGGCTAGGAAGGGTTGGTTCGAGTCTGGTCCGGGCTAGTTGAACGTGGGGTAGAGGTTGTCTTCAAATGTTTTCTGGGATTTTTAATCCGCGGGGCTAGTGCCGCGGCGCTGCCTTTTAGGCACCGCTGTCCCTGATCCTTGGAGCTACTAGCGCTGCAGCGCTGGTGCCAGTTGCCTAGGCGCTAACCAAGCGCCACAGTGCCAACGCCTAGTCACTCGTCAGTATGGATGGGGTACTGATTTTAGCACTTATGTCTCGTTTTGGTTGTTGATATACTGAGGTTATTGATAGTTAAATTAGGTCATATGGAGTTTGATTATGAGTCTTCGAACTATGGTTTAAGTTTGATTGAGTTCGGGTTAAACCGAGTTTTCGGTCCAAGTTTTAAAATGAGTTATAGAAATTAATGCATATGAGCTCGAGCTTACATCTATGAAAATGGTTGTAAATGTGTTTTGAGGTGTTTTAATAAGTTTGGTTGGCTTCGGGTCGAAATTTTGAGGTCCAGGGGTAAAACGTTCAATTAAGATTTCCAGGGTCAAAATGTTCATTTTGCACCCGGGTCAAGTTAGAAGTCCTGGCACGCTCTGAACACTAAAGTTGCATGTTTAAAAATGTGTATCTTATTACGAACATGAATTTTAATGAAAATACAGAAAATACGTTGCATGCTTGATTTAAAGGAAATTTACGTTTATGCATGATTTTATAAGTGATGAATACAATGACATGTTTTGAAGGATGGGAGTTGGTTGTGACTAACATGAACACGAACATGTAAGGCCAAGGCTCAGTGGATGGGTAATACTGTCGCTGATGTCCTCGCTGCCGGGTAATGCGGTTATACGTAGATGGATCCACCGACTAGAGCGATACGAAAGTCATAACTAATGATCTGAACTCAAATAAGGAAAATGTTGGAATACGTTTACGATACGATATGCTTTTGTTAATGTTGTCAAGATCATGAAATTTATTTTATTTACAGCACTTTTCATCGTTGCATGTTGTGTATATGTACTTGCCATCATGGTTCAGGTGTGTTGAGTCTTTAGACTCACTAGTTGTGATTGATGAATGTGAGCATGGTGATGTCGAGACTGGAGGCGCCGAAGACTGAGTATGATTTGAGAGGATTCCGTTTACTGCATGAGCATTTCCGAAATTAGCCTGCAATTTTTTTTCTAGTAGTATTTTATGTAGTAGACGTTTCATCTCGCTTCATGCCCGACCACCAATATAATGACTACAGGGCCAAATATATCTCCGTATTTCCAAGATAAATGGAGTACGAGATATTATGGGCTTCTTTTATAATGACATATCTCAGTGAATCCTCACTATGAACCTATAGTCGATCTCAATATCAAACTATGACATCCTCCTCAGAATATAGCTTCCGACCCTTAGCTTCATCTCTCAGTCTCCATTTTTTCAACTGGTCATCAGAAGGCTGACCTTCATGGATTCAATCCCTCAGAGTCGACTGAACTATCATAGTAGAAAGATTAGGAGCCTCACCCTTAGCATACACTGCAAGTTCAAATCGCTGAATCTCAACTTGCAATGGTCTTTGCACTTTCAATTGAGTAATAACTGTTGTCTTTCTACTCAAAGCGTCTGCAATTACATTAGCTTTTCCCAGATGGTATCTAATATCGCACTCGTAGTTTTTCACCAATTCTAACAATCTTCGTTGCCTCATAATCAACTCTTTTTGGGTGAAAAAGTACTTCAAGCTTTTATTGTAACATCCCAAAAATTTGAAGGTCCACGTAAACCACACGCATGAAAATTATAAATTTATTTTATATTTTAATTAAATTATTTTAATGCATTAAATGCATGATTGAGACATAAATATGTAGTTTTAATTCTTGGTTTGTTAAAGTTTCATGCATAAGTGTTTTAAGTTGCATTTCGCGCTCGAATGAGTACTGGAGACCAGGGATAATTAGGAAAAATATTTTTATTGAATAATTAATTTAAATTAATTAATATGAAGTGTTTTAATTGAAAATTTTGAAAATTGGGCCTTGGTGGGTATTTTTACTCACCCGAGTCGTGTTTTTAACCAATACGCAAATATTAGCGAATCGAGGGATTTTTTGAGGGTTCAGACAATATTTTCAAAAACATACCTATACGAAATATTTTTTGGGAGTGTTTTTGGGCTTTATGGGTTTATTTTAATGATTAATTAGCTCAAAACCATTTTTATCAATTTAATTTTAATTAGGGCCCATTAGTGCTTAATTATATCATTTAAAAACCCTCATTAGCAACCCTAAACCTATTTTAAAACCATTTGGCCGCCCACCTCATACTCCAGAAGCCATTCTCATGTGAAAAAAAACAGATCCTCTCCTCCTTTCAATAGCAAGTCACGGCCCCTCATATTTTTCAAGAAAAGCTTATTCCATGCCTCTCCGGTTCATGTCCCACGCGCAGATCTTCGAGTTTTCAAGCGTCTAAACGTTAAGGCACACCATATAATATCTTATTCTCATCATTTACACCATATATATGCTGAGTTATATGTATTTGCATGTATAATTCATTGATCTATCATGTTGCTTCTTTTGTTCAAAGTTTTGACACGAAATACGCATTGTTTCATACAAAACTATTCTTGATTATGGTGCAAGGGGCTACTAGATCTAGGTACCATGGGGCTGGACACGTCGAGATATATGAGGAAAAGGGCCGAGAACACGTCGAGTCTTAGTTAGGTAAGGGGACAGATCAGTTTGGCTTGGTTGC
This sequence comes from Primulina tabacum, assembly GCF_025594145.1. NCBI lineage: Eukaryota > Viridiplantae > Streptophyta > Magnoliopsida > Lamiales > Gesneriaceae > Primulina > Primulina tabacum. The sequence continues at coordinate 23,553,050 of NC_134564.1, forward strand.
GTGCATGTTGGCTATATCGGGAAACTAGGAGGGCACCAATGCATGGGACATGATAGAGACGTGTAGTAGGCCTTGATGGGGCTGAGACACATCCTAGAGTAGATCGTGCAATTCTGGTCTCAGGTAGAAGGAAGATCGAAGGAGCTAGCCATGAATTAGGGTTGCAAGATCGGGATTCAGGCTTGCGTCGTGTGGATCTCCTACGCTGTATGCATGGGGCTGAGGGCAGTGGTTAGGTCAGTCCAGGAGGGTCCTAAGATGGGCTAGGAAGGTTTTGTTCAGGGCTGGTTTGAGTTGGTAGAGCATAGGATTGAATAGTTGCGAGCTTGGCGCACTAGGGTGTCGAGTGTGCATGCGCTGGAAATTTTCAGAAACCTTTGGGCATGGTTTCTAGGTCCTAAGTGGTCTGAAATATATGGTTTAGAGGAGGCTCGAGTCATGGTTTGATTTGGGAGAAATTTGATTAAGTTTCGGGTCGATTCGGGTTAAAATCGTGACTCCGGTCAAAGTTTTAAAATGAATTGTTTAAGTTTTGAAATGAACTCGAGTTTACGTATAAGAAATGCTATTAAATATGGTTTGTGTTGGAACATTTCATGTTCGCAATCTTGATTTTGATGTTAAAAAAACTTGTTATTTTGTTTCTTATGATTTACCTAAGTTCGCAGGAAGCTGGAACTGATCAGGCTTCGAACTGATCAGTTAAATGATCTAAAACTGAAGCTATCGAGATGCAAACTGAAAACATCAACTGATCGACCAAACTGAATCAGCTCAACCGATATCTTAAAGAACGGTTTAACTGATTGTCAAGCTGATAGGTGATTTAGAAGAAGACCTTCAGAAACCCGGCCAGCTGATGAAGAGTTCAACTGATGAAGAACCCTGCTGACCAGTTCAACTGAAAGAGTGAAATCAGTTCAACTGACGAGTCAACTAATTTCACCAGCCCAACTGAAGATCAGTTCATATGACCAGTTAGGAACATCAGTTAGAAAACCAATCAATTTCAGATCAAGACAAGCTTATCTAAGTGGATTCCAGCTATGCACAAAGATACAAAAGCATCTGTACGATTAAATGTACAATAATGGACGTTGCAACAATGATTAAAGCCGAGAGATTCCTGAAGGCATGTCAGAAAAATCAAGACACATATACCAAGGAATGCATTCAAGCTGCAAAAATCACATGTGATGAGTCTTGGAGTACGATATCAATGCCTCTATATATACAAAGCTCAAGACCATCATCAGCAGAATGAGAAAAATAACAGGTGTGTGAAGATACACAAAAAAAGGCACGCATATTGCATATCAGCTTACAAGAAACAATCAGCCCAGATGGAACATTTCATCGTGTTATCAGCTTATATTGAAAGAATATTTTCCTCAGTGTGTCAGAACACTTTCGGGTAGTTTTCAGTGATCAGTTCTCACATCCACACACAACACCACTCAAATACAGTCTTGCACAAAGACAATAAACTTGTGTATGTAGTCTTTGACAAACAGCCGTTATACAGATGTTGGTTGGAAGGTGCTGCCTTCAGTCTAGACTAGGAGTTCAGTTAGGCAGTGGGTAAGTCCTAAGCTGAGTGGGTTTATACAAAGTAGTTGTATAAATCAAAGTCTTCTAGTGGTACCTACCCGAGGAGGTAGAAGGGGTGACATAGGAGCAGTTGATGTCTCCGTACATCCATAAACATATCTTGTGTCTTTTCTGTTTAACTGCTTGTTTTTGTTCTTAAATGATTTGATCAGTTCTGACTTATATCAGTTCAGTTCTGGATGTGTCTTTTCTGTTTAACTGCTTGTTTTTGTTCTTAAATGATTTGATCAGTTCAGTTCTGTCCATAACTGAACTGATATAAGTCAGAACTGATCCTTAGTAATTTACAATCATTCAGTTACACGAGATACAAAATATATCAGTGTTTCTTAACGAAGGATTATTTCGAGTATTTTCCGCTTGGTTTTATACCAAAACTCGATCTAATTTATCGGTGTATATTTTCTTAGAACACGAGCTATTGCAATTCTTTGAGAATATTTTGTTTGAAGCACCTCAAGGTGCTCAGCAAACGGTCTTTCAGTTTGGGATGTTTTAAGAAGTTTGGTAAGCTTCGGGTCGAAATTTTGAAGTCCAAGGGTAAAATGGTCATTTTAGGTTTCCAGCGGCAAAATGCTCATTTTGAACGCGAGTCGAGTTTTTAGCCCTGGCAGCGCCCTGATCACAAATTTAATATGTTTTTAAATGTTTACGTATCACGTATATGACTTTTTACATAAATATTAAAATACGTTGCATGCTTGGTTTTAAGTAAAATTTTACGTATATGCATGATTTTATTAAGTGATGAATATGGTGACACGATTTTGAAGGATAAGAGTTGGTTGTGACTAATACGATTATATGAGATATTATGAGCTGAGGCCAAGGCTCAGTGGATGGATAATGCTGTCGCTGATATCCTTGTAGCCGGGTACCGCGGTTATACGTAGATGAATCCATCGAATAAAGCTGATATAATAGAGCTGATACGAAAATCACACATAATGAACTGAATTAAATTAAAAAGAAATATATACGTATATGAAGATATGTTGAGACATGTTTTGACACGCTATGCTATGATACGATATGTTTACGTTTACGCTTTTAAGATCATGAAATGTATGTTTATTACAGTACTTTTCACTATTGAATAGTATGTATATGTATTTGATATAACGTTATAGGTATATTGAGTCTTTAGACTCACTAGGTGTGAATGATGCAGGTGAGCTTTTCGATGAGCACACTGGAGGTGATGTTGACTGAACGGGCGGAGCTGGTGGCACACGTTAACCCAAGGACCTTGTATTATTTCGCAAGAATATGATTTTATGGGAACACGTTTAAACAGTTTTTTAAGTGGTTGATGATTTTATTTTGTTGAGGGTTTTGACAGATTTTAATATGCTTGATGTTTTATATTTTGAAACGGTAAATTGTTTAGGTTGGTTGCTCTTTTCATAATTTTGAATGTAGTTATTTTATTCCGTTGTGGGATGATTTCGTAAAATGCATGTTTCGAATTTTATGGTAATATGTAGGCATGGTTTCGGCCATTTCATTTAAAAAACATGTTCAGTAGAATTTTAAAATGAGCAAATGTTTCATTTATGTATGTGAAATCTTGCACTTCTTCCCATATAAGTAATGTCTCCAAATTTTCAATGCAAATACTACTACTTCAAGCTCGAGGCCATGAGTTGGGTAATTCTTTTCATGAACATTCAACTGTCTAGATGCATAAGCTATGACTCGGTCAGTTTTCATCATTCATGCGACTAAACCAAACTTCGAAGCATCTGTATAGAGAACATACTCTCTTTGCTCTGATGACATTGATTGAACTGGCGCTGAAGTCAAAGCTTGCTTCAGCTTTTGAAACACTCTTGGCAGCTTGATCCACAAATAAACTTCGCATTTTTCTTTGTCAAGGCGGTCAAAGGTACCGCAATAGAATAGAATCCTTGAATAAACTTCCGGTAGTATCCATCTAGACCCAAGAAGCTATGGATATCGGTTATGCTATTTGGTACTGGCCACTCTATAACTGCTTCGACTTTGCTTGGATCGACCTCGACCTCATCTCTAGAAATAATGTGGCCTAAGAACGCTAATCTCTTGAGCCAAAACTCGAACTTTCTAGACTTTGCAAATAACTTTCTATCTTGAAACAATTGTAGTGCCATTCTCAAGTGCTGACTGTTCTCTTCTTTGTTCATCGAGTAGATCAGAATATCATCTATGAAGACTATGATAAATTGATTCAGATATGGCTGAAATACGCAATTCATGAGATCCATGAAGATCGTTGGCGCATTGGTCAACCTGAATATGATCACCATAAACTGGTAGTGCCCATTTCGAGTTCTAAAAGTCGTCTCATGAACATCGCAGCGTCCCTAGCAATAAGGGGCACAAAATGACAACCCCTATCGAATTTCCTGTCTCTCTGACGGAGAGTCATAAACTATCTCTTCAAGCGTCAACGGATGTTAGCAGTAAAATAATTCTCATAAAAGATGTTCTTGAATTGCACCCAAGTGAGGGTTGCTAGATTAACTCCATGTTCAGCTCCTTAACACCAAAGAGAAGCACATCTTACTTGATCAGCATCTCCTATATTTAGATAAAAGAAATGCACCTCAAGAGATAAGATCCAACTCTCAACAGAAAATGGATCGGTGGTGCCAGAAAACTCTTTCGAAATCAGCCTCCGGAACTATTCATACATATCGTGTTGTGGCCTCGGAGCCTTTGTTGCTCAAAGAAACGTGCATACTGACTAGAACACGAGTAGCATCATCCGCATTAGGAGGTGGAGGTGCATTCTCTCTACGATCCTCATGAGTCTTAGCTTTCCTATAAGTACTAGGTGCGCGTTTAGGAGGAATTATATCTGAACGTTTTCCAAATTCTAAACATAACCAACATGCATTTGAATCTAAGTTTCTCATCATGAAGCATATAAAATTCTTTTTTTGAGCAACTTTAAGCATAAATATCATTTAACATCAAAAAGTGTTTAAACATGTAACTTGATCATATAAATCATGTAAACATGCAGATACTATCATTAAAATCATTTAAAGTAATTAAACTTACAGACCTGAGGCTTGACGAATGAACTTTTCGGAACTAGAGGTGGCACAACCCGTTGCTCTTTGACACAAACTAAAACGTCCACTACTCGTTTTATTTTAAGATATACTAGAATTTTCTTTCTTATATACCTTTGGCAGAAATGTTCATATACAAATATATATTTTAAATATACTTTCCAACCTTTAAAATAAACTAACCGACCTATTTTTTGAAAATCCAAAAACACAATTCAAAACATCAAATCGTGAATTGTCAAACCAAACATATAACTAACACTTTTCGAAATAGCAAAACTCTTAAATCCTCTCAAAACCTCTCAAAAGCATTCTCAAAAGCATAAAAATCATAAAATCATTAAAGTAATCTTAATGCGGAAAACTAGCAAAAGTCCTCGTGTTAAGTGCACCATCAGCCCAGCTAGTTCAATTATCAAGACCTCCATCATCAACAAAATCTTGCTCACATGTATAGATCACACCTAGTGAGTTTATTGACTATGCAAACCTTAACCATGATAAAAAGTAGTATACATATACATTCACAAGCAACAATGAAAAATACTTTTAATAAAATAGCTTTTCCTGAATATGCATAACTTTAAATCCTTTTTCTTTTCATTGTATCCTTTCTAAATTTCAAACTTTCAAAATAAAAATTTCAGCATTCAGGACACTGCCTGCACTTCTAACATTTTTCAGGTGTAAAGTGACCGTTTTGCCCCTGAAACTGTAATTTTCCCAATTTATCCTTAAACCTTAAAACGACGACCCAAATCCATCCAAACTTATCATAACGTCTTAAAATACACCCATAAAAATTTCTTAGACGTAAAATTAAGCTCCTCTCGGCTAATTCTCAATTTATTTCAAAAATTAAACCTACTTCTCGGTTTTAACCCGAATCGACTCGAAACTTAACCGAATTTTACCAAACTTGAACCATAGCTTATCAACGCTTAACCATACCATGTAAAACCCAAATCAAGTCATTTAGAACCCTTGGAATTGCTTAGAAACCTATTGAATTTTTCTGCACTTCTGAATCAAACCCTAACCCCAAACAAGCTTCCTCTCCTTCGAACCAAGGCCATAGCCGACGGGACATGACCCTAACCAACAATCTTAGGACCAAGACAGAACCCTTAGGACCCACTGGGACCGTCCCATACATGCTAGACTCCTCCTCACGCACGTAATCCCCATCGCGAGGCCAAAGGCTTGGCTTCGGCCTTTGCCCACGGACCAAGTGTGGCTCCTACCTTCTAGTACCACGAGATGACCCTCGCAGACCTTCTGGATCCAGTTCACCACTTGCACGCAGCCTACTCCCTTCAAAACCCAAAAATCAAAACCCTAGCTTGTTTGGAAACCCAATTTCGTTCAACTCCTATTCCTTCATGTCCAGCCCTTATGCAGCCTCATCTAAGCCTCCTAAACCATCTCTAAATCGTGCCCATATGGTCCCTAACTTGGCAGCCCACTTTGTGCATCATTAGCATGAATTTAAAAATATGAAAACTCAAGTTTTAACATGTATATGCCATAAAAACGAAAATAAATGAAAGAGTATCATATTTTTCATGCAATCATGTATAAACACACATAATATGATATGAACGATGAGTGAAGGAAGATTAAGGTGTGACTTTGGAAATTTTAAGCACGAAAAACAATCTTTGACACGAGGGACATTGGCGGAGAGACGGGGAAGGAAACTTGGTGAAATTTCCCTTCAATATTCACGTGACTTTGCCTCAAAAACGTGTGTGTGTGTGTGTGTTGCTGTTGGAGCAGAGAAAACTAGGACTCTTGCTTGATGTAGGCGTGAGTTTTAAGTGTGTATGTTAGGGTTTTGGGGTCTTTTTATTAAATAAAACACTTGGTACAAGTTTAGGCCCAAAAACCTTAGTAAAATAGGCTAATTAGATAGTAGTTAAATATTTCGTTTAGAAAAGTTTTCGAAAATTTTAGCCAAGTTCCCAAAAATTCACTATTTTCGTCAAAAATCGATTACCGGTTTAAAATACGACTCGGCGCGTAAAAACACTTTTCGAATATGACAAATTGATCGAGATACGGCTGAAATACGTGATTCATGAGATCCATGAATATTGCTGGCACATTGGTCAACCCAAATGGCATCACCATAAACTCGTAGTGCCCATATCGAGTCCTGAAAGCCGTCTTCTGAACATCATACTCTTTCACCTTCAACTGATGGTATCCCGAACGAAGATCTATTTTTGAGAAAACCGAAGCCCCCTGCAGCTGATCAAAAAAGTCTTTGATTCTAGACAAGGGATACTTATTCTTGATGGTGACTATGTCCAACTCTCTATAGTCAATGAAGAGTCTCATACTACAATCCTTCTTATTCACGAATAATACCAGTGTGCCCCATAGAGAACAAATTGGGCGAATAAGACCCTTGTCCAGGCAACTCTTGAATCTGATCCTTCAGCTTTTTCATCTCGGCTGGTGCTAATCGATAGGGTGTCTTAAAAATTGGCACTGTACCTGGAATCAACTCAATAGAAATTCCACATCTCTGTCCGGTGGAATGCCAAAAACGTCATCAAGAAATACGCTAAGAAAGTTTCTAACAACCTCAAAATCTTCTAGCTTCTGACTAACCGAAATAGGTACTGAAATAACACTCGCCAGAAAAGCTTGACAGCCTCGCCTCATAAGTTTCCTCGCACAGATGCAGGAGACAATGTGCTGCATCTGCTTGTTCCTCGCTGCCTCAAAGACAGAAGATTTCCCGCTGGGCGGTCGAATAGACACTGACTTCTGCCGGAAATCTATCGAAGCTCCATTCGAAGAAAGCCAATATATGCCAAGAATCATGTCGAACCCATGCATCGGGAGTACGATGAGATATGCTTGAACCACATTCTTCTGTAAACGAAGCTTCAGATTCCTCACTATATTCGTAGTAACCATCTGATCACCAGAAGGAATAGAAACTTTAAAGCCCAAATCCAAATTCTCTGGTATAATTTTCAGTCGCTTGACAAAGATTTACGATATGAATGATTGTGTAGCTCCTGAGTCTAGCAATGCATAGGTAGCTACACCTGAAATAAATATCCTTCCTGCAACAAATACACCATCAAATCCAATGGAGCCGAATACATTTAATAATTTCTATCATTAATGACCCATAATTCTCGAAAACTACCTCACGCCCCTATAATCTTGAAAATACACAATTGTCGAAAATGAAGTTTCGAAAATTGCATTTCAGCCCTTTCTTTTCTTGAATTCTTTTATTTTAGACCCTAAAGTTTCGAAATTTTGCATCTTTTCGTAGTTACTTTCGAATTAGATCAAACCAGGCCATAACTCTCAAAATTTACTGTTTTGATCATAAAATTCTAGAAATTTACGGAAACACCTTGATTTTCTAGAATTCGCAAAACAACCCCTATAATTCTCAAACTTTGCAATTTAGTCCCTGAATTTTCAAAAATTCTAGATTTCAACTTGGAACTTTAGGTCATCCCAATTTCAGTCCATGGACTCCTAAATTTACATATTAGCCCCTGAAATTCTCGGTCTCATGCATTTAAACCCTTGAGCTCTCGATTTTTGCAATAAAATTTCATAATTCTTAACTTGATTCAATTCAATCATTTACATTTTTAAAGCTTAGATTTTATGTCCATTCTTATAAAAATCAAATGGCATCCCTTAAATTCAACTAAAATAGAGCATGCGACCTAGTTTCTTCTAGGTTCCTTATTATCTCAAATCAATTCCACTAACCAACTTAACATTTCATGCAATAAAAAAAATGTAAAGATTTTAAGCAGCAAGGTTATCAGCGATTAAAGTCGTGTCTGGCTCTGTTTCTTTTTCCTCGGCATGCATGACATAAGATCTGGCAATCGATGGTCCTTTATTTCTTGGGTAATCAATGGCTTTGTGCCCTTCCTCCTTGTAAATGAAGCACTTGAATGATCCTCTCATGCACTTTCCATAGTGATGACGGTTTCATTCTTTGCACAGTAGCTTCTTGCCAGATTTCGGGGCAGCTCCAACTGTAGTGGCTTCTGCTGCCCTGGTTTCTTTGACTGACTTTGAGGATTCTGCTGCCCCTGAGCTTTAGGTGGTCTTGTGAACTGTCTTTTGTTTTGCTGAGAGTTCTGATGATTCTACTGCATCTTGCGCTGCATTTCGAAGTCGATATCTTTCAAAGCATGTTTGGCAGCTGCATAATCCGCCGACCTCATCAACATCACGTCACGACGAATAGTGGGTAGGAGACCATCCATGAAATTCCTCAATTTCTCAAAAGCATCTCTGGCAATGAGGGGCACGAAGTGGAAACCCCTATTAAACTTCTTTATGAACTCAGCCGCGGACATGTTTCCCTGACATAGACCCATAAACTCCCTCTTCAAGCGTCCTTTAATGTCAGCAGTGAAATACTTCTCGTAAAAGATGTCCTTGAATCGCACCCAAGTAAGGATGGCTAGATTGACACCCTGCTCACCTCCTTCCCATCAAAGAGAAGCATCATCTTGGAGCATATAAGTAGCGCACCTGACTTTATCAGCAGCCCCCATATTTAGGTAGCGGAAATGCACCTCAAGGGATCTGATCCAACTTTTAGCCGCAAATGGGTCACTAGTACATGAAAACTCCTTCGGACCAAGCCTCCTGAACAAGTCATAAATATCATGTTGTGGCCTTGGAGCCTGCTGAGACCGCTGCTCAAAGAATCGTGTTGTTCCTTCCAGCACCCGAGTAGCAGCATCCCCATTTGGAGGTGGCTGTGGATTCTCTTGACGATCATCATGAGTATCATCTTTTCTATCAATACAAGGTTTGCGTCTAGGAGGCATTTTATCTGAACATATTCCAATTTATAAACGTAACCAACGTGCAATTAAATCTAAGCATTTGACCATTTAGTTTATAAAAATTATTTATCGAGCAGACTTAAATTTAAATACCAATTAACTTCACAAAGAAAATAAACATATAACTTAAACATATAAACCATGTAAGCATGCTGGTGCCATCATCGAATTTATTTAAAGCATTTAAACTTATAGACTTGAGGCTTGACGACTGAGATTCCTGGAACTGGCGGTAGCAGAACCCTTTACAAGAAATTTCTCTGATACCAAATGAAACGTCCCTAACTTTTACATTTCATTTAAATTGGATTAGAATTTTTTTTATCGCTAATACTTCGGCCTTATACAATAATGTACATATATATATTAATATATATATATATATATGTATATATATAAACCTTTTCTCAATTGCACCCTTGAAAATAATCCAACCATCTAATTACTTAAAAATCAATAACTACAGTAAAAATCATAAAATCTTAGACATTCCACCAAGCCTAAAACTAAATTTTTTCAAAAGTAGCAAGAACATCTTAAATCCTCTCAAAACCACTCATACGCATAAAAGTTATAAAAATATTTAAAGTACTGTTTAATAATCAGATGTGCGGAAAACTAGCAAGGTCCTTACAACCAGTGCAATCATCAAGTCCTCCTGTCTCAACAGAAACATCCTCATCTGCCTCATCCACACCTACTGAGTCTAATGACTTACATGCCTTAACCATAATAACAAGTAATACGCATACATCCACATGCAGCAGTGAAAATTACTTCTAATAAAATAATACTAACATGAATATTTGCATAAATATAAACATTTCCTTTCATCTTTATACATGTACATTTCCTTTATGGGAGAAATCGGTTCATTAATTGTGACCATCCTTTCATGTTCCGGTCGATTGATCAATCTCAACTCTAAACATGGTACCAGGCGACGGGGTAACAACAACCATTTTTCCGTTCCGTGCCTTGGCCTATAGTTGGCGGGGACACAAACAACCACTTTTCCTTTGCTGGACCTTGGCCTATGGAAATTCGGTGTTGGGTTCTCACACGGCTCTGTCCTTCAAACACGTTCCACCGGGGCTTTGTCCTTAAAGAATCTCCATTTTTTTACCGTCACAATCAAATCACTTCAGTCAAAACATTTTCACCATTTTCATCACTTCATAAAATACATGCATAAATATCATTTTTCTTTTAAATCAAGCATGCAACATGTCTTTTAGCACTTAACACTTTCCATCATAAAAATTCCATAACCTTACAAAATAATTTTTTAGCATTTATCACAGTTATCAGGACACTACCAGGAATCCAGACATTTTCCAATTGTAAAATGACTGTTTTGCCCCTGAAACGTTGACTTTCTCATTTTACATGTGGACCTTAAAACATCGACCCGAACCCATCCAAACCTACCATAACACCTTAAAACACACCAGTAATCATTTTTTAGACGTGATTAAGCCCACCGACTAAGTTTTCGTAATTTGTTTTAAAACTTAAACCAAAGTCCCGATTTTAACCCAAATGAACCCGAAACTGAATATATATTTTCCTAACTGAACATACATTTTCCTAACTGGGCATAGGGTGTTCGTGTAACCAAGTTGGTTCGTTCCAGCCCTCGCCCACAAACCAAGCACGACTCAACCCATCTAGGACCATGAAACAACCCTCCTAGGTCTTTTGGATCCAACCCAACAGCTGCACGTGGCCTGCACCATCCAAGAACCATGGCCGAAACCTAACCCTTGCAATTCCCATCCAGCCTTTACTCTCCTTTTTTCCAGACCTATCCAACCCCATCTAGGACTCCTAGATAGCCCTAAAATGTCAATACCATCCCTAACCTGGCAGCCCCTCATGCAGCAACAAGAACTTGAGTTATGTATTAAAAAAACCATGTTTTTCCATGCATAAACCATAAAAATGAAAATAATATCATGATATCAGATTTCTCATGCAATAATATATATTCACACATACTATGGCTTGAATGATGGGAAAACAAAGGTATAATTGATGTCTTTGCGTGATTCACTCACGAATATTCGAGTCTAGACATGAAGGAGCGTTTCTGGAGGGACGGGAACCATTTAATACTATTTTTTCCTTCAAAATCATTGTGAGAGTGCCTCTGGGCATGAGTGTGTGTGTGGATGCTGCTAGGGAAGAGTGCCCTAGTTTTTTTTGTTTTAAACGTGAGATTTTGAGGAGAAAAATGGGCTTGGGAGTCAAGGCTTTGATATAAATACTTAGGTAGACATCTAGGCTCAATAGTCCTAGTATAATAGGCCCATCAGTGTGTTATCAAAAATATCTCGTTTAGAAAAGTTTTCGAAAATATTAACTAAGCCTCCAAAAAGTCTTTATTTTAGCTGAAAATCGATTACCGATTTAAAATATGAATCGACATGTAAAAATATCTCAAAAGGCATTATTATCGAAATTTACACATTAATTATACTATATATTAAATAATTAAAAATAATTATTTCATAAAAATATTTTTCTTTACAGTTCCAGGTCTCCGTTTCTCGGTCAAGGCTCGAATAACCCTTGAAAATACAGATTTATACATTCTAATAGAAATTCCTATTTTTAACATGTAAGCATGCCTACCACACTTAATTAATGCAATTAAAATAATTTAATGAGCTATTTTCCCATTTTCGTAAATTTACATTTAGTTAGATTACGTTATCGTATTTTGGGTCTTACAACCAGAATTTTTTCGAGTAGTAACTTTTAAGTTTTACAGATGGTCCTCATAATCTAACAACACAGTCACAATCGATGGATCCTATCATAGATTTCTTCAACAACGCCAAGCACATTGTACTTTCGTTTCCTACCAAAAATTAGATTTAACATGAGATGGACAAATTTTAGTATGTTTATTCAGAAATAATAAATATAATTACATAAGCATCCTTAGTATGAGCATTAGGTTTTATCCTATATGATCAGTTGAGTTATTAATGCAAGGGGTTTCTGGCCAGAGCAAGAAACGTGCTTTAGGGAAATGTGTTTTCCTAGTTGCACATACCATGCAACTATTAATACTCAAAGATAAATTGCATCATTATCAAATTCATATGCAACTCTCGATATATTAATAGTTGTCGATTCGATCGGGATATATGTGTTGACGGGAACGTAATGTACGCTAACCATAACTAAAAGTTCTTGCAGGCACTATCAATGATACCTAGGGTATCATGGGGCGATACTACTAGACGTTGATACCATGATTTGATGAGTGCAATCATAAATGAGTTCTGACATTCTTTATCAAGGAGTTGATGAAAAGAATGGGGCTACCTAGGGTAAGCCCGATATAGAATAAATGTTATTATGAATCACATGAAGATGTGAATCCATGGGGCTAGCTATATCCCTGACCATTGAATGTCACACAAGTATCAGATTTTGTGTTCCCGTTGAGATAGTCATATTTCAAGGAGTTGAAATTGGCGACTATAGTTTGATGGAGATCAAACAAGAAGCTTATAAAAGAGTTTATGTGTTGATTCCATAGGATGGAAGAAATGAAAGTTAGTTTAATTGTTAAATATGGAAGGAGAGTGGATGTAACGCCCCAGATTTGACGACTGTCCCTACAGTACCAAGACGAATATTTCCTGCGTACTTATATCCTCACTCACACGCACCATAGGAAACTTCCTAGGGGGTCACCCATCCCATAATTGCCTCATGTCAAGCACGCTTAATCTTGGAGTTCTTATATGATGAGCTACCGAAAAGAAAATGCATCTTCTGGATATTAGTAGTACATATCAAATTTTTTAAACCCTCCTCAACTGCATAGTCCTATACATGAACAATATTTGGAATCCCTCTCCTTCCGGTGTAATCATATTAAGAAGTCTTGAAAAAATTTAATCATTTTTTAAGAAATTAAATCATATTATAGAATTTAATGCCTGAGCTCGAGTTTACGTCTAAGAAATGATGATAAGTATGTTTCGAGGCGTTTCAAATAGTTTGAATGGATTCGGGTTGAAATTTTAAGGTCGAGGGGTAAAATGGTCAAATTAGGGTTTCGGGGGCATAATGAAGTTCTTTCGATTACAATGCCGTGCGACTCTCCCTTACTCTCTCAAAGGCTTCAGACGGGTCAACTTATCGGTCCTCGTAGTTCCCTGACAACTGAAAATGCAGGTTTAAAATGTTTATTTTATATGAAATGGAATTTTTATGAAAAACACATAATATGTTGCATGCTTGGTTTCAAGAAAATATATATATGTGCATAGAATTTTATTAAGTGATGAATATGATGAAATTTTTGAAGGAGGTGACTTAGTTGTAACTAATACGAACATGAACACGAAACATGTAAGGACAAGGCTCGGTTGACGGGTGAGAGTGTCTCTAATGTCCCCCTGCCAAGTACCATGATTATACGTAAATGGATCCATTGAACAATAGTTGATACGAAACTCACAACTAGTGATCTGAATTCAATAAAGGAAAAATGAATATGCTTATGATGATATGATTTGAATATGTTTATGTTATGGCTATGTATGTGGACATGCTTTAGAATTATCATAAAAGTTATTTTAATTACAGTACTTTTCTCTGTTTCTTGATATTTATATGTAATTTGTTATAATGGTTCACGTGTGTTGAGTTTTTAGACTATCTAGGTGTGATTGATGCAGGTGAGTAGTTTGTTGATAAGGAGATTAAAGGTGCTGAGGACTGAGTGGACTCGGTTGGTGGCACACTGAAAGCCCAAGGATCTTGCATATCTTCCGCATTTTATGATTTTTTTTAAGGATATGGTTAAACAATATTTCAAAACGGTTATTATTTTTGTACTTTGAGGTTTGGCAGGTTTAGTATTATGTGGTTGTTTTACTTTAGACCGTAAACATTTCCGCCGGTCACACCTTTTAGATTTATAAACCGTAGTTATTTTATTCAGTACGTTTGGTAAAACGAGTGGGACGAATTTTTGTATGTATGTATCACTTGGCCAAGACCTATACTGTTAAAAAAAATTTCAGTAGTATTTTAAGTAGTAGACGTTAGATTTGGTATCAGAGCAAGTTTCTTTGTAGAGTATTGTGCCACCGCGAGCTTCAGAAGCGTAGTCGTCAAGTCTCAAGTCTGTAAGTTTACGTGCTTTAAACGTTTTAAATATTTTAATGTTATCACCTGCATGTTTACATGATTTACATGTTTCATTACATGTTGATATGATTATATGTTTTGATGTTAAAAGATTTAAAAGTTAGATTGAATTGCATGTTGGTTACTTTAGAATTTGGATTGTTTTAAGATATGCCTCCCAGATGAGGTACTAGCACTGTCATGTAGGATGGTAATCCTGGTTATGGCAGAGGTTTTCCACAACCACCGCCCGGAGACCCCGCCACCCAAGTTTTGGATGGCATAGCTCGACTGATGGAGCAAGCCCAGCAGGCTCCTAGGCCCCAGCAAGATATTTATGAGCATTTCAAGAGGCTGAATCCGAAGGAGATCAGTGGCACCACCGACCCGTTTATGTCTAAGGGTTGTATCAGGTCCCTAGAGTTGAACTTTTGATGGCTGGATATGGGGGATGCTGACAGGGTTAGATGAGCCACCTACATGCTGCATGATGATGCATCTTTGTGGTGGGAAGGAGCAGCTAACAGGGTTAATCTAACTATTCTCACGTGGGATCAGTTCAAAGGCCTCTTCTTTGACAAGTATTTCCCTGCAGATGTTAGAAGGCGTCCGTCTAGAGAGTTTATGAGTCTCCAACTGGGGGACTCGTATGCTGCAGATTTCATGCGGAAGTTTGACAGGAGCTGTCACTTTGTGCCCAACATTGCTAGAGACGTTGCAGAGAAGCTGAGGCACTTCATGGATGGCCTCAGGCCTACCATCCACCTAGATGTTATGCTGATGAGGCCGTCTAGTTACAGTAACGTCCCGAAAATTTGAAGGTCCACGTGAACCACATGCATACGAGATTATACAATTTCTTATGTATTTTAATTAAATTGTTTTAATTGCATCTATTAAATATGTTAGGCATGTTTTCATTTTTAAAATATGGTTTTCAACTAGAATACATAAAATTGTATTTTAATAGTTATTCGAGATGCGATCGAGGAACGGAGACCGAGGGCCATAAGAGGAAGAAATATTTTTATTAAATAATTATTTTAAATTATTTAATTTATGGTATATTTTAAAAAATATTTTAAAAAATGACAACTTTTGGGCCGTTTTTACACGCTGAGTCATATTTTAAATCGGTATTCGATTTTCGATCAAAATATGGACTTTTTGAGAACTTGGCTAATATTTTCAGGAACTTTCCTAAACAAAATATTTTAAAAATTACTTAATGGTCTTAATGAACCTATTATTCCTTGTTAATGGGCCTAAAATTATACCACTTGTTTTATATCAAAATAAAAGCCTAAAACCCTACCCATAACCCCCTTAAATCCATGCCCCACCCCTCATAATCATAAAAGGACTCTCCCTCCCCCTCACCACATGCACACACGAGATTTTGTAGAAGGGAAGCCACAGTTTTGAGGAAGAATTCAGCCTAGGGTTTCTTCTCCGCATCGCCAACTCGTTTTCGTGCGCATAAACGCAAAGACACGCCTAAACTTTCTTTCAACATCCTGCACACTATATTATGTATACTTGATTATATTTTCGTGAAAAATATGCTGCCTTGCATTTATTTTCGTTTTTATGCCATGCTATGCCATAAATTCATGTTTTATGATTCAAAAACTCATGCTAAGGATACCTGAAGGGGCTGCCACGGTAGGAACATCAAAAGGGATGAATTTTAGAGGGTTTAGAAGCCACATAGGAGCCGGCATAAGGGCTGGACGTGAGGGCTTCATGGCTGAACGAAAATTAGTTACATTGAAGACTAGGGTTCGGCGTTTCTTTCGTAGGGGAACAGGGCACTTAACTATGGTTAGGGTCACATCTAGGAGACTTAAGGGGATGGTATGAGGGTCCTATGATGGCCATGCAGGGGCTGGAAGCCAGCTAGGAGAGGACCGCATCGTGGTGGGACTCCTAGGGCTAGTTGCGGCTTTTGAAGAATAAAGGGAAGGTTGCACGGGACTCTTTCAGGGTGAAGGGTGGGACTCGTGAGGTCCTATCCACGAGATAGGAAGGTCCATGAATGGCTGGAAGGGCAGTAATGGGAGGCGCGCATGGCTAGGACTCTTCCTAGATGCAATCGAGAGCTAAGGAGGAAACCTACATGTTTATGTGCATGGGCTAGTGGGGCTGGTCTAATAGGGTCCTAGAGGTTTGGGTAGAGTCCTAGGAGGGTCGACTAGGGTCTGGAACGAGTGGTTAAGAGCCGGAGTCGAAATGGCATAGGTACGGATCATAATAGAACTAGGACTTTTGTGCAGGAAAATTCAATAGCTTCCTAGGCGTGCTCAAGGGACTGTATTGGATTGGTTTGGGTTGAATATGGTTTATTTAGGTGTCATTAAGCTTTGGTTCAGGTTTGGTAAGTTTGGGTTAAGTTTCGAGTAAATATTAGTCAAAACAGGATGTGCGTCTAAGTTAAAATGAATCGAGGAAATTATCAAAAAAACTAAATTTTAAGCATAAAGAAGATTTAAGGGAGGGTGTTAAGGTAATAGGTTAAGTTTGGAATGATTTGGGACATCGTTTCGAGGTCTAGGGATAAATATGAAAAGTTATGCTTCTAGGGGTAAAACGATCATTCTACACCTAAAAATTGTTAGACGTGCTGGCAGTGCCTTGAATGCTGTAAATAATGTTAATATGTTTATTTTAAATGTTAATGAATTTTATGATGAAACGTTAATACAAGAAGACGTGTTGCATGCTTGGTTTAAAAGAAAAATGATTTGTATATATATTTATGCATGAATTTTTTTAAGTGATGAAAATATGAAACGTTGGAGGAGGTGAAGTGATTGTGACTAATACGATGATACGATGATATGATTGGAGATATCGTGAGGGAAAAAGCCCCAGAGGGAGCCCGTTTATGGGAGAAGGCCCCAGAGGGAGCCCGACGACCGTATTTCCATCGACATCATATGATGATATGTAAGGCCAAGGCTCAGTTGACGGGTGAGAGTGTCGCTAATGTCCCCTCACCCAGTATAGTGGTTACACGTAGATGGATTCTTCGACCTTCAGCTGAAACGAAAGTCACAATTAACGATCCAAATTCAATAAAAGGAAAACGTATATGTATATGATGAAAAAGAAAATGTACATGATGAAAGAAAAATGTTTAAGTTTATTCATATTCATGAAAGATAGTTTAAGTAAAAGTATTTTTACTGTTGCATGTGGATGTATATGTATTACTTATTATTATTGTTAAGGTTTGTTAGGTCATTAGACTCACTAGGTGTGAGTTAAACATGAAGATTATGAATTCTTTTTGGACATGTAGATTTTTTAAGAAAATACTGATGATTCGTGACTATTAGTTGAATTAATTTTTGGGAATTACATCTAAGAAATAATGATTCGAAGATTGCGGTGATGTTTAAAAATATAATTTGGGATTTTAGGTTTTGATGGAAATGTAAGAATGATTACGAGAATTAATTTTGGGTTTAATAAACTTTAAATTATTGAACGTTTTGTTACTGAAAACCTCTAGAATGAAATTAAGAATGCCAAAAACTTATGGGTTAATAAAAGAATTTTCAAAAATTTGGACCAATTGGATAATTTTCGAGGAAATTAGGAATTAATTTTGCAATTGCTAAGAAATTTGGGGACATTTTAGCAAAAAGTGAATAAAATGGTTTAAATGATAGGAGTTTTCGATGATTTAGGTTTGAAGGGATATTCAGAACCTTGAGATATCTTGGTTATAATGTTATACGGAATGATAATCAAGAGCATTGTAAGACGAATCAATATTGAGCTTGAAAATCTAAGCTTCAGTGGAATAATGTTGTGGAAAATTAAGAATTTAGAGGGATGAAAATTTAACGTAAATTTGACCAATTAGTCAAGTCATATGATTAGACTTTAACATATTTTTGGAACTTAAGGTTTGATTTACATGTATTATTATTTTTAGTCACGATCTTAAGAGTTAAAATTATACCTTGTTAGAGTTAAATTTTTGAGGAAGTTGGGTATGATTGATGGTTAAGTTACTGGGAGATGTATATAAGAAGTGAGATAAACATCTTGTCTCAGGGAAATTAAAAATAATTGTTCTTAGAAGTCTAGTAATATCGTGAAAATTGGACGATATATGTTATACTCATAGAAATTTGGATGTTATGCTTAATAAGAAATAAAGGCACTCGAGGAATTTTTGAAAGTCATTAAAAAACTTGGGATTAAGTAAAAATGTGTGTTGATATTGTGTTATCTAAGACTATTTGGGCTATATAAGTTTGAATTTTAAGTTTATGATATTAGGTGTTCGTATGAAAATTTTGGGCGAAAAAAGCAAAAAAGAATTAGTTGTGTTCAGCGTAAGTTACCAATGAACGAATATTAAGATTTTTAGTCGTGTAAACAATCTAAAATCATGATACGTGGATTCTAGAATTCTAGGGATTTTTAGTGAAGTTGAATTATTGAAGTTAGTCTAACATTAAACATGGGATAACTTACTAAGTTTTATACACTAGTGCTAATTAAGCATTAAGGATACGTCAGAATACGACAATAATTCTAATGAGGAAAATCCAAGCGTCTTAGGCCTCAATTACATTGTAATTGGGAGGAAAATATTTTAAGCATATAATTGATGCTAGAACGGGTTTTATTATATAGGAAAAAGATCAATATTGTATATTAGTGTTTTATTGATTAACGTTACTCAAACTTTAAGTTTGCAATGATTTTATATTTGGGATGTACTTGTAAATAGTTAAGTTATGTTAGTTGGTGCTGTAAGATAAAGATTCGATTCAAGGATCTTATACTAATATTATTATGGGGTTGAAATAAGTGTTAACTATTAAGTGTATTAACCAGGATAGAAGTCTATTAGTCAATTTTGGTGCTAAGATCTCTTAAGTTGAACTGTGTAAGCCTTATAATACCTCAAGTTCAATAAATTTAAGAAAATGTGCCTTTGGGATTTTAATGTTGGAATATAAGATGTTGATGAACATATTGGGTATAGTATAAGGAAAATAAGATACGCTAAGTTTGGACTTCCATTTCAAATATTGTAAATTAGGAGAAAAGTCAAATTCGAGGTTATAGTAAATAAAACTAAGTTACCGTAGGTCGTTTAAATCGTGATTCGCAAACGAGAATCTTAAAAGAAAATTTAATTAGGATTGAGGAGACATAAGGATAGCCTAAAACTTAGTTTATCAGAGTAGCGCAGCGGAAGCGTGGATTATTGAGATACTAGAATTAAGAGTCTAAACTTTTTTATCATCGAGGGTAAGTGAATTTCGGGGACGAAATTCAATTTAAGGGGTTAGATTGTAAAGTACCGAAAATTTGAAGGTTCACGTGAACCACATGCATGTCAGATTATCAATTTTCTTATGTATTTTAATTAAATTGTTTTAATTGCATCTAGTAAATATTTTAGGCATGTTTTAATGTTTTAAATATGGTTATCCACTATAATGCATAAAACTGGGTTTTAATGGTTATTTGAGATGCGATCGAGGAACGGAGACCGAGGGCCATAAGAGGGAGAAATATTTTTATTAAATAATTATTTTAAATTATTTAATATATGGTATATTTTAAATGGTATTTTCGAAAATAGCAAATTTTGGGGTGTTTTTATACGTCGATTCGTATTTTAAACCAGTATTCGATTTTCAATCAAAATATGGACTTTTTGAGAACTCGACTAATATTTTCACGAACTTTCCTAAACAAAATATTTTAAAATTATTTAATTACTTAATGGGCCTATTATAGCATGTTAATGGGCCTAAACTTACACAACTTGTTTTATATCAAAATAAAAGCCTAAAACCCTACCCATAACCCCCTTAAATCCACGCCTCACCCCTCATAATCATAAAACGACTCTCCCTCCCCCTCACCACATGCACACATGAGATTTTCAAGAAGGGAAGCCACGATTTTGAGGAAGAATTCAACCTAGGGTTTTTACGTCGTCGTTCTTCGCATCACCAACTCGTTTTCATGCGCAATAAATGCAATGGCATGCATAAACATTCTTTCACCATCCTTCTTACCATTGTATGTATATTTTATTATATTTTCATGAAAAATATGCTGCCTTGTATTATTTTCGTTTTTATGCCATGCTATGACATAAATAAATGTTTTATGATTCAAAACTCATGCTAAGGATACCTAAAGGGGCTGACATGGTAGGGACACCAAAAGGGACGAATTTTAGAGGGTTTAGGAGCCACATAGGAGTCTGCATAAGGGCCAGACATGAGGGCTTCATGGCTGAACGAAAATTAGATACATTGAGGACTAGGGTTCAGATTTTTCTTTCCTAGGAGAGCACGGCACTTAACTGTGTTCAAGGTCTAGTCCAGGAGACTTTAGGGGATGGTATGAGGGTCCTATGGTGGCCGTGAAGGGGCTGGAAGAAAGCTAGGAGAGGGACAGCACGGCGGTGGGACTCCTAGGGCTAACTGCGGCTTTTGAAGAATAAAGGGAAGGCGGCTACGTGGGACTCTTTCAGGGTGAAGGGCTGGACTTGTGAGGGTCCTAGCCATGAGCCAGGAATGTCATTGCATGGCTGGAAGGTCAAGAAGGGGAGGCGCACCCGGCTAGGACTCTTCCTAGCCGCGACCAAGAGCTTAGGAGGAAACCTGCACGTTTACGTGCATGGGCAAGGGGGCTGCTCTAATAGGGTCCTATAGTGTTCGTTTAAGAGTCCTAGGAGGGTCGACTAGGGTTTGGACCGAGTGGTTAAGGGCAGGAATCGAAATAGCATAGGTACGGATCACAATAGAACTAGGACTCTTGTGCATGAAAATTCAGTAGCCTCCTAGGTGTTTACAAGGGACTGGATTGGCTTGATTTGTATTGAAAATGGTTTATTTAGGTATTATTAATCTTTGGTTTAACTTTGGTAACTTTTAGTTAAATTTCGAGTCAATACGAATCAAAATCAGGATGAATGTCTGAGTTAAAAATGAATCGATGAAATTATCAAAAAACTAAATTTTAAGCCTAAAGAATATTTAAGGGAGGGTGTTAAGGTAATAGGCTAAGTTTGGAATGATTTGAGACGTCATTTCGAGGTCTAAGGATAAATATGGAAAGTTATGCTTCTAGGGGTAAACAGTCATTCTACACCTAAAAATTTTCATACGTCCTAGCTGTGCCCTGAATACTCTAAATAATGTTAATATGTTTATTTTAAATGTTTGTGAAATTTTATGATGAAATTTTAACGCTAAAAGACGTGTTGCTTGCTTGGTTTGAAAGAAAAATGATTTTTATATATATGCATGAATTTTTATAAATGATTAAAATATGAAACGTTGGAGGAGATGAAGTGATTGTGACTAATACGATGACTGTATACAGGAGAAGGCCCTAGTGGAAGCCCGACGACTGTATTTCCATTGAAATGATATGATGATATGTAAGACCAAGACTCAGTTGACGGGTGAGAATGTCGCTGATGTCACCACCGCCCAGTACTGTGGTTACACGTAGATGGATCCATCGACCTTCATGTTGGAAACTTAATTTTGGAAGTTTGACAAGCCGAGCGTATAAAGATCGAACAAACTCATCAAGAAGACTAAAAAGAACTAATCTAAAAATACGCAAACTATTGGTTGCCTAACTGAAGATTATTTAGCAGATAAGGCAACTGAACTAAGATAACTGAACTATGTAGTCGACTGAATGATCAGTTGGAACTGATCAGTTTTACTACAAATCAATTGAGAACTATCAACTAATTCTATCAGTTGTGTCAAACTGATAAAACAGTTTGACACGTCATCAGTTAAAGAATGTAGCTATCAACCGACAACTGTACAAAAACAGACTGAAACATGTAGTGGGAACGTCGCATTTCAGCATTGCTACAGTGTATGATTGTCAGAAGAACATTGACGTGGAAAAGAACGGATAGAAAGATTCAAAAGCATTCATTGTTACCGTTCGAAGCAAAGCCTATAAATAGCCGAGAAGAGTAGCTGAGAAGATATAACAAACAAAACTACAAAGTTGTTATTCTGCTGAAATCTCCTCACAAGCTTTCTGTTCATATTCAAAATATTTCAGAAGCTCACGTTTAGTGTATACATTCATAGCATTCAAGGCTATACATTGAGCTTACAAGCACAAACTCTTACCGTTGTAATATTCGATCTTATAGAGATCAGTTGTGCTAAGTAGTTTCAGATTAGTTGAGAACTGATAAACTGTATTGAAAATAAGAGTTTCAGTTTGACATTGTTAAGTTCAAAATTGAAGGGGGTCTGTACAAGTCTTGTATTGATCAAAGTCTTTTAGTGAATATCCTATCTTCTAGATAGAAGGGGTGACAGAGGAGTGTTTGAAATCTCCGAACATCCATAAATCGTGTATCCCTTAATTTCAGTTTTATTCTATCTGTCACTCAATTTATTTTCGCACTTTTAATAGTTAACTGATTGACATTGACATAACAAAATTCCCATGTTCAGTTTATCACTAAACTGACTCATTATTTGAAAAGGTGGTAAAATTGTCCAGTGTTTATTCAACCAACTTCTAAAACTCTTTCACCTACCAACCGACCCTATCAAGTGGCATCAGAGCAGTTGAATCTTGTTCCTGAATAGTCATACCTACAAAATCTGATTACCATGTCTTCCTTCAACAAAATTCTAATGTTCTCAAGAGAAGAGTTCTTTGACTCGAAGATTAGAATGTAGGCTCATCAAGCTGCACAAGATGATGACATGTGATATGTCATTACTGACGGACCCATGAGAATAATGAAAGCAAATACTGTTAGCATAACTGATGGCGCACCACACCATATTGAGAAGCCAAAAGAAGAATGGACAGCAGAGGACAAAAGAAAAGCCAACTTGGACAATGTGGCCAAAGATTTCTCGTACAAAACGCTGGATAAAATCACTTTCATTGAAATAAATATGTGCAAGACTACAAAAGAAATCTAGGAGAAGTTGACTCAGCTCTGCGAAGGCAATGAGCAAACCAAAGAGAATAAACTTTCAGTTGTTGTTCAAAAATTCGATAATATTAAAATGAAGATTGGAGAATCTAATCTTGAATATGATGAGAGAATCAGCGGCATAATAAACGAATTGAATGCACTTGGAAATGTGTATTCAAATAAAGAAGTAGCGCTGAAGGTAGTCAGAGATCTTCCCAAGGAATGGGATGTTAAGACAATGGCTTTGAGAGAATCAAAGGACGTGAATAAGGTCGAATTACATGATCTATGTGCTGATCTGAAAGCCTATGAGTTTGAGTTGCAAACGAGAGAATGAGAATCTTCTACACCAGCAGCTACAACAGCTCTTAGTTCTGTTAAACTGGAACCAACTGGTTCAGTTGAGAAAACTGTTTATCAATTAAGTAATGACGCAATATCATCATTTGTCAAAAAAATTTGAAGATTCATGAGAAGAAATTAAGGTTCTTTGCAAAGACAATATCAGAAGAATTGTTGAGTAGTGGAGATTTTAAACCTTGTAAATTATTTTATTAATTTTTTAGTGGGGTTAATTAACTAGATTAATATTAATTTTTTCACTAATTATTTACCTAAGTATGTTTAGCCCCTAATTATTTCCCTATACACACACACTCATGCACACACACACGTTTCACCACACACAACACACACAAATACACGTTTCATATTTTTAGAGAAAACCTAGGGTTCTTGAGGTTCTTTCAGCAGCCACCTCTTCACTTCAAAATTTTTGAAAATTTCATTGGTTTTTCGAGCAAAAATCGTGCCACAAGTTGTCCCGGATCGAGTCTTGCATTCCCTCGCATCGCTATCCATTGTTTCATGAGTTTAATCAGCAAATGAATATATATTCTTTTATTTTTACATCGATCTTGTCATAGTATGTATTTTGATGCGTATTGTATGCAAAACTCATGTATGTTGTGCAAAATTTTGAGCAAAAATGTTTTGAAACGATTTTGGATCAAAATTTTAGATCTAAAAAAACGAGTCTGCTGTCACTTCGAGGACTGTTAATTTTTGGTCAATTTTCTGGAAAAACTTTCAACATATAAAACGTAGCAGTTTTTGATACATTTGATTTGACAGTAAATTCGTAATTTTTGGACAAAAAACGAGTGAGTTATGATCATTCTCGTGTGACTGCTCAAACTGTGACGTTTTAAAAATATTTTCTTCATGTTCCTTGAGTTTATCTAGTTGCAGGCTTCGTTGGGAATCGCCGAGTGGTCATTGCTACGTATGTCGTGTCATGTGTTGGGATCAGTCATCTGTCGGTGTTTCGTTTCGAGTCGAGAAGGGTTTGGTTGCATTAGAATTCTTGGGGAAGCAAATGGGCAGAAGATGACATTTTTGGGAATTGGTTCGCGAAGAGTTAGTGCCGCACCGCTGCATTTGGAGCACCACAGTGCTGCTAGTTTTTGCAGGACAGCGCCGCAGCATTGGAGGGTGGCGCCTAGGTGCTAGAGTTGCAGTGCAACACTACTCCTCAGCGCCTAGGCGCTGGTTCTGGTATCTTCGAGCTTCGAGTTTAGGTGCTATTGCTTCTTTTGAGTATTAATACGTCGTATGTCCAAGCTTAGTGAGGGTTACATTAGAATTTTTTACGAAGTTTCAATAGAGAACATTGAACTATGGTTTAGGCGAGGTCTGTGTCTTCCATTGCTTGGGAAATTTCATACTCCATGTCAAGATTGTTTCGGGGTTCAAGTCGTGGTTTAGTATATTGATTAAACGTGGTCAAGTCCTGAGTGGTCTAGAAATTCTTAAGTTATTTAATTACTTCGGTGGTGATTTTTTTTGGTACGATTAAGTTATGAAATTTTAAGTTGTTAGAATAATGTACTAGTACGTATGTGCGTCAGTAGCCCCAATCGAGATCCAACAAATTTCTCAACACTTCGTAAGTATGTTCGACGTACAAAAAGAGAAAATGTTTTATTTTTGAGGTATGCGAAATGTCTTATGACCAATTATGAACGGATTTAGATGCCGGAGAACGTGTCCGGGAACCTCTCCACCCCGATAAAGTATGACCTGAGTTTTGATCACGATTGAAAAACGGTAAAGTATGACCAGGAACAAATCCACCCGGTAAAGTATGACTGGAGATCTTATGTGTGTGGTAGTTGACATCACCAGCCCAGTACTGTGGTTTAGTCCGATCAGGCGCATTATGTATGGGTCACTTACTTTGAAACATATCTCTACGCAAAATGATAATTCATATGCATGTTTAAGGATGTATGATGCAAGTACATTTATGAAATAATGGCACGTCTATGGTTATGTAAGTATGTTCAAAGTTAAGTTATGTGTGTGTTACTTTAAAATGCATATGGTTTTATTATACATTACTTGTTATTTCCATTTTATATATGTTGAGTCTTTAGACTCACTAGACTTGATCGATGGAGGTGAGGACGAGTTTGAGGAGACGAGAGGTGGAGACCAGTGAGATGGCTCGGATTGGGCGGAGGACTAACCCGAGGACAGCTAAAGTTTCAAGAAATTTTTTATGCATGATGAACTCATACTCTGATTTTAATGAATTACTTTAGATTGTTTTAAACAAGTACTTGTTGCAAGTTGTTTACAATTTCAAATATTTGTTCAAGCATTTTAATTATTTGGCATTTTGAATGAGAATCTTATTTAAGAAAATTTTTATTTTCCGCAAATTCTTAGTATGTTTAAAAAATATGGTACGTCACAATTGTACTATTGCTAAAAGTCGGGTAGGAAAGACGTAACAATTTATTGAACTTAAGAACA
Organism: Primulina tabacum; assembly: GCF_025594145.1. Lineage (NCBI taxonomy): Eukaryota > Viridiplantae > Streptophyta > Magnoliopsida > Lamiales > Gesneriaceae > Primulina > Primulina tabacum. The sequence goes on from NC_134564.1 coordinate 23,579,530, forward strand.
CACAGACTTTCCACAAAGACAATTGCATCCAGCTAACAATCACATCTTCAATCTCATTATAAAATCCAACATCATTTCGTTCTTCTTTGTTGCTCTTTGTATATATATTTCATTTTTTCATATATGCAACATTTTTTTTCATAAGAAGTTTTTGAGGCAACGATTTTGAGCACGAATCACTCGATCTCAACAATTTGCATTTTCTTGGCTTATAACGATGCTAAATGCGAAAAGTTTGTATAATTCTGCAATTCAAGGTTCAAATAGAGGAATAACCAAAAAAAGATTTATGAAGGCTTTTAATGTGATTATTTTCCAACAAATAAGCTCAGACTCGAATTTGGATCACTAGGGGTAAATGAATTTGGGTGGGATTTAAAGAACATTTTGATGATGCGAAAAAAAACGGTTTGAAAAAGCCATGATAAATCAAGGTGGGCTCTAAAAAGACCTCTTCTGCACAAAATTAACAAAGCTTATATATATTAAGAACAAAAATTTGGGTTGCCTCCCAAAAGCACTTGGTTTGTAATCGTCAGTTTGACCCTCAGAAGCACTCATCAAAGAGCGGCTTACGCCTAAAGTAGGTGTCATATAACACCACATATGGGTCTTGGTTCCATGTGCCCTCAAGTTTGTTTTGATGTATACAATATAAGCTCGTCTCCTCAACAAAACATGACTTTAAATAATAGGCATGAGATGAAAGTATCTTCGTTGGCTGTTGAAGAACAAAATCTATTGAAATCGGCAACGGAGAAAGATAAGGATCTCCTAGATGTATGTATGATATATTATCGACGAGCTCAAATCGACAGTCTCAGGATCTTGTTCATCTCTCAACTTCATTGGTATCTCATCTTTGTTTGATATTTCTTCCAAAACTTCTTCAGACTGAGGTTCAACAGATTCCTCATTCAATGCCACGCGCTTTTACTTTATCATTCAGTCGAATTATGATTATTTTAAGACTATTTCCCTCATCTTTTTTATGCTCGAAAGGTTGGTCTGTAAAATCAGAGTGACTAATTTATGGGAGGTATTGGAGGCTTCAACTGTGCAGCAATGATCCCATTATTGATGGTAGTCAAGGTCGACCATATCATTTAGCAAATATATCACATTGTCTTCATGTCGACTAAGTAGTGGACTACTAGTTGTGTAACGTCCGAAAATTTGAAGGTCCACGTGAACCACATGCATGCAAGTTATCAAACTTCTTTTTTATTTTATTAAATGGTTTTAATGCATTAAATGGATGTTTATTACCTGATTATATGTTTTATTGCATGATTTATTAAAGTTTCATGCATAAGGGCTTTTAGTAGTTTTCGTGCTCGAACGAGGAAGGGAGACCGGGGATAACTAAGGAAAAATGTTTTTGTTAAATAATTAATTTTATTTATTTAATATATGGTGTACTTAAGTGTGATTTTTGAAAATGGTCCTTTGTGGAGTTTTTTACTCGCCGGGACTTATTTTTAACCGGTTCGTGAATTCTATCGAGTCGGAGAACTTTTTGAGGACTCGGGAAATATTTTAAAAAACGTACCTGAACGAAATATTTTTCGGGAGTGTTTTTGGACCTTTTGGATTTGTTTTAATGCTTAATGGGCTCAAAACCCTTTTAATCCTTTTAAAATTCAATTTAGGGTCCATTAGTGCTTTGTTTATTATTTAAACACTACTCTACACTGAACCTAAACCTAATAAAACCCTAGCAGCCGTCCCTCACCCTCCACCAGCAGCCTCCACGTGAGTTTTCAGTAGCAAATCAGCAGCACACCTTCGGCCCTTCAAGTTTTCAAATAAAGCTTCCTTCTTGCCCCTCCGGTTCACGTCCTACACGTAGTTCTTCGAGTTTTTGATCACTTTATCGCTAAGGCACGCCTTGTATCATCATTTACTCATAATTCACACTATGTATGCTGATATGTGTATATTTGTATGAGGAATTTTTTTTATCTAGCATGGAGCATAGAACTTGTTCGGTTTTTACTCAATTTCATGCATGGTATTTTTTTCACACCTCACGTTTTCTTGACTTTATTGCAAGGGGCTGCTAGATATATGATGTAAGGGGCTGTAAATCGCGAGAATAATGGTGACTAGATACCGGAGTCTCGGGTGTGTCAAGCTTGAAGGCAAAACGATCGTACCTAGAGCATGTTTGGATGTTTGGGAACTAGGTCGGAAGTTTGGATGTGCCGGCTATGCAAGGGTCGTCCCTAGCCCTGGACCAGACCCTGGTGTGGCTAAGCCATGGCATAGGGTGGCTCAATCAGGGCTAGAATTAGGGGAGAATCCGATCGAATGAGGGGGAGTCATGTAACGTACCGTACTTTTTAACTACTTTGAAATTTGCGGAAAAATAAAAATTTTCTTACATAAGAAATAAACTCTCAAATTTTGATTTAAAACAAATTGTTCATCCAAAAATCATTGCAATAAAAAGATCGTAAATAAAGTTTGCTAAAAAATTTGTTTAAACATCGTAACCCAAAACATGAAATCAGAGTAATAAAATTTGGCGTGCGTGAAATCTTAAAAACATTTTGGGCGGTCCTCGGGTTTAGCCTCCCACTCAGTCCAAGCCAGCTCACTGATCCGCACCCCTCATCTCCTCAAAGTCATCCTCACCTGCATCAATCAAGTCTAGTGAGTCTAAAGACTCAACATGGATAAATTGGAGATAGCAAGTACTACATAGTAAAACCATATGCAATCTTTAGAATAGAGCGTACGTACTTGAAACTTGAACAAGCGTATAAAAGCTTGAACTTACATACATAACATAGACGTGCCATAACGTGAAACTTTTATGAAACATGCTTGCAACATACATACTTGAGCATACATGAACTTCATCATTTTGCGTAGAGATATGTTTCAAAGCAAGTGACCTATACATAAAACGCCTGATCAGACTAAGCCACATTACTGGGCTGACAGGGAAGATCCATTGCCACATACATGAGATCCCCGTTCATGCTTTAACGGGTGGATTGGTCCCTGGTCATGCTTTACTGCTTTCCAATCCTGATCTAAAGCCGGTCATGCTTTACCGGGGTGGATTGGTCCCTGGCCATGCTTTACCGCTTTCCAATCCAATACATAATTTGGTAACAAGACATTTAGCATACCTCAAAAACCTGAAAATATTCTCTTTTGCACATCGAGCATACTTACTTGGCGTTGAGGGATTCGTTGGATCTCGCTTGGGGCCACTGCTGTACATACTAACATGAGTTGAAACACTTATATTACATGGCTTAGACGTAGGTACCCGTGCTCACCACCGAAGTACAAAATAGCTTATGACATTCTAGATAACTCGGGACTTGACCTCGTTAAATCATCGTACTAACCCATGACATTGAACCCCGAACAATCTCTAAAATGATGATGTGAACATTTTCCAAAAAAATAAAAGACATGAACTCACTATTGGAACTTGAAAATAAGTGGAAAACAAACCTCTTTACATATGGGGCCACGCTCGGGCGGTAACATATTACCGCTCGAGCGCCAGGTCTTCTTGAAGCCTACTCTCAGACAAAAAGAGTGGCGCTCGGACGGTAAAATATTACCGTTCGGGCGCTGAGTCTTCTGGACTCCGTGGCTTAGAAGCTTATTCTCTCCAAATTTGATTTAACGGACAGTGAACAACGCTTCGAGACCCATCCTAGGACACTATAGCACTGAATCAAACCTATACAAATGCCCCAAAACAACTACGCATCACAATCAACACAACAAATCCGTGAACATGACAATTGACACCAAAAGCACTCCTACGACTTCTAATTCCACCCAGTGCCTAATGACACGTAACAAAACACCAACAATCAACCCAACATCATTCTCGGCATACCCAAATGCAGCAGCGCTCACCCATCGATCCCCAACGAAGCCTGCAACAATAAAACTTCAAGAACACATCAAGAACATATTTTTCTAAAAAGCAGTTTGAGCAGTCTCACAAAAAGGCCATAACTCACTTAATTCTTATCCAAATATTTCAAATTTACTGTCAAATCGAAGGTATCAAAAAGTTCTACGTTTTATATGTTGAAAGGTTTCCCAAAACGTTGACCGAAAAGTCGCAGTATTTAAAATGACAGCAAATTTTGAGTTTTCATATCTAAAAATGTTTCAAAGTTTATCCAACCATTTTTGCTCAAACGTTTGCATAACATTCACATGTTTTTCATACAATAGACAACAAAATTATTAATATAACAAGATCGATGCAAAAACAAGAGAATATACATGCTTTTTGATATTAAATTTTATCGAATCGACGATACCGAAGTGGGAAAGAAACGAGGGTTGATCCGGAACGATCGTGGAACGATTTTCTTGCAATGAAATCAACGAAAAATTGCTGGTAAAATCAGAGGAAGGGGCGGCTGCTCTAGAGACAAGAACCCTAGCTTTTTCTTGCTCTCAAAGAAAATAAAAATCTCAATTGTGATTGTGTGTGTGTGTTGTGTGTTAAAAATGTGTATGTGTGTGTGAGTTTAGTGTTAATTAGGGACTAAATATTGCTTAATTAATAATTAGCAACCAATTAAAAATGTTAACTCACTTTTAACTTAATAAAATCCCTTAATTTAAAATAAAATGCACACTTGCTAAACTTCAAAAGTTTTAAAATGTTAAAATCACTAATTAAATAACTTAGGTTAAAAATTCTAAAACTTAATAAATCATTTAAAATACCACATCTTACCTTTAAAATAGAATACCACATTTTAAAATTACCAAAATCGTCGCCAGTCTCTTTTCCTCGATCCCGCATTGAATAATCGCCTGAAACATAAAACTCAAGAAAACATTTAACGTGCATCACATAAACATAAATAATTTAAAATAATGCAAATTAAATAGATCATGCATCGCTATAAATCATTTTAACTTAAATAAACAATTTGACAATTTAATAAATGAATGGGTTTTACATGTACTGAATTTTGGGCTTTACAAGTCATGTTGGGTCGCGGGTAGTGGTTCTCGGTAGCTCTCGACTGTTGGCAAGTTGTAGCGTTCATAGGGTTGATTCCTTGAGATTGTTCGGTCCAGAAGGGTTCTACAGTGGTTTAGGAGAGGATGGTTCATGGCTGGTCCTAGCGGTTTAGGTGTAAGGTCGGTAATTTGGTGCTGGGGTCACGGCTAGGGTTCGACTAGATTGAATAGAAAGATTTCCAGCAACTTTGTGCTATGGTTTGGGGGTCATAAGGGGTCTGGGGAATTGTTGGTTTAGAGGGTGGTCAAGTAGAGTTAAGTCATGGTTTGAGTTGAGAAAATTTTGGTTAAGTTTCGGGTTAATTCTGGTTAAAATCAGGACCCCGGTCCAAGATTTAAAATGAATCGATTATGTTTTGAATTGGGCTCTAGTTTACGTCTAAAAAAATACTTTTAAATATGTTTTGAGGTGTTTTAACGAGTTAGGTAAACTTAGGGTCAAAATTTTGAGGTCCAGGGATAAAATGATCATTTTGGGTTTCCAGAAGCAAAATGGTCATTTTGCAGGCGGGTCGAGATTTTAGTCCTGGCAGCGCCCTAAGCACAAATGAATCATGTTTTTAAACGTTTATGTTATCACATATATGACTTTTTATGCAAATATGAAAAATACGTTGCATGCTTGATTTTAAGGAAAATTTACGTTTATTCATGTTTTTATTAATTGATGAATATGATGACATGTTTTTGAAGGAAGAGAGGTTGTTGTGACTAATACGAATACATTAATACGATGATATGTAAGGCCAAGGCTCAGTGGAAGGGTACTGTCGCTGATGTCTTCGCCGCTGGGCGTCACGGTTACACGTAGATGGATCTATAGCCTAATACGATGATACGAAAGTCACAGCTAATGAACGGATTTTAATTAAGTAACTGAAATGTATATGTTGATATGTTGAGATATGTTATAAAAATGTTTATGCTTTAACAGGTCATGATTATGCATACGATTTTATAAGATCATGAAACGTATCTTTATTACAGTACATTTCACTGTTGCATGTTATGTATATGTATTTGCTATAAAATTACAGACTTGTTGAGTATTTAGACTCACTAGGTGTGAATGATGCAGGTGAGTATGTTGATCAGGAGATTGGACGTGCCGATCACTCGGTAGGCTGTGCTGGGGGTGCACTGGAAAACCCGAGGAACTTGCATTTTTCCGCAAAATATGTTTATGAGACATGAGTTTAAGAAATATGGTTAAATGTTTTTGAATCTTGGTTTACGTTGCTGATTCATCAGACTTTTGTTATCGGTTCGAGTTTCTCTTTTAAATCAGTAGACTAGGAGATTGATTTTATTTTAAAGATAAACTAATTGCAGTTATTGCTATTTCGAGGTTGGATGACCTCTTAAAAGCATGTTTAACTTATTTAAATATGTTTGAGTGTGTGTATTTTCCGCCATAGTTTTTTTTTAAAAAAAATGTTTACTAGAATTTTAAAACAAGGAGACGTTACAAGTTGTCAGTGCCCCATTAAATATCCATCTTCGTGTAACTGCATCCAAACTTTTAAGAAAAAGTCGAATAAAAACATAGTTAGAAAAATCATGATTCCTGAATGTTGTTGTTAAATTATTGAATCTCCCCGTGCTGCGTAGAATGGCACTCCGGTTTGTTGGGAAAAATTTGTGAATACTTGTCGATGAAACATCTCGAAGTATTTCACAACAAAAAATTCTCAAATTCCTTTTTGTCTCGATGAATCGTCTGTACGAAAAGAACAAGGCAAAAAAAAAAAAAAAAACAAAACAAAAATAAAACAAAAGTTGAAAGAAAATAACCTTGCACCGCTCCCCGGCAACAACGCCAAAATTTGGTGTGTTGTCGTTGAGCCACCAAACTTAAATTTCTACTTTCCAAGTAAAATGAGTGTAATTGTGAGTAGGGTCAAATCCACAGGGAACGAGAGATGATTTATTTCATGGAAAAATAAATAACAGATGGGTTTTGTTGGATAAGAACAAAATAAAATATTAAAACTAAAATTAGAAAACAATAAAAAAATAATAAATCTAAACGAGAATTAAATTATCAAACTCTGATTCAAGGGGATTTTTACTATTCAATTATGTCATTGTTCATCGGCTAATATATTTTTTATTAATGCAGTTAAAGGTAAATAACCTTAGAATTATAGAGATAACCTCTAAAATCCTTGTGTTCTCCTAATTTAATTGACCAAACCCAGCATCCAGTCAAAACTTATCAATAACTAACTTTTGACACGATAGCGTTCCATATTAATTAAAAATTGAATTTTAATTTTGTGAAAATAGTTAATCCTAAAATCTAAATCGAGATAGCTGCAATTGATAGATCGAGTTTCGTTGATTTATTTAGATTAAATATGCTATGACAACACAACACACCTAATTTATCGCTACTCATGTACCAATCGTTCATGACAATTATGGATCACTGAATTCATGGATAACAGTAGAAAATTATATATCGAATTAAATTTTCAGATCAACCGAGATACAAATTTCATAGAATTAAATATAAATCAACAAATACTTGAACAAAACACGAATATTAAATTGAAGCACAAAATGCCTCATTGTGATAAATTGAAATGGTAAAAATATCCCCTGAATCAGAAATAAAACTTAGCCAAAAGGTGTTGAGAGGAGAGGAGAAATTTTTGTGTCGTCTTCTTGTTCTTCATGTTGAAGAGGTAGATGGAGACTAGAGAAATCAATTTTTCAATTATATGCCTCCTTCTTTTGTGTAGTACTTATTGGGTCAAGGAGTAAAGCCTGTACACAAAATCATATCAAAGATATGATAGAGTTTTTATGGAATATAACTCTATCTTATCTTTATTTCTCCCAATAATAAAAATATCTCTTCAATTATTTTTCACAACTCAAATACCACAATTATGAGTCTAAAATCTGGTATTACCTTTTCAAATTTCGGACTTCAGATTTAGTTGTGCAGGCATCTAAAAAATAGGCACAAGGCGTGATCACGCCTTGTGGAAAGACCACTTCTCAATTTTTTTGCTTCAATTCTTCCATTAAGATCATATCGAAAACTTTAATTGTGATGTAAAATCACAATTTTTAGCCTAGATTTATCGCAAGAGCAGAAAACTTCATCTTACAATAAAATCACACAAAAATGTGTCAATTGAGCACGTTGGAAGTGCAATGGGAGATACGACAACAAAAATACAAATTATTATGAGCCTATGAGCTGGATTGACTTTCATGATTTTAATGGGGTTATCCATGATGTCATACTACATGTCATCATCTTGTGCTGCAAGATGAGCTTTCATATTTATTTTCCAGTCATCAAAATATTCTTTTGAGAACATAGAAATCTTGCTGAAGGATGTTGTGGCTTTGTAATAGATGTTTCAGAACGAGATCAACACGTTTTAATACTAATTATTAGGATCAATGGAGTGTTTATAGAAGGGGCAGAATAAACACTCCCGAATTTTTATCTTCTGGTTATGAAAGTGTGCCTTTAACTATTTTGAGCAGTCAATAGTTGATCTCATTTGGTAAGTGCAACATATTATTGAAAAAGTGTAGAAACCATCCATAACACAAATGAAACAAAAAACAAAAGAAAATAATAAAACACAAGAGTTGTTTCTAGAATTTTGAAGGACAAACTCTTCCACGTCTCCTCTTCTTCTATTTCTAGAAGGTGTCGCTAGAAGACTTTGATTCATTCACACTAGTACAAATCCACTTCAGCAGGTCTTACCGATGTTTACTGAAACTCTTAGAATTACAAATGAACTTACAAAAGAATACTGATTCTGAATTTGATAATACTTTGAGCATGGTCTTGTTTTTATTTGGCTTTCAGCATGATTGAAAAAATTGAGTCTTAAAAAATGATTCACGAAATTATTCGGAGTTCAAGACCTGGATTTGTGAATCCTTATGAAGCCTTTTTATAGTGGATCTTTGAAGTCAAAACGGCTCTTTCAACCTTTAAGTGAACATGTACCCAAAAATAGACATGTTATTTGTTTTATACTCAAAATGACATTGAGAAATTAATGGTTTCTACGATTCATTCAATGAAGTGTACTTCTGAACAGATCGACAAAAAAGAAGACATTCCCTGACAAATAGCTCAACCAAAACGGATAACAGTAATCTTTTTTTATAATTTTTTGCAGTTAGTTGTCTACTGGAAGTTATAGACTGATAGAAAAATATTTGTCTACTGAAATTGGTGCATCAGCATAAGATACTAAATTTTTAGTTGTTGTTCTGGTTTTAAGCTATCGTTCTGCTGATTAATAGTCAAAGTGAGAAACATTTCTAGGTGTATTATGGTTTTCGTGTATTATCTATCTACTGGTTTTCCTTAGATAAACTAGCAGTACATCACCACAACCAAAAGAACCTAACAAAGCTTTTTCAACTTTTTTTCAAATCTACAAATGCTAAAAAATTTTAATCAAATAAACGAAAATTATGAAATAAAAATGTGCAGAAATACGTTAAAATAAAATACCTAAAATCCCCGTAAGATTCGTAGTTATCACTACCTATTCAGAATGCAATAGTTTTGCATGCAAAATCTTTTTTGAAATCATATACATTCATTCGTTAACTTCATTCATTCGAGCGATCGATATTGTTGATAATTTTTTGCTTAAAGAATTGAAAGTAAATAAAAAAGACACGAGGAAAACTCCAATAGAACATAACATGGATATAAAAAAAATCCACAATAATAAGATCTTCAAAGAGCCTACAAATCTGACCGGGCTTTGGAAGTGCTCGGGGCCCTGCATCATAGGGCCTGCCTGGCCATTTTCCTAAGCACACATGGAGCTAGGCGCTTGAAAAATGGCGCCTAAGGGTCGGTGGCACAATTTTGCAAATATTGCGAGTTTTCACGTAACAGTGTCCTATTATGATGTCTTTTTATGGTGTCGTCCTCGGGATTTTTTCACAATTATTAACCTCCATATGAATATAAATATAAGAGTTTTCAGTAAAAAAGAAAAAAAAAAAGAAAAAAAGATGAGAGAACAATAAAATAATAGTGCACTTGCATTCATATTGCCACTTAAAATTTTTTCCTTCTATTCAAAAGAGAGTTGGCAATATTTTTTGTCGTAGAACTTTTTATTTATATTATTAATATCAGATGTTGAATTTGTTTTTGAGAGAAGATTGTTTATATCTTGTAAGCATCTCAACAAGACAAAATATTCTTAAAGAAAATGTTCAATGATAGTCTATATTTTATTTTCAGATTTCTAAACTCACTGCAAAGTCATACCGCACCAACAATAAATAGGTGAGGTGAACCTCGGATTTGACACGTTCAATTTTTGAAATGTTACAACGAGTTATTCACAACTAAATATTATATTAAAAAATGATGCTAAAGTGAGGTGACCGAAATAAAGTTCCCGATATGTCCTCAAATCGGTTGTTATTCGAGGGCAGACTGGTCCTTGTAAGTGACAGAGGCGGAGCTACAGCCTCTTGTACCCGGACTTTAGCCCGAGTGGTCCATTTTTTAAAAAAAAATTATATGTAAATTTTTGTATAATTTTGGATAAATTTGATATTAGCTCGGATAGATCAATTTAAAATATTAAAAAAAGTTAGAATTTAAAATTCTAGTTTGAGTAGCACCAAATTCATAGCTCTGTCACTACTTGTAACATAGGTGGCCGGTGGTTAGAGCGCATGTGTATTGTTCAAAACTCGTTAAAAACCTTGTAATAATACACGTGAAGCATATGACTTTGTGGTTCTGATTGCTTCAGATTTTTTTCATTGAAAACTGAAATTATTTAATTCATATCTTTGGCATTAATTAGTCGTTTATAAAAACTTTATTTATTACACTGTTATCTTTTTATATTATTATTATTATTATCATGATTTTATTATCACCTCTATATTTAGCCAATATAGCATTTTGTCCATTATCTTTTTGACAATAAAATTTCTTTGATATCCCATAAAAATTATAATTTATAATTTTTATTATATTGAAGCTATTATACTAAGAGAAAACAGAGTTTGAGAAAACGAAATTTTTTAGACATAAATTCTCTTTTGAAAGTGGGATATGGTACTTTCAAAAACAAATTTTTGAAACCTGTCCGACGTCATATCCGTATTTCTGTGGGAAAAAAATTAAATTTGCAAAACAAACAAAAATAGTTGTGTTTGCACTGAAAAATTGCGGGTGTGTCATGCACAAAATTTTTGAATAATTTAACTTCTACAATCAACCGACATAGATTCCGATTCGGTTGTTAGTTCTAACTCACTATGTAAGCAACAAAACTAAGTAATTAAATGGGGAATTTGACGAAAACGGCAAAAGAGAAATTCACGAGCAACAACAAATTAATTGTTTTATTATGAATTGGATCCACCATCTTTTTTTTCTGATCATCGCTTCTGCTTTTGTTACATTCTTGCGAGTAGTTTTGGTCATCTTCCACGATCATCAATTATGGTCGTGGGGCAACTTCCCCGTGCGCAGCCTTCTTTTTGCACCAACTGACGTTCTGATGGGCTTCACAAAATTTGGGCTCTTAACAACTAACGGATCTTTGCTGTTGTTGGCTTTTTGTTATTTGTGGGATTTTTTAAGAATTTGGTGCAACAATAGCACCCTAGCCAATTTTGCTTACGGGTCAATGTGGTTATTTATATAATTATGATCATTTATGCACATTCATCTCCAAGTCACAACAATGAGGCCCAATGAAGTTTGATAAAAAGATGATTAGTTATGTCGAGTAATTGTTGCGGAATATCTTCATTCTTCTCTCCTCTTTTAACATTAACTTTAATTTGATCTCTTTTTCTAAAAAAATCCTTCTTAAAATCCATTTGATTCAAAAACTCTTTTTTGCACAACCTCATTTTCATTCAAATAGATTTAGATCAAGCACTTCTCTAAATCCTCCGAGTCCTATTTGTTGTTTACACTAAAATTCTTCATCGACTTCCTCGTTTTTCTCATCGTCCAGCCGCAAGACTCAAAAGAATAAAGTAAACTCATTGTCCTCTTCATTTTCTTCATGGCATATTGTTAGGATTGGTTTGAAGGTCTAAGTATTTGGAAGGAGGGGTTAAATAAACACTTTGAGATTTTGACTCTTTTTCGAAATAATGAATCAATTTTGTGACAAACTGATTACCATACTTTTGTTGTCAATATCAGTCACTTAACTAGTTTAAGTACGAAAATAAACTAACTGGTAGATTGAATATGTAAAGGCCCGTATTTCGTATTCATAATTTTGCGGAATTATAAAAAAATTTCTAAATAAATAATTATCTTGTCCCATTTAATTAAAGTAAATATGTAAATAATTTTAACTTTAAAATAACAGCGGAAGCAAATATTGTTTTCAATCAACAATTTAAAAATAATTCAACGTAAACATTAACTTAAAAATAATCCAACGTATTAAAACTGAGTTTGAATAATAAATGGTGCATAAATTAAATCATGAGGTTCTCGGGTTTACTACTGCTGTCCCAAGATCGCTCACTGGTCTCCGTCCGCGGTCCCGACCTCATCAATACCTACAACAATCAAGTCTAGTGAGTCTAAAGACTCAACATGTATATATCGTGAATAACAAGTAAATATATCATAAAATCGCAAACAACGTAAAAATAAAGTATCGTAAAGCGTACGATGAAAATCGTATCATGAATAATTATAACTACGTGCATATCTGAAAATTCATACGTAAAAACATAGCGTAAGCGCCTGATCAGACTAAACCACAGTATACTGGGCGGTAGAGATCAATCGTAGCCCTTGGACTGGATGTCCGTACCCATACATAATCATAAACCGGTCGTAAGTCACCGGGCGGAGAGGTCCTCGGTTGTTCCTACCGACTTCCAAACCCATAAGCATAAGGTGACCACGAGACATATCGCATATATCTCAAAAATAAACATTTTATATTTTTATGCACGTAATATAATTATAACCTTATTTTTACCAGATGAGTTAAATCGTTCCCAGGCTTGCTGTGACTTACTACTAATATGTGACACATGAAACAAATCTTAACTTGACAAAATCTTAACAATAGAACCAAAAACGAGACGATTCGGACCAACAACTTGATTTTTAACCATGGCTTCGTACCAACTCGAACCAACATTAAACCGACGTTTAACCATGATTAAAAATACCCCAAAGGTACTGAAAAATATGCATAATACTGTAAAACACAAAAATAGGTGAAAGGAATCCAAAAACATAAAACACTCTTTCGAGAGTCATTTTGGCACCTTTCGCCGTAAATTCTCGTACGACCTCTAAACTCGACCAAATCACGAACGGAAAAAAACATGACTTTTCTAACTCATTAAGGTACTGTCCAGTCCAAGGTCACGGGCTAAAAGCCAACCAAGAACTCAAACAAGCACCAAAACCGTGACCCATTGTTGCTGTCAAAAGTGCAGCAGTAGCAGCTTGCTTGTTTTGCTCAATTTATGAATCTCCTGGCCATTGGGGCTTGAACCACCGACCAGAGACCCTTACCAACATCCTAAGGCACGGCCTGGACCATGGCTAAGGGCTAAAAGCCAACCACAAACCAAGCCAACACCTAGGACAATGCACAGCTCAAACCGAGAGCACCCAGAAATTCTGTGCTGTAGTATTCGAATGAATTTGTTGTCTTATTTCGTTCCAGTGGCTATATGATCAACCATGGCACAATCTAGACATGAGGGAGTGTTGTATGAACCATGGCTATAGGTTAGAAGCCAGCCACAATCCATCCAAACACATAGAACCCGAAATCATCACCCATACCAGAAAAATGAACCATGGGACATGTGTGTGTTTTGTTTTAAAAATTCGATGGGACCATGAACCAAGCTTTGAAAGAACACCTTGGTCACGTCCTAGACATGATAAAGAAGGGTTCTAACCATGGCTACAGTCCCTAGGACAGCCATGATTCGAACTCCCATCCCAAACAACCAATTGACAGAATTTTTGACAAAATCTGCACTTAATGGAATTGTTGCTGTCCATTCTTTGTACTGAGTGTATGGACTAAACAAATGGACTAACAACACTCTAACACCCTCTGAAGCATGCCTATATGAAGCCTTGACAGCCTGGAACCGAAGCAATCACCTGGACTCAGCAAAAACAACTCAACCGTGAAGATAAATACCAAGGGCCGAGATGTTGTACAAAATTTTCCAAAAATTTCTTGCTGTCATTTTCATGTTCTTGCTTGAATCATACTTACATAATGGTTTAAACATATCTATAGAACTTGATTGAAGAGCAAAGAAATAATATATACATGCCTGGAATTTGTTTTGAAGAAAAACAAATCAAAACGACAATACGACGCGACGGAACCGAGTTGGATATCTTCCTTTCTTTTCTACTTTTCTGCTGATGTTCCTTCGATTTCAGCTGCTCCTTTTCTGATGTTTTCGAAGCTTAAGGTTGTAGGAAGTGTAAGGGATGCAAGTGAATGATATAGGAGGTTTTAAAGGTGTAATATTATCCATTAAGTTGGGGGTTACAAGTCTAGGAGTTGAGGGAATTTGAAATGCTTCTTTTTGCTTCCTTGTTGCCGAATCCTTATCATCTTATTCTTCTATTTTTCTTTCATGTGCATGTTGATTTGCTAGGTATTTAGTTGAGGAGGAATTAAGGTTAATCATTGTGTTTGACTACTCATAATTTGTGAATTAAAAGTGGAAATGAATGAAAAATATCATTTAGGAGTGACTTAAATGAGTTTATTCCACATTTGAATTTGTTTAAAAGAAAAGGAGGAACCGATTTCCTACAAATTTTGCATGGTAAGTTATGGTTTAAACTTTGCATTTTACTTGTTGAAGGTTTTAAATACCCATTATACATTTTAGTGAATTTACACCTTAATTTAAAATGAACTCTTGTTTGACATTGCATGGTTAACAATTTACGTATTTAAATGTTATATTAAATTTCTTGAATACTTTATACCTAGATTAATTCATCCACATTTGTTTACATATTTTAATTTAAGCTTTAATTAAATATTGAATCTAAAAGAATTTATTTACCAACTTAACTCTAATTAATTAAATAAATTCTAAAACATTCTATTTCTTTTAATTAAATTATTCTTTGACTAAAATTTAATTTAGGAATGTCTTTCTTATTATTAATCTTATCTCTAATCTCCAAACTCCGGTCCGGCCACGTGTATTTATCTTGAAAAAATAAAACTATACATCTATTTTTTAAAATAATAAATCACTTCATATATATATTCATAAAATTCATTTTTTTTAATAGAAATTATGCATGGCTTATACGTAATCTGATTTTCGGGTTCTACAACTCTACCCCCCCTTAAAAGAAATTTCGTCCCCGAAATTGAAACTTACCGAATAACTCGGGATAACGACTCCTCATCTCCGGCTCAGATTCTCACGTAGCTTTCTCCTCCGAATGATTGAGCCACTTGACTTTCACTAGCTTGACCATTTTATTTCGAAGCTTTTTCTCCTGTCTGTCTAAAATTTTCACTGGTCTTTCCTCATAAGACAAGTTCGGAGTGAGTTGCAACGGTTCAAAGTTCAGGGCATGCGATGAATTCGCCATATACTTCCTCAACATAGAGACATGAAACACGTTGTGTACTCCGGCCAGATTCGGCGGAAGAGCAACACGATAAGCTAATGTCCCAACTCTGTCGAGGATCTCAAATGGTCCAATGAATCTCGGACTGAGCTTTCCCTTCTTTCCGAACCGCATGACACCTTTCATCGGTGCAATCTTCACGAAAACATGGTCACCAACAGCAAACTCTAAATCTCTCCTCCTCTGATCCGCATAACTCTTCTGTCTACTCTGAGCAGTCCTCATCCTATCAAGAATCTTGACTACTACATCAGCAGCCTGCTGCACAATCTTCGGACCCAACTCTGATCTCCCCCCCACTTCATCCCAATGAATAGGAGATCTACACTTGCGACCGTACAGTGCTTCGTATGGAGCCATACTGATAGACGACTGAAAACTGTTGTTATAGGTAAACTCCACCAACGGTAGCTTTGATTCCCAACTCCCAGAGAAATCAAGAACACATGCACGAAGAAGATCCTCTAAAATCTGAATAACTCTCTCGGATTGACCATCTGTCTGTGGATGAAAAGCTGTGCTAAACAACAACTTCGTACCCATAGCTGAGTGTAGACTCTTCCAAAATGATGAAGTGAATCTAGGATCTCGGTCAGACACTATAGAAAAGGGAATGCCATGAAGTCTAACGATCTCCCGGATATATAACTCTGCATACTGGATCATGGAGAAAGTAGTCTTAATAGGCAAGAAATGAGCTGACTTCGTAAGACGATCAACAATCACCCATATAGCATTCGACCCTCTGACTGACTTCGGCAAACCGACAACGAAATCCATGGTGACATTCTCCCACTTCCACTCGGGAATAGGAAGAGGCTTGAGCAAACCTGCTGGTCTCTGATGTTCCGCTTTCACTAACTGACACGTCAGACACTCGGATACAAATCGTCTGATATCCCTCTTCATTCCTGGCCACCAATATAATAACTGCAGGTCTTTGTACATCTTTGTACTCCCTGGATGTATGGAGTACGGCGACATATGAGCCTCAGATAAGATATCTGTTCGAATAGAATCGCTGCTAGGAACCCATATTCTGTCTCGATATCTCACAATACCGTCTCTAACTGTGTACAGAATTCTACCCTTGGCTTCATCTCTCTGTCTCCACTTAGCCAACTGCTCGTCTGCTAACTGTCCACTGCGAATACGATCTAGAAGAGAAGACTGAATCGTCAAAGTAGATAGACGAGGAACTTTACCTCGAGGATATGTCTCTAGATCAAACCTCTGCATCTCAGACTGAAGAGGTCTCGAAACCACTAAATGATCCATCCCTGCGACTTTCCTGCTCAACGCGTCTGCAACTACATTAGCTTTGCCAGGATGATAGCTAATGTCACAGTCATAGTCCTTAACTAACTCCAACCAACGCCTTTGCCGCATATTCAACTCTTTCTGTGTAAAGAAGTATTTGAGACTTTTGTGGTCGGTAAAGATCTGACACTTCTCTCCGTACAAATAGTGTCTCCAAATCTTCAATGCAAATACTACAGCTGCCAACTCTAGTTCATGGGTAGGATAATTCTTCTCATGAATCTTCAACTGCCGAGAAGCATATGCTATCACCTTCCCATGCTGCATCAATACCGCGCCTAACCCGAGTTTTGAAGCATCGGTATAAAGAACAAAGTCTCCGGGTCCTGAAGGCATGGCCAATACTGGGGCTGAAATAAGAGCTTGCTTCAATGTGTCGAAGCTCTTCTGACATTCCTCGCTCCACACATACTTAACATTCTTTTTCGTCAATGATGTGAGTGGAACTGCGATGGAGGAAAATCCCCGAATAAACTTCCGATAGTATCCTGCTAGTCCAAGAAAACTACGGATCTCTGATGCATTTTGCGGCACAACCCAATCCCTGACTGCTGCAACTTTCGCCGAGTCTACCTCGATACCACTGCTAGAAATGACGTGGCCTAATAATGCCACTTTCTCTAACCAGAACTCGCATTTGCTGAACTTCGCAAATAGTTTGTGCTTTTGTAAGGTCTGCAGTACTGTGGTAAGATGTCTGCTGTGATCCTCTTGATTCTTTGAGTAGATGAAAATATCATCTATGAATACTATCACGAACTGATCAAGATATGGCTGGAAAACGCGATTCATGAGATCCATGAAGATCGCTGGCGCATTCGTTAAACCGAAGGGCATCACAAGAAACTCGAAGTGGCCATAACGAGTCCTGAAAGCAGTTTTGGGAACGTCGGCATCTTTCACTCTCAGCTGATGATAACCAGAACGCAGATCAATCTTGGAGAATACCGAAGCTCCCTCCAATTGATCAAATAAATCCTCTATCCTCGGGAGTGGGTATTTGTTCTTCACTGTAACGTTGTTCAACTCCCGGTAATCAATGCAGAGCCTCATAGATCCATCCTTTTTCTTCACAAACAATACCGGTGCGCCCCATGGCGAAAAGCTCGAGCGAATGAACTCCTTGTCAAGAAGTTCCTGAATCTGTTTCTTGAGTTCTGCCATCTCTGTCGGTGCTAATCTGTATGGCGCCTTTGAGATCGGTGCCGTACCAGGCATAAGCTCAATAGAAAATTCCACCTCTCTCACAGGTGGTAATCCAGAGACGTCATCAGGAAAAACGTCTAGAAAATCCCGGACAATTGGAACATCGGATGCTGACTGTTTGGACGTCTCGGGAACGGATACAAGAGTAGCTAAAAATGCTCGGCACCCTCTACGAATGAGCTTCCTAGCCTGGACACAAGATATCATACGCGGTAAATTAAAATACCTGTCTGGCTCGAATAAGAATTGTTCCATCCCAGGCGGTCGGACTAGAACTGATCTCTGCTGGAAGTCAATCAAAACTCGGTTCCTCAATAGCCAGTCCATCCCTAGAATGATATCAAATTCTGGCATCGGCAGAACGATCAGATCCGCATATACAAGATTACCATGAAGTTCAAGGTCTATATCTCGGATCACAGTAGTGGCTGTCATCTCCTCTCCAGAAGGCAATGTTACGGAATACGCTATGTCTAGCCCAATTGATTTGATCTTGAGAGAATTTGCAAATGTTTCTGAAATGAACGAATGAGTAGCCCCTGAATCTATCAGGGCTTTCGTAGCTGAACCGGTTATAAAGATTCTCCCTGAAAGATTGGAATATTATGCTAAACCCAATAGTTTTACAAGAACTATGCTTATAGACATGCAAAGGTCAAAGTTCTTCTAACCTGCGTTCCCGTAAATAACACTTATTAGAGCATGCAATCCTATCATAATTTCTAAGTTTAAAATATTAACCCAAAACATTAAACTTCAAATACAACTTAAGGATTTATGATACCTGTCATGAGCATCGTCTCCGGGTTAGTCTCCGCAGCATGGAGAGCAAAAACTCCGCCTTGGGTAGGCAGATTCTTCTGTGGGCAATTCTTCAATATGTGGTCAGTACTACCACATTTGTAACACTTTCCCGAACCATACATACATGGCCCAGCATGACGAAGTGAGCACCTGGCACAGACTGGATACTCCACTGTCCTCGGGACTGCTCGTCCTTGTGGTTGCTGATGCGGCCCTCTGTTCTTGGGTGGACCGTGGAAAGGTCTCTTATTCTGATGCTATGACTGAGGAGGACGGTGTGGTGCCTGAAATGGTCGTTTTCCAAGGCGATCGCGCTCAATATCATTCTGGTCCTGCTCTGCCACTAGAGCTCTGGAAACAACAACATCATAGGTAGTAGGGCCAGCCACCCTAACATCACGGCATATGATCGGCCGTAGACCATTCAGAAAATGCCTCAATTTAGCTCCAGCATCATTAGCAATTAGGGGTACAAAGTGACATCCCCTCTCGAATTTACGGATGAACTCCGTAACAGTCAAGTCTCCCTGCCTCAGGGTCATGAACTCCGTGGTCAACCTCGAACGCACCTCCTTAGTAAAATATTTAGAATAGAATACCTCTGGGAAGTGCTCCCAGCTCAAAGTAGTCAAATCCAAAGCCACTGATGCTCCTTTCCACCATATGCGAGCGTCTCCTCCGAATAGGTAGGTCGCACATCGAACCCTATCTCGATCTTCAAGCCCCATAAACTCGAAAATAACCTCAAGGGACTTAATCCAACCCTCGGCTGCCATAGGATCGGATGTCCTTAAGAATTCCTTTGGTCGCATCTTCATGAACCGCTCATAGATAGCCTCCGGTCCCGGCTGTCTGGCTCCCACTGCATTGTTTCCCGCAAACTGTGCGAAGAACTGAGTCATCCCAGCTAGCATCTGGGCATTCATGTCTGGTGGAGGGGGTGGTGGTAAATCTCTCTCCTCGTTCTCCCTTTGTCTCTGATCCTCACCGCCCTCATGACGGCGCTCATCATCACCTCTCGGGCGTCCAACACGGCGTCTAGGAGGCATGCTGTTCCATAATTATAACCCATACGTAACCAACATGCATAATTCCACTATTTCTTTACATTTAAATAAATAATGCATAATCGTAATCTTGACGTAAAATATTTCATGCAATCATGACGAAAAAAATATTTCATGCTTTAAAATAAATGCGTAATCGTAAGACTTACAGACCGAAGACGTGACTTCATGAGCTTCTCGAGAGCAGTAGTAGTACAACCCTTTACAAGATCATAGGCTCTGATACCAACTGTAAAGGCCCGTATTTCTTATTCATAATTTTGCGGAATTATAAAAAATTTTATAAATAAATAATTATCTTGTCCCATTTAATTAAAGTAAATATGTAAATAATTTTAACTTTAAAATAACAGCGGAAGCAAATATTGTTTTCAACCAACAATTTAAAAATAATTCAACGTAAACATTAACTTAAAAATAATCCAACGTATTAAAACTGAGTTTGAATAATAAATGGTGCATAAATTAAATCATGAGGTCCTCGGGTTTACTACTGCTGTCCCAAGATCGCTCACTGGTCTCCGTCCGCGGTCCCGACCTCATCAATACCTACAACAATCAAGTCTAGTGAGTCTAAAGACTCAAATGTATATATCGTGA
The DNA here is from genome assembly GCF_025594145.1 of Primulina tabacum. Classification (NCBI taxonomy): domain Eukaryota; kingdom Viridiplantae; phylum Streptophyta; class Magnoliopsida; order Lamiales; family Gesneriaceae; genus Primulina; species Primulina tabacum. Next base: position 23,600,218 of record NC_134564.1, read on the forward strand.
ATAACAAGTAAATATATCATAAAATAGCATGCAACGTAAAAATAAAGTATCTAAAGCGTACGGTGAAAATCGTATCATGAATAATTATAACTACTTGCATATCTGAAAATTCATACGTAAAAGCTTTGCTCAATAGACTGTCATAACATATCATAATTTTTCTGGTAGAGATAATGTTTCTAAGCTAGTGGCCCATAACATAGCGTAAGCGCCTGATCAGGCTAAACCACAGTATACTGGGCGGTAGAGATCAATCACAGCCCTTGGACTGGATGTCCGTACCCATACATAATCATTAACCGGTCGTAAGTCACCGGGCGGAGAGGTCCTTGGTTGTTCCTACCGACTTCCAAACCCATAGGCATAAGGTGGCCAAGAGACATATCGCATATATCTCAAAAATAAACATTTTATATTTTTATGCACGTAATATAATTATAACCTTATTTTTACCAGATGAGTTAAATCGTTCTCAGGCTTGCTGTGACTTACTACTAATATGTGACACATGAAACAAATCTTAACTTGACAAAATCTTAACAATAGAACCAAAAACGAGACGATTCGGACCAACAACTTGATTTTTAACCATGGCTTCGTACCAACTCGAACCAACATTAAACCGACGTTTAACCATGATTAAAAATACCCCAAACGTACTGAAAAATATGCATAATACTGTAAAGCACAAAAATAGGTGAAAGGAATCCAAAAACATAAAACACTCTTTCGAGAGTCATTTTGGCACCTTTCGCCGTAAATTCTCGTACGACCTCTAAACTCGACCAAATCACGAACGGCCAAAAACATGACTTTCCTAAATCATTAAAGTACTGTCCAGTCCAAGGTCACGGGCTAAAAGCCAACCAAGAACTCAAACAAGCACCAAAACCGTGACCCATTGTTGCTGTCAAAAGTGCAGCAGTAGCAGCTTGCTTGTTTTGCTCAATTTATGAATCTCCTGGCCATTGGGGCTTGAACCATTGACCAGAGACCCTTACCAAAATCCTAAGGCATGGCTTGGACCATGGCTAAGGGCTAAAAGCCAACCACAAACCGAGCCAACACCTAGGACAATGCACAGCTCAAACCGAGAGCACCCAGAAATTATGTGTTGTAGTATTCGAATGAATTTGTTGTCTTATTTCGTTCCAGTTGCTATATGATCAACCATGGCACGATCTAGACATGAGGGAGTGTTGTATGAACCATGGCTATAGGTTAGAAGCCAGCCACAATCCATCCAAACACATAGAACCCGAAATCATCACCCATACCAGAAAAATGAACCATGGGACATGTGTGTGTTTTGTTTTAAAAACTCGATGGGACCATGAACCAAGCTTTGTAAGAACACCTTGGTCACGTCCTAGACATGATAAAGAAGGGTTCTAACCATGGCTACAGTCCCTAGGACAGCCATGATTCGAACTCCCATCCCAAACAACCAATTGACAGAATTTTTGACAAAATCTGCACTTAATGGAATTGTTGCTGTCCATTCTTTGTACTGAGTGTATGGGCTGAAACAAATGGACTAACAACACTCTAACACCCTCTGAAGCATGCCTATATGAAGCCTTGACAGCCTGGAACCGAAGCAATCACCTGGACTCAGCAAAAACAACTCAACCAAGAAGATAAATACCAAGGGCCGAGATGTTGTACAAAATTTTCCAAAAATTTCTTGCTGTCATTTTCATGTTCTTGCTTGAATCATACTTACATAATGGTTTAAACATATCTATAGAACTTGATTGAAGAGCAAATAAACAATATATACATGCCTGGAATTTGTTTTGAAGAAAAACAAATCAAAACGACAATACGACGCGACGGAACCGAGTTGGATATCTTCCTTTCTTTTCTACTTTTCTGCTGATGTTCCTTCGATTTCAGCTGCTCCTTTTCTGATGTTTTCGAAGCTTAAGGTTGTAGGAAGTGTAAGGGATGCAAGTGAATGATATAGGAGGTTTTAAAGGTGTAATAATATCCATTAAGTTGGGGGTTACAAGTCTAGGAGTTGAGGGAATTTGAAATGCTTCTTTTTGCTTCCTTGTTGCCGATTCCTTATCATCTTATTCTTCTATTTTTCTTTCATGTGCATGTTGATTTGCTAGGTATTTAGTTGAGGAGAAATTAAGGTTAATCATTGTGTTTGACTACTAATAATTTGTGAATTAAAAGTGGAAATGAATGAAAAATATCATTTAGGAGTGACTTAAATGAGTTTATTCCACATTTGAATTTGTTTAAAAGAAAAGGAGGGACCGATTTCCTACAAATTTTGCATGGTAAGTTATGGTTTAAACTTTGCATTTTACTTGTTGAAGGTTTTAAATATCCATTATACATTTTAGTGAATTTACACCTTAATTTAAAATGAACTCTTGTTTGACATTGCATGGTTAACAATTTAAGTATTTAAATGTTATATTAAATTTCTTGAATACTTTATACCTAGATTAATTCATCCACATTTGTTTACATATTTTAATTTAAGCTTTAATTAAATATTGAATCTAAAAGAATTTATTTACCAACTTAGCTCTAATTAATTAAATAAATTCTAAAACATTCTATTTCTTTTAATTAAATTATTCTTTGACTTAAATTTAATTTAGGAATGTCTTTCTTATTATTAATCTTATCTCTAATCTCCAAACTCCGATCCGGCCACGCGTATTTATCTTGAAAAATTAAAACTATACATCTATTTTTTAAAATAATAAATCACTTCATATATATATTCATAAAATTCATTTTTTTTAATAGAAATTATGCATGACTTATACGTAATCTGATTTTCGGGTTCTACAGAATACTTAAAGATTAACTTAAATAATGAACACAAGGATTTTACGGATGTTCAGATACTTCAAATGCTCATACGTCACCCCTTCTATCACAAAGATATGATTTCACTAAAAAAATTTTGATTGATTATAGAGCATTTAGTAACCAACTTCAATTTGGAGTTAAACACTGTCAAACTGAACTCTTAGTTTCTTACAGCTTATCAGTATACAAACTGATTATATTTCGTAGCACAACTGATCTTAAAAGATCGAATATAACAATGTAATGTTCTAATATTTTTAGATCAAATGATAGTTTAAAAGATATGAATATATCTTTGTAGTGTGAACTTCTATATGAATATCGCAACTAATCGTGTATAACTGAATTTCTCAGATGTTTTCAAAATCGTGGAATCTCTAAACTGCTTCACACTGAGTTCATCAACTATTTATAGGATTTTCTTCCAACGGTCACATTGAATGCATTAAATGATTCATATCCGTTGATTTGTCCTTTCTGAATGTGTCAACATTCTTCACACAATAGTTCAATGTTGCAGCCTGATATGCGACGCTCCTACTGTTAGTTACAATATGATGTGTACGATTTGTCGGTTGTTGAGATAGCTGATGACGTGTCAAACTGATCAGGAGTTCGATTATTTAGAATAAATATATGATTGATCAGTTGGACTGATTTAATGCGTCTTGTTCAGTTCTAACTGATAGATCATTTGTCTTTACCGATTCAATTATCGTTGTTCAGTTCGATTTCATTCAATCATTTAATTTATTAATATTCAGTTCTGATGACTTTAGTTTGAGTTACTTCAGTTATATGACCTCAATACATTTGGCTTCAGTTCAGCTAATCAGTTTTGAAAATTTGTTAAACTCCGAAACCTTTATTTCTAACAATTTCCAATTTTTGGTGTTTGACAAAATAGAGAATCCAAGAACTGATAGAATTCATCGTAGATAAAGTGAAAGAACTCTTTGTAGATAAAATAGTCTTAAAATGTACAGATTCATACAAGATAATAATGTACAGATTCATACAAAAAAAAATCTAATTTAACTGACTTCTATTCACTTCTTAGCTCTTTTGTCAGCAGGTCCTTGATTCGCCAGTTCTTTTCTTTGACTTATTTGATTGCTCTTCTTCTCCCAACACCAGCGAGGTTAGAAATAAGGCGGACTTTAGAGCTGACTTGGGATATAGCATTCATCATCTGTTCCTGCATCAAATCCATCTGCTTTGACAAACTTGTGTGCACGAAGTCAATTCGATTGACAAGAATGTCCTGAGTGTGGAAAAGAGCCAGAACTGTCACTTTGCCTTTCTTCAGGTGATCAAAAAGGAGAAATAATGCAGTGATATCCTTTGTAACCTGCTTTAGGTTCTTCATAGTATTCTCCTTGAGGTAATCAAATCTGAGTTTACGCATCAGCTTAGTCGATTTGATTTCAGAGAACGTTGTTGTAAAATTGTGTAGAGTGGACTAAATACCTTCGATCGTAATATCAATATCAATGGGTACTTCAAGAGATAAGGCTTCAGATATTTCAGGAGCTTTGTTTTTGTCCTTCTCGCTGAAAGTCACCACGGCTAGGGCTTGAGATTCAGTCTCAGCCTGTTGTTCCAGTTAAGTAATGAAGTCTTCAATTGTTTCCCGCTGAACTTCTGGAACTGAAGTGTTGAGCTGAGAAGCAGTTGAACGCGACGGCGAAGCAGTTGTCTTTTGGATATCAGCTATTTTTTCATAATGCAACTGGGTCGTGTCAGTTTGTTGTTCAGTTATGAAAACTAACTGAACTTCATCCTCAATATATTTCAATATAACCTCTAAGTCTATTTGTGAAGAGCTTGGCTCTGCCTCCTGCTCAGCTGGTTTTGTTGATTCAAAGTTCAGCTGTATATCATAGGCAATTGATTCATCAACGTTGGCCAAAGATAATTCAGCGTCTATATATATAGAGATTGTCCAGCTGGCGAAGATCTCATAGGAGCAGATGAAGTTGAGGGTTGGGTATACTGAGAAACATGATCTATCACTGGCTTAGAGCTTTGTTCAGCAACTTGGTCTTTGACTGGTTCTGACCGAGCTTCAGTTGTATGAGCCTGCTCTGCTGATTTTGGACTTTTGGAGTCAATTGGTATGTACAGTTGTTGATCTATCTCCCATACTTTAATTTTCATTTTCAGTGATATTAGATCTGATTCTAACTACTGAAATACTGCTCTATCATCATAAGCAGTTGGACTGGTTGGATTGTAATTCAATTTCAGTTCTGCAGTCACTTCAACTAGCCTTTTCATCCTCATTAAATCAAAGAAATATTCTCTTCGTTCCAAAGCTTGTGTGATTGTGATAGCTTTTACTGTCTTCAAGACCATTGTCTCCATAGTGATAAATTCCTTTAAAACTGACTTCTTCTTCAGTCGTCTAGCAAAGACTACAGTTCGGAATTTTACCCATTCATCAAAGTCCTCTAGGTTGGACTCAGAAAACCATTATTTCACTCCATATGAGGTCGACGTAATTCTGAATTGGGCTGGTTGGTATGAGCTCTTCAATCACCTTTCCCTTGCCTTTTGGATCAGTCAGAGCATGAGAGATACTCAGCCCTGTGGTAGTTGTATCCACTCTTTCGCGAATCACCACACTTTTTGGTCTTGCAATCGGTAGAACAGTCGGTCAACTGACGGTGGTAGGAGGTGCACGGAAACCAATAGGCTTCAAAACTTCACCAGATTCGGTGATGATCTTTGGTGGATGGTCAGTTGTTTTCTTCAGTTAGAGCCTTTCAGTTGATGGTGCAGCTGTAAATGATTGAATTGGTTTGGCAGCTATGGGTGTTTCAGCACCAGTTGACATCAGATCAGCTCGTATTGCTTCAGAAACAACTAGCTTGGTCTTCTTTGACCTTGGTTTCTTCAAAATATTTGGAGATGGTTTTCTCCCAATCACTTTCATTGACAATCATTTTCCTCTTGATTGTCAGTTTCTTAACCACCTCCTTGGCTTTGGCTACCTTAACAGATTTGGGAGGAGTTATCATCCCAATCTCCTGCTTGATTTTGACAAACTTTGATGGGGAGATTTCTAGCTTTGTTCTGACTGGTTGAACAGTCTTGGCATTGAAGACCTTGAACTTTGACATTTTCTCTGCTGAGTTGCTGATAAGACCAGAGCTTTTCAGCAAATAGCTGAGCTGCAGTGCGAAACCATTCAACTACTTGGTTTATTAAACCATATTCTTTAGGATGTTGAACAGAATTGTTGACCACTTCAAGCTTGCGCCCTTCATTATCACAGTCATGGTTTGAAACTTTTCCAGTGTAAGGGCAGTGGATGAGCCTGCTTTGGCGATAATGCTCTTTGCAACGATGCCAGCCAGCAGCTGGATCTCTGGCTTCAGTTCCTTTTTGGGGTCAAACACCTTAATTTTCTTCCCATCAGCAGATAGCAGAGTCTGCATCTCTTCAACGTAAGCTATTGTGACCTCAAAGAAATGGGACAGGACTTCAATTGGAAGTTGGAATATGATGCTGAAGAGTTCTTCATCCACAGTCAGCATCTGGTTGTTGACTGTCATGAGAATCTTGCCATCATTAGAAACAATGCTTTTGGCATAAACTTCTTGAATCTCCTTTGGGTAAATGACTTGGGTTGCTGTTCCCAAAAATTTCTTCAGACCAGCAGCTTCAATTTTCAAGAATACGTTTCGAACATATTAGTCCGAAATAGTGATAATGAATTCAAAATCAATGGTCATAGCGTTGAGAATGAAAGCAAGTTGGCTTTCCATTTGCGTAGATTCTGCAAAAAATGCTTCTAAGTGTTTGAATGCTTGAGAGTTTATAACATAATGTAGTGAACTGAATGTAGGCTGCACAAATATATATGTTTGTGACTGTTCAAATTTGGACTCGTGGCAGTCCGAGATTAATTTGAATAAATAGCATTTACTTCATATGTAGATATAGAAAGTAAGTCAATTGAACTACTTGTAATCGAACCAATAATATTAAAATAATAATATAATTTATGAAGTAATCTTGAAAGTCACAAAACTTATTGTGGAATCTTAACTGAATTGATAGTCAGTTAACATATATGATAAGATCATTTGGGTCAAGAACTGAATGATCAACTGGAAACGAAATCAGTTCAGTTCAAGACTAACTGATAATTGTATTATCAGTTAACTAACTATGATTCGATGTTCCCCCTAAATTAAGCATTAAGATAAATCAATAAGCCCTAAATGTTTCTAAAATAAGAAAACTTAGTCTCGGATAGTGGCTTTGTGAAGATATCTGCTGCTTGTTGTTAAGTTGAAATGTATTCCAGTCTGATCTCTTTCTTGCGAGCATAATCTCTGATGAAGTGATGTCTGACATATATATGCTTTGTCCGGGAAGTGAAGAACTGGATTATATTTAATCGTAATTGTGCTCGTGTTGTCACAAAAGATTGGTGAATCCTCTGTGATGACACCATAATCTCTCAGTTGTTGCTGAATCCAGAGTAGTTGGGCACAACAGCTTCCAGCAGCTAGATATTCTGCTTCAGTTGTAGAAGTTGCTATTGATGTTTGCTTCTTGCGGAACCATGAAATCAGTCTGTCTCCCTGAAACTGACATGATCCACTAGTGCTTTTTCTATCAAGTTTACATCCTACATAATCTGCATTTGAATAGCCAACTAGATTGAAAGATGAGTCCTTAGCATACCATAAGCCCACATTTTGTGTGCCTTTAGGATATTTCAATATACGTTTGGCAGCAGAAAAATGCGATTGTTTAGGATCTGCTGGAAATCTAGCACAGATGCAGACGGCAAACACAATATCAGGACGGATAGCTGTTAGGTAAAGTAATGAACCTATTAAACCTTTGTAGAGTACCATCTCGACTGATATTCCACCTTCATCTTCATCTAATTTAATTGATGACCTCATGGGAGTATTTGCAACTGAACATGTTTCCATGCCAAACTTCTTAAGCAGTTCCTTCGTATATTTAGTTTGACATAAATGTATCAGTTTCCAATTGCTTCACATGCAGATCAAAAAAGAATGTCAGTTCATCCATCATACTCATTTCGAATTTATCCTGCATCAACTTAGCAAATTTCTCGCATAATTTGGGGTTAATTGACCCAAAAATAATGTCATCAACATAAATTTGTACAAGTAAGGTATGATATTTCTTTTAAAATTTGAACATTGTTTTATCAATTGTTCCAACAGTAAAATCATAATCAGTTAAGAATTTTGCTAATATCTCATAACAAGCTCGGGGAGCTTGTTTGAAGCAATACAATGCTTTTTTGAGATGATAAACATGATCGGAAAATGAGTGATTTACAAAATCTGGTTGTTGCTTCAACATAAACTTCTTCATGTAGCTGACCATTTAGGAATGCAATTTTGACATCCATCTGGTAGACTTTGAAGTTCTTGAAAGAGACGTAGGCTAGAAATATTCTTGTTACTTCCAGTCGAGCAACTGGTGCATAAGTTTGATCATAATCAATTCCTTCCTCTTGTCTGTATCTTTGTGCGACCAACCTAGATTTTTGGCGCACAACTGAACCATCTTCGTTCAGTTTGTTTCTGTAAACCCATTTTGTACCTATAATTATTTTTGAAAGAGGTCTTGGAACTAAAGTCCAGACATTGTTATGAGTAAACTGATTCATCTCCTCTTGCATATCATTTATTCAGTTTGGATCAGTTAGAGCTTTATCAGTTTTCTTTGGTTCAAATTGATAAACAAATTCGGAGTATACAAATAAAATAAACATTTAATTTCTATTTCTTACCGGATGAGATGGATTACCTATCACCAAATCTTGTGGATGTGATTTAATCCATATTTAGTTGGAACTGGTCGGATCAGCTTCATTCAGTTGGTATTTGAATATCATCGCGTGGTTCCACCAAATGGTTGTTAGGAACAGCTTCCTGTTCAACTGTTTGATCCACCACTTCAGTTTCTGGTGTTTTAAGGATATTTCGATTGATGTGAACTTCTTGTTCACTGTCATACTCTAAGATAATTTCAGTTAAGAGATTAGTTAACTCAACTGGATCAGTTGGCTCATCAGTTAGTGCAGATTCATCAAATATAACATGAATTGATTATTCTACATTTAAAGTACGCTTATTAAACACTCTGTAAGCCTTGCTAACTGAAGAGTAACTAAGAAATATTCCTTCATCAGATTTAGCATCAAATATTTTCAGGTAATTTTTGCCATTATTGTGAATAAAGCATTTGCAAACAAATATTTTGAAGTAAGACACCTTGCTTTTCTGTCCTTGCCAGATCTCATACATTATTTTCAAATGATTTTTATTAATAATTGATCTGTTCTGAGTATAACACGCAGTGTTTACCGCTTCTGCCCAAAATCTCTGAGATATACCGGAATCAGCAAGCATTGTTCTAGCTGCTTCTTTAAGAGTTCGATTTCTTATTTCAACTACACCATTTAGCTGAGGTGTTCTAGCAGCTGAAAACTCATGCTTAATTCCAGTATTTTCTAAAAATTGAGAAATATTTTGATTGACAATTTCAGTCCCTCGATCAGACATTGTTGGAAACTGAATTTTGGATATTTGACAAACTGAGCGTCTAAGTGATCTAGAAGAATGATAGAAACTGATCAAAAATATGCAAATTATCGATTGCCAGTAATTGAAGGATAATACGCATATTATCAAAGGCAACTGAACCTGCAACTGACTGGGCAGACAACTGACTGATCAGTTACTACAAACAGTTGTGAGTTTATCAACTACAATCAATCAGCTGACCCCTCAGCTGTACACGTCATCAGTTAAGGAATAAGACATTCAACCGACAAAAGCTGACTGCAAGAAGTAGTGGGATCGCCGCATTTCAGAAAGCTGCATTGTACGACTGTCAGAAAAATGTTGACGTGGCAAGAAACGGATAGAAATCTTCAAATTGTATTTAATATTACCGTTGGAGGGAAGCATACAAATAGCAGAGAAGAGGAGCTGAAGAAGAACTCTTGAACTTTTGAATCTTTGAAGTCTGAACAACTATCGATTTTCTATTCTGTTACTCTGCTAAAATCTGTGCAAACATCAAAGCTCACGCTTATTGTATACATTTATAGCTTTCAGGCTAATACTTCGAGCTTTAAAACACAAACTGTAATACTCGATCTTGAAGAGATCAGTTGTGTTAGATTATTTCAGCTCTTGAGTACTGTAAAAAATTTTGTAACTAAGAGTTTCAGTTTGGCATTGTTAAGTCCAAAACTGAAATGGGTCTGTACAACTGCTTGTATCGATCAAAGTCTTTTAGTGTAATCATATCCTTGAGATCTTAGGGGTGACGTAGGATTATTTGAAATCTCCGAACATCCATAAAATCTTGTGTCTTCTTATTTTAGTTTATATTCTATCTATCAGTCAGTTTGTTTCTGCACATTATTTGTTAACTGATTGATATTGACTTCCAAGGTTCCCGAATATCAGTTTATCACTAAACTGACTCATCAGTCGAAATGGTTTTGAATATCGTAAGTGTTTATTCAACCCCCCCCCCCTTCTAAACATATTTCCTCCTTTAATCGATCCTATCAAGTGGTATCAGTGCAGTTGAATCTTGTTCCTGAATATTTATATATACAAACCGATCAACATGTCTTCATTCAACAAAATTCCAATGTTCTCCAGAGAAGATTTGATTATTGGAAAATCAGAATGCATGCTCATCTAGCTACACAAGACGATGACATGTGGTACGTTATTACAGACGAACCCATGAAGATATTGTAGGCAAACACTGCTATTACCATAACTGATGGGGCACCACATCGTATTGAAAATCCCCGAGATGAATGGACAGCTGAAGACAAGAGAAAGCCAACTTGGACAACGTGGCTAAAGAGATCTTATACAAAACGCTGGATAAAGTCACTTTCAGAAAGACAAAAATGTGCAAAACGGCCAAGAAAATTTGGGAGAAACTAATTCAGCTCTGCGAAGGCAATGAGAAAACCCAAGAGAACAAGCTATCTGTTGTTGTTCAAAATTTTGATAATATCAAGATGAAGAGTGGAGAATCCATGCATGAATATGATGAGAGAATCAGCAGTATAGTAAACGAAGTGAATGCACTCAGAAAGGTGTATTCAAATAAAGAGATGACACTGAAAGTAGTCAGAGGTCTTCCCAAGGAATGAGATGTTAAGACCATGGCAATGCGAGAATCAAAGGACCTGAACAAGGTCGAACTTCATGATTTATTTACTGACTTAAAAGCCTACGAGTTTGAGTTGCAAACAAGAGAAGGAGAACCTTCTACACCAGCTGCTACAACTGCCCTAACTGCTGTCAAACTGGAACCAACTGGTTCAGTTGACAAATCTGTTGATCAGTTAAGTAATGACACTATGTCATTATTTGTCAAAAAGTTTGGAAGATTCATGAGAAGAAATCAAGGAAATTTCCAAAGACAATATCAGAAAAATCACTCCAAAGAAGAACCTAATGTTTGCTACAACTGTGGCAAAACTGGTCATTTCATTGCTGACTGTCCCAAGCCTAAGAAGGATAGTCGAGGCTCAATTGAAAAGGGAAAGAAATCCTATGAGCACAAGAGAATATCGAAAGATGATAAGAAATCTTACAGAAAGAAGTATGAGGTGCTTCTAGGTGAGGAAAGCAAGTCAAAATGGGCAGAATCTGACAGTGATGATTCATAATCTGAGAGCTTGAGCTGCCAGTGATGACGATGAAGAAGTCAAGTGACTAATGGCTGATGATACAAAACTGGAGTCAACTAGTCAACATGTATTTGACTTTAGCTCAACTGACTTCACAGGAGATGAACTTATTTCTACACTTCATGATATGGTGAATGAGTATCACAAGCTTGCCCTATCTTTTGAAAAGGCCAGAGCAAAGCAAACTTATCCAAAGACGATAAAACTGAAACTGATGAATCAGTTGATCTGTTGAGTCTTAAACGGGAGATTTCTGAGCTGAATGCTGAAAGAAGCAAGAATAAATCAGTGATTCAGTAGTTGATGCTTGAGAATACAAAGCAAACTGAGCTTATTAAGGCATGAAACAAATCATCTGTTGCATTAGCTGAAATACAAGATAAGAAAAAATCAGTTACTGATAAAACTGGTTTAGGGTTCAGCAACCAAGATGAAACTTCCACCAGTGATACTCAGCCAAAACTGAACATGAACAAAGGAAAATACATTCACTTTGTAAAATCGGTTGTGGTACAAGAACAACCAAAGCAAAGTAAACCAGTTATTCAGCCTATTGAAAATAAGAACAAGGCTAGAAGGTATGGTATTGGTTATAGCCCAAAAATTTCAACTGACCCACAAAGTCAGTCATAAAAAAAGTTCAGCAATAATTACCTGAACTATTCAAATGGCTACTCCAATTACTATAACAGCAAGCCAGTTCAGAAAAGATATCGGCTGAACAACTAGTTGAAGAAGGCTAAAACTCATATTGCTTCATCTGCACACTGCACATCAAGCACACACAAGCCAAGAAAAACTATCTGGAACACAACAACTGGACAGTCAGTTAGACTTGTCCAAGTCTGGGTTCCTAAAGGACTAATTAGTTTAGGACCCAAATAGTTGTGTGTACCAAGATTATATATTGTGTGTGATTGCAAGTAACAGGTGCAAACAAATAATAAACCTGGTATCTAGACAGTTGATGCTCGCGTCATATGACAAGGGATGCAAGTTTGCTATCCCAAAAGATAAAATACACAGGTCCAAACATCAGTTTTGGAGACAACTCCAAAGGTAAAACTATAGATAAGGGTAAGCTTATCCATGATAACTTTACTATTAAAGATGTTTTACTATTTGAGAATTTGAAGTATAACTTGATTAGCATCAGTCAGTTATGCGACAATAAATTCTCAGTTCATTTTGACATACACACTTGTTCAGTTAGAGACTCAACTGATGAGGTCATCCTAATTGGCAATCGTTGTGAGAATACCTACAAAGTCAGTTGGACTGAACAACCTTATGCACCAGTTTGTCTTAAATCTTCCAAATCTTCTAAAAACTGGTTGTGGCATAAGAGATTGAACCACCTAAACTTAAAATCTATTGCCTATCTGAGTAACCATGATCTTGTAACTGGTTGGCCCAAAATAGATTTTTCAAAAGATAAAATTTGTTCAACATGTCAGTTTGGTAAGCAAGTAAGATCTTCAATTAAAAACAAGGGTTGTAAATCATCTTCCCGATGCTTAGAACTGCTACATATGGATCTTTTTGGTCCTATATCAGTCATGAGCTTAGGGGGAATGAAATACACTTTAGTAGTCTTGGATGATTTTTCAAGATTTACTTGGGTTATTTTTCTCAAATCCAAAGACCAAACTGCTGCACAACTGATTAAGCTTTTCAAAAGACTAATAAATGAAAAATCATTTGGGATTGATCGAATAAGGTCTGATCGAGTGATTGAATTCATCAATCAAAATCTTTCACAATTTTTAGAAAATACTGGAATCAAGCATGAGCTCTCAGTAGCAAGAACTCCTCAGCAAAATGGTGTAGCTGAGAGAAGAAATTGGACCCTTAAAGAAGCTGCTAGAACAATGCTTGCTGATTTTGGTATTTCTTAAAGGTTTTGGGCAGAAGCAGTAAACAATGCATGTCACACACAGAACAGATCAATGATTAATAAGAATCATGTGAAAACACCATATGAGGTCTGACATGAATGCAAAAATGTGGTTTTTTTTTCAAAATATTCGGCTGTAGATGTTTTGGTCATGATAATGACAAAAATCATTTAAAAGCTTTTGATGTTAAATCTACAGAGGGAATATTTTTGGGATATTCTTCAGTTAGTAAAGCTTACAGATTTTTTAACAAATGCACTTTGAATGTAGAAGATTCTATTCATGTTTTATTTGATTAATCTGTGCTAACTGATAAGCCAACTAATTCAGTTGAGCTAGTTGATCGCTTTACAGATATCATTTTGGATGATGATAATGAAGAAGGGAATTATATTATCGAAATATCCTTCAAACACCAGAACCAAAAGTGCTGGATCAATCAGTTGAACAAAAAATTGTTACTGATAATCAGTTGGTGGAGCAAAATGATAACAATCAGTTACCAACTGATACAGCAGCGACTGAAACTGAAGAAAATATTCAGTTGCCAACTAAAGCAATTGCTGAGAAGGATGCAACAAATACTGAATACAGATGGAAGAAATCACATCCACCAGAATTGGTGATATGTAATCCATCTGATCCAATAAGAACTCAGAATCAAAATTTTAATTTATTTGTTCATTCTGCTTTCGTTTCCCAACTGGAACCTCAGAAAACTGATGAAGCTCTTGTTGATCCTAACTGGATAAATGCCATGGAAGAAGAGATAAATCAGTTTACCCATAACAATGTCTGGAACTTAGTTTCAAGACCAGTTTCTAAAACTATTATAGGTACAAAGTGGGTATACAGAAACAAATTGAACGAAGATGGTTCAGTTATGCGCAAGAAAGCGAGACTTGTAGCACAAGGATATAGGCAAGAAGAAAGAATAGATTACGATGAAACTTATGCACCAGTTGCAAGATTGGAAGCAATCAGAATGTTCCTTGCCTATGCATCTTTCAAAAACTTTAAAATCTACCAGATGGACGTGAAGAGTGCATTTATGAATGGTCAGTTGCATAAAGAAGTATATGTTGAAAAACCAACAGGAAAAATTCGAGATGAGTATGATGCGTGAACTGACATTTTTCCTTGGTCTGCCAGTGAAGCAACTGGATACTGGTATTTTTATCAGTCATACCAAATATACAAAGGAATTGCTTAAGAAATTTGGCATGGAAACATGTTCAGCTGCAAGTACTCCCATGAGTTCATCAACCAAACTAGACAATGATCAAGGAGGAATATCAGTTGAGACGACAATTTACAGAGGATTAATAGGTTCATTATTGTACCTAACTGCTAGTCGTCCTGATATTGTATTTAAGGTTTGCATGTGTGCTATATTTCAAGCAAATCTTAAGCAATCGAATTTTTCAGCTGCCAAACACATTTTAAAATATCTTAAAGGCACACAAAATGTGGGCTTATGGTATGCTAAGGATTCTTCTTTAAATTTAGTTGCATATTCAGATGCAGATTATACATGATGTAAGCTAGATCGTAAGAGCACCAGTGGATCATGTCAGTTTCTAGGAGACAGACTGAACTCATGGCTCAGCAAGAAGCAAACATCTATAGCAACTTCCTCAACTGAAGCAGAATACCTTGTTGCTGGAAGCTGCTATGCACAACTGATCTGGATTTAGTGACAACTGAAGGACTATGGAGTCATTGCAAAAGAATAACCAATATTTTGTGATAATAGAAGCACGATTGCAAATACATACAATCCAGTTCTTCACTCCAAGACAAAGCATATTGATGTCAGGCATCACTTCATCAGATATCATACTTTGAAGAAAGCAATAAGGCTGGAATATATACCAACTGAACAAAAAGCAGCTGACATCTTCACCAAACCATTACCAGAGAGTAAGTTTTCTCATTTTCGCAATATTCTTGGTTTTATTGATCTGTCTTAATTATATGATGTTATGTCAACTGTTATTAATTCTTGTCCAGTTAGTCAAATTGATTTATCTTAATTATATCAATCTTTAATGATGATATGTCGGTTGTTATTCTTATTCAGTTAGTCAAATATATGTTAATAACTGTTCAGTTAGTCATTGTCAGTTAGTTAAATATTTGTCAACTGATATCAGTCTATATGCAGATAAGGAAAGAACAATGAATCGAAACAACAATTTTATTGATAAAATCTAAACCAGGTTACACGATTCATCTCATTTTCAGCGGCATCTTGCCAAAGGGACAACCAATTAGTCAATTCATGACTGTTAATTCTCCTGAAGCCTTATGAAGAAGAAATACTCTCCAGCACATTCCACTCCATCATAAGCATCAGATGAATAAGAACATCATCAGTGACAAGCTATGAAGTATGGTTGACTTCAGCACGCATCTTATACATTCTTGCAGTTTCTCTCTGCTTGGCAGTAGCAACTAATCCATCACAGTTGAATCATTTGGAGCTCATGTACATTGGTCCAAGTGGACATCACCTTTGTAAAGATGAATTTTTCAAGGGACTTCTTTAGTTTTTCCAAACGGCGAGGTGTCAATGCAGGATGAGGGACGTTGGAACTACTTGAACTATCCATCGGTGCTTAATTGTTATTATCGAATGACAATGGTCTTATTTATAAATAGCTCTTAAAGAGACATGAAGAAGATGAAGAGACAGCATTTACCAGAATGTACTTAACTGATCCAGGACTAAATAATCAATCCTTCAGAAATGGCAAACCAAGTTCCAGCATATATGTTGAATGCTATGGCTGTTGATTTTGATTCAGTCTTATCTGTTCAGGATGAGGCTATCAAATGTGTGTTTATCAAAATAGAAGCTGCTGGACTGAAGACATTTCTGGGACTTTCTTCCCAATAAAACAATCCTAGAGAGATTCGGGATCTCTATGCCAACGGTTTTATCTTTGTTGAGGGCAACATCACTACCACCGTCAACAATCAGTTGCTGATGATCAAGGAAGACTCTTCAGCAACCTCTTTCCGCTTCCAACTGATGGGCTAGCAAATATCTCTGAGGTAAAATCTTCTGATGTTGAGGAGATGCAAACTAGCATGTCTACTGATGGTCGGAAAATCAAGGTCTCCGATCCCAAGAAGGAACTCAAGTCATAAATCCAGTTACTGGCTGATATAGTGGCCAAAGTCCTTCAAATCAAAGCAGGATCTTTTGATGCCCTCACATTTGAGAAATTTCAAGTCATGACTGCTATCATGACTGAAAAAAGACTGAACTAGAAAGGTATCATCTTCAATCTTCTGAAGAACATGTTTTAGTCTTCGAAACAGTCGAAGGGATTTGCTGTGCAGCTCAGTTATCTGCTGAAGAGCAAGGGCTTAGTGGATGACTCATCTGAGAGGTCATTTCAATTCAAAATCTTCAATGCCTTGAGCGTTCAGCAGCCGAAGCTCAAGCTGGACATCTCTTCTGAGCAGTTTGTCAATGTGAAAAAGGAGATTGGGGCGCAGAGGGATCCCAAATCAGTTAAGAAAGCTAAAATGACAATTCAGAAAAGTCAATAAAACGTTAACTTATTGTCAGTGATACTGATTCTGAAAAGACTCATTCTCCCAAGATCGCCAAGAAGCCCAGAACACTGAAGACAAAACCTACAATCGATGTGGGCACCATCCCAACTGAATTGCTGATACTATCTGGAGCTGAACAGCCGATCAAGGCTACTATACTGAGAGCAATACCAGTTGGATCTTCAACTGATGATCAGTTACCTCCACCTGATGCTCCTCTCAAGAAGACTATCACCGAATCTGGTGATAAGAATGAAATCTGTCGAAGTTAAAGCTCCACCCATCACTATCTCTGGCCCAATTTCTTTGCCATCCGCCAGACCTAAAGGGATAGTGATCAGAGAATAAATTGATATAACTAGGTCAGGACTCAGCATTCCTCATGTTCTGACTGACTCAAAGGGCAAAGAAAAAATGATTGAAGAGCCCAGACCAACAAACAACATTCAAATCCATATTGACCTCATCTGGAAAGAGGTCAATGAATTTTCTGAGACTAAGCTCACATATGATAATTATAGCGAACTACCCCGCCCTCGGACTTTCCAAGTGGTTATCATTCATTGAGAGGAAAAGTCTGTGGATATGATTGTACACCATTAGTCCTTACGATACGAGACAACACTGGGGCTCTATATGCTAAAGCTGTGCTTTGACTCGTTTAACGACTCCAGGAGGGTCATCAGGTGGCGAGATTGGGTACAGTTGCGACGCATGTATGAGACAGTGCATTGTAGTCTGGAATTCACCGGTCAGCTACGGGTGTGGATATCCTGTGTGATCTGATGAAATAATAGTGCATGGAATCTCTGGCCAGAGTATGAGATGTACGTTAGAGAAGGAGTTCTCCAATTGTACCTGTGACGCAACTATTTATTATCAAAGATGTGTCACAGAGTTATCGAATTCTTATGCAATCCTCGATGAACTAATGGTTGCAGATTCGATCGGGATATTTGAGATGAAGGGATCGTACTGTATGTTAATCATAACCGACTGATTCTTGCATGCACTATCAGTGATACCTAGGGAATCATGGGGCGATGCTACTAGACGCTCTTACCATGATTGGATGGATTTAATCAGAAAATGATTTCTGACATTCTTATGATCAAATGTTGGTGCATGAAATGCGGGCAAATTAGGGTAAGCCCGAATAAAATTTTTTTCTTGAATCACAAAGAGTTGTGAACTCACGGCTAGTTGTATCCCTGAACCAATGAGGGTCACACAAACACTGGTTTACTTGTTCACGTTGAGATAATAAATTCAATGAGTTGAATTTATAAGAAATAAGTTTGATATGATCAATCGATAATCTTATAAATAAAGTTTATTAAAAGCTTATAGAAATTTTGAGAGCATGACTACTCAAGATAGTCAAAGGAAGTGCATCTGCCTTATTTAGACATTGGTGATCTCGAAACCTAAAGTGTGCATTATAATGACAAACAAGTTGAAATTGTCACATCGATGATATTGAATCGTCGATCGGGATTATGATGAGATTAATGTAATGGGAGCATGGAACATGGACTTGTAAAAGTATATATAAGCCTATCATGCTAAATTATTAAAGTTCTTATGGGCTTTAATAATTAAATTATATTTTAATTGAGTTAAAATATAGGTCATTAAGTTTTTTTTTAAATTATGGTATTGATTTCGGTAATATGTAAATATTCTTGATACCATAATTTTAATTGCTTGCACACAAAGAAAATAATATTAATGCATGATATTCTAAAAAATATATGTATTAAAAATCGAGATTGACCATTATATGGGATGAAAATTTTTGGAATCTTTAATTAACTTAATTAATCTAGATTATTAAGTTAAGAAAGGATTAGAAATAATAATGAGGATTTTGATTCTTAATTTTTACGTAACATGCATCCAAAAATGTTTTTAAAAATATATACATTGGATCTTCCCAATTTCGGTTCTGCTCTCGAAATTTCTATCTTGTTGCAAGAAGTTTTCGACGAATCCTAATTAATAGTATTGAGTCGATTTCTACTTCGTGTTCTATCTCTACACAAAATATCTTCTACACTTTTTAGTGCAAGTTGGAAGAGGAACAAGTAATCCGGTCGTGGACCTGATTCGGAGATCGAAGAAAGTTCGTATGGAAATTCAACAAGAGCTATATCCGCCAATACCAGAATAGTTAGAGCCGAGTGAAAATTTCACTAAAGGCAAAATTTTCTAGCTCCCTATGAATGTCTATAAAATTTAAACCATACGAATGTCCAAATATTTTGATTGTCAAAATAAAATTTTAAAATTTCCGCTGTGTTTTGAACACGAGAAAAACGAGATTCTAACAGTGGTAACAGAGTCATGTTCTCTATATCGTATGATTTTAAATCTTGTTGAATAATATTTCTAACCACAAAAGAAAAATTTTCAGAAAATTCATGCACCATACAAATTTTATTTTTATTAAATTTTCGGACAAAAAATTCGAATATGCCCGGAACTGTTCGGGCAGATCGTGCGCGCAGGGTCGTGCACGGCAGCACACAGCCCGCGCAGCTTGAGAGTTGGAGCTGCGAGGAACGTCCGCGCGGTCTAATCAGCGTTGCGCGCGGCCTGCGTGCCGCGGGCGCAGAGCTTTGCGCACTGGGCGCTCACAGCGTGTCCGCCACTGCCCGATACGATTGGGCTGCGGGTGGGCAGCGGAGCAGGTGCTCGGGAACGTCTCAGGCACCGTACTGGGTAATGGGCTTGAATTGATATTTTCAAAATTTTGGGCAAAATTGATATTTTATGAAAATTAGTTAAATTTTTCTTTTGAAAATTAATTTTTGAAAAATTAATAATTTTTTTGTAAAATAAATAATTAGAATATGATTTTAATTATTTTTGGTAAAAGTGAGTTTTACAAGAAATCAATTATTGTTGAATAAATAGGAAATAAATAAAAGATGTTTATTTAATTTATTAATTTTTTAATAATTGTGGTGGTTAGTGATAATATTATTATATGCATGAGTTAATCAATTAATTAAATTTGTTTAATTAGTTGATGTTAATATATGATATTAAATGCATGGAGGATGATCGAGAGCGTTGACCAATGTGTTAGGTGTATGTTATAATATTTAACTAATTTATTCATTTTGTTATTATTTGATATTATTAACGTGGGTCTGGTTTATTTCCCGTTCCCACCCCATGAGATGTATACCTTATGTTCCATTGCTATTTAAATGTAATTATTAAAAATAGTGGGAGATCAAGACTGGAAAATGGTGGGTCCGATGCACAAGATGAAGACATGTAAAATATTGGAAGCTCTTGTAATAAGTTGAATTTGCATCCCTGCATTCACCTAGGTTTTGGACCTGGATCCATGTTTGGCTCAAATGGATCTAATAGTTTTGGACGATCGATCATCCTTATTTATTTATTGTTGAATGTCATATTATTATATATGCGATATATAGTAGTATGCATGTACATATATTATTAAATAATATAGTTGCATGAATCCGACAAACATACAAACATGACATGTGTTTTTAAATTAAAATGATGAGACAATTTAAAAATTAAAATCTCTCATTTTGAATAAGATTCAAAATTTATATAAAACCAAAAAAATAAAAATTAAAAGAATTTAATTTATTCTTACCTTCCATCAACTGTGGTTGCATGTTGAACGCTACTCGCGGACAGTGTCTGGCTCATATTATTGAGGAGGCCTAAACGTCGGAAAGCTGTGACTTCCACCGGACATATGATGTGAATTGAGTGGAACTCACATGACTTTGGCTCATATTATTTGGGGAAATCTTGGCGACCGTCCACTACAATTCAATATTGATGGGTCGATTTGACACGTGAAAATAAACGACGTCATATTATTGGGTCCTTATTAAACGTGAAGCGAAACACGCGGAGGTTGCATATGGATGCAATTGGATTCTACCTTTTAGAAATTATAATTGACTGATATTATTCGGGATTATAATTGTCTAATTGAGCTCTAAGTGCCCACTAATGAAATACGATTTCTCTTTTTCATCAGAGGGTGGTGGAAATGTCAAAATATTGGGAGTGAAATTTATAAAATGAAAACCCATATTTTATATCTTAAAATTATTTTAAAATTATCAGTAACCATTTTCTGTATTCATATCAGTATATTTTCGATTTCTTCACATAATATATTTATGTTATTAACAAGCTAACCAAATCTAATTTTCAAGATTGGTTGTGAAAATTGTTCTGAATTCGGAGAAAATGGTATATACACTAATGTCAGTCCTGCTGAACTGACAAAGCATGCAAGATTGTAGGACCATAGTATACAAGCTAAAGTCTAACATGCTCGCTTTTATGTCAAATGAACTATAGGGAGAGTTAGACGAAATTTTGAATGCTGCTAACACTCGAATATATATGCAAGAGTTTCATGGTGCATGAAACTCATACAATGATGCACACCACTTTCAAGGTGCTCATGACTACATGCATGTAAGATGGAGATCTGACCCATGAGCATGGTGTACATACGACTGGGCTTATTGAGAATGTGGTGTGCCTAAAATATGTGATTCCTAACGAGTTATTTGATGACATCAATTTGTTGTCTTTCTCTTCTTCATTTGATAGGGTTATGGTGAACTTTGATTTGAATAAGATGGATGATAGCCTTGAAGAGCTAGTCAATACGCTTATGACTTATAAGATCATCATAAAATAGGAAAATCTTGTTTTTCTAATGGCTCTCTCGTCAGGACGAAAAATGGCCCACAAGGTAAGAGAAAGAAATGTTCTGTCCCTCACAAGAAAACCAACCCAATAAGAGGAAAACTCTGAAGGACACTTAAAGAGCCTACAAAGTCCGATAAGTCAGAACATATTTATTTCACTACAAGAAGTCTGGACATAAAGAAATTATATGCGTCAAAAATGTTCTGGAATTGATAAGTGAATGTCCAAGTAAACAGGATTTCAATAACAAACAAAAGAAAGTTAGATGATCCAAATCCCGCACAAATATGACACGCTATACTAGTTCACATTTCCCAAAGAAAAATACACAAACTAGTGGGAGAATGCATGTTTGACTTGTCAGACATAAAATATCTACCTACTTGTGAGTCCTTTCTAAAAGAAAAATTGACCAAGACTCCCTTTAAGAAAATGTGGAACGTGCACATGGTTTTCTGGATTTGATCCACACAGATGTTTGTGGACCGCTAATTGTTAGCACAAAATATGGGCAATCCTACTTCATTACCTTCACCGATGACCATTCGAGGTATAGGTATGTTTATTTGATGAAACACAAATCTGAAGCATTTGAAAGGTTTAAAGAATTCAGATATGAAGTAAAAAAACAGCTAGAAAGTAGTATTAAGACACTTCGATCTGATCGAGATGGAGAATACTTGAGTGCTGAATTTTTGAGTTATCTAAAAGAGAATAAGATTCTCTCACAGTGGACTCCACAAAAAACACCACCATTGAACGGCATTTCTGAATATCGTAATCGAACTTTGATAGACATGATTCGATCCATGATGAGATTCACTGAATTGCCTACATCGTTTTGGGGCTTTGCGCTTGAAACTGCGACAATGTTGTTGAATAATGTCCTTACAAAGTGGATAAAACACCATATGAGAAATGGATGGGAAAAACTCCCAAATATTGTTACTTGAGAATGTAGGGATATCATGCTTATGTGAAGCAGACAGTGGGAGACAAATTGGATAGTAGATCCACTTTGTGATACTTTGTAGGATATCCAAAGAATTCTTGTAGGATATCCAAAGAATTCTGATGTATATTATTTCTATCACCCCAATGAAGCAAACATGTTTGTTTCAAGAAATGCCACCTTTTTGGAAAAAGAATTTGTATTAGATAGAAAAGGAAAGATGATAGAACTTGAAGAAAATCAAGATACTCCCTCAACTGTAGAAGTTGAACCTAATCCCCAACAACCTGTAGTTGAAGTACACGCTCCTAGAACGTCTGATAGGGTTATCAAACCACCTGCAAGATACACGCTTCTTCACGAACAAGGCCATGATGAGCCTTATGTTGGATGTGATCCAATGAACTTTAAAGAAGCAATATCTGATACTGATTCAACCAAATGGCTTGAAGCCATGCAGTCTGAAAGGGACTCTATGTATTCAAACCAAGCCTGGACATTGGTGGATCCACCTGAGGGAATTGTTCCAATAGGATGAAAATCGATCTACAAAAGAAAGCTTGGGGCAGATGGGAAGGCATTGAACTTCAAAGCAAGACTGGTTGCAAAAGGTTATACTCAAAGGCAATGAATCGACTATGAGGAAATTTTTTCACCAGTTGCTATGTTTAAGTCCATTAGAATACTACTAGCTATAGCAGCATGGTAGGACTATGAGATATCGCAAATGGATGTAAAGACTGCATTCCTCAATGGAGACATCAAAGAAGAAATTTATATGTCTCAACCTGAGGGATACACATCAGTAGAAAGTGAGCATAAGGTATGCAAATGTCAGAGATCTATATATGGTCTCAAGCAGGCGTCAAGTAGATGGAACATCAGATTTGAAAGCACTATCAAGGAATTTGGTTTTGCTAAGAATCTTGAGGAACCATGCGTGTACAAGAAAGTTAGTCGGAGTGTAGTGACATTCCTTGTACTTTATGTTGATGACATCCTACTCATTGGAAAAAATGAAGAATTATTGCAATCAATTAAAGTATGGTTACCAAGTAAATTCTCTATGAAATACATGGGTGAAGCATCCTATGTATTGGGAATACAAATCTATAGAGATAGATCAAAGAGGATGCTAGGGCTCACCCAAACCACTTATATCGATACCATTCTGAAGTGATTATCTATGGAAGAATCCAAGAGAGGATACTTACCAATGTGTCATGGTGTTACTCTATCTAAAGCTATGTGTCCCAAAACTGATGAAGAGATAGAGATGATGACACATATTTCATATGCGTCAGCCATTGGTAGTATCATGTATGTTATGATATCAACACGTCATGATGTTGCTTACGCTCTGAGTTTTACAAGCATATATCATGCGAACCCTGGTCCAACGCATTGGAAGGCCGTGAAAGATATTCTTAAGTACTTGAGAAGGACTAAGAACTTGTTTATGGTCTATGAGGGTGGAGAATTGAAATTGGAATGCTACAATGATTCTAGCTTCCAATGCGATGTAGATGATTCGAAATCAACATCTGATTTTGTATTCATGCTAAATGGTGTGGCTGTCTCTTGGAAAAATTCCAAGCAAGACACCGTTGCGGATTCCACCATTAAAGCTGAATACATTGCTGCATCAGCTGCAGCCAAAGAAGCAGATGGGATGAGGAATTTTGTCTAAGAGTTGGGCGTTATTCCTAATGGAGTTGTTCCAGTCCCGGTGTATTGTGACAACACTGATGCCGTTGCGCAAGAAAAGGAACCAAGATCTCATCAGCGATCCAATCATGTACTGAGGAAGTTCCACATCGTACGGAAGATTGTGGGAAGAGGAGACTTATCAGTCGAAAGAGTTCCCTCTACAAATAATGTTGCTGATCCACTTACAAAGCTCTTTCCAAGACCATTGTTTGAGAAGCAACGCGAAGCAATATGATTAAAGATTATGGATAGTTTGCTCTAGAGCAAGTGTGAGATTGTTAGAGTAAATGCCCTGTAAGCCAACTATTGGCTAGCGAATTGATTGATTCAATTGTAATAAACAATCTTTATTTTAATATGATTTATTATTTCATGGTTTGTTATTTCTTTATCTATATACCTATGTGATCAACATAGATAAAGACCTTGATTATACTTTAATATAAATGAATTGTTATTCAATGTTGAAACTCATTTGTAAAAACTGTATAATCTAAATTCGTTCCAAGTCGTTTAAGCTGTCTAAAACATGGATAAAGGTCGCTTGAGCTCGACACTAGCATATGTGATGTTGTGTACCGCGTTTCTTGGTAAGGGCAAAAAGATGTCCAAACATACAGATGGGTATTCATATGATGATTATACCGAACTACCCCTCCCTCAGACTTTCCAAGTGGTTATCATTCATCGAGAGGAAAGTCCGTGGATATGATTGTACACCATTAGTCCTTACGACCCAGGACAACACTGAGGCTCTATATTCTATGGATGTGCTTTGACTCGTTTACCGACTCCAGGAGGGTCATTAGGTGGCGAGATTGGGTATAGTTTCTACGCATGTACGAGCCAGTTCATTGTAGTCGGGAATTCACCGCTCTTCTACAGGTGTTGATATCCTGTGTGTTCTGGTGAAATAATAGTGCATGGAATCTCTGGCTAGAGTATGAGATGTACGTTAGAGAAGAAGTTTTCCAATTGTACATGCGATGCCACTATTTACTATCAAAAATGTGTCACAGAGTTATCAAATTCTTATGCAACCCTCGATAAACCAGTGGTTGCAGATTCGATCAGGATATATGATATGAAGGGACCGTACGGTACGTTAATCATAACTGACTGGTTCGTGCAAGAACTATCAGTGATACCTAGGGAATCATGGTGCGATGCTACTAGACGCTCTTACCATGATTGGATGTGTTTAATCAAAAAATGGTTTCAGGCATTCTCATGATCAAATGTTGGTGCATGGAATGTGGGAAAATTAGGGTAAGCTCGAATAAAAAAAATTGTCCTGAATCACAAAGAGTTGTAAACCCACGGCTAGCTGTATCCCTGAAACATTGATGGTCACAAAAGCACTGGTTTACTTGTTTCCGTTGAGATAACAAATTCAATGATTTGAATTTATAAAAAACATAAGTTTGATATGTTCAATCGATAAGCTTATAAATAAATTTATTAAAATCTTATAGAAATTTTGAGAGCATGACTGCTCAAGACAGTCAAAGAAGTGTGCCTGCCTTATTTAGACATTGGTGATTTCAAAACTAAAGTGTGAATCATAATGACAAACAAGTTGAAATTGTCACATCGGTGATACTAGATCGTCGATCGGGATTATGAATAGTTTAATGTAATGGGAGAATGGAACATGGGCTTGTAAGAGTATAAACACATCATGCTAATTTATTAAAGTTCAAATAGGCTTTAATAATTAAATAATATTTAAATTGAGTTAAAATATAACCCATTAAATTTTTTATAAATATGATATTGATTTATGTATATGAAAATATTAATGATAACATATTTTTAATAGCTTGCATACAAAGCAAAATAATATTAATGCATGATATTCTCAAAAATATATTCATTAAAAATCGAGATTGACCATGATATGGGATGTACATTTTTGGATTCTTTAAATAACTTAATTAATCTAGTTTAATTAAGTTAAGAAAAAATTAGAAATAATAATGAGGATTTTGACTCTTAATTTTTACGTAACATGCATCCAAAATGGTTTTTAAAAAATATATACATTGTCTTTTCCCAATTTCGGTGCTGCTCTCGAAATTTCTTTCTTGTTGCAAGGAGTTTTCGTCAATCCTAATTAATAGCATTGAGTCGATTCCTTCTTCGTGTATTATCTCTACGCAAAATATACTTTCTAGTGCAAGTTGGAAGAGGAACAAGTAATCTGTTCGTTGACCTGATTCAAAGATCAAAGAAAGTTCGTAGGAAAATTCAACAAGAGGTATATCCGTCAATACCAGAATAGTTGGAGTCGAGTGAAAATTTCACTAAAGGTAAAATTTTCAACTCCCTATGAATGTTTATTCAACTTAAACCATACGAGTGTCCAAATATTTTGATTGTCAAATAAAATTTTAAAATTTTCGCTGTGTTTTGGACGAGAAAAACGAGATCCTAACGGGAAGAACGTGCTAATTTACCATTTTTGTAATCATTTGGCTGACTGAATCATTTGGTTTATGTTACTCCATATTTCAAGATAGTCCATGTTGTATATACAAATATGAATTAAGATTAATATATGATCGTTTTATCCATTCACGATTTTACATCGCTCTTTTATTTTTGAATTTCGTGCAACACAGCTTCCAACACATTCTTGTTTGAAAAGTAGAGGTTGTTAGAATTTTTCTTAAAAATCATGTTTCTGTACATATATAAACATGATAATCAATATGCCGAAATAGATCGAGTATTACCTCCGGCCATTGAAAATTTTTGATTTCTCAGCTTTTCCTCTCGGTTGAAGCCTTCTAAGCACTCCACCCTCTCGATAGATGGTGTATATTTCTTATGAGGTGTGTGTGCTTAGGGACCTCAATCGACTCTATTTATAGGCATCTCATACCATCAACGAGTTTATTGTGGGAGCTTGATTGTCAAAGAAGAGGTGCGTGCACGTCTAAATTTTTCAAAAATTTGAGGCTGCATGTGCTGTTCGTCAAAAATGGTAGGTTTCTTGGCCGTCGCCAATTCCTACACGACACGCCTCTTTTAGTATGTGTCATATTTCTTACATTCTCCCACTTGACACATATATATCATTTACCATAGGAGAAAACAGAACACATGAATCATGAAGATAGTTCCTCTAGAAGCGAGTATTATCTTCCATGTATCACAATGCATTATGTATCTCAAACTGTATAACTTAATGAATAAACCTTATGTTTATTCGAGGTCCAACTTTATTAATATTTCTCGAATTAATGAATGTGTGCACAATAAATATGAGAAAATATCACATCATAATTTCATTAAATTTGTTTTTACAACAAAATTACATAAAGGAACCAAGTCCCATTCTTTCTGTATGATCCTTAAATTTCAATGGTGGCATGCCCTTAGTCAAAGGATCCTGTAACGCCTAGACATTCGTATGCATATGATGTAAGGTAATGATTATGATTAAGTATGGTCATTATTCATTTTATGGTTTATTATGATAATCGTTCGGAGATATGTGATGTAATGGTGATGGTTTGTGGTTTCAAGATGTGATATGAATGGTATTGAATGATTTAGAATGAAACCGAGAATGTATGGGTAGAATAGAAAGTTGATATTTAGCCAAATAAGTAATAGAAGTGCTAAAACGGTAAGAAACTGTGGCAGTAGTTGTTTTTTTTAGCATAATGTTTTGTATATTGATCCAAATGATGTGAGGCCACTTTCATTAGAAAGATAAGACATAAGGCTATAACTTTCTTATTTTGAGTTTGGTCCAAATCATTGTGGAAGACTAGCCAAAAGCGCCCCGAAGTGTGTCGTGTGTATCATCGTTCCTCCAAGGACACATGTTGGGAGATTGAGCATAACATTTTACTCAGACTTTCAAATGACATGAGGCTAATTGGAGAAGCAAGCCAAGACATAGAGCTACAACTTTGTAGTTTACCATGTTTCCAAATTATGACGGGAAGAGGCGTTTCGGAGGCAATCTTTGAGGAGGCTGTGCGCAGAGCGGCGCCCGAGCTCCACTGGTTCTGAAATTTTGTGTTTCGGGCAGAAACGTCCGCGCTAGGGCGGTAATGTATGACCGCCCGAGCGCCCAGTACAATACAAAAGCGTGTTTTGGGTGTTTTAAGGTATAAAATCGGTTGAGACTCTCATTTTTCTCATTTCCCTTCTCCTCATTTCTCTTCTCCATCGATTCTTAGCTAGGGTTCCTCATCATCATCTTCTTCTCTTATTCAATCAAGCAATTAATCTTCAATCCGGAGTTGGAACTTCATCTTTTTAGTGTGAGAGGCAAAGGTAAGTGGTTTTTCTTCTTGTTCTTGAGTTAATGAAGATGGAGAAGTTAGGGCATGATGGTTGTGATTGTTGTATTGGATTAAATGATCATCTAATGTTGTTATTTTGGTGTTGATGGTTAGTTATTGGGTTTATTATTGTAGGATCACCATCAAGATTTAGGAAAGCAAGTGCTCCAAGTGTAGTAAGTGGAATCATTTCTTCAATGCATCACGTGATCCTATATGTATGTGTTTTGATGATTTTATGATGTTAACTCCTTTCAAATTCCATTCATGATATATATATATATGTAAATATGTATATATGGTAGTGCAATTATATGCATTTTGAATGAAAGGAGTTAAACTTTTCAAGATGCCTCTAATGTGTTTGATAAAATCCTTGAATGAAGTTTTATATGATTGAATGATTGGATTGATAGTGATAGTAGCGGTGTTGCCTTTGGCAATTCTAAGTCCGCAATGTAATTGGCCAATTAACGATGAAAACATGTGCTCTCTTATAAGATGCATTTTATGCAGAGGTACGTGTCCCTCCTATAAGATTCGTTTTTACGAAGAAGGTTAGCAATGAATGAACTATCTTATAAGAACTATCAATTCTTCAGTTAATCAATGAAATGAATATCATCCCTATGTATTGTTGTATTATGATTCTTGACGGATGATATTAATGATGATTCGACGTTTATGAAATGATATGGTTAATGTTTTCAAGAAAATAAAATTGAGGCTATCCCTTTTATGTGTTACATTAAAATGATATATATATGTATCTTGTTAGTATTGATTCCATTTGCTGAGTTTTATTCTCATTCCAGTTATGTTCATGTGATGCAGGCACAGGTAAGAAAGACTGATCATCCCTGAGTTGTCGAAGCGAAAGAAGGGAATATGCCAAACCTTGGAGATTTTGAATGGATGTTATTTTGTTATTATCAAGCTTTTGGCTAGTTTGGAAAAACACTGAAAATCTTGTTTTGCGCTTTGGTTTTGGCAAGATGTGTAGATACTTTACACACTGATATCTGATGTATATGAAAATCTTTTGCATGTGTATTATTTGTTGTTTGAGGCAGGTGGCATGTCCTATTTACGGGGAGATGCTGCCCAAATTTTTTTAGATTAACACATTTTCTCCAATTATATTTTAAAGCTTCCGCACTAATTATGCATCTTAGTCACGAGTGTTACATTTAGTGGTATCAGAGCCAAGATTTTCGGACCAATGATTTGGCATATGACTTTCTCTGCTGTCGACAATTCGGTATATATGTACCTGCATCATTTGATATAATATGGATGTGTAGCCTCAATAATTATGATATGTTATGTATGGAAATGGTTTTAAATTTATATTTATCATAGGATCATGCCGCCTAGGCGTAAAGCACCAGAAGGGGAGGATAGTTCATCATCTAGAGTGGTTGGTGAATTTAGCAAGTTACTAAAAGAACAGGCCAAAGTACACGGCGAGCAAATCCAGCAGCTCTTGCGAATGCAGAATGCAGGGCGAGGGAGAGAGAGAGAGCAAGTGAGGCCCGAGCCCAGTAGTGAAGGCGCATTCGAAAGATTTCGTAAGATGAAGCCACCAGAATTTGATGGTAGCACTGATCCCATGGTCGCCTTGGAATGGGTCAAAGCTGTGGAGGCTATATATGATTATTTTCAGTTTCAAGATATAGATCGAGTTAGCTGTGCCATTTTTCTATTGACCAAGACGGCGAGGACTTGGTGGGACGCCACCAAGATATCAGTTAATGTCTCGGCACTCAAGTGGCAGGAGTTTAAAGATTTATTCTACGACAAATATTTTCCTCGAGATGTTCGAAGTCAGAAAGTGAAGGAATTTTTAGAACTGAAGCAAGGAAATATGTCAATGCAAGAGTATATTCTCAAATTCGAAGAGGGGTGTCAGTTTGCCCCATATCTGGCCAGCAATGACATCGAAAAGGGCGAGCCTTTTCTTAGAGGTATCCGGGCTGAAATTAAAAGAGACGTTCGAATGTCTAAAGCTGCTTCATATAAAGAGATTGTTGAAAAAGCAAGGATGGCCGAGCAGGACGAGAAGGAAATTGAAAGAGAAAGACAATTGAAGCGCCAAGATTTTTCTACTAAAGGCCAAGGATCCGGATGGAAAGGTAAGGGCAAGTTCAGAGGCAAAGAAAAAGAGGAGCATCGATCCAAAGCTCCTATGCCACCGCCTACATATGATCGACCTGTATGTCCAAAATGTGGCAAAATTCATATAGGTGAGTGCTTGGTTGGAAGTAATCGATGCTTTCGTTGTGGAGGTGTTGGACATGTTATCAAAAATTGTCCAGTGAAAGGTGAGAAAAGGAAAGATAGAGTTCAAGGCAGAATCTTCACTATGACCAAAGAAGGCGCAAATCCTGATTCTTCTGTTATATCAGGTACTATCTTAATTTCAGGCAAGGCCGCTATTACATTGATTGACACTGGTGCTACGCATTCCTTTATGTCAGAAATTTTCTTGCGCTCTTTGAATGTTGTTCCATCTTTTGAACCCCTCCACTATAGTATTTTGTTGCCGTCGGGAGACGAATTATGGCCTTCTAGTATTCTTAAAGGTTGTACAGTGCAAGTAAATGAGAAAATCTATTTTGCTGATCTTATTATTATTCCCATGGTGGTGTTTGATGTTATTTTGGGAATGGACTGGCTATCGTCATATCGTGCCGTTATTGACTGCGTGGCTAAAACAGTGCGATTTCCTGCAGAAGTTGATGATAGCGGGATTTTACAGAGTTCAGGTATTTCGCTTGACACTCCTTATATTTCTTGTCTCAAAGCTCATGAAATGTTATCAAAGGGGTGTCATGGGTTTTTAGCTGCTGTGATAGATTTGAATACTGAGATGAAGATTGAGTTGAATGAGATTGAGGTAGTTCGGGATTTTCCTGACGTATTTGCGGATGATGTGCCTGGATTGCCACCTGACCGTGAAGTTGAGTTCGTGATTGACTTGGTTCCAGGTACTGCTCCGATTTCAAAAGCTCCTTACCGAATGGCCCCGACTGAAATGAAGGAACTGAAGAATCAGTTGCAAGATCTATTAGACAAAGGTTTTATTCGTCCGAGTTCTTCTCCGTGGGGAGCTCCGGTTTTATTTGTCAAAAAGAAAGATGGATCTTTGCGGTTGTGTATTGATTACAGAGAGATCAACAAAGCCACGATCAAGAATAAATATCCATTGCCGAGGATTGATGATCTCTTTGATCAGCTACAGGGCGCGACAGTGTTTTCAAAGATCGACCTGCGTTCTGGTTATTATCAGCTGAAAGTTAGGGAAGCCGACGTCCCTAAAACTGCATTCAAAACCAGGTACGGCCATTATGAGTTCTTAGTCATGTCATTTGGGTTGACGAACGCTCCGTCTATCTTCATGGACCTAATGAACCGGGTCTTCAAGCCATATCTGGATAGCTTTGTTATCGTTTTCATTGACGATATCCTGATTTATTCCAAGACTCGGGAACTTCATGTCGAGCATCTCAGAACTGTATTGCAGTTATTAAGGGAACAGCAGTTATATGCAAAGTTGAAAATGTGTGAATTCTGGTTAGAGCAAGTATCATTTCTGGGCCATATCGTTTCGAGAGAAGGCATTGCAGTGGATCCCATGAAGATTGAAGCTATTAAGAAATGGCCTATTCCTACGACAGTCTCCGAGGTGCGTAGTTTTCTTGGTTTGGCAGGTTATTATCGACGTTTTATTGCCAATTTTTCAAAAATAGCCCTGCCATTAACCAATCTGACGAGGAAAGCGGTGAAGTTTGAGTGGACAAACGATTGCCAGCAGGGATTTCAAGTGTTGAAAGACAAGTTGACATCAGCCCCTATCCTAGCACTTCCGTGTGGTACTGAAGATTTTATTGTTTACACTGATGCGTCAAAGATGGGACTTGGAGCTGTACTGATGCAGCGTGGGAAAGTAATCGCTTATGCTTCTCGCCAGTTAAAGGATTACGAAAAGAATTATCCCATCCACGATCTTGAGTTGGCTGCAGTGGTCTTTGCATTGAAAATATGGAGGCATTATCTGTATGTCGAGAAATGTGAAGTTTTTACAGACCATAAGAGCTTGAAATATCTATTCTCTCAGAAGGAACTCAATATGCGGCAGAGGAGGTGGTTAGAACTTGTTAAAGATTATGATGTGACCATTAGCTACCACCCAGGTAAAGCAAACGTCGTTGCAGATGCTTTGAGCCGCAAGTCAGTTTCTTCTTTGAGATCATTGATTCAGAAGTCGTTGCTATTGGATCTTCAGAGGAGCGAGATCACTATGGTAGAGCAAGGGACCATCGCTAGATTTTCAGCTTTGGTTATTCGACCTACATTGACGATAGGATACGACGGGAGCAACCTAATGACAATCAGTTGATGAAATTGCGATCTAAAGCCAATGAGAAAGGAAACACAGAGTTTGCGATGAACACTGATGATTTGTTAACGTTTAGAGGTCGGATATGTGTTCCCAGTGGTGATGACATTCGACGGGAAGTTTTGACAGAGGCTCATACCGCGCCATACTCGATACATCCAGGTAGCACCAAGATGTATCAGGATCTCCGACGTCTCTACTGGTGGCCAGGTATGAAAAGTGATATCGCAAAATTCATATCCGAATGTCTAACATGTCAGCAGGTAAAGATTGAGCATCAAAGACCTGCTCGAACTTTGCAATCCCTCCCAATACCTCAGTGGAAGTGGGAGCACATCACCATGGACTTCGTAACGGGACTTTCAAGAACACCAATGGGTTACAACTCCATCTGTGTGATTGTTGACAGGTTAACCAAGTCGGCTCATTTTCTTCCAGTCAAGACGACGTTTACAATGAACCAGTTTGCTGAAGTTTATGTAGCTGAGATTGTGAGACTTCATGGTATCCCTGTGTCAATTGTATCTGACCGTGACCCGAGGTTTACTTCCGAATTTTGGAAGAGCTTGCACAGAGCCTTGGGCACCAGGTTGGCTTTTAGCACAGCTTATCATCCTCAGAGTGACGGGCAGTCAGAGAGGGTGATTCAGATTCTTGAAGATATGCTACGAGCCTGCACGATTGATTTTCCTGGTAGTTGGGATTCTAAATTGCCACTTGCGGAATTTACTTATAACAATAGTTATCAGGCGACGATTGGCATGGCACCATACGAGGCATTGTATGGCAGAAAATGTAGGTCACCGTTGAATTGGGATGAAGTCGGTGAAAGAAAGATGTTAGGACCAGAATTGGTTCAACAGACAGCTGATGTGATTACTTTAATCCAGGATAGAATGAAGACGGCCCAAACCAGACAGAAAAGTTATGCCGATAATCGAAGAAGGCCTTTGGAATTTGAAGTTGGAGATCATGTATTTGTAAAAATTGCCCCTCTCAAAGGCATTATGAGATTTGGCAGGAAAGGAAAGCTGAGCCCAAGATTTATCGGCCCATTTGAAATTCTGGACAGGATAGGAGAAAGAGCATATCGTCTAGCCTTACCGCCAGATTTGGATAGAGTCCACAATGTATTTCACGTCTCAATGCTCAGGAAGTACATCTCGAACCCTTCCCATGTTCTCAGACATGAAGCGTTGGATCTGATGCCGAACTTGACTTATCAAGAAGTACCAATCCAGATTTTAGATCGCAAGGTTAAAGTACTAAGGAATAAGGAGATCGGCATTATCAAGATTCTTTGGCGTAATCAGTTGGTTGAAGAAGCAACGTGGGAACCAGAGGAGGAAATGAAGCAGCGATATCTTGAGTTATTCGCACAGTAATGGCAATTTCGAGGACGAAATTTCTTAAGGAGGGGAGAATTGTAACGCCTAGACATTCGTATGCATATGATGTAAGGTAATGATTATGATTAAGTATGGTCATTATTCCTTTTATGGTTTATTATGATAATCGTTCGGAGATATGTGATGTAATGGTGATAGTTTATGGTTTCAAGATGTGATATGAATGGTATTGAATGATTTAGAATGAAACCGAGAATGTATGGGTAGAATAGAAAGTTGATATTTAGCCAAATAAGTAATAGAAGTGCTAAAACGGTAAGAAACTGTGGCAGTAGTTGTGGTTTTTAGCATAATGTTTTGTATATTGATCCAAATGATGTGAGGCCACTTTCATTAGAAAGATAAGACATAAGGCTATAACTTTCTTATTTTGAGTTTGGTCCAAATCATTGTGGAAGACTAGCCAAAAGCGCCCCGAAGTGTGTCGTGTGTATCGTCGTTCCTCCAGTGACACATGTTAGGAGATTGAGCATAACTTTTTACTCAGACCTTCAAATGACATGAAGACAATTGGAGAAGCAATCCAAGACATAGAGCTACAACTTTGTAGTTTACCATTTTTCCAAATTATGACGGGAAGAGGCGTTTCAGAGGCGATCGTTGAGGAGGCTGTGCGCAGAGCGGCGCCCGAGCGGTAAGAAACTACCGCCCGAGCGCCACTGGTTCTTAAATTTTGTGTTTCGGGCAGAAACGTCCGTGCTAGGGCGGTAATGTATGACCGCCTGAGCGCCCAGTACAGTACAAAAGCGTGTTTTGGGTGTTTTAAGGTATAAAATCGGTTGAGACTCTCATTTTTCTCATTTCCCTTCTCCTCATTTCTCTTCTTAGCTAGGGTTCCTCGTCATCATCTTCTTCTCTTATTCAATCAAGCAATTAATCTTCAATCAGGAGTTGGACCTTCATCTTTTTAGTGTGAGGGGCAAAGGTAAGTGGTTTTTCTTCTTGTTCTTGAGTTAATGAAGATGGAGAAGTTAGGGCATGATGGTTGTGATTGTTGTATTGGATTAAATGATCATCTAATGTTGTTATTTTGGTGTTGATGGTTAGTTATTGGGTTTATTATTGTAGGATCACCATCAAGATTTAGGAAAGCAAGTGCTCCAAGTGTAGTAAGTGGAATCATTTCTTCAATGCATCACATGATCCTATATGTATGTGTTTTGATGATTTTATGATGTTAACTCCTTTCAAATTCCATTCATGATATATATATATGTAAATATGTATATATGGTAGTGCAATTATATGCATTTTGAATGAAATGAGTTAAACTTTTCAAGATGCCTCTAATGTGTTTGATAAAATCCTTGAATGAAGTTTTATATGATTGAATGATTGGATTGATAGTGATAGTAGCGGTGTTGCCTTTGGCAATTCTAAGTCCGCAATGTAATTGGCCAATTAACGATGAAAACATGTGCCCTCTTATAAGATGCATTTTATGCAGAGGTACGTGTCCCTCCTATAAGATTCGTTTTTACGAAGAGGGTTAGCAATGAATGAACTATCTTATAAGAACTATCAATTCTTCAGTTAATCAATGAAATGAATATCATCCCTATGTATTGTTGTATTATGATTCTTGACGGATGATATTAATGATGATTCGACGTTTATGAAATGATATGGTTAATGTTTTCAAGAAAATAAAATTGAGGCTATCCCTTTTATGTGTTACAATAAAATGATATATATATATATCTTGTTGGTATTGATTCCATTTGCTGAGTTTTATTCTCATTCCAGTTATGTTCATGTGATGCAGGCACAGGTAAGAAAGACTGATCATCCCTGAGTTGTCGAAGCGAGAGAAGGGAATATGCCAAACCTTGGAGATTTTGAATGGATGTTATTTTGTTATTATCAAGCTTTTGGCTAGTTTGGAAAAACATTGAAAATCTTGTTTTGCGCTTTGGTTTTGGCAAGATGTGTAGATACTTTACACACTGGTATCTGATGTATATGAAAATCTTTTGCATGTGTATTATGTGTTGTTTGAGGCAGGTGGCATGTCCTATTTACGGGGAGATGCTGCCCAAATTTTTTTAGATTAACACATTTTCTCCAATTATATTTTAAAGCTTCCGCACTAATTATGCATCTTAGTCACGAGTGTTACAGATCCGCAATCATCAATTCAGTGCTAATGTGCTCGATAAGTAACTTCTTATCTTTAACACGTTCTCGTATGGCTAAATACTTAATGTCGTTGTGTTTGCTTCGACTACCACTTTTGTTATTTTTAGCCATAAAAACAGCTGCTGAATTGTCACAATATATTCTTAATGGCCTATATATAGAATCCATAATTCTAAGCCCTGAAATAAAACTCTTCAACCATACACAATGTGAGGTTGCCTCAAAACAAGATACAAACTCAGCTTCCATAGTGGAAGTAACAGTCAATGTCTGCTTTGCACTTCTCCAAGATACAGCTCCACCAGCTAGCCTGAAAATATATCCTGAAGTGGATTTTCTTGAATCAATGCAGCCATCGTAGTCTGAATCAGAGTAGCCAATTACTTCCAAATTCTCAGTTCGTCTGAACATAAGCATATAATCTTTAGTCCCTTGTACGTACCTCATGACTTTCTTTGCAGCTTTCCAATGGTCTAAACTTGGATTACACTGATATCTTCCCAACATCCCAACAAAAAATGCAATGTCAAGTCTAGTGCAAACCTGAGCATACATCAAGCTTCCGACAGCAGAAGCAAAAGAAATGTTTTTCATTTGTTCCCGCTCTAGATCATTCTTTGGGCATTGGCTCAAATTGAATTTATCGTCTTTCACAACGGGAGCTATACATGGTGAACAATCTTTCATCCGATATATCTCTAAAACTTTGTTTATATAGGTTTCTTGAGACGAACCTATAATACCTCGAATTCTGTCTCTATGTATCTTAATGCCAATGACATAAGATGCATCGTCAATATCCTTCATATCAAAGTTTTTAGAGAAATTGTTTCACCTCATATAACAAACCTTTATCATTGGTTGCAAGTAATATATCATCCACATATAAAATAAGGAAACAAATCTTGCTCTCACTGATCTTCTGGTATATACATTGATCCATGAGGTTCTCAACGAATCCGAATGAAGAGATAACTTCATGAAATTTTAAATACCATTGACGGGAAGCTTGTTTCAATCCATATATAGATTTCTTAAGCTTACAAACCAATTGCTCACCATTACTAGAGAATAATCCTTCATGTTGTTTCATATAAACATCTTCTTCTAGTTCTCCATTGAGAAACCGTTTTCACACCCATTTGTTGTAAATCTAAGTCAAAATGTGCAACTAATGCTAGAATGATACAGAGAGAATATTTCTTAGATACAGGAGAAAAAGTCTCCTTATAATCAATTTTTTCCTACTGAGTGAATCCTTTAGCAACGAGTCTTGCCTTATACCTTGCAATGTTGCCTAATGAGTCTTTCTTTGTTTTGAAGACCCATTTACATCCAATGACTTTTACACTATCAGGCAACTGAACAAGATCTCAGACTCCATTAACTGCCATAGAATTCATCTCCTCTTTCATAGCATTAAACCATAGTTTTGACTCATTACAACTCATGGCTTGTGAAAACATTTCAGGATCATTTTCGTCTCCGATGTTAAAATCTGATTCTTGTAAATACACAACATAATCACTATATATAGCTGATCTTCTTATTCTAGTAGATCTCCTAAGGTTGTTTGGTTGATCAACAATTTCTTGTTGTTCTTCATTAAAAACTTGATCTACTGGATTTTCATCAGCTGATTTGTGGAACTTCATTAACTGGTTGTCTAACACCCATTAGGTCTTGAAGGGTGTGAATAACGACCAATCTGTCATTTGAATAAGAGGGTTGTGCAATATTATGATCATTCTCAAAAACTATGTTATGATCACTCCCACTAATCAAGTCATTTTCAAGAAATTTTGCATTTCTTGATTCCACAATTCTAGTGTTGGGAGATGGACAATAGAATCTGTACCCTTTGGATTTTTCGACATACCCAATGAAATATCCACTTATAGTTCTTGGATTCAATTTTTTTTCATGTGGGTTGTAAACTCTTATTTCAGAAGGACAACCCCAAATTTCCAACCTTTTAATAACTCAAATGGCGTCTTTGGACAGTCTTAGTTGGAACTCGGTTTAATATATACACACTTGTCTTAAGAGCTTCAATCCACAAGGATTTAGGAAGTTTAGAGCTACTAAACATGCTCCTCACCATGTCCAATAATGTTCGGTTTCTCCTCTCAGCTACGTCATTTTGGTCCGGAGAGTCAGGCATAGTATATTGGGCAAAAACCCCATGTTCTTGGAGAAACTTCGCAAACGGACCAGGTGCTTGATCCATTTTTAGTGTATTTACCGTAATATTCTCCACCTCTATCTGTTCTCATAATCTTAATATGTTTTCCACATTACTTCTCCACTTCATCCTTAAAAACCTTAAAGGCTTCAAGTGCTTCGTTTTTGTTATGAAGCATGTAGATATACATGTATCATGAATAATCATCAATGAAGGAGATGAAGTATTTCGGACTTTGCATGTCCATATCTGGACAACAAATATCTGAATGTATGATTTCTAATATTTCGATACTCCTCTAGGCACCCTTTTTAGACTTATTGGTCTGTTTTTCCTTAATACAGTCCACACAAGTCTCAAAATCAGTAAAATCTAAAGTACTGAGTACTCCATCATTTACTAATCTTTTAATTCTCTCTATGGAGATGTGTCCCAATCTCCTATGCCACAGTATAGAGGAATCTTCATTTATAACACATCTTTTAATACCTCCTTGAACATGCATAGTGGTGTTATTATTTTGTAAAGAAATAGAGAAAAGATCATCAATCATTGTACCATTTCCAATAGGATTTGATTTATAAAACAAATTTATTGATTTATCCAAAAACAAAAATGAATAACAAAGGAGTACAAGTTTTGAAACTGAAATTAAATTACTAGAAAAACTAGGAACATAAAAGGTTTTTTCCAATTTTACAATATAACCACTATTCAACACTAGGCAGCAAGTCCCAATAGCCTCCACATGCGAAGACATCTTGTTTCCCGAATAGATGCTCCGTTCATTTTCTATTGGCTTCCTTAGGTTTTGCATACCCTGCAAGGTATTTGTAACATGGATTGTAGAACCAGAATCAATGCACCATGTGTTATAAATCATATCAACCATATTAGATTCATAACAGACAAATGAAATAGGAATACATTTCTTTTCAAGCTAGTCCTTAAATTTATTGCAATCCTTCTTTATGTGTCTCGTCTTTTTACAGAAGAAATACTTGGATTCTTTCTTAATGTCAGGTTGAGGTAGAATTATTTATTTCTCTTTTCCCTTGACTTTGGCTTGCTTCTTATACTTTTCTTGTGTAGTCATAAATACATTATCACTTGTTTCCATCAACAACCTTCCTTCCTCTTGAAC
The DNA here is from genome assembly GCF_025594145.1 of Primulina tabacum. Lineage (NCBI taxonomy): Eukaryota > Viridiplantae > Streptophyta > Magnoliopsida > Lamiales > Gesneriaceae > Primulina > Primulina tabacum. The sequence goes on from NC_134564.1 coordinate 23,640,237, forward strand.
ATACATGGTCATTAGTTCATTAATTGACCATTTATCCTTATGTGTATTGTAGGAAATTTTGAAGGGTCCATATTGTTGTGGAAGAGTGCATAAAATGTAGTGCACAAGAAAATTCTCAGACATTTCCACTTCAAGTGTCTTGAGCCGAGCCGTTATGTCCCGCATTTTCATTATGTGCTCTCGCACACCTCTTACACTGGTGAGCCTTAATGAAGAGAATTCATAATTAGGGTGCTAGCAAGTGCCTTATCTGAAGACTGAAACTGTTCATCAATATCCTTCAGTAATTCTTTGACATTGTTATGCTGATCGACAGAACCACGCATACCAGCAGATATTTTGGTCTTTATGAACATTACGCAGAGTCGATTAGATCGCTCCCATTTTTCATAAAGATCAACATCATCTGGAATGTTGTTTTCAGTAATAGCATATGGTTCGTCTTTCCGTATAGCATAATCAATATACATTCCACTCTAATTGAAGAAGAATTCTTTCTTTCAATATTTTATAGTTATCGCCCTTTAGTTCGGAATGTTACATTTCATATCAGAAAAAAACTCGCAGGTTGCATAACTGCACAAAATATCATATGCTTAAAATTTTGAGACAATATCATGTTTTACCAATGTAATTCATGTTTTAAAAATCAAGTGACATAAAATTTGCCTGTGGGCTAAAATTTTAAATCAATAAGATTTTTCTGTAACTTTATGATAAAACTATCAAAATATATTTTCCTTAACTCCTGTGGGTAAATTAAGAAAAATATAATTTTATATTTTAAACTAATTAGTTATATAAATATAATAAAAATCCCAGTAGGGTAAAATTTATTATGTTTATATAACTAATTGCAATTGATGTCAATTATGTGATCCAAATCCACTTAATGCATAATTTTTCATAATTAAGGATGATGTGGCTATTCCTCAATTATTTAAAAGTATACGGTTCACTGGACAAAATTTTGGCTGTAATTTAATACTTTATATAATAATTATTTAGTAACATAATCAACATTTTCCAAGAGTGCTCCCAGGAAAGATAGGTAGTGCTAAGGCCCTTTAAATACCTAACTCCTAGTCAGAGCAACATTCCTCAGGGAGACCAGTGGCAAGTCAAGGCAGTTTAAACCGATCTATGAAGAACTCCCTTAGATAATGTTTTCTTACGTCACTTTATAATTATTATTCAACTTAATTATCCACATTTATGTGAATCTTTATAAGCTAATTTTTTTTAATAACTTTATATTCACATTTTAACTTAATATGAACAAATACGTTCTCCATCAGTTTTTCTCTTCAATCAGAGTAGTGATAAAGTGAGGATCACATTTACGTGAAAATGTGGGCTCCTCATCAGTTTTTTTCTTTTATCAGAGCAGTGATAAAGTGAGGATCATTTGTTCATTTGTGAACATCTGAAATATTTTATGTTGTAATATTATATTCATATCTTACTTGATATATTAATTTCAAATTATAAACAACTCAATATAATGTAATATGAACATAATGTCAATATTGATTAACCAAAATATTTTTCAATATAATTTTCATTTACAAACTTTAAAAATAAATGCAAAAATAATATTAAATTTGCATGTACATATCAAACACTTATCCATAATATTTGACATTATATCGAACATGCAAAAATAATTTCTAAACATGTATTAAAAATTACGTCGAACTTGGAATTATTTTTAATGTGTACAAATTATTTAACCAAATGCTATATGTATACCGAATTATACATATAACTTAATAACACAATTAAAAAAATAAAACTTTACCGACAATTTTTAAAATTGTCAAATGTTGTAGGTCCCATTAAATTAATTGTGGGTCCCCCATTCATTATTATTATTATTATTATTTTAAAAAATAATAAATAAATAAAATTTGTAATAATCCGACACATGCAATCAATTATAAATAAGAGTGGGTCCCACTAATTAATTTTGTAATGATTCATTGCATGTAATTGAATACATTGCATGTGTTTCATCTTCAAACCATTCTCTTGCAATTTCTCTATTTTCAGGAAAAAAAAAACCAGTGGCACCTTCTTCGAAAATATTTTTCCCCAAAAATTCTTATTTTATTTTACAAGATTCAAGGAAGAACTTCAAACTCCGATTGAGAACACAATTCTCAGGTAAGTTTCTTAATATTATTACGTGATCCGATCTTTAAATTTCAAGTTTCTTACGTAAATTTCAGAAAATGAAAAACAAATTTTCAAGCTAGAGGTAACCTGGCTCTGATACCAAATGTTAGAAGTTTTCTTAAAAATCATGTTTCTGTACATATATAAACATGATAATCAATATGCGAAAATAGATCGATTATTACCTCCGGTCATTGAAAATTTTTTATTTCTCAGCTTTTCCTCTCGGTTGAAGCCTTCTAAGCACTCCACCCTCTCGATAGATGGTGTATATTTATTATGAGGTGTGTGCTTAAGGACCTCAATCGACTCTATTTATAGGCATCTCATACCATCAATGAGTTTATTGTGGGAGCTTGATTGTCAAAGAAGAGGTGCGTGCACGTCTCAATTTTTCAAAAATTTGAGGCTGCATGTGTTCGTCAAAAATAGTAGGTTTCTTGGCCGTCACCAATTCCTACACGATACTCCTCTTTTAATATGTGTCATATTTCTTACAGAGGTGGCTCGTACATTTTCGTAAGGTGACTCCCATATATGGAAAATAAATCTTCTGTAACAATATAAATACCATAAATATAGAAATTTATTATATGCATTTATTATGGATAGTTAAAAAAATTTGCAACTTATTAATTAAAAATGTTAGAGAGAATTCACGTCGTCTATTTTTAGATTTTGTATTTATTACATCAATTCCATGTTTCAACAACTAGCACGTCCATGTGCAAAATTGTGGTCTTCTTCTTTTTCTTTTTTTTGTATGTTTACATTGTATGACAATTCAATCACGACACTTCTCCTATTTGGGTTCGTTTTAGGGTATAATAATTTAATTTATAGGCCAACGAATCATGTGAGTAAATTGGCGCATGTAACACGTGGCCATGGCTACTTATTTCTTCAATTTATTTAATTTTTATTAATTAAATATTCATCACACGAAATGCGTGACGTATATGATAGTAGAGACCTAGAGGGCCGATGATTGGATATTGTTGAATTATTTATTGTGTACGTAATTTTGTTTTTCATTTCATATATAAAAATATTGAATGAAGTTTATGTTTAACTTGTTATTTTCAGTTAGATCTCCCTAGGAAGAAATAAATTTACCGGATTGAACATCTTGTTGTTTAGTCAAAAATTATACCTGATTGTACGGTGTAATTCAAATCTTGTAGATTGTTATTTTAGCAATGGTTTTACTTGACTCGTTGCTATTTTTGGAATGGTTTCATAAAAAATCATCGATAGTAATGACGGTACTTCATAATTGGTTACAATATTCGACGATTGTTGGAATATTTCTTGTTAGAGTAGATGTCCTGTAAGCCAACGGTCGGCTGCAGAATTTATTGACTCGGTGTAATAAATAATTTTTCTTTTTAGCTGCTTACTTGTCAGCCCCTGCCTTCTTCAACTGCACCTTGGAGGGCGAGAAGATAAATGAAGAGGAGGGTGCTGGAAGTATCCCTGAGTCCTCACCGAGCTTGCTCAGCTATAGTGCAAAGCCTTTGGACTTATTCAAAGTTTGTAACATGTTTTTCAAGATTGTGAAAAAATGATTGACCAGTTCTAATAGGTGTTGTTTTTACGTATTTTATTGCATTAGTTTTGTGTGTGCTTGCATTGTGTGCGTGCATTTCATATACATTTTGTTCGTTTTAGAATTAGCATATGCATATGATCGTGTCTAACTCGTACGTGATGAATTTGCAGGTGAAATGACTGGAGAACGGAAATCGAGACAGAAATATGCAAGCCACAAGAAACTGGAGAGCACTTTGCATAAAGATAGGCGCCTAGGGCGGTAGAATCTAGCCGCTTGAGCGCGAGGAGGGATTTTTGGACAGAGGAGTTGGCGCTCGGGTGGTAGAATATTACCTGCTGGAGTGCGAGTACCGCACATGGAGAGAGAAATTGCAGAGGAATTGGCGCTCGCACGGTAAATCTTACCGCCCGAGCGGTACTCAATTTGGAAAAATTATTGAAGATGATTTCTTGCCTTTCGGAGAAGGTTTCCAAGTGGTGGCTGCAAACGAAACCCTAGGGACGAAAAATTGAGAATGATTCAGCAGCCACAAAGTTGGGAAAGAAAAGGCTTGGAAAGGTTGGAGTTCGAAAATTTCAAGATTTCCAGGCAACGTTCTTCGCGTTTTCATCACGTATAGTATTTCTAATTAAATTCTTCTTGTTTAAATATTTTTTTGCTTAGTTTGATCATGAATTCAAGTAGCCAATTTTCCTTATTTGTTGAGAATTAAGAGGATCCTAACCCGAAATCGAGTTTAGTTAATTCATCTATCGACTTTTGATTTATTCTTGATTGTGTTATTAATTTCATTGCGTGGTTGAAGCGTATATAACTTTAATAACGATTTCATATTGCGAGTGAGTTCGAGAGAATTACCCGTGATAGGAACGAGTAGCATAATCCGTGCATTTACAATTTACATAGAAATATGAACTCGGATACACGTCGATAGTCATAGTCTAGTAGGTCAAAAGCTAGAGGATTTCATATAACGACATGCAATTCACCTTTGATAAATAATTAAAGAGTTTAAATTACTTCACTACGTTGAATTAGTTTTGTATAGCTTGAGAGAGTGTGTTCAATTGGATAGGAAATCTTGTCAAAAGCGTATATTATTGTCGAACGAATTAAGTAAATTAGCGAGGGATAGGTGAACCGAGATTGTGAGAACCCGAATTCAGAGGCAGTTGATAAGATACCATATGATATATGGATGGGTAAGCTTCCCAAATATTCTAATCTTAGAATATGGGGATGCCCTGCTTATGTGAAGCAGGTAGTGAAAGATAAATTGGATAGTCGATCCATTTTATGTTACTTTGTGGGATATCCAAGGAATTCAGTTGGATATTATTTCTATCATCCTCAAGAAACAAAGGTGTTTGTTTCTAGGAATACAACTTTTTTGGAAAAGGAATTTCTATTGGATAGAAAAGGGAGATGATAGAACTCGAAGAAGTTCGAGAGAAACCCACAATTGAAGAACCCACACCCGAAGAACCAAGAGAGAAGATACAAGCTCCTAGAAGATCCGAGAGAGTCTCGAGACCACCTATGAGGTATGGTCTGCTTCTTGAAGAGGGCCATGATGAGCCTAACCATGGATGTGATCCAAGGACCTTCAAGGAAGCGTTATCTGATGCCGATTCATCCAAGTGGCTTGAAGCAATGGAATCTGAGATGAATTCCATGCATTCGAACCAAGTGTGAAATCTTGTGGATCCACCTGAGGGAACTATTCTCATATGGTGTAAATGGATTTACAAGAGGAAACATGGGACAGATGGGAAGGTATTGACCTTCAAGGCGCGATTGGTGGCAAAAGGATATACTCAAAGATAAGGAGTTGACTTTGAGGAAACCTTTTCTCAAGTTGCAATGTTCAAGTCTATAAGGATATTGCTAGCCATAGCTGTATGGTATGACTATGAGATATGGTAGATGGATGTCAAGACAGCCTTTCTTAATGGGGATATTAAGGAAGAAATTTACATGTCTCAACCTGAAGGGTTTACATCTTTCGGAAGTGAGCATATGGTATGCAAACTTCAAAGATCTATTTAAGGTCTAAAGCAGGCATCTAGGAGTTGGAACCTCAGATTCGATAGTACAATCAAAGATTTTGGTTTTACTAAGAATCTTGAGGAACCCTTGTGTGTATAAAAATGTCAGTGGGAGTGCTGTGACATTCCTGGTGCTTTATGTTGATGACATTCTATTCATTGGGAATTATGTAGGAATGTTGCAATCAACTAAAATATGGTAAGCGAGTAAGTTCTCGATGCAGGACTTGGGTGAAGCATCTTTTGTATTGGGAATACAGATCTATAGAGATAGATCGAGAAGATTGCTTGGTCTCACGCAGTCCACATACATTGATACCATCGTTAAGCGGTTCTCGATGGATGAGTCCAAGAGAGGACATCTACCAATGTGTCATGGCGTGTCCCTATCCAAGTCTATGTCTCCCAAGACTGATGCAGAGATAGCGGCGATGACACGCATTCTGTATGCATCTGCAATTGGTAGCATCATGTATGAGATGATATCTACACGTAGTGAGTAAATATCAATCGAACCCCGCTCTTCCACATTGGAAAGCTGTGAAAGACATCCTCAAGTATTTGAGAAGGACCAATAAGTTGTTCTTAGTCTATGGGGTGGAGAACTGAAATTGGAAGGCTATACCGACTCTAGCTTCCAAAGCGATATCGATGACTTGAAGTCAACCTCTGGGTTCGTATTCTTGCTCAATGGTGCTGCTGTCTCTTGGAAGAGTTCCAAGCAAGACAGTATTGCGGATTCCACCACAGAGGCCGAATACATTGCTGCATCAGATGCAGCAATGGAGGCCGTTTGGATAAGGAATTTCGTCCAAGAGTTGGGCGTCATTCCTAATAGAGTTGCTCATGTCCCGGTGTTGTGTGACAACATGGGAGCTATAGCTCAAGCAAAGGAGCTAAGGTCTCATCAGAAATCCAAACACGTATTGAGAAAAGTACCACATCCTCTGAGAGATTGTGGAAAGAGGATAAGTGTCCATTGACAAAGTCGGCTCCGCAGATAATGTAGCTGATCCACTAACTAAGCCTTAACCTGGACCATTATTCGAGAAGCATCGCGAATCGATGGGTTTGAAGCATATGGGTAGTTGGCTCTAGTGCAAGTGGGAGATTGTTGGAGTAGGTGCCCATCGAGCCAAGTGTTGGCCGAGTGTTCACAATGAAACTCTATGTATAAAAAATCTTTATTTTAATAATATTTGAAATTATTGTTTTTGCACATCTTTATCTGTATACCCATGCTAGTTGTGTAAGGCTTGAGATTTATTAGTCTTCATTGATGTGATATTCGGAAGATATGAGTATGCATGACATGTAATGAGAGGCACTGAATGAGATTATGAAGGGTTGCATAAAGTCTAGACCGCACCCGCGCTACGAACAAGACCGCACCCGCGCTACGAACAAGACCGCACCCGCGGTTGATGGACAGAGAGTTGGAGATTAATTACAGAAGTGACACCGCACCCGGGGTGAAGAAGTACCGCACCCGCGGTGCATGGCCAGTAGGGTATGAAAGTTGCTACTGGAGATTGAGCGCACCCGCGGTGCTAGACAGACCGCACCCGCGGTGTTGTACCAGTAGGGTCAGCGCACCCGCGTTAAAAGACAGAGCGCACCCGCGGTCCAAGCTTCGGGGAAAATGTTGATGCATATCAATACATGGAGCGCACCCGCGGCGCAAAAGTGAGCGCACCCGCGGTACGATGTGCGCGAGAAAGAAATGGGCCACTTGTCCTAGCATGCATGTGATATATATATTACTTCATTCATTCGGCCATTACAGTAGAAATTGATCCAAAGTTCAGAGAGAATCCTCAAGCTTCTTTGTACTTGAGAAATTTAAGTTTTGGCAAATCCGTCTACCCTGATTTGCAATCCGGAAATAGTTCTGGATCCTCTCGACACGAGCTACAACTGGACGTAAGTTTTCTTAAGTTTTGATATGATTTGAAATTATGGTATTGCCAGAATCGAATATGATTCAGATATGTTGTTCTCGAGACAATAGACATCGTATAATCGAAACCGGATTAAAGAACAGACTGTTTATGCAATTGTTATGAATGTTCAGAGTTGATTCAGTTGTTGTTATACCAATTTGATATCAAAATTGTGTTATTATTCAGATTATGAGTTGTACTGATACTGGTTATGAATTCTGGTATTATATCTGTGATGTTGAGATAGACGGGGTTATCGTGACTGTATTGTTATGCCGTCGAAACATCAGTAGATTGATATTGATCAGATTCAGTAATGATTTCGATTGTATCGTGATATCATTGATATAAATTAGATTGTACCTTGTTCAGATATGGATCAGATTATATACTGATTTGAGTATTGATCAGAACAGGTTTTGAATTGAGTTATATACTGATATGGTATTTATATGATCGTCATTATCAGATTTGGATATGGACAGATTGGAATACAAGACTTCGTCTTCATAAGACCGAGAACAGAAAGGTATAAATGGATGTCAATTGGGAGATCGACTTGAGTTAGATTTAACTCGAGTTTCCCTAAACCACATACTTGTATAGTATTTTTTTTTATACCTTTGTGTTTTAATGAGTATGTTTATTCGATTGAATTAGAAGTAGAAAGCAGAGAGCTATTAAGTAAGAGTCACTGACAGAGGGGTTAGATTTTGACAGACTTGTCACTGACCCATTGCACATTGTCAGAATAGGCTTAGTCTTGGTAGATACGCCAAGGCACTGGACGTTTGGTGTATCGATGTGCTTAAGATACAGATATTGTTCTTATTGTAGATTATTCGATACAGCTAGACCAAAGTCCAGAAATAAGAACGTACCGCCACTGCGACTGGTGGTAGTTGGTGGGAGACTTGTTACGTTCTTATTCACCGGGATCCCTAGACTAGATTAGAATGAGAGATGAGTCGAGTCTTAGATATCGAGACTAGAACCTGATTTACAGATTTGTATTGATTTATGTTTCGTAGATTACGATTCATGTTTTATTTACAGACTGGTATTGATACATGTTGTTTGATTATGCTACATGTGATAAGATATAATTCATGCTTTTATGTTAATTCAGTTAACTGCATGTATACATTATTTATACTGGGATTTATTCTCACCGGAGTATCCGGCTGTTGTCTTGTTTGTATGTGTGCATGACAACAGGTGGGACAAGATCGGGGTCAAGAAGATGATGAGAGATCGAGATTAAAGTGGTGATTCCGGACTTGGATGTAGACATGGTTTAATACTTGAAATTTAGTAGTTAAACCTTAGATTAGTTTGAACTAGAGGCATGTTGTACAAGATTTGTATTATTATACTGGTTTGTATAATAGATTGATTCCATTACCTTCCGCATTTAAAAAAAAAAATTAGACCCTGTTTATCTTAATTGATAATTAAATCCCACAGATGATTAAGATGATGATTAGCGTCCGGGTCCCCACAAGTTACATAGATAAAGTCCTTGAATATACAAATAGTAGAAAGAATATGAGATGCTCATATGATGAGTATCATGAAACTCATATTTGGAATACTGTATATTCTATACAGTTCCTAGTCGATTCAGCCGCCGCTAAGAAAGATATAGGCCGCTCGAGTTTGAAACTAGTATCTGCAATGTGAGTACCATGTTTCATTGGTAAGGGACATTGTGATGTCCGAACATGCAGATAGGTGCTCCTGGTAGAGTGCACTGAACAACCCTCCATATAGGACTTTCCAAGAGGTTATCCCTTATCGAGTGGAAACGTCCTAGTTTATGGTTGTACATCATTAGTACATATGACCCTGGACAACATTGAGACTCTATGTGATAGCATTACACTTTGACTTGTTTACCGACTCTCATGGGGTCATCAGGTGGCAAGGTTGGGTGTTTTGTCGAAACATATAGGAGTCGATGCATTGTAGTTAGGGATTCACCGCTTACCTTCGAGAATGATATATGTGATCACATGTATATGTAGTATGAAATCTCTGATCAGAGTATGGTGGTAATTCTGAAAGGGGTTTCATAGATTACATCATCGATGTAACTACGACATGAAACATAGTATCGATTCTTTGACAGCTCTCGATATACAAATAGTTGTCGAATCGGTCGGGATATATGAGTTGAACGGACCGTACTGTACGCTAACCATAATAGATTGGTTCTTGCAGGCACTATCATTTGATACCTAGGGAATCATGTAAGCGATGCTGCTAGGCGTTTAACATGATTGGTTGGGTACTATCAGGCTTGAGTTTTGACGTTCTTATTATCACGGAGTTGATAAGTAAGAATGGAGCAATTGGAGTATGCTCAAATAAGGACATGTTTAGTCCCGAATCACATTGTTATGTGAACCCACGGCTAGTTGTATCATTGAACCATTGAGGGTCACACAAGTGCTAACTTTTTAGATCCCGATGAGAAGTAAAATAGTTCAATGTGTTGAACGGCTTATAAAGGAGTTTATAAGCGCAAATAAAAATTGGAAGTATGACTTCTATAAGGATAATGTAACTTTTAATTTGAGGAAAGTGTTCCTAAATTAAAAGTTGGCCAAACAAATAATGTAATTGAAAATTGTGATTTTCATAATCATTATTATGGACTAAATTAAATTAATTCAAGTGTTGAATTAATTAAACACTAGTGGGCCTAGTAGAGTCCAAATAATTAAATTAATTCAAGTGTTGAATTAATTAAACAACATTGAGCCTTGTAGAGCCCAATTAGAAATAATTATTAAACTAGTGGGCTTGAATAAAATCAAGTAAAGTTTAAATGGTCTCAAATATATTTGGAACATTTAAATAAAAATCCACGAGCCTTGTAATTATTACAAGCCCAAGTCTAAAAGCATGCAAGGGAGGTGAAAGGTTGGAGACAACTTTTTCATAAAACAATGCATGGCATGCTCATGCATTGAATCACTTTTTGTCCAACCAAGAAAAAACCTTCTGTCCTCCAAGACAAGCACATGGCCGAATTTTTCCTTGTACCATTCTCCTTAATTTTTCTCTTCATTTTGGTTGAGGAAAGCTTAGTCTTCTCAATAAAAAATGCTCTAATTTTTCTAGTGCAAAATTAGAGTGGTTCTACTTTGTTAGTGGTGGACCTAATTTTTGAGCAAGGAGTGCTCATTGGAAGCTTGAAGATTTTGTCTTGCCATTCAAGAGCTAATGTGTTTACACCTTAGTTGGAAGTCATCATCAATCTCTTGAGATTGATAGGTAATACTCTTAAACACCCTATGAATGTCATATTGTGTTTATTGTTATTTGCTACACATATTGTGAGGTGCTCGGTTTTGTTTTTCTTGTATGAAAAATATTTTCAAACTTCCGTTGCGCAACCGAGCACCGTAACCGATCAACTTTCAAGTGGTATCAAGAGCTATGGTTACAATTTTAGTGTAGCAAATACATGATATTATATTGAGGTCAATTTCTAACCGCATGAGACAATCAAAACGACAAATCGAAGGCCGATTTTTGGGGCGTTTTTGGGCAGCAAGGGCAGCCCCTCGAACGGCCCTCTTCGAAAAAAAAAATTGTGTGCAACTTGACCGGAATCCGGCGACGGAGCTCCGGCAACGGCGATGACGACTAGGGTTTCCAGAAGTGTTTTGGAATATTAAAGTGTCATGGGCTTTGAAGTTGTTGTGCCATTAAATGGCTAACACAATTTGTGAATTTAAATGGGCCAAAATGTTTTTGGTTAAAAATGATTTTTTGGGCCCTTAAGTTTAAATTTACAAAAGTTGTGCATATTTTTTCATTAAATAAATAATTGAAGTTAGACTTTAATTATTTATAGTAAATTCTGATTTACAAGAAATTCGATTATAAATAAATTAATTAGAAAGTAGACAAAGGAGTTTGTATACTTTGTTAATTTAGTTTATAATCGTGGCGGTTAGTGATTTGATCAAGATATGTAATATTGGATCAATTGATTATTGTGATAATTAATTGATGTTGTATGATATGTGATATTATGCATGAAGGATGACCAAAAGCCCAAGCCCAATTTGCTAAGTGTATGCTAGGATATTTTGTGTTGAATGATTGTAATAATTATCAATTTATAAAGTGGGCTTGGTTTATGGCCCGTTCCCACCCCATGAGATGTATCCTTATTTGCCATGGATATTTATTTGTAAATATTAGTATAGTGGAAGATCAAGATTGGAAGATGGTGGCCTTGATGATTATGAAAATCGAAGACATGCAAATATTGGAGGCTTATGTAAAAGTTGCATTTGCATCCCATGCATTTCCCTAGTATTGGACCTAGGCCCGTGTTTAGCTCACACGGGCCATTAGTTTTGGGGCGATTAATCATCCTTGTTCTGTTTACTGTTTATAATATATGCATGACATGTTATAAATAATGAGTATGTGCGTTATTATTATGATAATAACAAAGTTGCATGAATTCGGAAAACATACGATCAAACATGGCGAGCTTTTAAATAAATTAATGATGAGACTTTTAAAAATTAAAAAAATCCTCATTTTTAATAAGATTCAAATTAATATCAAGCCCGAAAAGGGGCATTATAAAGGTGTTTATAATTTTCATGTCTTCCATCGACAATGGTTGCATGATGAATGCTACCCGTGTTCGGGGCTCGGCTCATATTATTGGGGGGTCCCTGAACACCAGAAAGCTGTGACATTCATTGACATGGTGATGTGAACTACGTGGAACTCCCATGATTTCGACTCATATTATTGAGGGAACTCATGGCAACCGTCCATTAAGGTTCAATATCGATGGGTAAGGCTTGACACGTAAAGATGAACGACGTCATATTATTGGGTTCTAATCAAACGTGAGACAAAAGTTTACGTAGAGGGTTGCGTTGTGATGCGATTGGAAACTACCTCTTAGGATTTATGATTGGCTGATATTATTCGGGATCATGATTTGCTAATTGGACCTTACGTACCTACTGAGGAAAGGAGTTTCCCGTTTTCACTAGAGGGTAGTGAAAAATGTCAAAACAGTGGGAGCGAATATTTATGAAATAAAAGTCCATACTTTATATCTTACTAAATATTTTAAAATAGTCATTAACATTTATTTGTTTTAATTTTCAGTACTTTTTGACAATGTCTTTGATTCGCAATTCGCTATCTGTAGTACTCGACAAACACGTATTAACCGGACTTAATTACCTTAATTGGCTAAGAAATCTGAAAATCGTCTTGAATTCGGAAAGGATAGTGTATACACTTACTGAGTCGCCCCTTGTTGAGGCTCCGACTGACTGCACTCCTGAGGAATTGCAGACTAACAAGGAATGGTATGACCATGAATTGAAAGCCAAGTGTTATATGCAGGCTTTTATGAAAGATAAGAAGTCGGTTCTTTAGGTGGGCTCTTCATCTGGTACGAAGACTGGTCCACCTGGGAAGGGAAAAAAGTGTTCTTTCCAACGTCTTAAGAAGAATGTGCCCTTGAAGAGGCAAGCTCCAAATCTCGTTGTGGCAGCCACACCAGTAAAGGCTGACAAGACTGCTGATGTTTTTCATCACTGCAAGAAGCCTGGACATTGGAGACATAATTGTAGTGAATATCTTTCCCAGAAAAGTTCTGGAAACGGTATGTTGAAGTAAACATTTAAATTAACTCTACTTCTTCGGTATTGGATACCGGCTGTGGCTCACATCTCTGTAATGATTTACAGGTGACAGGAAGAAGTAGGAGACTTAGGGAAGGTGAGACCTTCTTGAGGTTGGGCAATGGAGCAAGAGTTGCTGCCAAGGCCGTGGGACAATGATTTTAAGTTGATTTTAAGAGATATTTTGTTTGTACCTGATTTGGTGAAAAACATTGTTTCCATTTCTATGCTTGATAAAGATGGATATTCTTGTTTATTTAGCAAAGGTGTTTGCAACATTTACAAGAATGAATGTTTAGTTGGTACTGGAGAACTTGAAAACGATCTCTACAACTTAAAATTGAAAGATATTCCACTAAACAATGTCCAAGCAATAAGAACAACAAACAAGCGAAAACAAGATAACCTAAATTTGGCACAATTATGGCATGCTCGATTAGGACATATTTCCCTAAGAAGGATTAAGAAGCTGGTGGGAGTGGGCATGTTTGATAAGTCTGATATTAATTCTCTCGCAAAACATGTCCACCAAATTCCCTCTAAGGGCCATGTGGAGCGAGCCAAAGGGTTATTGGATTTGATCCATACCGATATGTGCGATCCACTTAGCATCACCACTAAACATGGACATGCCTACTTCATCACCTATACCGATGACTTTTCGAGGTATGGGTATGTGTATTTGATTAAATACAAATCTGAAGCCTTTGAAAGGTTCAAAGAATTCAGAAGTGAAGTAGAGAAACAGTTGGGACGAAGCATCAAGTCACTTGGATCGGACCGAGGTGGTGAGTATTTGAGTGCCGAGTTCCAAGAGTATCTTAGGGAGAATGGGATTCTCTCGCAGTGGACTCCGTCTGCTACGCCACAAGTTAAATGGTGTTTCGGAGCGTCGTAATCGGACTTTGATGGACATGGTTCGGTCTATGATGGGGTTCACGGAATTGCCGCCATCTTTTTGGGGATATGCGCTTGAGACAACGGCACTGTTGTTGAACAATATCCATTCAAATGTAGTTAATAAGACACCATATGAGATATGGATGAGTAAGATTCCCAAATATTCTTATCTTAGAATATGGGGATGCCCTGCTTATGTGAAGCAGGTAGTGGAAGATAAATTGGATAGTCGATTCATTTTATGTTACTTTGTGGGATATCCAAGGAATTCAGTTGGATATTATTTCTATCATCCTCAAGAAACAAATGTGTTTGTTTCTAGGAATACAACCTTTTTAGAAAAGGAATTTCTATTGGATAGAAAAGGGAGATGATAGAACTCGAAGAAGGTTCGAGAGAAACCCACAATTGAAGAACCCACACCCGAAGAACCAAGAGAGAAGATACAAGCTCCTAGAAGATCCGAGAGAGTCTCGAGACCACCTATGAGGTATGGTCTGCTTCTTGAAGAGGGCCATGATGAGCCTAACCATGGATGTGATCCAAGGACCTTCAAGGAAGCGTTATCTGATGCCGATTCATCCAAGTGGCTTGAAGCAATGGAATCTGAGATGAATTCCATGCATTCGAACCAAGTGTGAAATCTTGTGGATCCACCTGAGGGAACTATTCGCATATGGTGTAAATGGATTTACAAGAGGAAACATGGGACAGATGGGAAGGTATTGACCTTCAAGGCGCGATTGGTGGCAAAAGGATATACTCAAAGAGAAGGAGTTGACTTTTGAGGAAACCTTTTCTCAAGTTGCAATGTTCAAGTCTATAAGGATATTGCTAGCCATAGCTGGATGGTATGACTATGAGATATGGAAAATGGATGTCAAGACAGCCTTTCTTAATGGGGATATTAAGGAAGAAATTTACATGTTTCAACCTGAAGAGTTTACATCTTTCGGAAGTGAGCATATGGTATGCAAACTTCAAAGATCTATTTGAGGTCTAAAGCAGGCATCTAGGAGTTGGAACCTCAGATTCGATAGTACAATCAAAGATTTTGGTTTTACTAAGAATCTTGAGGAACCCTGTGTGTATAAAAATGTCAGTGGGAGTGCTGTGACATTCCTGGTGCTTTATGTTGATGACATTCTATTCATTGGGAATGATGTAGGAATGTTGCAATCAACTAAAATATGGTTAGCGAGTAAGTTCTCGATGCAGGACTTGGGTGAAGCATCTTTTGTATTGGGAATACAGATCTATAGAGATAGATCGAGAAGATTGCTTGGTCTCACGCAGTCCACATACATTGATACCATCGTGAAACGGTTCTCGATGGATGAGTCCAAGAGAGGACATCTACCAATGTGTCATGGCATGTCCCTATCCAAGTCTATGTCTCCCAAGACTGATGCAGAGATAGCGGCGATGACACGCATTCCGTATGCATCTGCAATTGGTAGCATCTTGTATGGGATGATATCTACACGTCCTGACGTGGCTTTCGCACTAAGTGTAGTGAGTAGATATCAATCGAATCCTGGTCTTCCACATTGGAAAGCTGTGAAAGACATTCTCAAGTATTTGAGAAGGACCAATAAGTTGTTCTTGGTCTATGGGGTGCAGAACTTAAATTGGAAGGCTATACCGACTCTAGATTCCAAAGCAATATCGATGACTCGAAGTCAATCTCTGGGTTCGTATTCATGCTCAATGGTTCTGCTGTCTCTTGGAAGAGTTCCAAGCAAGACAGTATTGCGGATTCCACCACTTAGGACGAATATATTGCTACATCAGATACAGCAAAGGAGGCCGTTTGGATAAGGAATTTCGTCCAAGAGTTGGGCGTCATTCCTAATGTAGTTGCTCCTGTCTCGGTGTTGTGTGACAACACGGGAGCTATAGCTCAAGCAAAGGAGCCAAAGTCTCATCAGAAATCCAAACACGTACTGAGAATGTACTACATCCTCCGAGAGATTGTGGAAAGAGGAGTAGTGTCCATTGACA
The DNA here is from genome assembly GCF_025594145.1 of Primulina tabacum. Classification (NCBI taxonomy): domain Eukaryota; kingdom Viridiplantae; phylum Streptophyta; class Magnoliopsida; order Lamiales; family Gesneriaceae; genus Primulina; species Primulina tabacum. The sequence continues at coordinate 23,656,546 of NC_134564.1, forward strand.
AAGTCGGCTCCGCATATAATGTTGCTGATCCACTAACTAAGCCTTAACCTGGACCATTATTCGAGAAGCATCGCGAATCGATGGGTTTGAAGCATATGGGTAGTTGGCTCTAGTGCAAGTGGGAGATTGTTAGAGTAGGTGCCCGTCGTGCCAAGTGTTGGCCGAGTGTTCACAATGAAACTCTATGTATAAACAATCATTATTTTAATAATATTTGAAATTATTGTTTTTGCACATCTTTATCTGTATATCCATGCTAGTTGCATAGATAAAGTACTTGAATATACAAATAGTAGAAAGAATATGAGATGCTCATATGATGAGTATCATGAAACTCATATTTGGAATACTGTATATTCTAAACAGTTCCTAGTCGATTCAGCCGCAGCTAAGAAGGATATAGGTCCGTTCGAGTTTGAGACTAGTCTCTGCGATGGAGTACCATGTTTCATTGGTAAGGGACATTGTGATGTAAGAACATGCAGATAGGTGCTCCTGGTTGAGTGCACTGAACAACCCTCCATATAGGACTTTCCAGGTGGTTCTCACTTATTGAGTGGAAACGTCCTAGTTTATGGTCGTACACCATTAGTCCTTATGACCCTGGACAACATTGAGACTCTATATGCTAGCATTACACTTTGACTTGTTAACCTCATGGGGTTATCAGGTGGCAAGGTTGGGTGTTTTGTCGAAACATATAGGAGTCGATGCATTGTAGTCGGGGATTCAATGCTTACTTTCGGGTATGGATATCCTATGTGATCACATGTATATGTAGTATGATATCTCTGATCAGAGTATGGTGGTAATTATGAAAGGGGTTTCATAGATTACACCATCGATGCAACTACGACATGACACATAGTATCAATTCTTTGACAGATCTCGATATACCAATAATTGTCGAATCGGTCGGGATATATGAGTTGAACGGACTGTACTGTACGCTAACCATAATAGATTGATTCTTGCAGATACTATCATTTGATACCTAGGGAATCATGTAAGCGATGTTGCTAGGTGTTTAACATGATTTGTTGGGTACTATCAGACTTGAGTTCTGACATTCTTATTATCAAGGATTTGATAATTAAGAACGGAGCAACTGTGGTATGCTCAAATAAAGACATGTTTAGTCCCGAATCACATTGTTATGTGAACCCACGGCTAGTTGTATCATTGAACCATTGAGTGTCACACAAGTGCTAACTTTTTAGATCCCGTTGAGAAGTAAAATAGTTCAATGAGTTGAACGGCTTATAAAGGAGTTTATAAGCGCAAATAAAAATTAGAAGTATGACTTCTATAAGGAGAATGTAAATTTTAATTTGAGAAAGTGTTCCTAAATTAAAAGTTGGCCAATAAAATAATGTATTTGAAAATTGTGATCTTCAAAATCTTTATTATGGACTAAATTAAATTAATTCAAGTGTTGAATTAATTAAACACTAGTGGACCTATTAGAGTCCAAATAATTAAATTAATTCAAGTGTTGAATTAATTAAACAACATTGGGCCTTGTAGAGCCCAATTAGAAATAATTATTAAATTAGTGGGCTTGAGTAAAATCAAGTAAAGTTTAAATGGTCTCAAATATGTTTGAGACATTTAAATAAAAGTCAATGGGCTTTGTAATTGTTACAAGCCCAAGTCAAAAGGCTTGCAAGGGAGGTGAAAGGTTGGAGACAACTTTTTCATAAAACAATGCATGGCATGCTCATACATTTAATCACTTTTTGTCCAACCAAGAAAAAACCTTCTCTCCTCCAAGACAAGCACATGGCCGAATTTTTCCTTGATCATTCTCCTTAATTTTTCTCTTCATTTTGGTTGAGGAAAGCTTAGTCTTCTCAATGAAAAATGCTCTAATTTTTCTAGTGCAAAATTATAGTGATTCTACTTTGTTAATGGCGGACCTAATTTTTGAGCAAGGAGTGCTCATTGGAAGCTTGAAGATTTTGTCTTGCCATTCAAGAGTTAAGGTGTTTACACCTTAGTTGGAACCATCATCAATCTCTTGAGATTGATAGGTAATACTCTTAAACACCCTATGAATGTCATATTGTGTTTATTGTTATTTGCTACACATATTGTGAGGTGCTCGATTTTGTTTTTCTTGTATGAAAAATATTTTTCAAACTTCCGTTGGGCAACCGGGCACCGTAACCAATCACCTTTCAGACGGTACTTCATAATTGGTTACAATATTCGGCGATTGTTGGAATATTTCTTGTTAGAGTAGATGTCCTGTAAGCCAACGGTTGGTTGGAGAATTTATTGACTCGGTGTAATAAATAATTTTTATTTTTAGCTGCTTACTTGTCAGCCCCTGCATTCTTCAGCTGCACCTTGGAGGCTGAGAAGATCTTGAACTTGATAAATGAAGAGGAGGGTGCTGGAAGTATCCCTGAGTCCTCACCGAGTCTGCTCAGCTATAGTGCAAAGCCTTTGGACTTATTCGAAGTTTATAACATGTTTTTCAAGATTGTACAAAAATGGATGACAAGTTCTGATAGGTGTTGTTTTTACGTGTTTTATTACATTTGTTTTGTGTGTGCTTGCATTGTGTGTGCATGCATTTCATATACATTTTGTTCGTTTTAGAATTAGCATATGCATATGATCGTGTCTAACTCGTACGTGATGAATTTGCAGGTGAAATGACCGAAGAACAGAAATCGAGACATAAATCTGCAAGCCACAAGAAACTGGAGAGCACTTGGCAGAAAGATAGCCGCTCGGGCGGTAGAATCTTACCGCTCGAGCCTGAGGAGGGATTTTTAGACAGAGGAGTTGGCGCTCGGGTGGTAGAATCTTACCGCTCGAGTGCGAGTACCGTACATGGAGAGAGAAATTACAGAGGAATTTGCGCTCGCACTGTAGAATCTTACCGCCCGAGCGGTACTCAATTTGGTAAAATTATTGAAGATGATTTCTTGCCTTTCGGAGAAGGTTGCCAAGTGGTGGCTGCAAAAGAAACCCTAGGGACGAAAAATTGAGAATGATTCAGCTGCCACAAAGTTGGGAAAGAAAAGGCTTGGAAAGGTTGGAGTTGAAAATTTCAAGATTTCCAGGCAACATTCTTCCCATTTTCGTCACGTATAGTATTTCTAATTAAATTCTTCTTGTTTAAATATTATTTTGCTTAGATTGATCATGAATTCAAGTAGCCAATTTTCATTATTTGTTGGGATTTAAGGGGATCCTAACCCGAAACCGAGTTTAGTTAATTCATCTATCGACTTTTGATTTATTCTTGATTGTGTTATTAATTTCATTGCATGGTTGAAGCGTATGTAACTTTAATAACGATTTTATATTACGAGTGAGTTCGAGAGAATAACCCATGATAGGAACGAGTAGCATAATCCATGCATTTACAATTTACATAGAAATATGAACTCGGATACACGTCGATAGTCATAGTCCAGTAGGTCAAAAGCTAGGGGATTTCATATAACGACATGCAATTCATCTTTGATAAATAATTAAAGAGTTTTAATTACTTCACTATGTTGAATTAGTTTTGTATAGCTCGAGAGAGCGTGTTCAATTGGATAGGAAATCTTGTCAAAAGCGTATATTATTGTCGAACGAATTAAACGAATTAGCGAGGGGTAGATGAACCGAGATTGTGAGAACCCGAATTTAATTATCCAATATTTGGCAAGAATTAGAAATAATTATTTTGAAGTGCTAAATTAAAATAATTAATCCAAATAAATTTAATTGTGTGTTAAAAAAATATATGTATTAGAAAATATCTGAATTATGGACGATATTAAAATAGATATCGGAGTTTTATAGCACACGGAAGTTGTAATACTTGAACCGGGTCACATTCTAGCAATTAGGCTAAATCTTTGGATACATGTATATGTGTGTGTGTGTGTGTGTGTTATGTAAAGAAGGAAGCCTATTTTCCCCAAGCCCAATTCATTTCCTCCTCAAGCTTCTCGTTTCTTCTCGCCTCTTCTCTTGCATCCATTTTTCTTCTCCATCATGAGCAGCTTCTCGGTCGCCCCTTTCTACTAGGAAGCGGGTTTCCAGAGCTCACCCAAGCTAGCCCAAGAAGTCTCTCAGCTCCCCTTGCAATAATTAACGTAGAAGACCTTGTTTCTTGTTACCATGTTTCTGCCAAGTTGCTGTGTTTCCTTTCCAGATTCTTGATTTCAATTTTTCCTGTTCCTTAGAGTGTGTAGAGGTCGATTCTAGCTCCATTTCAGTTGAAAGGAAACTTTTGAAGGTAATCTCTAAGCCTTGGTTTCAATTTTTTCCATGGAAGTAGATGTTGGGTTCTGTTTCGAGTTGCAGGTTTTGCTTCTGATTTTCTGGTTTGTGTGTGTCTTGCACTAAGATGCTTGACTTGTGGTTCGAATAGAACTTATAGATCTATGTGTTATCTTTCTGTAGCCACTGACAAAATGGAATTCCAATTGATAAGATTTTTCTACAAAAATGTGTTAAAATAGAATTCTTTGTTGGAGCAGCGTTGAGTAGGTACTGTAATTCGAGTTTATGGCCTATATTCTTTCGGATTCTGGACTTATGATTCAAATAAAAGTTGTAAAGCTATGTGTTTTCTTCGTAATTATATAAGAATAGTTGAATTCCATTAAGTATTCAAATATTTATGCTTATTTTTCCGATACTGCTCAGTTATAGATTTCTTCCACGAAGTGCGTATTTAATAGCATCTACTTGATAATTCTGTGATTTATATATTCAGATTATGGAAATGGTTTCTTCTAGGGAAACTTATATATTTGAATATCTTTCATTTCAATTGACGGATATTGATTTGAGTCAATGATGAGTTAGATATGAATTTTATACTCATAACTGTTGGACCTGAATCTGTCACAAAACTTATTTCTAATGGTTTCTGGTTTTAGTCATTTTTCAGTGTTGAGATTGTAGAATTTATTTCTTATATCTTCTAATGAAATATGGGATTTTGGGTTAGGTTTTCAGCCATGTCTGATAAGTGTGTTTCAGTTAAGTTTTGGTTGAGTTATGACCTTAAAACCGAGCTTAGGTCCAAGCTAGAATTAGTAACTTGTATTTGGCAAGAAGTTGAATATTTATTTCATGGTAATAAATTATTTGCCACAGGTTTTAGTATCCAGGAAGCTCCAACGAGTTCATAAGTTATCGTGATAAATTAATTTGAAGCTTAAGATACGGATTGATCGATTCCTTACAGCGTCTATAACAACGTGTAATTTAATTGATGTGATTTTATGAGAATTATGTTTCATGTGCTCTTTGTGATGTTTGGGTGTGTTTTAAGATTATTCCTCATTTTTTAAAAAAAATAAATGTGAGTTTTTAAATATATTGGAATAATCTGTGGATTTATTTGCATTATTGAGCACGCATTCATATCGAGTCATGACTCTGTTGTTTCCAAGATTTCTGTTACTCTTGGATGAGTTATTTAGACATCATATCCGAGGGCATTTAACCGTCACACCTCTGATGACCAGCGGAAGGGCCGAGCATTTCTGTAGACTGATACCCATGACGTAGATGTGCAGGGTCGAGGGCGTATTTGACACGTCACACCCCTGGCACACGTGCCACAGTTGTTGCTATCGTTTCTTTGTATCCAGTTTGATACTGAGATTATTGGTACCCTACATGCATTTTATTGCATTGATTTCATTACATGTCATTTATTTATGCTGTAATTTTTTTGATCTTCGTACTGGGGTTTGACCCCTGTCGGGGCTGCTGTGGTTTGTTTTGTGATTCCATAGCAGATTACACAGGTTGTTCTGATGTAGCTGGCGGAGCGTCTTCCAGTGGAGCCGGTGAGTCTGTTTGAGTTGGGAGTCCCCAGATATTTATACTATATATATATATTGAGTCATTTTCCGAGTAGATACCTCGTGTATTTGTATGATTGTATTATCGGGTGTTGGATCTTATTTGGTGTGATCAAGCCTGCCTTGCTCTGCATGCGATTGGTATTATGTTTGTTTTATGGGACTCTATTTTTGAGTATAAATGTTTTGTTGTGTTGTTTTGGAATTTTTGTTATGTCCTATTTACGAGAAGGTCATGCCGAAATTTCTGTAGGCCCAAAATGAAATTTTTTTGCTCATTTTTGCTGTTTACGCTAATAAATCCTGGTTGTTTGATAATTAAAAATGAATTAAGAGCACGGGCCCTCACAGAGATTCCCAACAAATTCATTGAATCTTAAATCAATCATTTTATCGTATTTATTTCATCATTTAATTTGTGAATCATTTTGTTGAACTTTTATTTAATCCTCGTAGTAAACAATCATCTAAACTGTCATTGCTAAAGGTTTAATAACTGAGAATAACAATTGCGAAATACAATCTCTAGATGAATGATACTCGTACTCTCGTACATTATATTATCTTGACATTGTGCACTTGAGATTATTTTGAGCTTGAATATTATTAATTTTTATTAAGGATTTTACAGTGCAAGTTTTGATCGATCAAGTTTATCTTTATCCCCTTGACAATAGAATTCATAACTTGAAATTTTCTCGAGAGTGAGGGTAGTAAAGGATCATGTATTTGCTAGAAGGCCCTTGGCAAAGATGTCAACCAGTTGTTGGTATTCTGGATTTAGCTCTTTCTTTGGGTCAGATACTTTGATCTTTTCCCCAGTTGCAGACAGAGTGATCTGCATCTCTTCAATGGCAGCAACAGAAACCTTTGAGAAACTCGACAGGCCTTCAATTGAGAGCTGAAATAAGCTCCTGAAAAATTCTTCATCCACGATCAAAACGTGGTCATTCACCTTCATTTGAATCTTCCCATCATCAGTGATTGAGCTCGATTCATAAATAGAGAGAATTTCATCATAGTATATTTCATGGGTTGCTAACCCTAGGAAGGTACAAAGCCCAGATGCTTCGATCTTTTCAAATATGCAGCAAACTGAATCTTCAGAGTGTGCAAAGATTGATTCAAAGTTGATGGCAATAGCGTTGGAGAAATAAGCAGGTGTTTGAGATGCCATTTGAATTATTTTAGCTTAAAAGAGAGAAGAACACAAGTGATTTGCTTTAAAAATATGAAAGTTATAAACTATGGAAATGGTGAGAAACTTTCTGAGAGGCGGTTTATATTTATATCTCAGTGACCTTTAAATTTTGGACACGTGGCAGCGTGAAAGGTTTTGACAAAATAAATAAGATATTTAACTGTTGGTCATTTATTTAGTAACTGGTTTTAGCAGTTAGATAAAAACAAAAAGACATTTGAAATTCAAAATTTAAATTCATATTTTGTACTTGGTCACGATTTGAATTAAGGAACTTAAAAAAGAATTAAAGTTTGTTCAACATACAGGATAAGATCAGGTTATTCAGATACCAACTAATCAGTTCGAAACTGAATTCGTTCAGTTTATGAACAACTGGTCGTTGTCTTATCAGTTTAATTATTGAAATTCAACATTCCCCCTAATTTAAGCATTTATGATAAATCATTAAGCCCTAATATATTTTAAAGTAAGAAAACTTAGTCTCTGGTAATGTCTTGATGAAGATATCAGCTGCTTATTATTCAGTTGAGATATAATCCAGTCTGGTGTCCTTCTTGAGAGCATGGTCTCTGATAAAGTGATGTATGACATCAATATGTTTGGTTTTGGAATGAAGAACTGGATTGTATGTAATCGTAATGTAGATGGTGTTGTCATAGAAGATCGGTGACTCTTCAGCTACTTCTCCATAATCTTTCAGTTGTTGCTGAATCTAGAGCAGTTGAGCACAACAACTTCCAGCAGCTAAATATTCAGCTTCACTTGTGGAAGTGGCGATAGATGTTTTCTTTTTGGCTGAACCATGAGATTATTCTGTCTCCTAGAAACTGACGTGATCCACTTGTACTTTTTCGATCAAGCTTACTAAATTGAAATATGAGTCCTTAGCATACCATAAGCCCACATTCTATATGTTTTTAGATATTTCAATATACGTTTGGCAGTTAGAAAATGCGATTGTTTAGGATTAGCCTGAAATCTAGCACATAAACAGACAGCAAACATATCAGGATGGCTAGCAGTTAGGTATAATAAAGAATCTATTAACCCTGTGTAGAGTGTCATCTCAACTGATATTCTCTCTTCATCTTTATCTAGTTGAACTGATGAGCTCATGGGAGTGGATGCAGCTGAACATGTTTCCATGCCAAAATTTTTCAGCAATCTCTTCGTGTATTTGATATGACTACTAAAAATACCAGTCTCCAGTTGCTTTACTTGCAAGCCAAAGAAGAATGTCAGTCACCCATCGTGCTCATGTCGAACTTTTACTGCATCAGCTTGACAAACTTATCACATAATTTGGGGTTAGTTGTCCCAAATATGATATCATCAACATAAATCTGAACAATTAATTAGTGATCTCTCTTGGTAAATTTGAACAGAGTTTTAGCAACTGTTCCTACTGTTAAATCATGATCAATCAATATTTTTTATAGGATCTCATACAAAGCTCTAGGAGCTTGTTTTAGACCATATAAAGCTTTGATCAGATGATAAACATGATTAGGGAGTGAGTGATTAACAAAACCTGGAGGTTGTTCTACATACACCTCTTCTTGGAACTGACTGTTTAGAAATACGCTTTTAAAATCCATCTGGTACACTTTGAAGTTTTTGTAGGATGCATAGGCTAAGAATATCCTGATTGCTTCCAGTCGAGCAACTAGGGCATAATCTCGTTATAATCTATTACTTCTTCATGTCTATATCCTTATGCGACTAGTCTTGCTTTATTGCGCACAACTAAATCCTCTTCGTTCTACTTTTTACCATATATCCATTTGGTACCTATGATAGATTTTGAAGAGGGTCTTAGAACTAATGTCCAGACATTGTTATGTGTAAACTGATTAAGCTCTTCTTGCATGGCAATGATCCAGCTGGGATCAGCTAGAGCTTCTTTAGTTTTCTTTGGTTCCAATTGCAATATAAAAGCAGAATGAATAAATAAATTCAACATCTGATTTCTGGATTCCACCGGATAAGATGGGTTGCCTAATACCAAGTCCCGAGGATTGTTTCTGCTCCAATTATAGATATGATCTTCTTGATTGGTTTGCAAGTCTGGTTTATTAAGTAACTGAGTAGTTCCTTCTGCTTTAGTTGGAAAACATTAGTTTGAGGTTGAATATTTTCTAGCTGATCATCAAACTGATTATTAGGAGTTGTATCTTGTCCAACTGGTGGTTCTACCACTTCTGGATCTGGTGTTTGAAGGGAATTTCTGAAAATATGATTTTCGTCTTCATTGTCATCTTCCAAATTTATACCTGTTAAGCGATTAATCAGCTCAACTAGATCAGTTGGCTTATCAGTTAGCACATTTTTATCAAACGCAACATGCATCGATTCTTCAAAAAGTGTGTTTATTAAAAATTCTACATGATTTGATAACATATGAATATCCTAAGAATAATCATTCATCCGATTTAACATCGAATGCGATTAAGTGATTTTTACCATTGTTATGAATGAAGCATTTGCACCCGAATATTTTAAACTAACAAACCACACTTTTCTTGCCATGTTAGATCTCATATGGGATTTTCGAATGATTTTTATTAATCATCTATATGTTTTGAGTATAACATGCGGTGTTAACTACCTCTGTCCAAAATCTTTGAGAGATACCAGAATCAGCTAGCATTGTTCCCGCTGCCTCCTTAAAAGTTTGATTTTTCCTTTCAGCTACACCATTTTGTTGTCGTGTTATTGCAGCAGAGAATTCATGCTTGATTCCTAAATTTTCAAGATATTGAGACAAAGTCTGATTGAAAAATTCAGTTCCTCGGTCGGATCTTATTCTGTCAATCCCGACAGATTTTTCATTTAAAGTCTTTTAAAGAGTTTGATCAGTTGTGAAGCAGTTTGATCTTTTGATTTTAGAAAAATGACCCAAGTAAATCTTGAGAAGTAATCAACAATCACAAGAGTGTCTTTCATTCCCCCAAAGTTTATGACTTGTATTGAACCAAATAAGTCCATATGCACCATTTGGAAGCATCGGGTTGAAGATTTACTACCTTTATTTTTAAAAAAGGATCTAACTTGCTTCCCAAACTGACAAGCTGAAAAAATTTATCTTTTAAAAATTCTTATTTGTGCATACCAGTTACCAGCTCGTGTTTGCTCAGTAGTGCAATTGCTTTGAAGATTAGATGGTTTAATCTTTCGTGTCACAGCCAGTTCTGAGATCGATTAAAAGCTAATAAAAAAAGGGTTATTTGGTAGATTGCTCCAACTCACTTTGTATGTGTTTCCACATCTGTTTCCTATCATGATTAAATCATCATATGCATTTCTAACTGAACATGCTTGCTTACTAAATTCAACTTAATGATCATTATCGTATAATTTACTAATGTTGATTAAGTTATATTTCAATTTGTCAACTATTAATACTTCATTGAAGATAATGTTACCATTGATAATCTTACTCTTACCCACGATTTTACCTTGTGAGGCATCATCAAAACTAATCTTAGGGCCAAAATATTTGATCAGTTGAGATATCAGTTCAATGTTTCCAGTCATATGTGTTGAATATCCATTGTCCATGTACCATACTGAATCTTTGATCAAATTACCTGTCACCTGCAATCACAAAAAATAAATAAATTTGGTACCCAAATCTATTTGGGTCTAGAACTGATTAGTCATTTGGGATCCCAAATTTGGATCAGTCGAACTGATCTACCAGTTTTTGTGTTGCGAATAACCTTTCCTGATTTGTGTGTTACATGTGAATGCGGCTTCATATTATAATAATTGTGATAATAGCCTCTGGCTGAATTTCATTTGGTATAGCTGGACTGCTTGGGCGACCTGTTGTTTGATTCAGCTAAAATTTTGGGACTCTACCCAATTCCATGTCTCTTTGCCTTGTTCATATTTTCAAATGATTTTTCAGTTGGTTTTTCTACCGCATTCTTGAAGTCAGGATTCTCATATACCATGACTGATTAGTCTTGGCACAGTACTACTGGTTGAGGGTCTTGGCTATCAAAGCCCAGACCAGTCTTATCTCCAACTAGTTTTTGTAACCCTTGCATTTCAGTCATTGTAACTGACGACTTGTTCCAATCCCGAATTACTTCAGTCAGTTTAGAGTTTTCAGCTCTTAGTTGCTGAATCAAGAAATCACTTTCATCCCATTTAGCTTTCACTTTAGCAATCTTCTTTATGACATTTAAGCTCTCAACTGATTTAAGGTTATCAGCTGTGTCAGTTGAGGGATCATTTTGCTTAACTTGCGGTACTGATTTACCATGTCATGCAGTGTTGAAATAAGCTCTTCTCGTGTAAAGTCGGTCAAGCTAAAATCAAATACCTGATCACTGCTGGACTCCAGTTCAGCATCATCATCCAGGAGGCATTTCACCTCCTCTTCATCACTTGAGCTGCTTGAACTCTCAGTTTCAGATGCTTCACTGTCAGAGTCAGCCCACTTTTACTTGTTTTCTTTTGCTACTAGAGCATCATGTTTCTTCTTGGATGATTTCTTCTCATCCCTGAACCTTCTGTTGTTATCGAAGGGCTTTTTACTCTTCTCAACTGATCTCTTACTATCTTTTTGGGCTTTGGACAGTCAGCAATAAAATGATCAATCTTTCCACAGTTGAAGCACGAATTAGGTTCCTTCTTGAGTTCATTCCTTTGTTAGTTTCTTTGAAAAGAACCTTGATTCTTTCTCATGAGCTTTCCAAATTTTCTTACAAACAATGACATTGAATCATTGCTTAACTGTTCTGCTGACTTTTCAATTGAAACTGATGGTTTCCATTTCATTGCGCTTAAAGCAGTTGAAACTGGTGGACCAGTTGGCTCGCCTTCTCTAGTTTGCATCTCAAACTCGTAGGCTTACGTATCTGCAAATTGAAACGTCCATTATTTTTAAACCTTAAAATCCTACTAAATTTTTTTATTTAATATTCAAAACTTGCAAGTTTAAAATACTTAACATTTCCAAAACCCAAAAATTAATTTAACATTTAAAATCGCAAGTGCATAAAATCCATAAATCGTTAGTTTAAAAAATGTTACGTCAACCATTAACATGATCAACACTAACTTCAAAATAAAGCATAAAAATCTCTAATTAAATCAATAACAAAATCTTTAACACTTTGACTATCAAGCTAATGCGGAAAATAATGTCCATCGGGAGTGTACTTCCGGACTCGATCCACTCAAGCGTCAGCGCCTCCCTCAATCTCATCCTCATCTGCAACACTCAAACCTTGTGAGTCTAATGACTCAGCATGTTCTAAACATAAGTAATAAATAATACATATACAAGCACATGCATTAAAAATCATATTTTTATTCAAAATAAGCTATCATAAATTTTGTGAGCATCATAAATCGTCAAATCATACAGCTTTCAATCATTTATCGTTTTTGTTGAATTTTGATCCTTGAAAGTGACTAGCTGTATCATGTGGTTGACTGATCATTTTTAGCTCACCATTGCGCATGGGTATGGGCACTAGGCACCGACGTAAATGGAAATACGATCGTTGGGCTCTCTCTGGGGCCTTCTCCCGTAAATGGGCTCCTTCTAGGGCTTCTCCCTCACGATATTCCCAATAATCATATATCATATCCTTTTTTCCATAGTCAATTAACATCCTTCAAAATATTTTTCCTTCCGTTTTAATCATAAAATATCGCGTCTTTTTCCAAATTCGTAAAATATCATTTTAACAGTAAAAATTGCACAACTTTATCATAAATCATAAAATCTCATATTTTCATTATAAACGTTTTAAAATATTATTTAGCATGTGTTATGATTCTCCGGGACACTGTCAGACCTTTTGTACTAACCGGAACACAAAATAACCATTTTTCCCCTGGACTCTAAAATTCCCGATTTTTTATGTTTTTCTTAATTTCATGGACTCGAGCCTATCCAAAACATCATATAAGCTTAAAATTAATTTCTTATATTTTTCTTGGACGGAAACAAGAGCCTCTCGATTTATTTCCATAATTACTAAAGTGTCAATCATTTAAATCCCGAATTAATTCAAACTTTAATATTTTAATAACAAATATTAAACATAAACAGTTCATACCTAAACTACCCTCGTGAACCATGAATCGACCCTCGTGAACCACGATTCGAACCTTTCTTACTTCCTAAGCCTCTCCCGAGCCCTAACCCTAAGTTAGTCGCGTTTCTTCCACAAACCCCGAGCCATAGTCGAGCCACCCGAGCCTAGACCCTTACTAGTACCCCCTGGACCTAGCTGAACTGACCTGGAGCAGCACACCTAGCCCCATCCCAAGCTAAAGCTCAGGCACAAGACTCCTAGCCATCCCTCGCTTCCTTACGCGATGAGCAGTCTAGCCATGCTATAACTTCTCTCGGCTATAGACACCGACTCCATGCACACCTAGCCTTCCCTGGCCCAGCCCGCAACCCTGCCCCTTCTTGTATAGACATGCGCACAAGCCCTAGGTTTCCCTAGGGTTTGCGTGTGAGTTCTTCTTGTCGAACCAACCGTCCAGCCTGCCTAGAACTCTTCCTAACCCTTCAGCCATAGCCCCACATGGCCTGGTCCAAACCCGAGGTGCTGCCTCCCTTTGGCCGAGCCCACCACGAGCCAAAAACTCATGAAACCATAGCCTCTAACCACCAGCCATGCACGGCTCCCTTCCGCCCTTGTCCAGCCCTCATGTCGTGCCTAAATGACACTCTTTTTATCCTCTAAACATCCTATGTTGGCAACATGTCCTTTAGAATTCATAGTGTTCACAAACGAGTCCTAAAACCATTGAAACTTTAAAAATAATCATCAAAACGTTAAGCGATTTGTTTTCAAATATTTTTCGTACTGAAATACATAAAACATGAATATTATGATTTGAATGATGCATCAAGTGTTTATAAGTGTGCCTTTACGTTTTAAAATGCTCAAATATTCGATCGTTGTCGTGCTTTGCGAAGGAAGACGAACGGGCAACGAGCGACTCTGAATTTTCTATCCCAAAATCTCGAAATTTTGTGTGTATGTGTGGTGTGAATTTTGGCTGCTATGGATTCCAAATAATCTAGGATTTCTATTTAATATTTTCAAAATTTACATGTATAATGGGTTAGGGTGGTTTTGGGCTTTTTTTTAGGAATAATTGGGCCTTTCAATCTTAGGTAAATTAGGCCCAATAATACCTATTTAATTGTAAAATAAAATTTTACAAAATTTGTTTTCAAAAATAATAATTTTTTGTGCCTTTAAAAGTTTTTCGTTTTACCAAAACCGGCTTCCCAAATAAAATCATACTCGTCTCGTAAAATAATTTAGACTCTACTATTTTTAGAAAAAACTAATCATATTAATAAGCCTTGAGGGTCATCTCCGGTCTCTTTTCCCAAGCTTATTATCGAATATTCGGATAAAATCTTCAATTCTCATAAAATCATGCAATCTAATCATTTAATCATGCAATTTGACCTTCAATCATATAATATACATCAAGTAAACATTTAAAATTTTTTAAATAAAACAATTAAGAAATTATAATCATTTGTATGCATGTGGTTTACGTGGATTGGCTTTTTGGGCATTACAAATCCTCCCCCCCTTAAATAAAATTTCGTCCTCAAAATTAAGACTTACGAAATAGTTCGGGATAGCGACTCCTCATCTCTGACTCAGTCTCCCAAGTGGCTTTTTCCTTTGTGTGTTTTAGCTACTGGACTTTGACCATTTTTATTACCTTGTTCCGCAAACTTCTCTCTTGACTGTCCAAGATTTGAGTAGGCCTCTCCTCATAAGACACATTTGGTGTAAGTTGCAGTGGCTCAAAGTTCAGTACATGTGAAGGGTTTGACATGTACTTGCGGAGCATCGATATGTGGAAGACATTGTGGACTCTTGCGAGATTAGGTGGAAACGCAACTCGATATGCTGATGTTCCAACTCTTTCGAGTATCTCAAATGGTCCAATGAATCTTAGACTAAGTTTACCTTTCTTGCCAAATCTCATAACACCTTTCATAGGTGCTATCTTTATAAACACGTGATCACCTATTGTAAACTCGAGATCTAGTCTTCTTCTGTCCGCATAGCTCTTCTGTCGACTCTGAGCATTTCTCAATTCTGTCTCGGATCTTGGCGACCATTTCAGCTGTGTGCTGAACTATCTCAGGTCCCATCGTAGCCCTCTCTCCAACCTCGTCTCAATGGATAAGTGATCTACATTTCCTTCCATAGAGTGCCTCGTATGGAGCCATTCCAATAGATGATTGATAGCTGTTGTTGTAAGTGAATTCCACTAGAGGTAGTTTCGGTTCCCAGCTCCCTTGAAAATCGATCATGCAGACTCGGAGTAGATCCTCTAAAAATTTTATGACTCCGTTTATCTGAGGATGAAATGCGGTGCTGAATAGTAGTTTGGTTCCCAAGGCCGTATGTAAACTCTTTCCACAATGATGAAGTGAAACGTGTGTCTCTGTCCGACACAATAGAGACAGGAATTCCATGCAGTCTTACTATCTCTCGAATATATATCTCCGCACACTGCGTCATGAAAAAAGGTCATCTTCACTGGTAGAAAATTTGCTGACTTATTAAGGTGGTCCACTATTACCCAAATGACATTGAGTCCTTTCACCGTCTTTGGCAATCCTACCACGAAATCCATAGTAATATTCTCCCACTTTCACTCGGAAATGGGAAGGGATCGAATCATTCCCACTGGTCTTTGATGCTCTTCCTCCACTTGCTAACAGGTTAAGCAATTCGGATACAAAGCGCATAATATCTCGTTTTATTCCCGGCCACAAATATAAAAGTTGCAAGTCCTTGTACATCTTAGTATTTCAGGGATATATGAACAAAATAAGGGGTATTGTGAGCTTCAGTCATAATGTCAACTCTATGTGAATCACCACTAGCAACCCATAGTCGATCTCGATACTTAACAATGTCATCCTCAACTCCATTTGTGTAATTGCTCATCATTAGACTGTTCGACTCGAATTCTATCTCGCATACTGAAATGTACTGTCAACGTACGAGATTAGGGCCTTTCCCCTAGCATAAACTTCAAGATTAAACCGTTGAATGTCCACTTGTAGAGGTTTTTGTACTGATAAATGGGCCAAGACTAACCATTTTCTATTCAAAGCGTCCGCCACTACATTAGCTTTGCCAAGATGATAGCTAATTTCGCAGTCGTAGTCCTTTACAAGTTCTAGTCATCTTATTTGTCTCATGTTCACCCCCTTTTGAGATAAGAAATACTTGATGCTTTTGTGGTCCGTAAAGATCTTGCATTTCTCGCCATAAAAGTAGTGCCTCCAAATTTTCAACGCAAATATGATTTCTGCAAGCTCAAGATCATGCGTCGGATAATTCTTTTCATGTACTTTCAGCTGTCTACACGCGTACGCCATATCTCACTCATGCTGCATAAGAACTGCACCCAATCCTAGCTTCGAAGCATCGGTGTACAACACATATTCTCCTTGTTCTGTCGGCATCGCTAGAACTGGTGCGGTAGTGAGTGCTTGCATCAACTGATCAAAGCTATTTTGACCCTCCAGCCCCCATACAAATTTCGCATTTTTTTTCGTCAACGATGTCAAGGTTACTGCAATGGATGAAAAACCCTTGATGAGCTTACGATAGTAGCCAGCCAAACCCAAGAAACTGCGGATTTCCATCAGACTTTTAGGCACTGGCCACTGCTTGACTGACTCGAACTTAGATGGGTCGACCTCTACTCCATCTTTTGACACGATGTAGCCTAATAATGCCACCCTCTCTTGCCAAAACTCTCACTTGTTGAACTTGCATATAATTTTCGATCTCATAACACTTGCAAGGTCGTCTTCAGGTGCTGCTCATGCTCCTCTCAGCTCTTGGAATATATAAAAAATGTCATCGATTAAAACAATAATAAACTGATAGAGGTACGACTGAAATACACGATTCACGAGATGTATGAAGATTGTCGGATCTTTAGTCAATCCAAAAGGCATTACTAAAAACTCATTATGCTCATAACACGTTCTGAAAGCCGTATTGTGCACATCCGTCTCTTTTACTCTCAGCTGGTGATATCCAGATCGTAAATCTATATTTGAAACTACCTAAGCTCCTTCAATTGATCAAACAAATCTTCGATTCTGGGTAATAGATATTTATTCTTCACTGTCACTCTATTCATCTCTCTGTAATCGATGCAAACTCTCATGCTCCCATCATTTTTCTTTACAAATAGTACTGGCGCGTTCCATGGAGAGAAAGTTGGGCGAACAAATCCCTTGTCTAGCAGCTCTCAAATTTGATCTTTTAATTCTTTCATTTTAGTAGGTGCCAAGCGATACGGTGCCTTAGAGATCGCCACAGTAGCAGGCATCAATTCAATGGAAAATTTCACCTCTCGCTTGTGTGGGATACCAGAAACATCGTCAAGGAACACGTCCGGAAAGTCCTTGACAGCCTCCATATCCTCGATCGATCGACTGTCAGTAGTGGGTACTTATATAATACTAGCAAGAAAACCTTGACAGCTCCTTCGGATAAGTTTGTTTGCACGAATGCATGAAATGACATGCGGCATTCGATTGTTTTGTGCAGCCTCAAACATGAATGCTTTCCTATTGGGCGGTCTAATAGATACTAACCTCCGTTGAAAATCAATAGTAGCCCCATTCAGTGTGAGCCAATCCATACCCAAAATAATATCGAACTCGGGTATTGGTAATACAATAAGGTCCGCCCGTATAATATTCTTTTGCAATTGGAGTTCCACATCCTTAACCATGCTTGTAGCGACCATATGTTCGCTAGAAGGAACTGTAACTCTGAACACCGACTCTACGTCCACTGGTAAGATTCCCAATTGCTTCACAAAATATTCAGATATGAAAGAATGCGTAGCTCCAGAATCTAGCAAAGCGTAAGTAGCTACGCCCACTAACAAACTTCGTCCTGATAATATTTTCATTATACTCGATTAAGACCATAAAATTTAGAAATTTCATATCATCTAGGCCCTTTCTAGTTTCCCATATTAGTATTTCAACTCCTTAAATTACAAAAATTGCCAAGTGATATCTTAAATTTCAAAAATTTCCTTGTGACCCCTTAAATTTTGAAAATTTGCAATTTAGACCTAGGGAATTTCGAATTTTTCCATTTAACTCCTTAAAGATTTTCAAATTATAATATTTTTTCCTTAATGATTTTTGAGAATTGCTATTTAGTCCCTTAAGTTTTCAATCTTATACAATTTGATCGCCATAGCTAATGCTTGCAAAAATTATATGCTTAATACTTAGAATTTGAAACATGCAATTTTAAATCATCAAGTTCAATACATCTCTTTTGGAACCTTAATTTCGGAGTTCGACAAACTAAGCGTGAAAAAGATGAGCAACTGATCAAGAAGACTGAGTGTAGCTGAACTAAAACAAATTGTAAACTGACAGTTGCCCGAACTGAAGATTAGTGCGTATTTAAGGAAACTGAATCAAGCTAACTGAACTTTGTAGTCAACTGGTTGATCAGTTAAACTACAATCAGTTGAGATCAATCAGTTAATCTTATCGTCTTTGTTAATAGATAAATCAGTTTGACACATCATCAGTTAAGGAATGTAGCTATCAATCGACAATTGTACAAGAGCAGACTGCAACACATAGTGGAAACTCCGCATATCAGAAAAGCTACAATGTATGATTGTCAGAAGAATGTTAGCGTGGCTATACAACAGATATAAAGTTTCAAATGGATTTATTGTTACTGTTAGAAGCAAGCCTATAAATGGCCGAGAAGATCAGCTGAGCAAGGGTAATCAAGAATCAAGAGTAATCTACAATCTGTAATCCAGAAATCAAGCAAACTCTGTGCATACTCTTTAAGTTCTAAATCTCTCAAAAGCTCACTCTTAATACATATATTCATAGCATTCAAGGCTATACTTCGATCTTAAAAAGCACAAACATTCTTTAGTGTATTATTCGATCTTGTAAAGATCAGTTGTGCTAAGTAGTTACGTATCAGTTGAGTACTGATAAACTGTATTGATACTAAGATTTTTAGTTTGGCATTGTTAAGTCTAAATTTGCAGTGGGTTTGCACAAATCAATGTATAGATCAAAGTCTTTTAGTAAATATCCTATCTTCAAGATAGAAGAGGTGATGTAGGAGTGTTTGAAATCTCCGAACATCCACAAATCTTGTGTCCCATAATTTCAGTTTTTATTATGTCTATCATTCAGTTTATTTCCGTACTTTCATTAGTTTACTGATTGAAATTGACAAACAAGATTCTTGAATTCAGTTTATCACTAAACTGATTCATTATTCGAAGAAGTTGTGAAAACTGTTAAGTGTTTATTCAACCCTCTCTCCTTCTAAACACTTCTTCAGTCCCAATCGATCCTAACAAGTGGTATCAGAGCAGTTCAATCTTGTTCCTGAATATTTCTACCTACAAAACTGATTACCATGTCTTCCTTCAACAAAATTCCAATGTTCTCCAGAGAAGAATTTTACGATTGAAAAATTAGAATGCAGGCTCATCTAGCTGCACAAGATGATGACATGTGGTACGCTATCACTGACAGAATGAAAGCAAACACTGCTGTTTCCATAACTGATGGAGCACCACCTCGCATTGAAAAGCCCAGAGAAGAATGGACTGCAGAAGACAAGAGAAAAGCCAATTTGGACAATGTGGCTAAAGATATCTTGTACAAAACGCTGGATAAAATTACTTTCAGCAAGATAAATATGTGCAAGACTGCAAAATAAATCTGGGAGAAGTTAACTCAGCTCTGTGAAGGCAATGAGAAAACCAAAGAAAATAAACTTTCAGTTGCTATTCAGAAGTTCGATAACATTAAGATGAAGACTAGAGAATCTATGAAAGAATATGATGAGAGAGTTAGCAGCAACATAAATGAACTGAATGCACTTGGAAAAGTGTATTCAAACAAAGAAATCATGCTGAAAGTCGTCTGAGGTCTTCCCAAGGAGTGTGATGTTAAGACCATGGCCATGAGAGAATCAAAGGACCTGAACAAGATCGAACTACACGATTTATTTGCTGATCTAAAGGCCTATGAGTTCGAGTTGCAAATAAGAGAAGGAGAACCTTCTACACCAGCATCTACAACAACTCTTAGTGTTGTAAAACTGGAACCAACTGGTTCAGTTTATAAGATTTTTGATCAGTTAAGTAATGACGCGATGTCATTATTTGTCAAAAAATTTGGAAGATTAATGAGAAGAAATCGAGGCTCTTTCCAAAGACAATATCATAAGAATAACACCAAGGAAGAACCAAAGGCTTGCTACAATTGTGGAAGAACAAGACACTTTATTGCTGAATATCCTAAGCCAAAGAAAGACAGTCAATGCTCAGCTGAAAAGGGAAAGAAATCATTTGAGCACAAGAGAAGAATCAAGGATGATAAGAAATCATTTAGAAAGAAACACAAAGTTCTTCTAGCCGAGGAAAATAAATCCAAATAGGCAGAAACTGACAGCGATGAATCAGAATCTGAGAGCTCGAGCAGGTCCAGCGATGAAGAAGAAGTGAAATGTCTGATGGCTAATGACACAAAACTGGAATCAACCAGTGAGCAAGTATTCGATTTCAGTTCAACTGACTTTACACAAGACAGACTTATTTCTACATTACATGACATGGTCAATGAATATCACAAGCTTGCTCACTCATTTGAGAAAGCAAAAGCAAAGCAAATTGATCCCAAAGAAAATAAAAATGAAACTGATGAATCAGTTGAACTCTTGAGTCTTAAACGGGAGATTGCTGAGCTGAATGCCGAAAAAAGCAAGAATCAATCTATGATTCAGCAATTAACACTTGAGAATTAAAAGTAAACTAAGGTTATTCAGGCATGGAATAAATCATCAATTGCACTAGTTGAAATGTTGGATATGCAAAAATAAGTTACTGATAAAACTAGTTTAGGTTTTAGCAACCAAGATGAAATTTCTACCAGTGATACAAAGCCAGAACTGAAAGTGTGCAAAGAGAATTATATTCACTTTGTCAAATCAGTTGTGGTACAAGAACAACCTGAGTCGAGTAAACCAGTTGAGCAGCCTATTGAAAATAAGAACAAGGGCAAAAGATATGGAATTGGCTATAGTCCTAAGAGTTCAACTGATTCGCGAAGCTAAACTCCTAAAAGGTTCAGTCATAAATATCGGAACTCTCCTAATGGCTACTCCAATTACTATAAATGTAAACCAGTTCAAAAAGATATAGGCTGAACAACTATTTGAATAAGGCTAAAGCTCATATTGTTTCATCTGCACACAACACATCAAGCACACACAAGCCAGGAAAAACCATTTAGAACATAGCAACTGGAAAGTCGGTTAGACCGATCCAAGTCTGGTTCCTAAAGGACTAATTAGTTTAGGACCCAAATAAGATATGGGTACCAAAATCATTCATTGTGTGTGATTGCAGGTGACAGGTACATCAGCCAAAGAATCAATTTGGCATTTGGACAGTGGTTTCTCGCAACATATGACATAGAATGCAAATTTGTTATCCCAACTGATCAAATACACTGGTCCAAACATCATCTTTAGAGACAATTCCAAAGGTAGAACTGTGGGTAAAGGTAAGCTTATCCATGGTAACTTTATTACTAAAGATGTTTTACTGTTTGAGAATTTGAAGTATAACTTCATTAGCATTAGTCAGGTATGCGATAATAATTTCTCAGTTCAATTCAACAGACACACTTGCACAGTTAAAGACTCAACTGATGAGATCATTTTAACTTGCAATCGTTGTGGTAATACTTACAAAGTCAGTTGGACTTATCAACCTAATGCACCAGTTTGTTTTATAGCTTCAAAATATTCTAAAAACTGGTTGTGGCATAAAAGGTTGAACCACTTAAATTTTAAGTTTATTCCTTATCCGAATAATCATGATCTTGTAACTGGTTTGCCTAAGATCGAATTTTAAAAAGATAAAATTTGTTCAGCATGTCAGTTTGGTAAGCAAGTAAGACTTCATTTAAAAACAAGGGTAGTAAATCTTTCTCCAGATGCTTAGAATTGCTGCATATGGATCTTTTTGATCCAATACCAGTCATGAGTTTAGGGGGAATGAAACACACCTTGGCAATTGCTCATGATTTTTCAAGATTTACTTGGGTTATCTTTTTAAAATCAAAAGACCAAACTGCTGCACAACTGATTAAATTTTTCAAAAGATTATTAAATGAAAAATCAATTGGTATTGACAGAATAAGGTCTGATCGAGGGACTGAATTCATCAATCAAAATCTTTCACAATTTTTAAAAAATACTGGGATCAAGCATGAGCTCTCAGCAGCAAGAACTCCTCAGCAAAATGGTGTAGCTGAGAGAAGAAATCGAACCCTTAAAGAAGCTGTTAGAACAATGCTTGCTGATTTTGGTATTTCTATGAGGTTTTGGGTAGAAGTAGTAAACACTGCATGTTACACTCAGAACAGATCAATGATTAACAAAAATCAGTTAAAAATGCCATATGAGATCTGGGATGGACATAAAAGTGTGGTATCTTACTTCAGAATATTCGGCTGCAAATGTTTTATTCACGATAATGGCAAAAATCATTTAAAAGCATTTGATGCAAAGTCTGGAAAAGGAATATTTCTGGGTTATTTATCAGTTAGTAAAGCTTATAGAGTATTTAACAAATGCACTTTAAATGTAGAAAAGTCAATTCATGTTGTATTTGATGAATCTGCACTAACTGATAAGCCAACTGATCCAGTTGCGCTAGTTGATCGCTTTACTGACATCATTTTGGAGGATGATAGTGAAGAAGAAGTTCATATCAATCGAAATCTCCTTCAAACACCTGAACCAGAGATATTGGATCAATCATTTGAACAAGAAATTGTTCCCGATCATCAGTTGGAGGAGCAAAATGATGAGATCCAAACACCAACTAAAGCAGCAGCAACTGAAACTGAATAAAACGTTCAGTTACCAACTGAACCAGTTGCTGAAATCAATCAAACCAATGCTGAATACATATGGAAGAAATCACACCCACTAGAATTGGTAATAGGTAATCCATCTAATCCGGTATGAACTTGGAATCAAATGATTAATTTATTTATTCATTCAGCTTTTGTTTCCCAACTGGAACCAAAGAAAACTGATGAACATCTTGCTGATCCTAACTGGATAAATGCTATGCAAGAAGAGCTAAATCAGTTTATCCATAACAATGTTTGAAACTTAGTTCCAAGACCAATTTCTAAAACCATTATAGGAACAAAGTTGGTCTACAGAAACAAACTTAACAAAGAAGGTTCAGTTGTGCCCAACAAAGTGAGGCTTGTATCACAAGGATATAGGCAAGAAGAAGGGATAGATTACGACGAGACATATGCACCAGTTGCACGACTGGAAGCAATCAGAATATCCTTTGCTTATGCCTCATTCAAAAACTTTAAATTCTACCAAATGGAAGTCAAGATTGCATTCCTAAATGGTCAGTTGCAGGAAGAAGTATATGTGGAACAACCACCAGGTTTTTTTAATCACTCTCTTCCTGATCATGTTTATCATTTGAACAAAGCTCTTTATGGTCTTAAACAAGCTCCAAGAGCTTGATATGAAACGCTTTGAAAATTTCTAACTGATCGTGACTTTACTATTGGATCAGTTGACAAGACTCTGTTCAAATTTTCAAAAAATGATCATATTTTACCTGTGCAAATATATGTTGATGATATTATTTTTGGGTCAACTAACCCAAAATTATGCGAGAAATTTGCCAAGTTAATGCAGAAAAAATTTGAGATTAGTATAATGGGTGAACTGATGTTCTTTCTCGGTCTTCAAGTGAAGCAACTGGAAACTGGTACTATTATCAGTCAGACCTAAAATACACGAAGGAACTGCTTAAGAAATTTGGCATGGAGACATGTTCAGCTGCAAGTACTCCCATGAGTTCATCGACTAAATTAGATAAAGATGAAGGGGGAATATCAGTTGAAACGGCATTGTACAGGTGTTTAATAGGTTCTTTATTATACCTAACTGCTAGTCGTCATGATATTGTATTTTTTGTTTGTATGTGTGCTAGATTTCAGGCAGATCTTAAGCAATCGCATTTTTCAGCTGTCAAACGCATATTGAAATATCTAAAAGGCACACAAATGTGGGCTTATGGTATGCTAAGGACTCATCTTTCAATTTAGTTAGATATTCAGATGCAGATTATGTAGGGTGTAAGCTAGATCGTAAAAGCATCAGTGGATCATGTCATTTCTAGTAGACAGATTTATTCCATGCTTCAGCAAGAAGCAAACATCCATAGCAACTTCCACAACTGAAGCAGAATATCTAGCTGTTGGAAGTTGTTGCGCTCAACTGCTCTAATTTAGCAACTACTGAAAGACTATGGAGTCATTGTAGAAGAATCACCAATCTTCTGTGCTAATACAAGCACAATCGCGATTACTTATAATCAGGTTCTTCACTCCAGGACCAAGTACATTGCTGTCAGACATCACTTCATCAGAGATCATGCTCTAAAGAAGGTAATCAGGCTTGAATTTGTTTCAACTGAACAACAAACAGCTGACATCTTCACAAAGCCATTACCCGAGACTAAGTTTTCTTACTTTCGAAATATTCTTGGTTTAATTGATTTGTCTTAATATTAGTTGCTTTGTTATATCAGTTTGAAATGTCAGTTAGTAGATTGTTTAACTATCACTGATTATCTTTTAAAATTAGCATCAGTTAGTAAGTAATAGTAATAAAAAATAAACAAACATTAACTGAAATGAACTTTTTATTGAATGAAACGATTAACTATTACATTGTTTATCTCTATCTCTATTGCATCAAACCAAAAGTTCATCCGCCTCATTTCAGTTTCTTCACGAGCAATTCAAATCTCAAAACTTATCAAACACACATCAATCTTCTTTTCTCGCAGATATTCAATCAAGAATGGCAAGCCAAGTTCCAGCCTACATGCTCAATGCTATGGCTATGATTTCGACTTTGTCCTCTCTGTTAAGGACGAAGCCGTTCACAACATCTTTCTCAAGCTAGAAACTGCAGGACTGAAGAAATTTGTTGGGTCGTCTACTCAAGAAATTCAGGATTTCTACAGCAACAGATTCCTCTCAGCCGAAGGGGAGAATACAACAACTTTCAGCGGCATGTTTCTGACTATTGATGAAGAATCCTTTAGCTCCATCTTCCAACTGCCAACTGATGGCCTCTCTCACTATAATGATTTGAAAATCGCTGAAGTGGAAGAGATGATCACGCTTTTATCTGCTGATGGGAGGAAGATAAAAGTATCATATCCCAAGAAAGAGCTTAAATATGAATATCAGTTGCTGGCCGATATCGTGGCAAAAGGCATTCTGGCCAAGGCAGGTTCCTTTGCTGGACATATCTCTTGATAAAATTCTTCAATGATAAAAAATGTTCAGCCCCCGAAGATCAAGCTGGACATATCTCTTGATAAGTTTGTCAAAATCAAGAACGAGATTGGGACGCAAGCAGGTCCCAAATCAGTCAAGAAGCCCAAAAACTTGGCTAAGAAAAAGACAATCAAGAGAAATTGATTGTCAATGAGACCTGAATCGGAGAAAACCCCTTCTCCGAATTTGAAGAAGACAAGGACAAAAAAAAACAAAACCCGCAATTGTTTTGGAAACAATCACTGCTGACAGATTGAGGGAAACTAGAGCTCAACCACCAATCAACGCAATACCAATCACAGTCATTCCAACTGTTTCCTCAACTGAACAACAGTTACCACCTCCAACTGCTCACTCCGAGAAGACTATCACCGAATCTCGTGATAAGAAGAAAATTCTTGGAGTAAAAGCACCACTGATCACCATCACTGACCCAACTACTCTACCTTTTTACCAGACCAAAGGGCGTGGTGATCCGAGAAAAATTGAATGCAACTGTTTCAGGGCTGAGCATTTCTCATGCCCTATCTGACCCAAAAAGAAAGGGCAAGATGATTTAAGAGCCTCGACCAACCAACTCCATTCAGACTCATATCGACCTAATTTGGAAAGAGGTAAATGAGTTTTCTGAATCAAATTTGAAAACTTACAATGAATGGGTCAGATACAGGACTGAAGTGTTTGTCAAGCGAGTATAGAAGAAATCAGTTTTGAATAAATTTGTTGCTTTGGAAACCATAGTTATGAGAATTGTCAAAGCTACGACAGTTGTTCAGGTACTGGAGAGGAGAACGTACTTCTTTGATCTAATGCGAGTCAAGAATCTAGCTCAAATAATAGCTCAGCTACGCAAGAATTATGATCCCACCAGTCCAACTGCCTTTAATGACAAAGAAGTTTATGACCAGTTGGACACAGATCTATTATCACTGCATATGAATATCAAAAATTGGGAAATAGGTCAACAGTTAATCATTCCTACAACCTCCCAAAGTCCATCCTCAGAAGAGCAGGTTGAACCTTTATCTCAACAGATAGAGTCGTCCCAAGAAGTAGTTGCTCAATCAACTGAACAAGTAACTGATCTTTCTTCAAAGAATGCTCCGCAATCCTCTCCTACTCTTCATTGTCCTACCAAAGGTCGTCAACTATATACTGATGCTGAATTATCACTGTAAAACATCGATGAAGTTATACAATCAGTTGCCACTGATATCCAGCTGGATGCTTTAAATAGAGAATCAGTTGAAGGACCGAGAGAAACTAAAGAACTAGCCTCAGAGGCTATTTTACATTTTGAAGAACCAGTTCAGTCGCATGCCACGACTGAACATGCAGTTCCAACTGAGACTGAAGTGGCTTAGTTGCACTCACAACCAATTGAAGAAGTGCCAATTGAAGAGTCAACTGAAGTACCAGCTAACCAACCAACTGAACAGCCTACAAGCTCAACTGCTGTTCCGACGACCACTCCTCCTCCAGAACTCTAACAGGAAGAAGTTACAGAAATGGTTTTGGTTGTGACTGAATCAAGTGATCAGGCCTTGGTGATTTTTAATGAAGAAGAAATGAGCAAGAGCCAGAATTCTCTGAAGCTATGTCTCCTGATATACCGATGGCTACTGATTCAATGATAGAAGACATTCATTCCAACCTTCTCCATTTAGTCTCTTCTATTTCCGACATCAAGTAAACTAAACTTCTACATACCTTGAAGATTGATTCTATGAAGGAGACTACAATGAAGAACCTGTACCAGGTCACAAAGGATATCACTTCTTTATTTCTCCAATTAGATCAATTAAAGAGAGACCGAGTGACAGTTCAAGCAAACTTCCAGACTCAAGACATGTTCAACAATCGCATTGAATTCTTGGAAACTGTCGTAATAAAGAGAATGGATCAAATGCAAGAACAAATAATGACTGCCATATCTAATGTCACATCGGAAGTTCGTGCTTTATCAAGCAAGGTTGGTGAGTTTGACAAAAAGGGGGAAGAGGTAGAAGATCAGTAGAAGCTATCCAAGAAAAGACCTAGTCAACTGACTGATCAAGGACCAGCCGATAAACGAGCCAAGCATTGATGAAGTCCATATCAGTTAAGAAGACATACTTCATATTCAGTTGAGAAATTTTGGCAGATTTTGAGGATTATTAGTCAGTAGAAGATTCTTTTATTCTTTCATTTTTTGTACGAATATGTATATTAAAAAAGTTGTTACTAAAAGACTATTTTATCTACGAAGAGTTCAGTTTGATCAGTTCATATATTCTAAGTTTTGTCAAAAACCTAAAAAGGAGAAATTGTTGGAACCTTAATTTCGGAGTTTGACAAACTGAGCGTGAAAAGGATGAGCAACTGATCAAGAAGATTGAGTGTAACTGAAATAAAATAAATCATAAACTGCCAGTTGCCCGAACTGAATATTAGTGTTTATTTAAGGCAATTGGATCAAGCTAACTGAACTTTGTAGTCAACTGGATGATCAGTTGGAACTGATAAGTTAAAATACAATCAGTTGAGATCAATCATTTAATCTTACCTGCTTTTTCAACTGATAAATCAGTTTGACACATCATCAGTTAAGGAATGTAGCTATCAACCGACAATTGTACAAGAGAAGACTGCAACACATAGTGGGAACTCCGCTTATCAAAAAATCTACAGTGTACGATTGTTAGAAGAATGTTGACGTGGCTATACAACGGATATAAAGTTTCAAATGGATTTATTGTTACCGTTGGAAACAAGCCTATAAATAGCCGAGAAGATCAGCTGAGCAAGGGTAATCAAGATTCAAGAGTAATCTACAATGTTAAATCCAGAAATCAAGCACATTCTATGCATACTCTTTCAGTTCTAAATCTCTCAAAAGCTCACGCTTAATATATATATTCATAGCATTCAAGGCTATACTTCGAGCTTAAAAAGTACAAACATTCTCTAGTGTATTATCCGATCTTGTAGAGATCAATTGTGCTAAGTAGTTACATATCAATTGAGTGCTGATAAACTGTATTGAAACTAAGAGTTTCAGTTTGACATTGTTAAGTCAAAAACTGAAGTGGGTTTGTACAAATCAGTGTATAGATAAAAGTCTTTTAGTAAATATTCTATCTTCGAGATAAAAGAAGTGACGTAGGAGTATTTGAAATCTCTGAACATCTACAAATCTTGTGTCCTCTAATTTCAGTTTTTATTCTATCTATCATTCAGTTTATTTCCGAACTTTCATTAGTTAACTGATTGATATTGACAAACAAGATTCATGAATTCAGTTTATCACTAAACTGATTCTTTATTTGAAGAAGTTGTGAAAACTGTTAAATGTTTATTCAAACCCCCTTCTAAACACTTCTTCACTCCCAATCGATCCTAACAATCTCGATTTAATTTTAGCATCCATGCTTTTACCTCAAGCAAGAAATCAATGTAAAATGCTTAAATAGTCGGAGTACATGTCATAAGCGTAGTATCTGGCTCCGCTTACTCAGGATGCATAACGTTACCCCTTCCAGTCGTGGGTTGATTAAGCTTTGGCCAATTACCAACTTTATGCCCCATTCCTCCGCACTTGAAGCACTTGTAGGTGCCCAACATGCACTTGCCCTAATGATGGCGATCGCTCTCCTTGCAAAGTGGCTTCTCAACTGTCTTTGGGACGTTTTCTTTAGGTGGCTGTCCTTGTGGTTTGTACTGTTTTGGCCGCTTCGGTGGTCCCGTAAACAGCTTCTTGTTCTGCTGACTTGATTACTGGGCACGGTTCCTCTTGCGTTGCATCTCTGAGTCAATATCATTCAGAGATTGCTCGGCTCTGAAAGCTTTAGCAATGGCAGTAGTATAGTCAATAGGATCAGTCAGCATCACATCTCGATGGATTGTCGGCCTCAATCCGCCCAATAAGTGTCGTAACTTCTCCGTAGTATCATTGGCTATCAAGGGCACACAATGACAGCCCATATCAAACTTCTGCACAAACTCAGCAACAGAAAAGTCCCCCTGGCAGAGACTCATAAACTCTCTCTTCAACCTCGAATGAACGTTGGTAGTGAAATATTTATCCTAGAATATCCTCTTGAAATCCTCCCAGGATAGAGTCGCTAGATTCACCCCTCGCTCCACTCCCTCCCACCATAAGGAAACGTTGCCTTTCAGCAGATAGATAGTACAACGAACTCGGCCAGCGTCCGCCATATCCATATACTCAAAGATCACCTCTAAAGATTTAATTCATCCCTCAGCCACGAATAGATCAGTAGTTTCAGAAAAATCTGCGGGATCCATCCTCCTAAATCGCTCATAGACAGCTTCTGGTCGGACACTCGCACCATTTTCCACGTGCTGCTCTAGTAAAAGAGCAATACCGGCTAGTACACACGCACTAGCATCCTGATTAGGTGGAGGCTGTGGAATCTCCTCCTCCTACCTATCCTTATTATCACTACGAAGAACCGGTCTAGAAGGCATCTCTGTACAAATCGCCCATACCACGTAACCAACATGCATTTAATATTTTAAATGAAACATGCATCTAACCTCTATATCATGCATCATAAAAGCATTGAAAGTTCAACATATAAAATCTAAAGCAGCAAAACTCACATACTTGAGCCTTGACTTCTTAAGCTTCTTGGAGTGGCAGTAACACAACCCTTTAGGGATCCTTCGCCCTGATACCAACTAAAATGTCCACTACTTTTAAACCTTAAAATCCTACTAAATTTTTTTCTTTAGTATTCGAAACTTGCAAGTTTAAAATACTCAACATTTCCAAAACCCAAAAATTAATTTAATATTTAAAATCTCAAGTGCATCAAATCCATAAATCGTCAATTAAAAAAGATCCTACGTCAACCATTAACATGATCCACACTAACTTCAAAATAAAGCATAAAAATCTCTAATTACATCATTAACAAAATCTTTAAAACTTTGACTATCAAGCTAATGAGGAAAATAATGTCCAACGGGAGTGTACTACCGAATTCGATCCACTCAAGCGTCAGCGCCTCCTTCAATCTCATCCTCACCTGCAACATTCAAACATAGTGAGTCTAATGACTCAACACGTTCTAAACATAAGTAACAAATAATACATATATAAGCACATGAATTAAAAATCATACTTTTATTCAAAATAAAGTAGCAAAAATTTTGTAAGCATCGTAATTCATAAAATCACAAAAATTTCCATCATTTATCGTTTTAGGTGAAGTTTGATCCTTGAAAATGACTAGCTGTATCATGTGGTCGACTGATCAGTCTTAGCTCACAATTGTGCATGGGGACGGGCACTAGGCACCGACGTAAATGGAAATATGATTGTTGGGCTCCCTCTGGGCCTTCTCCCTCACGATATTTCCAATAATTATATATCATATCTTTTTTGTCACCGTCAATTCACATCCTTCAAAATATTTTTTCTTTCTTTTTAATCATAAAATATCGCGTACTTTCCAAATTCGTAAAATAGTATTTTAACAGTAAAAATTTCACAACTTTATTATAAATCATAAAATTCCATATTTTTATCACAAATGTTTTAAAATATTATTTAGCATGCGTTATTATTCTTCGGGACGCTGTCAGACTTCTTGTACTACCCGGGACGTAAAATGACCATTTGTCCCTAGGACTCTAAAATTCTCGATCTTTGACGTTTTGCTTATTTTTATGGACTCGAGCCTATCCAAACCATCATATAAACTAAAAATTAATTCTTGTATTTTTCTTAGACGTAAACACGAGCCTTTTGATTTATTTCTGTAATTACTAAACTGTGAAGCGTTTAAATCGAGAATCAATTCAAACTTAAATATTTTAATCTCAAATTTTAAACATAAACTTTTCATACCTAAACTGCCCTCATGGACCATGAATCGACCTCCGTGGACCACGGTTTGAACCCTTATTACTTCCTAAGCCTCTCTTGAGCCCTAACCTTAAGTTAGTCACGTTTCTTCGACAAACCCCAAGCAATGCTCGAGCCACCCGAGCCTATACCCTTACCAGTACCCCCTGGACCCTAGCTGAACCAACCTGGACTAGCATACCCAGCCCCAGCCCACGCAAAAGCCCAGGCGCAAGACTCTTAGTCGTCCCTCGCTTCCTTGCGTGATGAAGAGTCTAGCCATGCTAGGACTCCTCTCGGCTCTAGACACCGACTCCAATCACACCTAGCCTTCCCTGTCCAGTTGTAGAGCCCAAAATCAGTACATATAAAATTCATGCATTTATTTAAATTGCTAAATTATTTATCTAATTTTAAAATGATTTTATCAATTCACGATTAATTATTTGCATTATTTTAAATTATTATATGTTTATTTGATGCACGTTAAAATATTTTCTTGAGCTTTATGTTTCAGGCAAATATTCGATGCGAGATCGAGGAAAAGAGATCGACGACGATTTGGGCTATTTGTAAAATGTGGTATTTTATTCCAAGTCAAAAATTTGATATTTTAAATGATTTATGAATTTTTTAGCATTTTAAAGCCTAATTTATTTATTTGGTTATTTTAAGATTTTAAAACTTTTAAAGATTTAACACTTGTACATTTTATTTTAAATTAAATTTTAGAATAGTTAGTAGGGGTTAGTATTTTAATTAGCTTGCTAATTAAAAAAAAACTCACGCACACACACTCTTAAGCGCACGCACACACACATTTCCACACACTTCTCACTTCTGCACACACACACGTTATACAAACACAAACATTTCTTGTGTTTCATTTCAGTTTTTTTTCGAGTAAAAATTAAGGTTCTAAGAATAAGCAGCAGCCGCCCCCTTTCTCTTCGATTTTTCAGCAATCCCTCGTCCATTTTTCTTCAAGAAAACATGCCACAAGTCGTCCTGGATCGACCCTCCCATCTCGTTGCTTCGTTATTCGCCGTATGTTGAGTTTTAAAGATCAAAGGCATGTATATTCTTTCGTTTTTGCATCGGTCTTGTCATATTATATGTTTTGATGTTTATTGTGTGCAAAAAATACATGTGTGTTATGCAAATTTTGAGTCAAAATAGTTGGATCGATTTTGAAACGATTTTTAGATCTTAAAAATTGAGTTTGCTGTCATTTCGATTACTGTACATTTTGGTTGATTTTCTGGAAAACCTTTCAAAATATAAAACGTAGTACTTTTCAATACCTTCGATTTGACAGTAAATTTTTAATTATTGGACAAGCAACGATTGATTTATGATCATTTTTGTGGGACTGCTCAAACTGCAATGATATGAAAATGTGTTCTTTACGTGTTCTTGAGAAATGTTTGTTGCAGGATTCTTTGGGAATCGCCGATTGATCACTGCTGCGTCTAAATGGGTTGAGTGGAATGTTTGGACAATTTTTGGTTCTTTGTTTCGCTTCGATAGGCACTTGGTTGCATTAGAAATCATAGAAAGCGTTTTGGTGTCAAAAATTCGTGCTTATGGGTTGTGTTGCATTGCATGTTGTGAGTCATTGTTTTGGGGAATTTGTGTGAGTTTGAATAATTTCCATAGCGTCCTAAGATGGGTCTCGAGGTGTTGGTTCGAGTCGATTGGGCGTGGCATAGTGTTTGCATCAAGATTGTTCATATGGGGTCGATTTTTAGTGCCGCAGCACTCTATGGGGAGTGCCGCAGCGCCCGGCTCTCACAAGCCTAGCGCCGCGGTGCTGCCCTTGTGGCGCCGCAGTGCACCACTGCCCAGCACCTAGGTGCTTGTCCATATTTTTAAACCACTATTTTAAGTCCATGTCTTTCATGTTTTGGGAAACGTTCACACTTCATATAGAGATTGTTTCGGGGTTTGACGTCATGGTTTAGTGCGATTATTAAACAAGGTCAAGTCCCCAGTTATTTAGAACTCATAAGTCAATTGTTATTTCGAGGGTGAGCACGACTATTACATCTAATTTATGAAAAATTAAGTGCTTGAAATTGAGTAAGTATGTGCAGCAATAGCCCAAGCGAGATCAAACGAATCCCTCAACGTTATGTAAGTATGTTCGATGTGCAAAAGAAATTTTTTTATGTTTTTTGAGGTATGCGAAATGTCTTGTGACCAAATATGAACGGGTTTGGAAGCCAGTTAACGTGGTCGGAGACCTCTCCACCCAGGTAAAGCATGACCGGGTTTAGATCAAGATTTGAAATTGGTTAAGCATGACCAGGGACCAATCCAGCCGGTAAAGCATGACCGGGAATCTCATGTATGTGGTAGTGGACATCCATGCCAGCCCAGTACTGTGGTTTAGTCTGATCTGGTGCATTTATGTATGGGTCACTTGCTTTGAAACATATCTCTATGCAAAATGATGATCATTATGTATGTTCACGTATGTATGATGCAAGTACGTTTATGAAAATGTTTATGAAAAATTTTACGATATGATGGCACGTCTATGTTTATGTAAGTACGTTCAAGTTTAAGTATGTACGCTCTACTTTAAAATGTGTGTGGTTTTATTACGTATTAATTGTTATTCTCAGTTTATACATGTTGAGTCTTTAGACTCACTAGGTGTTAGGATCGGTTGATAGGTTGAGATGTTTTTAGAAGGAGGGTTGAATAAACACTCACGATTTTTGAATCTTTTCAAATGAAGTAGTCTAGTTCTGTGACAAACTGAAACTAGGAATCTTGTCAGTCGATGACAATCAGTTTAACTGATAATAGTTGAGAAAATAAACTGACTGAAAAATAGAATAAATAACTGAAATAATAACACGAAGATTTATGGATGTTTGGAGAATGAAATAACTCCAACTTCAACTCTTCTATCACAAGGATATTATATGCACTAAAAGACTTTGATCGATACAAAGATTGTACAAACCCACTTCAGTTTGGACTTAACACTGCCAAAACTGAAACTCTTAGTTAACTGAATATCTCACAATACTTCGACTGAACTTAGCACAACTGATCTAGATAAGATCAAATAAACAATAAATTGATTTGTGCTTGTAAGCTCGAAATGTAGCCTCAAATGCTACAAATAAATCAGATAAGTGTGAGCTTTTGATTTTTGAGTGAGAGCTATGAATTCAGCAGGGTAACAGCAAGCTTGAGAATATATAGAT
Source organism: Primulina tabacum (assembly GCF_025594145.1). Lineage (NCBI taxonomy): Eukaryota > Viridiplantae > Streptophyta > Magnoliopsida > Lamiales > Gesneriaceae > Primulina > Primulina tabacum. The sequence goes on from NC_134564.1 coordinate 23,691,128, forward strand.
CGATTGGTTACTTTCTCAACTACTCTTCTCACCTATTTATAGGCTTCTCTTCAATGGTAACTTTAATTGTAATTTGAATCAATATATCCGTTGATTGCCACGTCGATATTCTTCTGACAATTCGTACACTGTAAGCTCTGAAATACGACGTTCAACTACGAGTTGCAGTCTGCTTTGTACTGTTGTCGGTTGAATGTCCTTTTCAACTGATGACGTGTACAGCTGAATGATCAGCTGATAAGCTCACAAACGAATATGTCAACTGATCAGTTTTTAACTGATCATTCAGTTGTCTTCGATAGTTCAGCTGAGATGGTTTTAGTTGCCTTCGATAAACTGCGGATTAATCTTCATATTTCAGTTACTACTATTAATCACTTAGTTTTTCAAACGACCGAAATTAAGTTTCCCACACTAGGCTTGATCGATGCAGATGAGGACGAGTTTGAGGAGACGAGAGGTGGGGACCAGTGAGTCGGCTCGGACTGCGCGGAGGCTAAACCCGAAGACCGCTTATGTTTTCAAGAATTTTCAAGCATGTTAATTTAGTTACTCTGATTTTATAAAACTATTTCACGATGTTTAAACAAGTACATTTTTTGGCATACTTTGTTTGTAATCATTTTTATTTCAAATATTTTAGACGAGCAGTTTATTTTTATCGCAATTTGAAAGATTATTATTTATTTAAGAAAAATTTTATTTTTCCGCCAATTTTAAGTAGTTCAAAATACGGTACGTCACAGTTGGTATCCGAGCCAGGTTCTTGTAAAGGGTTATGCCTACTGCCAGTTGCGAGAAGCTCACAGAGTCACACCTCAAGTCCTGTAACCTTTCAAGTTTTAAATTCTTTCATGTAGTAAGCATCAAGTCATGATTTCAGCATGTACATGTCTAAGTTCAAATTACGTGCATCTTATGATATTGATATTATGTTATTGCATGTTGGTTTACGTGTGGGTAAATTTTGGAACATTATGTCTACTAGACATAGGATTGTGCAGTGGAGCAGGCGATGAGGATGGAGAGGCTCAGCATGGGGAGAGGGCCACTCCTCCTCGTCCACCCCCAGACATGCAGGCTCAGATGCTTGCAAGGATGACTCGGTTCTTTCGCACACTTTGCGGGGAACAATGCTGTAGTAGATACAGGCGCTGAGGCCCAGACCAGAGGCGGTATATGAGAGGTTCAGGAGGATGGACCCAAAGGAGTTCTCAGGGACTACTGGCCCGATGATAGCTGAGGGATGGATTAAGTCCATCGAGGTAATTTTCGCTTTCATGGAGCTGCAGGATGTAGACAGGGTCAGGTGTACCACTTTCCTGTTGACAAGAGACGCCAGACTATGGTAGGAAAGCGCGTCTGTGTCAGTGAATTTACAGACCCTGACGTGGGATGGTTTCAAAGAAGTTTTCTACTCCAAGTACTTCATTGAGGAAGTATGCTCCCGATTAACTAGGGAGTTTATGACGTTGCGACAAGGAGACATTAGTGTAGCCGAATTCGTGAGGAAGTTTGAGAGGGAATGTCACTTCGTGCCCCTAATTGCAAATGATGTTCGAGAGAAGCTGAGGCATTTTATTGATGGTTTTCGACCGATCTTGCGCCGTGATGTTAGAGTTGCTGGTTCCACCACCATGTTGTTGTCGTGTCGAGAGCCTTGGCGGCAGAACATTATCAGAGAGACATTGAGAACGACAGGCAGGGCAAGAGGCCTTATCAGGCACCTCAGCAGTAGCAGAAGTTTAAGAGGCCTTGCAAGGACAGCAGTGGAAGAGGCTGTTGCAGGGACCGCCAAAAGGCAAGGGTCCTATTCCGCAAAAGAAGGCTCCTCAGAGGCCTGGTGAGTACCCAATGTGTCCTAAGTGCAACTGCCATCATGCCGGACACTTTTTTTGGGGATTGGGCAAATGCTTCAAGTGTGGAGCCAGTGTTCATATGCTGAAGGACTGCTCGCAGTGGAGGCAGCCAACCTAGGGGAGAGTGTTCGCCATCCAGGCAGAGGAGGTGAACCTAGACACGACCATGTTGATTGGTAACTTATTTAATTCAGCACCATATTATTTTTGTCATGCATGTTTCCGAATTTGATTTGGGATTATTAGTGTGCTGTTTCGTATTTTTGGTGACTTGGGATAGAATTTTCCAATTATGTATGAAGTTAAGATTTGTATTTGGGATATAAGTTTTTGTGCATTATGCTAAAGTCTCTCAGGAAATATCTTCATAAAGAGAGTCGCCACGAAGGCCTTGATAGATTCCGGGGCCACTCACTTTTTTATCTCGGAGACGTTTGCTAATCATTTGGATGTCAGGACTCGACGTGAACTACTCAGTGACAATCCCATCAGGGGAAGAGTTATCAGCTACTAGCGTGATCAGAGATATTGATCTTGAACTGCAGAGCCACCTATTGTATGTCGATCTTATTGTGTTGTCGATGCCAGAGTTTGACATTATCTTGGGAATGGACTGGTTAATGAATAACAAAGTTCTTATTGACTTTCAGAAAAGACCAGTGTTGGTAAGACCATTGGGCATTGAGCAAATTCTTTTTGAGCCAGACAGATGGAGGAGTTTCCCTCGAATGATCTCTTGCATGCAGGCACGAAAACTTATTCATAGGGGGTGTCAGGCATTCTTGGCCAGTATTACTTTCGCACCTGACATGGCCACTCCATCAATATCCGATGTGCCAGTAGTCCAAGATTTTCCTGACGTTTTTCTTGATGATGTAACAGGCCTTCCACCAGAGAGAGAGGTGGATTTTTCCATTTACCTTGTGTCAGGCATCGTGCCAATCTCTAAGGCACCAGAGAGATAGGTGAATTTTTCCATTTACCCTGTGTTAGAGCTCAAACAGCAAATTCAGGAGCTCCTAGAAAAAGAATTCATCCGCCCTAGTTTCTCACAATGGGGCGCACCAGTGCTCTTTGTAAAGGAAAGATGGGAGCATGAGGTTGTGTATCAATTACCGAGAACTGAACAAGGTAACGTCAAGAAAAAATACCCACGGATAAGGATTGAGGACTTATTCGATCACTTGCAGGGAGCTACATTGATCTCTAAGATAGATATATGATCTGGGTATCATCAACTGAAGATAAAAAATGCAGACGTTCATAAGACAGCCTTCAAAACTAGATATGAGCACTACGAGTTCTTTGTAATTCCATTTGGACAGACGAATTCCCGAGACATTTTTATGGACATGATGAATCGAGTATTTTAGCCCAACCTAGATCAGTTTGTCATAGTGTTCATCGACGACATTCTTATCTCCTGAAAGAGCCATGAGGAGCACAGTCAGCATTTGGGTACAGTTTTGTAGGTCTTGCAGAGTCACAAGTTGTTTGAAAAATTCAGTAAATTTGAATTCTGGTTGGAGAAAGTAGCATTTTTGGGTCATATAATATCTAGCATTGGCATTTGCCCGATGAAGAGGGATATCTTGCGCTTTATAGCAGGGAGTAAGAAGATGTATAAGGATCTTCAGTCTCTTTATTGGTGGCCAGGGATGAAGAGGGATATTTTGCGCTTCGTCTCAGAGTGTTTGACATGTCAGCCGGTTAAGGCAGAGCACCAGAGACCTGCATGGAAGCTGAGACCACTCCCTATTCTCGGGTGGAAATGGGAGAACATTACCATGAATTTCGTAACAGGGCTTCCGAGGACAACTGGAGGATATAATGTCATTTGGGTGATAGTCGATCGGCTCACTAAATCAGCACACTTTTTACCGATCTAGAAGACTTTCATCATGACTCAGAACGCAGAGCTGTACATCAGAGATATAGTCAGACTGCATGGGATTCTGGTGTCCATCGTGTCAGACAAGGATCCAAGATTCACGTCTGCGTTCTGGAAGAGTCTGCATCAGGCATTGGGTACTAAGCTGCTATTCAGTATTTTCTTCCATCCTCATACCGATGGATAGTCAGAGAGGGTGATTCAAACATTGGAGGATATGCTCAGAGCGTGTGTGATCGACTTTCAGGGCAGTTGGGAGCCGAAGTTACCTCTTGTGGAGTTCACGTACAATAATCGTTATTAGGCATTGATCGATATAGCTCCATATGAGGCATTATATGGGAGGAAGTACAAGTCTCTAGTGTATTGAGACGTGGTAGGAGAGAGGGCAGAGTTAGGGCCGGATATTTTAAGTCAGACTGCAGAGTTAGTGGTCAAGATCCGAGACAGGATGAAGACCGCTCAGAGCTGACATAAGAGATACGCAGATTCCTAGGCTTGGCAGGCTACTACAAGAAATGGGTTGAGCCGAGGAATGCGTCAGAGATCCGCAATTTTCTAGGCTTGGCAGGCTACTACAGGAAATTTATTCAGGGGTTTCCTCGATTGTAGTGTCACACACTTCATTGACTAAGAAGAATGCTAAATTCGTTTGAAGTGATGAGTGTCAGAAGAGCTTTGATATTTTGAAGCAAGCTCTAATCACAGCGCCAGTTTTAGCCATGCCATCAGGGCAAAGCAATTTCGTGTTGTACACCGATGCATCTAAGCTCATGTTAGGCGCAGTTTTGATGCAGCATGATCGGTTTATAGCTTATGCCTCCAGATAGTTGAAAGTGCATGAAAAGAATTACGCGACTCATGATCTCGAGTTAGCTGTCGTTGTCTTTGTGTTGAAGATTTGGAGACATTATTTGTACGGCGAGAAATGCCAGATATTCACGGATCACAAGAGTCTCAAGTATTTCTTCATGCAGAAAGAACTTAACATGAGACAAAGACGGTGTTTGAAGTTATTAAAAACTAAGATTGTGAAATTAGCTACCATCCAGGGAAAGCAAATGTTGTGGCAAATGCTTTGAGGAGGAAAGTAGCAGTCGTAGCATAGCTATCGGCGAAGAGATCTCTTCAGTCAGAGATTCAGAGATTTGGCCTGGAAGTTTATCCTAAGGGCATAGCTCCTAAGTTGTCTAGTTCTGACAGTCCAGTCTTCTTTGCTAGACCGAATCCATAGATGTCAGCCTTCGGATGAGCTGTTACAGAAATGGAGACTGAAGGATGATGCAAAGGGCAGTGTACTCTATACAGTGTCTGATGATATTGTGAAGTATAGAGGAATGATGTGGGTGCCTAGTGTTGATTCGATCATAGAGAATATCTTGTCAGAGGCACATACATCTCCGTATTCCATCTATCCAAGAGGTACCAAGTTGTACAAGGATTTTAAAATACTGTATTGGTGGCCAGGTATGAAGCGGGACATCTGCCGATTTGTATCTTAATGTCTCACTTGTCAGCTAGTGAAAGCAGAGCATCAGAAGCCAGCAGGAATGCTTAAGCCGCTCCCTTTCCCCTAGTTGAAATGGGAGAATATCACCATGGATTTCGTTGTCGGTTTGCCGAGGTCAGTCAAAGGATTCAATGCCATTTGGGTTATAGTGGATCGACTTACTAAATCGACACATTTCTTAACGTTGAAGACTATTTTATCCATGACTCAGTATGCAGAGCTCTATATCAGGGACATAGTATGATTGCACGGGATCCCAGCTTCTATTGTGTCCGACAGGGACCCGAGATTTACATCGTCCTTTTGGAAGAGTTTACAAGCAGCTATGGGGACGAAGTTGCTATTCAGTACTGTATTCCACCCTCAAACAGATGGCCAGTCTAAGTGTGTGATTCAGATATTGGAAGATCTGTTGCGAGCTTGTGTGATCGATTTCCCTGGGAATTGGGAATCAAAACTACCTCTAATGGAGTTTACCTACAACAACAGTTTTCAATTATATATAGGTATGGCTCCTTACAAAGCACTGTATGGAAGGAAGTGTAGATCTGCGATTCATTGAGATGAAGTTGGTGAGAAATCAGAACTTGGTCCAGATATCGTTCAGTAGACTGCAGATGTGGTGGTCAAAATCCGTGACAGGATGAAGATCACCCAGAGTCGTCAAAAGAGTTAAGCTGACAAGAGAATGTGAGATCTCGAATTTTCCGTAGGAGATCACGTATTCGTGGAGATAGAACCTATGAAGGGTGTTATGAGGTTTGGGAAGAGAGGAAAACTGAGTTCGAGATTTATTGGGTCATTGGAAATTCTTGACAGAGTTGGGACACTTGCTTATCGTGTAGCCCTACCGCCGAATCTGGCCTGAGCACACAATGTATTCTACGTATCGATGCTAAGGAAGTATATAAAAAATCATTCGCATGTCTTGAGTTTTGAGCCATTGTAGTTGGCTCCAGATCTGTCGTATGAGGAAAGACATGTCCAAATCCTAGACAGATAGGAGCGGAGACTTTGGAACAAAGTGACCAAGTTGGTCAAATTCCGGTGGCTGAATCAATCAATGGAGGAGTCCACTTGGGAGGCCGAGGCAGATATGACGAATCGCTACCCGGAACTGTCTGGTAAGATTTAATTTCGAAGACAAAATTTATTTAAGTGGGGGAGGAACTGTAGAGTCCAAAATCAGTACACGTAAAACTCATGCATTTATTTAAATTGCTAAATTATTTATCTAATTTTAAAATGATTTTAGCAATGCACAATTAATTATTTGTATTATTTTAAATTATTATATGTTTATTAGATACACGTTAAAATATTTTCTTGAGTTTTATGTTTCAGATGAATATTCGATGCGGGATCGAGGAAAAGAGATCGACGAGATTTAGGCGATTTGCCAAATGTGGTATTTTATTTCAAGTCAAGAATTTGATATTTAAATGATTTATGAAGTTTTTAGCATTTTTAAAAGCCCAATTTATTTATTTGGTGATTTTAAGATTTTAAAACTTTTAAAGATTTAACAAGTGTACATTCTATTTTAAATTAAGATATTTTAAAATAGTTAGTAGGGGGTTGGTATTTTAATTAGCTTGCTAATTATTTAATTAAGCAATTTTCCACCTAATTAAAAATAAAACTCACGCACACACACACTTAAACGCACGTGCACACACACACACACACATTTCTTGTGTTTCATTTAAGTTTTTTTTAGAGTAAAAATTAGGGTTCTAAGAGTAAACAGCAGCAGCCTCCTTCCTCTTCGATTTTCCAGCAATCCCTCGTCCATTTTTCCTCAAACAAACGTGCCACAAGTCTTCCCGGATCGGCCCCGCATCTCGTCGCTTCATTATTCGTCGTATCTTGAGTTTTAAAGATCAAAGGCATTTATATTCTTTCGTTTTTGCATCGATCTTGTCATATTATATATTTTGATATTTATTGTGTACAAACAAATTCATGTATGTTACACAAAATTTGAGCAAAAATGGTTGGATCGATTTTGAAACGATTTTTAGATCTTAAAAACGATTTTTCCGTCATTTCGATTACTGTGCATTTTTGGTTCATTTTCTGGAAAATATTTCAACTTACAAAACGTAGTGCTTTTTGATACCTTCGATTTGACAGTAATTTCGTAATTTTTAGACAAGAAACGAGTGAGTTATGATCATTTTTGTTGGACTGCTCAAACTGCAATGATATGAAAATGTGTTCTTGATGTGTTCTTGAGAAATGTTTGTTGTAGGCTTCGTTGGGAATCGCCGGTTGATCACTGCATGTCTAGATGGGTCGCGTGGGATGTTTGGACGATTTTTGGTGTTTTGTTTCGTGTCGATAGGCACTTGGTTGCATTAAAAATCGTAGGAAGCATTTTGATGTCAAAAATTCTTTTTTATGGGTTGTGTTGCATGGCATGTTGTGCGTCGTTGTTTTAGGGTGTTTTTGTGAGTTTGAGTCATTGCCATAGCGTCCTAGGATGGGTCTCGAGGTGTTGGTTCGAGTCGATTGGGTGTGGCATAGTGTTTGCATCAAGATTGTTCATTTGAGGTCAAGTTTGCGTAGAGTTAGCACCGCAGCACTCTATGGGGAGCGCCGTAGCGCCCGGCTCTCGCAAGCCTAGCGCATCGGCGCTGCCCTTGTGGCGCCGCAGCACTAGGGCTAGGCGCTAGGTAGCGCCGTAGCGCAGCAATGCTCAGCGCCTAGGCGCTTGTCTATGAATTTTAAACCACTATTTTAAGTTCATGTCTTTCATGTTTTGGTAAATGTGCACACTTCATATAGAGATTGTTTCCAGGTTTGACGTCATGGTTTAGTACGATGATTAAACGAGGCCGAGTCCTGAGTGATTTAGAACGACATAAGTCAATTGTTATTTCGAGGGTGAGCACGACTATTACGTCTAAGTTATGAAAAATTAAGAGCTTGAAATTTAGTAAGTATGTGCAGCAGTAGCCCAAGCAAGATCCAACTAACCCCTCAACGCTATGTAAGTATGTTCGACGTGCAAAGAAAATTTTTATGTTTTTTGAGGTATGCCAAATGTCTTGTGACCAAATATGAACGGGTTTGGAAGCCGGTGAACTTGGCCGGGGACCTCTCCACCCCGTTAAAGCATGACCGGGTTTAGATCAAGATTGAAAATCGGTAAAGCATGACCGGGGATCAATCCACCCGGTAAAGCATGATCGGGGATCTCATGTATGTGGTAGTGGACATCCCTGCTAGCCCAGTACTGTGGTTTAGTCTGATCAGACGCATTTATATATGGGTCACTTGCTTTGAAACATATCTCTACGCAAAATGATGATGATTATGTATGTTCACGTAAGTATGATGCAAGTACGTTTATGAAAATGTTTAGGAAAAGTTTTACGATATGATAGCACGTTTATGTCTATGTAAGTACGTTCAAGTTTAACTATGTACGTTCCACTTTAAAATGCATGTGGTTTTATTACGTATTATTTGTTATTCTCAGTTTATACATGTTGAGTCTTTAGACTCACTAGACTTGATCGATGCAAGTGAGGACGAGTTTGAGGAGGCGAGAGGTGGGGACTAGTGAGTCGGCTCGGACTGCGCGGAGGCTAAACCCGAGGACCACCTATGTTTTCAAGAATTTTCAAGCATGTTAATTTAGTTACTCTGATTTTATGAAACTATTTCACGATTTTTAAACAAGTACCTTTTTGGCAAACTTTGTTTGTAATCGTTTTTATTTCAAATATTTTATACGAGCAGTTTCTTTTTATCGTAATGCAAAAGATTATTATTTATTTAAGAAAAATTTTATTTTTCCGCAAAATTTAAGTAGTTCAAAATATGGTACGTCACACCAGCCCGCGACCCTGCCCCTTCCCGTATAGCCGCGCGCACAAGCCCTTGTTTTCCCTAGGGTTTGCGTGTGAGTCACCCTTATCGAGCCAACCCTCCAGCCTGCCTAGGACTCTTCTTAACCCTCCAGCCACAGTCCCACAGGGTCTGATCCCAACCTGGGGCGTTGCCTCCCCTTGGCCGATCCCACCATGAGCCAAAAACTCATGAAACCCTAGCCTCTAACCATCAGCCATGCACGGCTCCCTTCCGCCCTTGTCTAGCCCTCGTGTCGTGCCTAAACGAACTCTTTCCATCCCTTGAACATCTTATGTTGGCAACATGTTCCTTAGAATTCATAGTGTTCACAAACGAGTCGCGATATCATTGAAACTTTAAAAAAAAATCATCAAAACATTAAGCGATTTGTTTTCAAATATTTTTTTGTGCTGGAATACGTAAAACATGCTTATTATGATTTGAATCGTGCATCAAAAGTGTTTAGAAGCGTGCCTTTTCGTTTTAAAATGCTCGAATATGCGATCATTGGTGTGGATTGAGAAGGGAGACGAACGGGCGACGAACCTCTGAATTCTCTCTCCCAAAATCTTCGAAATTTTGTGTGTGTGCGTGTGATGTGAATGTCGGCTGCTATGGAGTCGAAATAACCTAGGATTTCTATTTAATATTTTCGAAATTTACATGTATAATGGGTTAGGGTTTAGGCTTTTGTTTAGGAATAATTGGGCCCTTCAATCATAGTTAAATTAAGCACAATAATACCTATTTAATTGTAAAATAAAAGTTTACAAAATTTGTTTTCAAAAATAATAAATTTTTGGGCCTTTAAAAGTCCTTCGTTTTACCAAAACCGCTTCCCGAATAAAATCGTGTTCGTCTCGTAAAATAATTTGGAATCTACTATTTTTAGAATAATTTAATCATATTAATAAGACTTGAAAACATTTATTGAAAAAAATATTTTATCTTGGTCGTTCCAGGTCTCCTTTTCCCAGCATATTATCGAATATTCGGATAAAATTTTCAATTCTCATGAAATAATGCAATCAAATCATTTAATCATGCAATTAGACCTTCAATCATATAATATACATTAAGCAAGCATTTAAAATTAATTAAAAAAACAATTAATCAATTTAAATCATTTGCATGCATGTGGTTTACGTGAGTTAACTTTTTGGACGTTACACAAATAGATCATGTAATTTATACTCTGTTCAAATCGTTAGATTCCCTCATGACCATGGTTTTAACATCCCACACCATAGGAAGACCACGCACAACTTTCAGGCCAATCTCTTTATTTGAGTGCATTCTTCCAAGTGCATTATGTTCATTCACTATACTGCTGACTCTTTTGTCAAAGTCATTCATTGATTCTCCAGCTATCATTTTTGTGTCGTCAAACTTCTGAACCACAACAGAAAACTTATTTTACTTTGTTTGCTCATTTCTTTCACGTAGTTGAATCAGCATTTCGACTTATTTAACTGATTTACATATTTTGTGTAACGCCCCGAAAATTTTAAGGTCCACGCAAACCACGTGCATGCGATTATTAAATTCTTTTGTATTTTAATTATATGTTTTAATTGTATTAATTAATTATGTTGTGCATATTTGCATGTTTAAAATTATATTTTTCTACATTGTTACATTAAAAGGTATTTTTAAAGGTTATTCGAGTTGCGATCGAGGAACGGAGACCGATGGCTGAAAAATAGAAAATAATTTTAATTATTTAAATTAAGGTTGATGTTTTTTAGTATTTTTGTGAAATTAAGGGTTTTGAGGTGATTTTATACGCCGGGGCGTAAATTTTATCGGTGTTGGTTTTTCAACTAAAATACGAACTTTTTGGCAACCCGGCTAATAAATTCAAAACTTGATTAAAGAAAAACTTTGTTATTATTTTATTTAATCCTAATTAAAACTAATGTGCTTAAATTTTATGGCTTAATAGGCCTAAAGCCTACTTAGTAATTAAATTAGTATTTAATGTGTTAAAAAGATCCCAAAACCCTACACTCTAGACACAACACCACGGCCACACCTTTTCAAAATTCAGAAACTCTTTCAAGCACACCACACACACACCTCACGGCTGCCCACTTACTTTTTGGAGGGGTATTTCGAAGGTTCTAGCATCAAACCAAGCCATCGTCGCGTCCCGTTCTTCGTCGTCAACGCATATTCGAGCGTATACTACACAAAAGCACGCCATACATCTCCTTTTCTCATCCATCATATCATATTAATGCTTTGATTATAGGATGCATGAAGAACATGTCTTATTTTTCCAGAATTTTCGAAATATAATGCTTATAGGTTTCGAATTCATGATTTATGTTGCACAAAAATTGTACAAGCATGTTAGGGGGCTGCCATGATGTCAAGTTAAGTCTAAACAAAGGTTTTATGTGATTTAGAAACACACACGATCCACCAAAAGCTATAGAAGCAAAACAGGAAGAACCGAAACCTGCTGTCATGGGGGAAAGTGATCGGGCTGCTTGTTGTAGGGTGAGGCAGGGTCTTGGCTGGGGCCAGGGCTCATCCAAGGGCTGTCATGGGTCAGGGCTAGAGTCCTAGCCAAGCTAGGACTCGAGATATGGGCTGGGGAAGGAGTCCTAGCCATGCTAGGACTCCCACCCGTGAATCGCGCAGCATGTGTGCGCTAGAGGGCAGGCGTCCAGGGGCGTGGGGGTTTGGCTCGTGGGTCACGGGCTTGGTTAGGGTGTCTCAATAGGGTCCTAAGAAGGTACACTAGAGGTTGGCTCGGGTGCTGGGGCGTTGGCTAGGTCCCTAGGTGTGCAAAACTTAGAACCCATGCAAGGTAGGGTTCTCGGCCAGCATGGGGTCTCATGGGAGGGCTTCGTTTTATGGTTTGGTTTGGTTTCTTGGTAAACTTAGGGTCCAGTAGGCTAATTTATGATGTTGGACAAGTTTTGGACCAACATGGCTAGGGGGATAACTCGTGAAAATCGGAAGTTGGCTCTTGGTCGAAGTTTAGGTGTCAAAATAGGGTATTTAAAAGAAGAAAAATTGGAAAACGGCTCACGGGGGTCGAGTCGTGGTCCATAAGGGCTCAAACAATATAAAAAGACTAAATTTAGAATTTAGGAATTTTATATTAAAGTTTGGGATTTTTCGGGATTAAAACACCGTAAAAACAATTAATTAAAGATAAATGAAAAAGTCTAAGTTTTAAGCCAAATAAAATTATGGAAAAATTCACATAAGCTTAAATAATTATTGGGACATGTTAGAGTCATGAAATCAAGAAAAAAGTCGAAAACGTAAAATGGCGAGTCCAGGGGTAAAACGGTCTTTTTACACCTAAAAATTAGTAAAGGTCATGGCAGTGCCATAAATGCTGTTTTTATGGAATTATGATTATTTTTAAATGTATATGAAATGTTCATGATTAAATTATTATTTATTTAAATGTCCATGAATTTTTATGATTTAAGGAAGACATTTAAAAGACATGTTGCATGCTTGGTTTCAAAAACAAAACGTAATGCTATTCATGATTTTTATAAAGTGATGAGAATGTAAATGTTGAAGGATGTGAAGTGATTGTGACTAATTCGTTAATGTTGGCGACGTCGTGAGGGTTATGGTCCCAGTGGGAGCCCGACGATCGTGTTTCCATCATTGCGAATATGTGGTAACGGTTTTGTGGTAACGGAAGAATGGGAATATCGTGAGGGGAAAAAGGCCCCAGAGGGAGCCTATTTATGGGAAAAGGCCCCAGATGGAGCCCCGACGATCGTATTTCTATTCGAATCATGATAGGCCATGGCCCAGTTGACCGGTGAGAATGTTGCTGTTGTCCCCCGCCGCCCAGTACTGTGGTTTTATGTAGATGGATCCATCGACCCTCATGAGCATGATCAGGAAAGTCACAATTAACGATCTGAATTCAACAAAAGAAAAGAGGAAAAGAAAAGGAAAATGTTCATGATCATGTTAAAGGTTTTATGTCATGTCATGTCATGTCGAGGAAAAAGGAAAAAGTTAAGGTTTATGATTGCATGTCATGAAAAGGTATTTTATGAAAATGTTTATGTTTAAAGCTTTATGCATCATGAAAATGCTTACGAAAATGTTTATGTTTATGCATCTTCATGAAAACGATATTTTAAGTACAAGTATTTTTCACCGTTATATGTTGACTGTATTACGTATTACTCGTTATAAAGATTATGGTGTGTTGAGTCTTTAGACTCACTAGGTGTGATGGATGCAGGTTATCATGATAATGCTAATGGAGGTCTTGATGGTTGATCCGACTGGACTGAAGGTGCACATGACCCGAGGACCGACGCTAGTTTCCGCATAATGTTATGATTTATGTTAAAAGATTTTATGACTTTTATCATGATTATGAGTGGTTTTTGAGAGGTTATAGTATGGGCTATACTTTTCAAATGTTATTTTAGATTTAGAAAAATGTTAGTTGGTTGTTTATTTTAAAATGATGTCAAAAATATTTTATGAGATTTTATGGTTCGGCCGAATGCTATGTGAGGTTTTTTAAAAAAAAAATTCTAGTACTTTAAAGCAATAAAAAGGGCAGGACGTTTCAGTTGATATCAGAGCAATGGTTCGGTAAAGGGTTGTGCCACCATCAGCGCCGGGAAGATCAGTCGTCAAGCCTCAAGTTGTAAGTTTTACATGCTTTATATGATTTTATGATGTTACCTGCATAACTGTATAAATTACATGTTTATGTCAAATGTTTAATTGCTTTATGATGATAAATGTTTTATATGCATTAGAATTTTATACGTGATACGATATGAAATGAAAAATTATTTGATTTCAACGCATGTTGGTTTGGTGGTGGAATTGGACGATGTTGATTTTTGGGTTTGAGTATTGACGTTCTACTTTTTGGGCTATAAGTTAATCGTGAATATTATGAATGTTTTATGGGACACGTAGATTTTCTAAGAAAATATTTATGATTCATGGTTACTAGTCGAATTAAATTTTGGGGAACTAGACTTAAGTAATAATGATTCGAGGATTTGAAACGACTTTGGGAGTAAGAAAATGTATAAATTGAGATTTTAAGTTTTGATGAAATGTAATATTGGTTATAGGAATTGACTTTTGGGTAAATAATCTTGAATTATCAAAATTTATGTTATGGGAAACTCGTAGAAGAGAATTACGAATACCAAGGACTTATGGGTTAATCGTAGGATTTTCGAAATTAAGGATCAATTAAAATAATTTTTGAGGAAAGTAAGAATTTATTTTTGCAATTGCTTAGGAATTTGGGGACTAGTTTAGTAATAAGCGATAATTTGATGGTTTAATTGGTAGAAATTTTTGATGATTTGGGCTCGTAAGAATATTTTGAACCTTGGGATATCTTGGATATAGCGGTATAAGAAATGTTAATCATGAGTTTTTAAGGATGAATCGATATTAGGCATGAAAAATCTAAGCGTTAGCAAATGTATTTGGGATTTTAAGATTGAAATATGATAAGTTGATGAACATTTTTGGTATAAAATAAGGAAAATAATATATGATAAGTATGGTCATCCATATTTTTATATTGGAAATTTTAACAAAAGTTGAAATTCAATGTTATAATATTATAGCATCAAGTAATTATGGGTCATTTTAAGTTGTCATTTGCAAATAAGGATTTAGAAGGAAAATTTATTTGGGATCAAGCAGACGTAAGGACCTTCTAGAATTTAAGTTTGATCAGAGTAAGCGTAGCGGAAGCATGGATTTTTGGGATACTAGAATTAAGTCTAAACTTTGGGGTTATTAAGGATAAACGAATTTCGAGGACGAAATTCAATTTAAGGGGGGAAGATTGTAACGCCCCGAAAATTTTAAGGTCCACGCAAACCACGTGCATGCGATTATTAAATTCTTTTGTATTTTAATTATATGTTTTAATTGCATTAATTAATTATGTTGTGCATATTTGCATGTTTAAAATTATATTTTTCTACATGGTTGCATTAAAAGGTATTTTTAAAGGTTATTCGAGTTGCGATCGAGTAACGGAGACCGATGGCTGAAAAATAGAAAATAATTTTAATTATTTAAATTAAGGTTGATGTTTTTTAGTATTTTTGTGAAATTAAGGGTTTTGAGGTGATTTTATACGCCGGGGCGTAAATTTTATCGGTGTTGGTTTTTCAACTAAAATACGAACCTTTTGGCAACCCGGCTAATAAATTCACAACTTAATTAAAGAAAAACTTTGTTATTATTTTATTTAATCCTAATTAAAACTAATGGGCTTAAATTTTATGGCTTAATAGGACTAAAGCCTACTTAGTAATTAAATTAGTATTTAATGTGTTAAAAAGATCCCAAAACCCTACACTCTAGACACAACACACGGCCACACCTTTTCAAAATTCAGAAACTCTTTCAAGCACACCACACACACACCTCACGGCTGCCCACTTCTTTTTGGAGGGGTTTTTCGAAGGTTCTAGCATCAAACCAAGCCATCGTCGCGTCCCGTTCTTCGTCGTCAACGCATATTCGAGCGTATACTACGCAAAGGCACGCCATACATCTCCTTTTCTCATCCATCATATCATATTAATGCTTTGATTATAGGATGCATGAAGAACATGTCTTATTTTTCCAGAATTTTCGAAATATAATGCTTATAGGTTTCGAATTCATGATTTATGTTGCACAAAAATTGTACAAGCATGTTAGGGGGCTGCCATGATGTCAAGTTAAGTCTAAACAAAGGTTTTATGTGATTTAGAAACACACACGATCCACCAAAAGCTATAGAAGCAAAACAAGAAGAACCGAAACCTGCTGTCATGGGGGAAAGTGATCGGGCTGCTTGTTGTAGGGTGAGGCAGGGTCTTGGCTGGGGCCAGGGCTCGTCCAAGGGCTGTCATGGGTCAGGGCTAGAGTCCTAGCCAAGCTAAGACTCGAGATATGGGCTGGGGAAGGAGTCCTAGCCATGCTAGGACTCCCACCCGTGAATCGCGCAGCATGTGTGCGCTAGAGGGCAGGCGTCCAGGGGCGTGGGGGCTCGGCTCCTGGGTCACGGTCTTGGTTAGGGTGTCTCAATAGGGTCCTAAGAAGGTACACTAGAGGTTGGCTCGGGTGCTGGGGCGTTGGCTAGGTCCCTAGGTGTGCAAAACTTAGAACCCATGCAAGGTAGGGTTCTCAGCCAGCATGGGGTCTCATGGGAGGGCTTCGTTTTATGGTTTGGTTTGGTTTGGTTTCTTGGTAAACTTAGGGTCCAGTAGGCTAATTTATGATGTTGGGCAAGTTTTGGACCAACATGGCTAGGGGATAACTCGTGAAAATCGGAAGTTGGATCTTGGTCGAAGTTTAGGTGTCAAAATAGGGTATTTAAAAGAAGAAAAATTGGAAAACGGCTCACGGGGGTCGAGTCGTGGTCCATAAGGGCTCAAACAATATAAAAAGACTAAATTTAGAATTTAGGAATTTTATATTAAAGTTTGGGATTTTTCGGGATTAAAACACCGTCAAAACAATTAATTAAAGATAAATGAAAAAGTCTAAGTTTTAAGCCAAATAAAATTATGGAAAAATTCACATAAGCTTAAATAATTATTGGGACATGTTAGAGTCATGAAATCAAGAAAAAAGTCGAAAACGTAAAATGGCGAGTCCAGGGGTAAAACGGTCTTTTTACACTTAAAAATTAGTAAAGGTCATGGCAGTGCCCTAAATACTGTTTTTATGGAATTATGATTATTTTTAAATGTATATGAAATGTTCATGATTAAATTATTATTTATTTAAATGTCCATGAATTTTTATGATTTAAGGAAGACATTTAAAAGACATGTTGCATGCTTGGTTTCAAAAACAAAACGTAATGCTATTCATGATTTTTCTAAAGTGATGAGAATGTAAATGTTGAAGGATGTGAAGTGATTGTGACTAATTCGTTAATGTTGGCGACGTCGTGAGGGTTATGGTCCCAGTGGGAGCCCGACGATCGTGTTTCCATCATTGCGAATATGTGGTAACGGTTTTGTGGTAACGGAAGAATGGGAATATCGTGAGGGGAAAAGGCCCCAGAGGGAGCCTATTTATGGGAAAAGGCCCCAGATGGAGCCCCGACGATCGTATTTCTATTCGAATCATGATAGGCCATGGCCCAGTTGACCGGTGAGAATGTTGCTGTTGTCCCCCGCCGCCCAGTACTGTGGTTTTATGTAGATGGATCCATCGACCCTCATGAGCATGATCAGGAAAGTCACAATTAACGATCTGAATTCAACAAAAGAAAAGAGGAAAAGAAAAGGAAAATGTTCATGATCATGTTAAAGGTTTTATGTCATGTCATGTCATGTCGAGGAAAAAGGAAAAAGTTAAGGTTTATGATTGCATGTCATGAAAAGGTATTTTATGAAAATGTTTATGTTTAAAGCTTTATGCATCATGAAAATGTTTACGAAAATGTTTATGTTTATGCATCTTCATGAAAACGATATTTTAAGTACAAGTATTTTTCACCGTTATATGTTGACTGTATTACGTATTACTCGTTATAAAGATTATGATGTGTTGAGTCTTTAGACTCACTAGGTGTGATGGATGCAGGTTATCATGATAATGCTAATGGAGGTCTTGATGGTTTATCCGACTGGACTGAAGGTGCACATGACCCGAGGACCGACGCTAGTTTCCGCATATATGTTATGATTTATGTTAAAAGATTTTATGACTTTTATCATGATTATGAGTGGTTTTTGAGATGTTATAGTATGGGCTATACTTTTCAAATGTTATTTTAAATTTAGAAAAATGTTAGTTGGTTGTTTATTTTAAAATGATGTCAAAAATATTTTATGAGATTTTATGGTTCGGTCGAATGCTATGTGAGGGTTTTAAAAAAAAAAATTTCTAGTACTTTAAAATGATGTCATATAACTTTTTAAAACTTTATGAAATTTCATGTTGAATATCGCTAGATTTTTCTAGAGTACTTAAAAGTTTATATCCAAATATCTCTAAAATTTTAAACTCTACAAAAACTATTAAAAGGGTCATAAACTGAATAAAAATGTATTTAAATTATGGAAATATTCGAGGGAAAAAAACGAAGCTAAATCATACGTTAGGTTTTTTATTTGAGAACCATACTCCAAAACCCCAACCAAATATGTTTGGCTGTTATCGAATATGTGGCGATCTTGCATCCCCCAATAATAATAAATTGTGCTATAAATTTAATGGAAAATAAGATAAAGAAAACAGAGGAGAGAATTTAAATGAGAGAATAAATTATTTTTATTTCAGCTAAATACCCTTATAAAAAAGTATAATATATCACAATAATTATCAATAAGTGTAATCTTACATTTGAGTATTGGAGAAGACATGGGGACTTGATTCTTGCCTCTTTAAAGTTTTGACAACAAAATCCAGTGAGAAAAAAACATGAGCCAAGAAAAAAGAGTACAATTATAAAACAATGATGTTCTCCCTTACGATAGATAAATGTGTTTCAAATCTTATAGGACAAATCCGTTGAGACAAAAAGTAATGAAGGAAAAAAAGTACGGCTTTCTTTTGTACTAGTTAAATTCCTTGCAATATTTGTATTTTTTTGGAGAAATATTGAGCTAAAAATTTGGATTTGTATCTTACGATATTTGTATTTTTTTTTTTTTTGTTACAAAACTTATTCGTATAGTAATGAGATTACATTTTTAGATGTTCAAACTACGAGTTAAATACTCAATAAAATAATAATGTCTAGTCTTAACCTTCATATCGAAGGACGTATATATAACACAATTTTTCTTCTGTAAATAACACGGTATTAAATATCCAAGCCATACATACGTATCTGTTGGGTGTTGGACAACAAAATATGAAAACAACTCTCAAAGACTAATTTTATAAAAATATGAAAGAACTTCGGGCTATTGAAGAGTTTCTAGCCATATGAATTTTGCTATAATATCAAATTAAAAACTATATTTCTCAAAGTTCTTGCGCACGATAAATTTATATTTCAACAAAGGCAAAAACTTGTGTTAGACGGTCTCACGAGTCGTATTTTGTGAGACGAATCTCTTATTTGGGTCATCCATGAAAAAGTATCACTTTTCATGCTAAGAATATTACTTTTTATTGTGAATATCGGTAAGATTTACCTGTCTCACACAGTAAAAATTTGTGAGATGATTTCTTCTTCAACAAAATGCCAAATTTCCATGCAACAAGTATTTACAGAGCACTAGTTTCCGTGCAAGTCCAAAAAATAAGTAATTGGATCACACTGATGTTTGGTACAAAAGTCCGTTTTAACAATTGCTTTTCAGTGAAGTCGTTTTCATAATCTCACTATCTTATTTCTTTCAAATTTTCATAAAAATTTTAAAATATTAGAAGAAGTCTAAAAAACTACCTAACAAACTAACCAAAATTTAAACTCGTGATTTTTTTTAGTTTTGAGGTTAAAACTTGACATAAATTATCAAATGTGACGGTATCACGTATCTTTATCCGTAGATGAGTCAACTCGATCTGCTCATATTCACAATATTAAGTAATATTTTGGGTATAAAAAATAATAAATTTCTATCGATGACCCTAATAAGATATCTGTATTACAGAATTGACTCGTGAAACCGTCTTACAAAATTTTTTGATGAAAAAAATATTGTATATTTATGTAAAATAATACGTATACTTGTGGTATATATAATATGTTTGTAAGGACGTACCAGGTTAAAGCATTTTGCCAAGTTCAACAAATTGGGAGTGTCACACCATGGGCTCATTTCTGCGCAAACGCAATTGCACAATAAACTTTTATAACACTACTATGCATTTGTTTCATTTTACGAAAATAGTTAATTCAAATAACTGTTGAAGTCCATCGTAAATCATTATAAATCTTTTTAAATTTTTTGTTACTCGTATGAGAAAAGATGCACTGCAATCACTTCTTCTTAACGTCGCAATATGACCACTCGATCAACCAGAGCCAAGAATCTTGAGATGGATCCTACTGCTGCTTAAAACACGGAGCCTTGCTGTTCACACAGTCCACCTGCTTTTCTTATTGTCAATCACTTCAACTCAACATCATTTTTGGGAACATAGTTTGCACGTATAATTAGATAATGTGGTTAATCCCATACTGGAAAAAATAGAACACATATATGTCTCGTTTCAAGTCAGAGCGTCCGAACATTTCATACAACACAGGTCGAATTTAATCATATCTTCTAATGTTTTACAAAAACCCAAATGCTCAATTAATATGTAAAATATATTACATTGAAGCTTTCCTTTGTGTGTATCCACAGATAAATAATCTTGAGACATAAAATCATGGTACATTACTTAATATATCGGTATTTTGAACCGTCATCTCTTCTCCAGTTGTTTTCTAACCATCAAAAAATTATTAACCAGAGGCTCCAACTAAGGTACATGATCGACATAGTTGAGACTGTCGACAGAGGAATAGTCAAAGAAAGTAGGGACAACACGTTTTTCAGCATTTGAAAATAATTTAAACACGGGGTTGGCATATTTGACGGAAGACGCGTATAAAACGCGTTTTCACACGGACAAGGGCTCTATAAATAGAGCTCTTCTCTTCATTCAGAAATCATCACTTCTTCGAGTTTTCTCTCATCTTATAGCATTTAAGTGCTTAGTTCTATAATATTTGTGAGGTGTTTGTTCTCCTGTATTAAGAGAGTGTGTGTTCTCTTTGGAAACACAGCGAGTGAGTTGTACACCACAAAATATTATAGTGAAATTCTTTTCATCTTGCCCGTGGTTTTTACCCTAATAATTTTTAGGGGTTTTTCACGTAAATCTCGGTGTCCAGTTTATTCTTTATTTTCAGGTTTATTATCTCAAATTACCGCAAGTGGGACCAACAAGTGGTATCAGAGCCTTAGTTTAAATTTTTTTAAAATTCTGAGTATGCTATGTGGTTGCAGCCTAGACTGATCTTCCATATCAGAAAAATTTTTTTGAGATTTTTTATTAAGGCGGGATTAACTTTGTCCAGTCTACTAAATTGTTGCAAACATAATGGCGGGAAGGTACGAGATAACAAAGTTCAACGGGAGCAATTTTATGCTGTGAAAAATAAAGATACAAGCAATTTTAAGAAAGGAGAATTGTTTGGTGGCTATTGAAGATAGACTGGTGGAAATTACGGACGATGGAAAGTGGAATGAGATGAATGATAATGTTGTTGTCAATTTACACTTGGCTATTGCAGATGAAGTACTGTCAAGTATCTCTGAGATAAAAACAGACAAAGTTATATGGGATACTCTGACAAAGATGTACGAGGTCAAGTCACTACACAGCATGATTTTCTTAAAGAGAAGGCTTTTTACTCTTTGGATGACGGAATTCTCATCGATGACCGACCATATCAACACACTAAATACTCTATTTGCCCAACTCACTTCCATGGGACATAAAATTAGGGAAAATGAACGTGCAGAGCTTCTACTTCAAAGTCTACCAGATTCATATGATCAACTTATCATCAATATAACCAACAATATTCTTATGGGCTTTCTAAGATTCGATGATGTCTTAACTGCGTTTATCGGAGAAGAAAACCGACGCAAGAACAAGGAAGATAGGTTGGTAACTTCGAAGCAGGTAGAGGCTTTGCCGATAATAAGGGGAATATTTATGAACCATGACTCCAGTGGAAGCCAAAGACGAGGTAGATCAAAGTCAAAAAGTAAGAAGAAAAATACATACTGCTTTAAATGTGGCAATAAAGGGCACTTCAAGAAATAGTGTATGAGTATCGAGAAGAGTTCTCAAGAAAATGTGGCCAGTACTTCAGGCAGTGGTGAAATTGAAGGATCGAGTGTGCTAGTGCCTTGGAAGGCATTTCGAACATTATATTCTCAAATGAGCTGCAATAGCTCGTGTTCTAAGAATGTTAACACCGATGAATTAAATCGAGTTTGGTTTAAAATCAAGCTGAAGAAACTCGAAGTAATCCTTCGTTAAGAAGACTGTTATATTAGAAAATATTTTATCTCATGTAAACTGAATAACCGAAAAAGGGTAGATTAGTTTTTGCATTCATCAGTTCAGTTATGGTGACAACTGAACTGACGGATACTCTAACTGATCCACACAGTTTGAAAACATTAGTTAATCAGTTAAATACACAAGATACATTTATGGATGTTCGGAGACTTCAACTGCTCCTATGTCATCCCTTCTACCGCCTCGGGTAGGATCCACTAGAAGACTTTGATTTATACAACACTTTGTACAAACCCACTCAGCTAGGACCTACACTACTGCCTAAACTGAACTCCTAGCTACGACTGAAGGCAGCATCTTCCAGCCAACACTTTTTTAACGTCTATGTGTCAAAGACTACATACACAAGTTTAACGTCTTTGTGCAAGACTGTATTTGAGTGGTTGAGAGTGTTTGTGTGTGAAAACTGAACAAGGATGTTCTCACACACTGAGGGAAATAAGCTTCTAAACTAAGAAGATAACACGTTAAGGTGTCCCTCTGGGCTGATTGCTTCTGAAAGCTGATGTGCAATGTGCGTGCCCTTTCTTTTCTCTCTTGTTTGCGTTGAAGCTTTTTCTCTGTATATCGTTCTTCTTTTTATGTTCTTGTTATTGAGTCTTCACTGATCTTCTCTTTATATAGGCAGGAAAAACTAAACATATAGTGAGGCTCGTTTATTGTATCTGTTGCATCTTGAATTCGTTTCTTGAACTTTATGTCTCGACTTTTCGACTGTCCTTCTGAAACGTTTTGTCTTTAATGCTCTGATGCAACGTCCATTATTGTTCTTTACTGGACAATGGCTTTGTACCTTCACGTACAGCTGGAATCCACTGAAAGAGTTTGTCTTCAACTAAAACTGAAAGATTCTGGCTGATGCTCCAAACTGGTCAGCTGAACTGATCTTCAGTTGGGCTGATGAAATCAGTTGACTCGTCAGTTGAACCAATTTCACTCTCATTTAGTTGAACTGATCAGCTGGGTTTCTTCATCAGTTGAACACTCCTTCGGCTGGCCAGGCTTCTGAGGTTCTCCTGCTGAACCACTTATCAACTGGACAATCAGCTGGACTGCTCAATTGACGTAACAGTTAGACTGATTCAGTTTGTGCGATCAGTTGAGTCTTCAGTTTGCGATGTAAACAGCTCATGACTGATCCTAGCTTCTGCACACTAAGTTATATTATTAGTAACACAAATTAACCAAGTTTTGTTAACATCAAAATCAAGATTGCGAATTTGAAAAGTTCCAAGAGAAATATATTCAGCGAAGCAGCAACAGTTGTAGAAGGCAGACACAAATTTTGTGACACAGTGAAGCAGCAACAGTCCCAACGACTAGCGATGCTTTCATCCATCTATATTCTCAAGACTTCTCCACAGTTTGCGACTTCGAAGTTTGACATACTTTATGGTTTTTCGACCATATTCTCTCAGTCGGACTCCTCTTTTGCCACTAATGCCGATATGATATCTCATTGTATATCGTTTCAAAGTCAGCGTGAGAAGAAATAGGATCTAGATCGGCATAACAAGGCGCTTCTTGAGAATATTGTTGCAGCAACGGCCAGTTGGAGGAGGAGATTCAGAGGCGCCGAGCTAGAATGGTCGCTTTGTCGGATGAAGCGGAGACTTTGGAGGTTGTTCTGTTGGACAATAGGAGAAATTCGCGGGCTATCAGTCAACAGCTTCTTAATCTGAAGGATGTCTATCAACTCTGGACCAGAAAGCTTCAGGAGGCCGAGAACACTCAGCCAGAGTGTCTGGCCAAGTGGGAGCAGCTTCGTGCTATATTTCCGTGAATTTTGTTTTGTTTTGTTTTGTTGATTGGCACGCATTAGCTGAGAATAGTTGTTTACGTTTTATTGTTGGGGTAACTTACTTTGTAGAAACTTTACAGGCGCTTTTCCTATTTTCGATTTGATTCTCTGCTTCTCTGCACCCTCTTTCACTGGTTTTTCTTGTATACATCAATATGTTTGTTTCTAGCAGGTGATCATGGGTTGAAGATTGGCCATGAATTGGCCTCGGTTCTTCAGTGCATTCGATATTCACGCCTTGATGTCTTTCGGATCTTCCTGAACCGCAAGTACCTTTCAACTTTTATGTGCTCTTATGTGCTGCATCCACTCAAGACGATTCCCTCGTCTCTAGCATTTATACATTGCACTTCAGTCGGTCCCCTTTCCCTCATACACGTATATGCATTTGCACTTCAATCGGACCCCTTTCTCGCATACACGTATGTGCATTTGCAGTTCAATCGGACCCCTTTCCTGCATACACATTTACTTGATGTTCTTGCATGTGGTGACTTCGCTTCATATTTGTTGACTGTTGGTTTGATGTTGTGATTGTTGGATGAAAAGGATGTGGGATGAAAATGAGTTGAATTTGATGCTGGAGGTTGGTTGGGGGAGAAGTTTTTGGTTGATTCTTATACTACGCTCCAAATAATCCCACTCATTTGGTTTCTTCCAAAGTCAACTTCTGGGTCCTCTTGGGGTTCGCATAGCGCCCTTGTTCTCTTATGTTCTCCTTTTATTATTGGTTGTTCCGCTTGGTGGGCTCAACTCCCCGCTCGGTGTGTTTAATTCTTGCCATAGTGTAAGTGGCCTAAAGGCCCACTTCATGGGTCAATCACTGCATATGCAAACAAACAATTTATATACTGGTGGTACGGTCTACTTCACCATGGTTTCTCATACCATAAGAACATTAGAAATATCAACCGAATGCATATATAATAAGTGGTCATAAGGCCGACTCCCTAGTGAAACAAAGTACCTTTAAAATAATTAAAGTGGCTTAGTGTCCCACTTTCTTTGATTAATCTTATTGTTGAATCATAAACAACAGATATTTACCTCACTGGCCATAAGGCCTACATCGCATGACATCTTGAAATAAGGAACTAAACATATACAAAAGTGGCCCCGAATGCCAACTCCCCACTTAATATCAGCCTTTCTGTTTGCTTTATTCGTTAGCTTTCTCTATTTTTTTCCTCATATTTGGAAAATACGGCTTGAGATACTTGCCAGTTATGCATCTTTTGTGTGGATGGCCATCTAAACTTAATAGCCAATATGCATTTCCGTCTAACATCTTATGTACTTTGAATTATTCCTCCCAATTGGGAGACTATTTGCCCAGCTCCTTATCCTTTGTTCCTAAAGGCGGTATAGCCATACACACTATTTTCCCATCATGGAAACTTTTCTTGTAAACTCTTTTGTTTTAGATTCTCGCAACTTTTTGTTTCTGTAACAGCAGAGCATTGTACGCCTGGATTCTCAGCTCATCCAATTCTTCTAACTCCATGATCATTGTTTCATTATAATTTTCAAGGGAAAGTTCATTTTGCCTTGCCATTCGCATTGATGGCACCATAATCTCCAATGGAACACTGCATCGTGGCCAAAGGTAAGGGAAAAGGGCTCACTCCAGTGTCAGTCCTCTTGGCCCACAAAGTTTCTGATAATAGCCGGGGCCGATCCCTGGGATTTTCTTCCATCATTTTCTATAAAATCTTTTTAAAACTTTGTTCGATGCTTCAGATTGTCAGTTGGATTGTGGGTAATGAGGGGATGAATTTCTCAATTCGATTTCATAGTCTTCCGCGAATTCTCTCATATCTAAACCCGTGAACATAGTTCCCTGATCCGTGGTTAGGGACTCTGGAATTCCAAATCTATGAATAATATTCTCTTTCACAAAGTCAATGACATCCCCTTGTTCCACTTTCTTCAAAGGCACTGCTTCTACCCATTTGGTGAAAAAATATGTGGCCACAAGGATGAACGAGTGGCTTTTAGATGATGCTGGGTAAATCTTCCCTATTAAGTCCATGGCCCAGCCCCTGAACGGCCATGGTTTGACAACGTTGTGGAGCTCATCCACCGGAATTCTTTGGATGTTCCCGTGTTTCTGACATGGCTGACATCCCTTAGCATATTTGATGCAATCTTTCAAGATGGATGGCCAATAGTAGCCATACCTCTTTATCAGTCATCTCATCTTCACTCCAGATTGATGTGCTCCACGCACTACTTCGTGAACTTGCTTCATGATCTCCAATGCTTCTGGGAAGCCTATGCATCTAAGGAGCAGACCATCTAGACCTTTCCTGTACAAATCTCCCTCCACTAAGACGTAATTAAGAGCTCTCATTTTCAAACCATGTGGAATATCTCTCCCGGTTTATTCTAACACTTGTTTTATGTCCTCACTCCAGTCACCAGCTAAGTTTATATCTAAGTTGAGCGTGTCTACCTGAAATGAGCGTGTCTACCTGAAACCCTCTTTGCTGAATTGAAGGGTGGTTTCTCTTCTGAATCAACACTAGCATGTGTGTTAGCTCTGGAGACATTTTCAGTCCCAAAGCAACATGTGCCAACTCGTCGGCCTCCCAATTTTCTTGTCTTGGGACGTGTACTAACGACACTTCTTCAAAATCATCTAGAAGTTGGGATGCCGCGGTATAGTATTGACCCAATGACAAACTTGTGCATTTGAACTCCCCTGATAGCTGTTTGAGTACCAGCTGAGAATCCCCTTATATTAACAATTCTTTCGCCCCTAAATCTTTCAGAATTTCCAATCCGATGACAAGTGCTTCGTATTCCGCCTAATTGTTGGTGCATGGAAAATCCAAATTAAAAGATCGTGCGGTTTTCACACCTCTTGGAGAGGTGATCACAATACCAGCTCCGGATGCCGTCTCTGTATTTGATCCATCGAACTTCAAATCCCATGGTCAAACTTCCACTCCAAAAACTAGAAACTCTCCAATAAACTCATCAAGCGAAGGATGATCATCTAAAAAATCGGCTATAGCTTGGCCTTTTACTGATTTTTGGGGGTAGTAGGTCAATATAAACTCGGCCAATGCCAAAGACCATTTGCTAATTCTCCCAGAGAGCATGGGTCTATTAAGCATATATTTGATAAAATCGGTTTTAGTCAGCACAAGCACTCTTGATTGAATCAAATAATGTCTTAACTTAGTACATGCGTAATACAGTGTTAAGCATAGCTTCTCAATCACAGAGTATTTTACCTCTACTGGAGTAAGGAATCTACTTAAATAATAGATAGCTTGCTCATTTCCTTCGTGATTATTTTGAACTAGTAGACATCATTAATTCATGAGCAGTAGAGATGCATAATTTAAGGTGCATTCCATACCTGGGAGACATCAGAACAGGCGGGTTAGATAAATATCTCTTGATCAAATCAAAAACTTGTTGATGCGAATCTTCCCACTTAAACTCCCTGCTATCTTTGAGCTTCAACAACTGTGAAAACTCATTCGTCTTCCCTGCAAGGTTAGAAATGAAACGTCTCAAGTAATTTACTTGCCCAAGGAAGCGTTGTAACTCTTTCTTGTTCCTAGGAGGATTTGCCTCCATGATAGCCTTCGGTTTGTTTTTATCCACCTCGACTCCCCTTTGATGCACCAGAAATACCAAAAAGTTTCCTGCTTTCACGCCAAAGGCACATTTCAATGGATTTAACTTCAACCCATGTTGCCTCATTCTTTGGAAGCTCTTCCTCAAATGTTCGATGTGATAATCAGCTTCTTTAGATTTAACGACGATATCTTCTATATACATTTCAATGTGGTGCCCTATCATATCATGAAAGATCGAGTTCATAGCCCTTTGATACGTGGCTCCTACGTTTTTTAGCCCGAATGGCATGACAAGCCACTCAAACGTACCAATAGCTCTTGGGCATCTGAATGCTGTTTTGTGAGTGTCTGCCTCTGCTATTTTGATCTGATTGTAACCTGAGAATCAAAGGATAACAATTCATGCCTAGCTTCTTAATCAATCAACATATCAAGTATCGGCATTACGTACACATCTTTGGGAGTTTCACAGTTTAAGTCTCGGAAGTCAATGCATATTCTAATCTTGCCATTCTTTTTCATTACTGGCACAATGTTCGAAAGTCATTCGATATATCTGATTGACTTTATAAACTTGGCCCTCAACAGTTTCTCGACTTCCTCTTTTACTTTCAACTCGACTTCTTTTGACATGCGACGAGATGACTGTTGAAATGGTTTGAAACCATCTTTGAGTGGAAGTTGGTGTTCGACCAATTTCTTGTCCAATCCTGGCATGTCATCATAACTCCATGCAAAACAATCTTTGTACTCTTTCAATATACTGATCAAATCTTGCTTCAGTTGATCTTTCAGTAGCTTACTCACATACTCCACTTTTGGATCCTCAAGCCCCCCCAAGTTAATCTCTTCTAATGGGTCTTGTACCTCGTGTTGGCCATCTTCCATTTGAGATGGCGCCATCAATAATTCATCAACTTGGAGTTCATCCTCTTCGTACTCTTCTTCTTGGAGAACCTCAGTTCCATATGTGTCACATGCTTCCTCTTCCTCTAATTTGTTCAGTACTTGCTGCACATGCGCCTTCCATATTGAGGTTGCAGCTACCTCTTTTTCTTTTCGGTTCAAATCAATCATCAACCTCCTCAGTCAGCGGCTGAATTATCGGCCTAGGCGGCACGATAACAGTAGGCTTGAGGATTTTTTTCAACACAGAGCTTGGAGTTGGTGTTTGTATGTACAATGGACTTTCTCTCTTACTATTGCTACGGATTTTGATGGGCCCAAAATCCCCATTGTAATATCTGGCCTCCACTGAACTTGCACTTGTTTGAAAAGATTGTCCATCCGCTTCTACAACCTCCACATCGTCCACTTTCCAAAATAACAACAGCTGGTGCATTGAGGATGGTATGCACTGGTTTCCATGGATCCAATCTCTGCCTAACAACGCTTGGAAGTTGGCGGAGGAGTTTACCACGAAAAATGCACATAAAGACGACATGCTCCCTACAGTAACATCAGCATGGAGTACGCCAATGGTCTTGGTTGTTTCCCTTGTAAATGCAACAACCGAAACTTCTGTAGGAATCAAGTTCTCTTCAGTTTTGCCCAGACTTTTTAACATTCTTACTGGAAGAACATTCACAGCTGAACCATTGTCAATCAAAACCCTAGACACTGGATTAAAATTCACTTGTGCTTTGATGTACAACGACCTTATGTGCTTGGTCATGGTCGGTGTAGGATTCTCAAGTATCACTTGTTTAGGCTTATTTGGGTGATCCTCCTTTATAATCACTCTTGAACTTCCTTCAGGGAGTTTATTTGCATGTTCTTCTTTTTGCACTGATTTCTTGGGCATCAACTCCCCATTCTCTTCTTCTATCATTTTAAACCTCTCTGGTAGTATCACCACTTCTGTGGCACAATCCACAGTGATGTGAAACTCTCCAACGCAAAAATTAATTTTTTTTTCTCTTTGATCATCCTTCTCCCTTAATAGATCATCGTCTTCGTCTACCAACTTATCTTCAGTGGCGGATCTACCAAAATTGGACTTACTCTCCACCTGATCACATGCGACTGGAACATCAATCATAAGTTCATTTCTCAACTTAGCAGACTCTTCTCTCCTTGCAATAACTCTTTCTCTCAACAGCCGTCTCTTTTGAGTCCTAGTAGGTGGCCTAGGGAACTTTTTGTGTTGGGCCACTCTCCAAGAATCATCAAACTCGCGTCTAGCAGGGAGCACGTACCTAGTCTTAGCTCCCATTCCCTCCATCATTTTCTCTTTCGAAACTTCATCCCCACGCTGCTGTCTGCCTTGATCAGCTGATACTTTCTTGGTTTCCACCCTTCGCGACTCAACTCTACATATGTTTCTCTTGTCCGAGTATCTCTGGTACTGCTCAAGAGATGATTCCCCTCTGAACCCTTGATTATCATACACTGATCTCTGGTAGAAATGTTGGTTCCTCAGCCGATAAGTCGCGGATTCACCAACATTTCTGGGGAAACGTTGCTGAACTGTTCTTACTCGATCAACATTATTCCTTCCATTAGCTTCAAACAATTGACGATTCGGGATCCAGCATTTCTTGATTATTCGATCTTTCACTGCAAAGGATCGGCTTCTTTTCTCGTTGAGAAGATCCCACAAATCTGTCACATTCACATTAACCAAGGCTACTGGGGGAAAGAGGATCATCATCCACAGCCATAGACTCTTGTTTGTTAGGGAACTTCACGACTCCCTTGTTAATTCTGTCCTGCAAAATGTTCTTGAACGCCCAACAAGATTTAGTAGCATGATTGTAGGAGTTGTGGTACTTACAATACTCTCGATCTTTCAGCTCTTCTGTGGGTGGCATCCTTTGATCAGGTGGAAAGGTGATTAATTTTTCCTATACCAAGAAATTGAAAACTTCCTCGATCTTTAACACATCAAATGTATACTGCATATCTTTGAGGATTTGGGAGCTGTTTTTCATTTCAAGTTCTACCGGCTTCTTTTTTAGCAGAAGAAGTGTGCAAGAACGAGCTGATCGAATTTATGCCAATGCCTCATCTTCTATCTCCTGATAATAAGACCCCATAGCAGTTCTCTTTTTGTATGACTCTTCCCGCAATAGTTCTTCGTATTCAGCAACTTTGGCAGCAAGCTCAAAGAAGTCTCTGAACTCCATGCCTTGGAATTTCTTCATTAATTCAAAATACAGTCCTTTTTTGTGCCATCTTCACGAACTCGGTCTCATGTAGGAACACCTTGTACCTATTCTTCATCTTTTTTAACATGTCGATAAAAAACTCTACAGATTCTCTTTTCTTTTGGGTTATTCTGGAAAAATCGGCAATACACACTTCTGGATCTGTTCTATAGAATTGGATGTGAAATTGTCTTTCTATCTCTTGCCAACTCATCACTGAATTTCTGGGGAGTGAGGCATACACGCAAATGCACTCCCTGTGAGAGAATTCGAGAATAGCCGCAACTTTAAATTGTTGAAGTTATCAGGGTTGGCTAATTCCCCGCACTGGATAGTAAACCTGGCTATGTGTTCCATGCTAGACTGGCCATCCTCCCCGGAGAATAAACTGAAATCACGAACTCTATATCCCCTTGGGTATAGGTTATTTACGTCTATGTAGTCTGGATATGGTTTGTGGAATTCTGGGCGGCCTATTTGTCTCAAAGCCGGCCCATATAGCTCTTAAACAGTTTCTCTCACCACATCAACATCGATCATTGTTGCATTTCTGTTGGGGAACGGATGATGAAAATAATTTGCCCCCCGGGTCTGAGCTCCTGTGTTGTAACCAGCATTCCATCCTTGGAAACTTCCATCAATTCCCTGACAATCTTGGTGTGACATATCCTCATACGCTCCCATTTGATACAAAAGGTTTGTCACGCTGTACACCTAAGCAATCGGTTGTTTTGAGCTCCCCACTCCATGAACACGTGAATATAGCTGAGCTCTCCATCCTAAGGTTTCTTCTCTCCTGTAAGGTGGTGTATACATTCTTTCTGGCTGATTTGGGAAAGTGAACTCCGGGTGGCGAGGATCGCTAGCCCGTGAGTTTCCTACTCCGTGGTCAAATTCATGGACGTTGTTACTTCCCTGGACTCGGTTGCTTCCTTGATCAGTCTCTTTGGCAGTGGTATTTTGCTCCCCTCAAATAGACTGATTCGGCTTACTTAGTAGAGTCTTCAAACAGTCATACATTGCCTTAGATAATGCCTGTGAAATTTCCTCAATCTTTATAGTAGTCAATTCCTCCATCACTCTGTTTGAAACTTTATCATACGTAGTCAGGTCCTGCAGATAAACTTCTTCGGCCTGTGGTTCAACAACAGGTTGCTCGGGCTATTGAACCTGAGTTCCCTCCTGATTAGCCAAAGACCCCCCGCTCTCCTGAATGACGTTTTCTTTTCTTCTTGGCAGCATAGTGTGGTCCCACCGGACATGACAAAAATTGTTTGCACAATATTGATATTTGCGGGCGTGCCAGGTGCGAAGTTGCACCGATTTGTGTAAAAACAATGAAATCTAACTTCTAACTATTCAAGCGACGTGAATTCTAAATTCGACTGTTAGTTCTAATCTCCTAAAACAAATATAACGCCAAAACGAAGAAAACTATTGGAATTTGATGAAATAAACTCCCAACATAATATGTATCAACAAATCAGTAGGAAATTACAAAACACAACAATATATTAAAGAAAACTAATGAATTCTAGACGAAAACATCTTATAATGCTAGAAAATGGAATGAAAAAATATTTCAAAACTAAAACACTTGAAAATAGAAGTCTGGAGAGTATTTTGCAAGTTTTTGCTGAGTTGAGTTGTGTGTGTACCCCCTCTGTGTGTTCGCCGATTGTCTCCTTTTCTTCCTAGCAACTATGTGGTTCTCGTCCACTCCCCCATGATCCACGTTCTTCCGCCTCATTCCACGATCTCTCTTTCCCATGATCTCCTCCCATTGCAGCGCCTTGTGATCAGTTTGAATCGATAAGAATTAATTCATTATGGGCTTATATAATTTAATTGGGCTTCAGAATTAAATTGGATTTTATAATTTAATTGGGCTTCAGAATTAAATTGAGATTTTATAATTTAATTATTTGAGCCCAAACAATTATTAAATCATATGACGTCCAAGAAATATTTTGAACATTATTGCTCTCAGACAACTTTATATGCCCGGTCATAGTTTGATAATTGTGCCACGTAGGCAGGCACACAGGACAGTAGCGTCACTTCTTGCTATCCAACAAATCAATTTCATTAATTGCTCTAACTCGCAATTCATAGGATGATATGATATACTTGACTCCAAATTTAATACCAACTATTAAGATCGATTACTTGTTATTGTATAAAAAACCAAAGTTGTTTTAGATGACAACCCAAGATCTCAAGTTTTGATTGTTGTGAAACAAAATTGCCACAAGGTTTTCAGGCGGCGTTCTTGCATTTTTAAACCTCTTATTACATAACAGAAGCGCCATAAGCTTCACTCTGTTGAGAGGGTGTGTCTAAGGAAAAGACCTGAGATGTATTCTGCATCGGATAGAGGCTACTGTAGTTCGCATATTGCCCATGGAAACCAGGATTTTGCGTTTGATTAGGATAACTAACAGGTTTAAGGACAGGTCTCGGGCCAACCGCAGTTTGATTTGCCATGGGAGCTACCGTCCTGGCTTGATAGATTTGTGGCAGCCTCGAGAAACGCATGAGATTGTGAATTTGAGGAATCGTTGCAGCTGGGCTGATTCCCATTCCTGCCCGGGACATGTAGTTTTGAATGCCTGGCATTACCATTTGTGCCATTTGACTTCCCATCCACATAAACTGATAGAACATGTGATGAAACACAGCATATATTCTGAGTACCAAGGTGCACACCTTCAGCCAGTCAGTTTATTAAAGTAAAGTATACCTGAATTTGTGATTGAAGAGACTTCATGTACTCAATAACCTCATCTAACATCGATGCTTTATCCGACTGTAGGAGAGAAAATAAAATTAAAACATGAATGGATTTAGCTAGTTGAATGTAGAAACCTCGTGTGTGTGCTGACATTTTTTACCTTGTGAGAGTGAGGGATCAGCTCCTGCAGAACCCTCATCTTCTCGTTGATTCTGTCTCTCCGTCTCTGCACAAAAAACACAAAGAGAAGTTAACAAAATTTGATACAAAACATCCAAATGAATGTATGCTTGAGATCCAAGAATTCGAACCCTCTCAGATAAGTTATGCACTTCAGCTACACGGCTTCTACGAGCAGTTCCAGATTTCTTAGATGACTTGTTTCGTGAACCCGACTCCAATTCAGTAGCCTACAAGATTGCTGTAATTGAGAAAAGGAGAAAGAAGACATTACTGAAAAACGAGCTATTTGAAGGCTTAAAAGTGAGCATACATCGCTCAAGCAATCAGATAGTTCTGCATCCCTACTCTTCCTTTTGTGGCAATTGATTTCATTACCCTGATTGATAGTTTTCCAGAAGCTACTACCTGATCCTCTCGAGCAAGACGTAAGAGCTTGTTCGAGCGTCTCGATTTCCGCGCATTCATGGCTCACAGGACTTACTTTTTTAACATGATTTGCATCATCCACCTTATGGGACAAAGTTCTGCTACCAATCCCACAGCTAGATTCGACTTGATTGCTGCCACAGTGGCTCGACCCTATCGTCATAACGGACAACTCGTGAACATCACCCAGTACCATATGAACAAATTCCCGTCTTTTGACAGGAAAATCAAGATTACTGTATTTTCTATCACCTGTGAGGATTTGATCTTGGTGGTTTGAGTTCAAGATTTCAAAGCCTGGAGGTGGCAATGAAATTGGACCAAACTCATGCTGCTGTGAACTTGGAAATTTGAAAATGTTTTCACCTTCAAAGACCGGATTAGACGATGGAATCTCAGATAGAAAATCAGAACACAACTCCTCAAAAGATTCATCTATTGGGCAATGAGTCCATGAAATTGCCTCTTCATCTTGAATCAAATTAGTCGAGGTCATGACAAATCGACTCTTGGTATCGTCATGCTTGTGAACTTTCTTAGACTTATTGGAATCGTTGCTTGATTTTCTATGAGTTTGGCTCTGCAACACTACCTCTCCATTTTGCCATAACAGCTCCACTAGCTCATTATCCACACTGTAATAAAACCATCCATCAAAAAATTCCCCCAACTGAAATGAAACCCAAAAATTACACCATATACAATATACAACGAGACTTTAATCAAGTTCAATTTCCCACGTTTGCCGCTGAAAATTCAGTTGTTTGAGCCTACGCTTACCCCAACTGTCTTCCCCGGGACGGCAGTATAGGAAGCTCAACTTCAAAGTCAGTGTTCCATTCAGGAAGGCAAGAAATGTCCATACCTCAATTTCTACCAAGAAAAAGGAAACACCAAAATTACCATTAACAGTAAGAAAGGAGAAGTAAAGGAACGAAACGATATCATGTAGCAACACCTATCAAACAAACCCCAGAGAACAAACCACTAGCAATCATCCTTCTAAACATAGAAATTAAAAGAGTACTGAAATAGCTACAAAGAGAAGAAAAGTGAAAACTAATAACAAACAAACCGACAAACCTATATCCCTAAATCACCAAGAACAAACAAGAAAAGTTTGTCCAATTAAGATTTAGACGATCTTTTTGTAAACTGAGGAAAGGAAGAATCTTTGGGGATGAAAAACGAAACCCATCTTAAGAAAACTCACCCCCAAAGATTCTTGTTTTTGTTCTGCTCTTATTCAAGAATCATGACAAGTTAAGCCTATTATTTCATTATCACGACATTCACTAACAAGAACAGACAAGCGCCAGGGACTGCAGTTGCTGTTTTCCAATGCGTGGGCGATAAGGACATGGGGACACGTGGCAGTCGACCAGTAGCCGCTTTAGATATCGATGGGACCCACACATGCGAATCAGAGCTGGATGAGATCTTCATCTTCTCTCCGCTGTGCTCGTTATCTCAAAACAAGCACCCAACTTGCCACGTTGATTGTTCCCTTATTTTATTAGTATGCCAATTTTTTTTATATAAAATTTAATATCACATTTTAGTATGCCAATTTTTTTATAACATTTAATAATTTATACGTCGGAGGTCATGCAAAAAAAAAAAAAAAAAAACATTTTATGGAGAAGTCAATCTCTATAATTTTCCTATTTATTAAGGATAAGTGGCATTCTTGGTCACCAAATGAGGATTTTTTTGTTCTACACTCGTCTGATTAAATAAACTGATTGATTTTTTAATCGAAAAGTAGTGTATAATAAAATCAAAATGCAAAACAATATTTTAAAGAAATATCATATAAGTATAATTATATTTGATACTTACTGAAAATTTAGAGTCTGATTCCAGCAAGTGACACTAGTCCAGACGCAGGCTTCGAATTTGCCATGAGACGCATGCTTCGAATTTTTCATGAGCCTGAAATAACGAAGAAAACCGTTAGAAGGGAGCTGGGAGGGTGTCCCGGCGTAGTCCCTTCGACGCTCAAATCAGAGACTGAAGATATAAGTGGAGAGCAGCTAAGGGTGCTGCTGAAAAATAATATAGTGAATGAACGAATTGAACGTTCAAAACTGATATTTATAGGATAATACATGGGCTTGTCATGGACCACATACTTTGGATAGGAATTGGCCGGGGACCCAAAGTCCGATTTGGCCCTATTTATAGGGTATCAGTACTATATAAAAAAAATTAATACACTTAAAATTATAGCAATATCAAATCATGCTTTGGCAATGCAATGTTAAATGGCCAAAAAAACCCATGTTCAATCCTGGAACAAAATTACTAGAATGTAGGGAAAAAAATAAAGAGCCTATAAGTTTAGTCGTTCGGTTGAGACATTGCACATGGTCCTTGATAATAGACGGAACTTGCACTCAAAAGGCCTGACTTTCGAATTAGATATATTTTAACTTGGAGATCATTCGAAGCTCGAATAGTGAAACTTTTTGTTTGAAATAGAGCTCGAGTTTGAGTTAGACTTGTAAGATTTAAACGTACTTTCAACTATTCAAACTATTGTTTGTGAAAAAATCAAAAGTTTCGAAATATATTTACTTAATACAATATATTATATATTAATAAATATTAAAGCTATCGAGCTATCGAATAAAATATTGATCTTAAATTTGGCTGAAAAAATTGAATATAACTCAGTTTGTCTTAAATTTGATAGTTTCAAATACTAATCAAATATTTTTTAAATCGAGTAAAACAATTTCACTAACTATTCATGCACATAATGGATGGGAATTGTCAAATAGCGGATGGGCATTTCATCACATGTCCAAGATGTTCTTAATTCTTGGAGTAGAACTAGCCAAGTGACACCATGTTGAGGCTAGATTTGAATTCTATTTATTTAAGATTAAATATGAAACATAACAAAAAATGGGTAAATTCGATAGGTAGATTTTGATTTTATCTTTTGAAGATAAATTTGTCACACACACAATGCTAATAGAACATTAAGGTAAATTCATTTTAAAGAGATAAAGTCCAAATTTAACCTTAACTTCGTTTGTTTTTAATTATGTCTCAAAGTTCATATCAAAGAGATAGATTTCGAATCTAGTGTGAATAATATATAGTGGCACTTGGCCGGTTGGTACAATAAATAGACTCTCTATCTCTATATGACAAAAGCTGGGTACACTTGCTAATTTACTCAGAATTTAATCGTAATTTATTCGAGAATATTTCGAAATAAGGACAAAGTTTACAAGTTCTCTCAAAATTTTTATCTGTTATGAGACAAAATTATTCGGTGATCATTTATTGTACCATATTAATTTCGAATAAATGACATATGTGACATTCTCTGCATGAAAAGAAATTGGTCATACAAATAAGAACCGTTTTCAAGATTATAAGCGGTGAAAAATTCAAGTATTTTAAGAGGCAATCACCAAGCATTGAAGGCTACTAAAATTCCAAATAATCAATCGAGCATTCAAATTTTCCCGCATTTATTAAGAATCATCTCGATGCTCTAAGACTTCAAGTACAACTGAATTGTTATATTCGAGGGTTTTTTATAATTAATTTAATATTTATTTTTTTTCAAAATTAATTTTTAAAAAATTTTGCATTTTTACTGAAATCCGTGGTTACGAAGCGCGTACGCTGCTCAACGTGAACGCTGCCACGTCCCCTCCCATCCCTTATCCCTCTCCCTCACATCCCTTATCCCTCCCATCACTCTCTTGCTTTTCATTTTCTTCCTACTTCTTCCTTCTTTTACGCATTCATTTTCATTTCTCCATCACTCTCTCCTTTTCTCCTTTTCAGAAGATCGACAACCTATTTAAGAATGGCAGATAATCGAGCTCCAGAATATTCCAGTGTCCTCTATTTACAAGCGACACATATGTCGACTAAAGTTTCTTCCGTAACAGTTGATGATAGTGTCAAAGTGAAGAGGTCAGACAATTTGATTTGGAAGTTATACACCGATAATTACATACACAATCGTGTACTTGCATACTTGAATGATATGGGTTTTTTATGGAGTTTTAGAATGTGGCTCACAAAGTTTTGATAATCATTTGATTAATGCTCTTGTTGAACATTGGCGACGCCAAACAGACACTTTTCATTTTACATGTTGTGAAGCAACATTCACGTTACAAGATGTTTCAATAATTTTGGGCCTAACAATTGATGGTGAATCAGTAACTGGAATAGATATGTCACATGAAGTTGAGGAATGACAACACATCTGTTTGGATTTGTTGGGATTTCTGCCATCATCAAAACATTTGAAAGGTGGTCAAATGTCTATGACTGCACTACACGATCATTGCATATCTAACCTTGTAAATGATGATACTTCAGAAGTAGATGTTGTGAAATATACCCGTTATGTAGCGTTAATGATTATTGGTGGAATAATGTTCCCTGACTATCAAGGAGGGTCTGCTAGACTAATATTTTTGCAACTGCTACAGGATATTGATAACGTCAAGTCTTATAGTTGGAGTAGTGCAGTTTTAGCATTTCTATACCGTGAGTTGTGTAACGTGTCACGTATAGAGAAGACTACAATGGATGGATCTTTATATATCTTGCAGGTATAATTAATGTAATGTGATTATTTAACACAATGTTTTTGTTAATTTTGTCGATCTTTTTTTATTATTATAAACAGATATGGGCATGGAGCAGGATTAAATGTGTTAACCCCGATCGAGATGGGTTAACATTAGTTGTACCTCCCATTGATCCAGATGCTATTATTCCAGATTCTCCATATGGTGCACGGTAATTTTTAAAAATTATTGTGGTAATATCAAATTTATCTCTTATAATTTTTTGATATGTAATTGTTTTTGTTAAATTGTAGGTGAAAAATTGGATTTAGCTACACACATTCGCTAAAACATGCTGTAAGAATTATAAGAGATTCTCTAGATCGTATGAATCATAATGAGGTATTATGAAATTTTAATATTTAATAGTAATTAAATGAAGATTATTTTGTTTTGATTAAATGAATTTGTAATTTGAACATTTTTTTACAGTTTGATTAGATCGTTTACGAGAAGAATGACATAGATGTGAAGACGATTATTGATTCATATGACAACAAAATTTGGTGATGTGTTTGTCCCTTTATTTGCTTTGACATCGTTGAGATGCATCGTCCTAATCGGGTGATGTGACAATTCCGAAGACGACAATCAATTCCAGTGGCTGCCATGGACAATGATGGCATGCATAATATCACGAGAATAGGTCATCGAAATACCAATTGGAGAGAATATCATCAAAATTCAATTGAGTTGTGGAATAGTAGGTTGAGGTATGTTGCTAAAGGGGTACGTCACGGGCGATCGATGCAAACTGACGAAGACTATTTCCAATAATATAATCGAATAACTGTACGTAGCATATCACATACAGTTAATGTCGTTGGTTTTCAACCATATCTGTACATTACTTTTGCCGGACAATTTAATGTCCAACAAAATTTCGATACGCCTTCTCATTATTCTCATCAGTCATCATTGGTGTGGGGAAGTAATATGGTTAGCCAACCAAGTGGATTTGCAGGAACCTCTAATACTATTTCGTCTACTGAGTTGAATATTGCAGGAACCTCTACTACTCAACCTGGTTTGTTCAGTGATTCAGGGATTGATGAATATCGTTCATTTGGTCAGCAGGATTTTCAAACTCCGTCTTGGTCGAACATACAAACTTTTACAAATTTACTTAATGTTGGTCCTCATCATCTTTTTCATGGCATTCGACCACAGAGGGATGTTATTTCACCTATCACTTTTCCAGGTTACTCGAAAGAGAAAAATCCTGAAAATGTAGGATTGCGTAGAGGGACGAGAAGACGCAATCCACCTGAATGTGGAACAGGGAGCCATTTGTATCATTTTAATTATGACGATGATTCTTCTATTTAATTGTAACTATATCATTTCTATTGTTTTACCGTTTGCATTGTTTTATCGCCCTATTTTTTTATTTTCCAATAACCAGTCTTGGCCTTCAAATAAGCGCGAAGTCCCCATCGACAAACGACCGTAGAAGAATTGTTTTTGCAGCGTAACTTCCACAAAATGCGTGTGCTATCCACGACACGGTAC
Organism: Primulina tabacum; assembly: GCF_025594145.1. Classification (NCBI taxonomy): domain Eukaryota; kingdom Viridiplantae; phylum Streptophyta; class Magnoliopsida; order Lamiales; family Gesneriaceae; genus Primulina; species Primulina tabacum. Next base: position 23,731,301 of record NC_134564.1, read on the forward strand.
TCACACCTGACCACTTTGACTGAATAATCATTCACAGATGCAATAAAATCATTCTTATCTTTAAATAACATATTAATTCATAATTCACCTCTATCCGGATTGTAATAGCTCGTTTGCACTCCAGAAGGTACATCGGTAGAATCTGGAGGCTCTTCCCCAAAAAATTTATTGAAAAATGATGGCATTTCAAAAGTGTTTGAAAGAAATGGTACGATCTGCCTCTGTAATGTGGCACGAGGTTGTTGTCGAGATGATGTCCCCTCATCAGGATTAGTAAAAATATTCACTTCATCATCATTCACTTCTTCTTCTTCAAACTAGCTATATGACATATCGGGTTCAGAATCAGTCCTCCAAATATCATCATTAGTGGCCAGATCCGGACAACGAGCACTGATATCTAATGTTGGATTCGGCCAATATGGAGCATGATTTTGTTCCGACGAGATATTGATATATTGATCCCAAGACCCACTTACATCATTGAAATTTATAGTATCGAGTCCTTCAGTAACCTGTGGAACATAAGATTCTTGATCCTGGAAACCACCATATGTAGAAGTACCGGGTTGGTTATTGAAACCTGAATCGGATGCATGTGGAACGTAGGATTCAGGATCATCAAATCTAGCATGATGCTCAATTGAATTTGCTTCCACGTATAAATGCAGCACATGCATATTGTCACATTACATTATAAACTGTAAAACATCATCATCAACAAGATTGACTTGAATTTCATGCCAAGATGATCTCTCCATGAATGAATATTTTGTTGACAACTTCATAGAAAAATTCGTTGGATCGATTCCTAACATTTTATGCACAACTTCAACCAACTCCAACAAATTAATAGATCGTAATACTCGTATCGGTCTAACAAATGGAATGCAATATTCAACCAATCCATTATCGATACATGACCACCAAAATATAACAGTACATCGATGATAGACATTTTTTCATTGAAATTTGAGAGAAAAATTAAGATGAAATTGATATCTCATTCGTCGAAGTTGTCATCAATTATATATACCAACAATGTTGAAGACTATTTAAATTTGTATTATTTAACTTGACGTGAAAATTCATAACTTCAGTTAACGTGAAAATTCAGAACTTCAGCATTCAAGTGAAAATTCAGAACTCCAGAGTTCACGTGAAAGCTTGAGGAAATGGACGGCCACTAATAATCGAAAAATGAGAAAGAAAAAAATAATAAAATATACAGAGTCTGTGCTTACGAAGCACGGACACTGGCTCCACACTCCAACGTGGAGCCACCGTTCTTGCTTACGAATCATGAACCATGCTCCACGTAGTCATGGCATGGTCCGTGCTTCGTAAGCACGGATTGAAATATTTTTGAAAAAAAAAATTAAATTATTTTTGAAATTTTTTATAAATTAAATTAATTATAAAAAAACCCTATATTCGATCATTTAAGGGTTTATTTATTGTGTTGATTTTTATTCACTCTGTTTTTTGCATTAGTGAGCTGAAAAAAAGAATAAAACTTCGCAACTGTGAGAAATAATTTTTTAACAAATTATGTTTTGTTGAGTTGCTAGGAATTTCAGCGAGTTAGGGTTTAAATTTAGTTGAAGTAGGTTTTGTACAAAAAGTTGAACTGATCAAAGTCTTCTACTAGAATAACTTCCTAAATCAGGAAGAATGAGAGTCGTAAGATGATTTTTTTTTAATCTTGTGTTATTTGCTTACAACATTCACATTTATGCACTTATATTTTTCTTGATTGTTTGGATTTTTTGCTTGCTAGTTCTTAATCGAATTAGAATCAATTGAGTTTGAAAAATACTAACATTTTGTAAGGTTTTTATTCACCACATCTAAACACATGGCTGTTGGGATTATCTAAATGAAGTGGTAAAGTACATATTTTATAGATGCAAACTATGGTGTGAACTCATACATGATTTTCCACCAAATGCGGCAGCTTAGTCAATAATGATTTGCTACATGTTTTGTTTGAAATTTTCTTCACCAATCATGTCATCCGCCTAACATTTCTCACACTTGAAGAATTGATTTCAACAATGTCTTCACAACTTCAATGCACCAACTCGTGTCTCTTCTCTTATACTTGCAGCTGTTCAACTTCAGTTTATCAATTGTTACAACCTTGTGAGCATATCGGCTGGATTTTTACTTCCAGCAACTTTCTCAAGTATCAAGACTCCATCTTCCAGTACTAATATGATGAAATGATATCGAATATGTATATGCTTAGTCATAGCATGATAAACATGATTTTTCGCTAAATGAATAGCACTTTGACTGTCACAGTATAATGTGCTCCCCTCAAGCTTCTGTAGTTGCAACGTACTCAACTTCAGTAGTCGAAAGCGCGACTATCTTTTACAACTTAGATACCTAGCTTAATGTTGTACCACCTAATGTTAACACATACTCCTGCTCCGTCGATGGAGATAGTGTTTTGGTTAATTTAAAATGACTAGCTAAAGGAGTACTCACATGTTTAGCTTCATCCATGTTAAATCTGTTAACCACCTTTTTCACGTACTCTTCTTGAGATAACTTCAAGATTCCATTCACCCGATCTCTAAAGATCCTCATTCCAAGGATTTTTTTTGCAACACCCAAATCCTTCATGGAAAATTCTTTTGATAACTCTTTCTTGAGTTTATCAATCTCCTCCAGACAAGCTCCTGCTATCAACATATCACCTGCATATAGCAATAAAATGATATAAGAACCATCAAACTTCTTCACATAACAGTGATCAGTTTGACACCTCAGGAAATCATTATTTCTCATGAATCCATTAAACTTCTTGTACCACTGTCTTGGAGCTTGTTTGAGACCATACAAGCTCTTCTAAAGTTTGCACGCCATTTGCTCTTTTCCCTGTACTCCAAAGCCATGTGCATGCTTCATATAAAATTCTCCATGTAGGTCACCATGAAGAAATGTCGTCTTCACATCTAACTGCTCCAAATGTAAATATTTTTTGCCACTAATCCGAGTACAATCCTGATAATGTTTAACTTAACCACCGGAGAGAAAATCTCAATGTAATCAATGCTTTCCTTTTGTTGAAAACCTTTTACAACAAGTCTTTCCTTGTACCGCTGGTTAACATCATGTTCTTCTTTTAGTCGGTACATCCACTTGTTAGTAATGTCTTTTTTTCTTGCGGATGTTCTGTCAACTCCCACGTCAGGTTGGATGACAGTGAATTCATCTCATCTTCCGTGGCTAACTGCCACTTGGTTGAATCATCATTTTTCATTGCCTCTTCATAGGTTTCTTGTTCACCTTTGTCTGTCAGCAAAATATAGTGAAATGCAGAGGAGTATCTCTCAGGTGGTCTAATTGTTCTAAAAAATCTTCTGATTTCAATCGCCGGAGTTTGTGGATCATCATGTTGTGTTGTTGCTTCTTCATTTTCCTGGTTACTGCCTTTTGATTCATTCACAGGAGTGTCTGTCAATGGCACTTCATCAGTCTTCTTAACTTCAGGACATTCATCTCCAGCTCCAACACTTGACTTGTCCTTATACAATATTTGCTCATTGAAGATTACATCTATGTTCCGAATGATCTTCCGATTTTGGTCATCCCGAAAACGATAATCAAACTCTTTATCACCATAACCAATAAAGAAACATTTCTTTGATTTCGAATCAAGCTTTGTTTTGATTGCTGAGTCAATATGAACATATGATAAACATCCAAAGACTTTCAAGAAATAAAGGTTTACTTTTGCCGCTCCATACCACTTCGGGTATTCTGCAGTCAAGCGGGACAGAAGGTCCTCATGTTGATAAGATATGCTGCAGTGTTAACAGCATCAGCCCAGAATGATTTTGGTAATCCAGAGTGTAGTTTCATGCTCCTAGCATGTTCTTGATATGGTTCTGTGCACAATATTTCTTGAACTCATCATCTTCATATTCACCACAATTATCAGACCGTAAGCACTTCACCTTCAAGTTGGTCTCATTCTCAACCACGGCTTTCCAAATTTTTAAGGTCTCATAAACATCATATTTATTTTTTAGAAAATAAACCAAACTTTTTGGCTTGAATCGTCTATAAATGTGACATAGTATCTTGAGGCTCCAAGGGATGTCACAGGAGATGGTCCCCATACATCAGTATGAACTAGATCCAACTTTGCTGTTTTTGGTTTTCTACCACTTTTGAAAAGCTCACATTTTTCTGCTTTCCAAAGATACAGCTTTCACATAGCTTGTGTTCAATGGTCTTTAATTCCAGTATATTTCCGTTTGGTACAAGCATCTTCATTCTCTTCTCACTCATATGCCCAAGACTACAATTTCATAGACTTGAATTAGTTCCAGCATCCATGGCTGCTATTTTATATTTGCAACAGGAAATCATATAAAGTGTTCTAGTTTTCTTTCCTCGAGCAACAATCATGGCTCCTTTGTTCGCTTTCCAGGAACCATCACCAAAGGTCACATTATGGCATTCGTCATCGAACTATACCGAGATCAAATTACATGTCAATTTCGGTACATGCCTAACTTTGTTAATTTTCCAGACAAATCCAATTGACATCGTCGTCCGGACATCACCCATACCAACTATTTCCAAAGGTTTTCCATCAGCCAAGGAAACTTTTCCGCAATCGCCAATGATATAATATCGAATACATCATGATATCCAGTGGTATGAAACGAAGCTCCTGAGTACATAACCCATCAATCAGGCTTCCATGGATAGTAATAGAACATCATGCACCTCCTCAGTAACAACGTTTTCATTATTATTTGTCGATTTTCAATTCTTTTTCAAGTGACCATTTTCACCACAGTTCCAACACTTCAAATTCTTTTCAAAGTTGCTTTTTTCTTTTCCATTTCTTGATTTGGACCTACAATGCCATTGGTTAGAACACTTTTCGCCACTCCTGACCCTCTCTATGTTCTCGAGATTTAGAGCAGATTTTGATGATGTTCCTTCATCCGAATCTATCCTGCGAATTTGTTCAGCAAGAATTTGATCTCTGATATCATTCAATTGTAGCTTTATTTTTCCAATAGAATTGCTAACTGTTGCTCGCATTGGTTCCCAAACATTTGATAAAGATGCCAAAAGAATAAGCACGAATCTCATTATCAAAATTAATTTCAACCGATGTTAGCTGAGAAACAATCGTGTTGAACGCATTGATGTGTTTAGCCATCGAAGCACCTTCTCCCATTTTCAAGTTGAATAACTTTTTCATGAGATGTACTTTGTTGTTTGCCGATGTCTTCTTGTACGTGTACGATAAAATGAACATCATCTCTTCTGTGGTTTGTGTCTCCTCTATGTTATGTGCTATATTCTTTGTTATGGTCAATCGTATCACACCTAACATTTTTCGGTCAAGTAGCTCTCAGTCATCATTCTCCATCTTTTCCGGTTTCTTTCTTGATAGAGGTTGATGCAGCTTCTTATTATACAGATAATCTCTAATCTGTAACCGCTAGAACGAAAAATATTTTCAATCGAACTTGTTGATTCCCAGTCCCGATCATCTTTGGTCATCGCTTCTCTAGCCTTAGCAAAAAATTTAAAAAAAAAATATTTTCTGATATGGAAGATCAAACAAAGCTGCAACCATATAGAGCATACTCAAAATTCTTAGAAATTTTACAGCAAGGCTCTAATACCAGTTGTTGGGATGATCTAAATGACGTGGTAAGCTACATATTTATAAATGCAAACCATGGTGTGAACTCATACAAGATTTTCCACCAAATACGGCAGCTTAGTCAATAATGATTTGCTGCATGTTTTGTTTGAAATTTTCTTCACCAACCATGTCATACAGTTAAAAATTTTTGTGAGTGTGGTTTTCTTGTGAATTAGAGAAAATATATTATCGGTTATGCTCTTGGTTGGGATTGTGAGACATAAATATTTTGTATACACTTGTAATATTTTCTCCCTATAATAAAGATTTGCAGTAGTTTCGTGAACGTAGTCTATATTGAGTGAACCACGTAAATTTTTATATTCTTGATTATTTTATTCCGAAATTTTTGGCATTATATTATCATCATGGTCGCTATCGTTTCGGTGTAATTACCTAACACTGGCCGATCATAACAACATGATATGATATGACTTGAACTAAAAAATAACACAACACACAAATTAATTTATAAGGAAGATTTAACCTAATTTTAAAATTTGATACAAGTTCTCACCATTCCACAATTAAACCATAATGGACCTAGTTGGGCTATTTTAAAAACTTAAATTTTTAATAATCCAAATCGATTTTGGGTAATTTGATGTTCCAGAATTATCTAACACAATATAAATTTAAATTTTCGAGTCAATTTTCACTTTTTTTGGACGAATAATATTCAGATTTTTGTTGAATATCAATTGGGACAAAACCCAATTTCTAACAAATTCCCACTTCTTGTATTAAATCCGTTTTTGGGAGACTTTAAAAACCTTGTTTAGGCAAGCAAAAACTTCACGGTACTTGGGTTATTAGAGCATTTAGCTATAACTTAAATTGTTAGAATATTTTTTGACCCTAAGTTTTGTGATTGACAAAATAATAACATTGAGCTGTTACAAAAAAGCAGTTACTATATTGTTTGGTATTTCAAGTTTCTCACCGCTAATGCAAAGTCCAGCCACTCCAAAACTTTATTCTTCTTCTGATGTTGATCATCTAATATCTTATTGTGCTGCATTAAATCGAGAGTGTTATTATCTAACCAGCGGTCAGAAATACGCAAAGCAAAGTGGATACTGTACTTCCAACCGTTTTGAACCTGCAAGTTATAGTATAAGAGATAATATCCCACCAACTCCAGATATGAAAAAAAGTTTCTTAAAATGTCCAAAGTCAAAGCAGCTTTCAGAAAATGGAAGCTATAAGTTTCAAAAACAAATAAACATTAAATGTGCATTTAATGAAATGTATCTCGTCTGAAAGTGACAATTTCATTATGTCGAAAACTGGTACAAGTGATCGTTGAAAAGCTTTATCATACCGTTGAAGTCTTTCAACTATATATAGATGCATATTTGGTTCCAAAAAGAAGTAGAAGAACATATAAATCTCGTGCATATTTCAAATCTGTATTATCAAAAATCTCTGAGAACTCCTTCAAGGAATACTTCAAGTTTTTTCAACAAGATTACATTTATCAGATTACATCAGATCTTCTAATGATCATTTTGTGGTACTTCACCAACTCAAGCCGTTACAAGATAACTGTTGGTTATTGATTTAGTTGTAAAAAATCATGTGTAAAATGATCACTAAGAGTTTCAACTAAGGAATTTGATAAGTTCTAGTTGAAGTGTGTTCTTACAAACCGTTGTATAACTAAAGTCTTTTAATCGAATCCTTCCTAAGTAGAAAAAGGGTAACATAAGAATATATGTATCCTAATATCCATCAAATGCTTGTCTCATTTACTTTACGTATTTATCTTTATTGCATTCTAGATTTCCAACTGTTGCTTATTATTTGATGTCTTGTTTGGATATATATCTTATCACTAACCAAATCGGAATGTTTTCGCACATATATATTTTTAGTAGTCCATTCAAGGATATTTGTTTTTTAATAGCCTAAAAATTGTTATGACAACTTTTTTTCAAAGAAAATATTTTAAATAGTTTATTCACTCTCTCACTCTAAACTTCGTTCCGATCCTAACAAAGATTAATTTAAATTTAGGCGATAAGATTTTATAGGACAGAGTATTGTCTAATTCAGCAAAAATTATAGCTGATTGTAACTGTACAACTAAAATTTTATGTTGTACCACATTTCTCTAACTGGGGAAATCATTGCTCTTCAGTAATGTAATGGTACTCCTTGTAATTTATGAGAATTGATAATGTGATCTTGGCGATGATATTAATTGTCGGATCAATCGCTTGTCATTTTACCAAAAATATAATTAGTTATAATAATACAACTATAGAAATTATTTTAAACCCAACAATAGTTATTCTAGTGGCACAACTTTCGACATGAACATATATTTAAGTAATAGTGTTTTGGAATTTCTATCGAATTTAACTGTCACTCACACAAATAAGTTTTGTTATCTTATCCTTATTGCTACGTCAATCGATCTTTAGCGGCACAAACATATATTTTAATGAGATAGTTTCCTTCGGCTTTGTCTTTTTCTGTTTTTTTTTTTTAAAAAAAAATTATTATTATTATTTTATTATACAGAACCCCTTGTACTTGTAGAATTTCGTATGACTGTGTAACACCAAACGATTTTTAAGGAAATACTCCTAATAATAAATTCAAATATTTACACGTTATCTCTTAATAATTTATATCCACATTATTTAAATTCAACTATTAACTAATTATATTTTACAAATTATATATTTAATATGTAAGTTGTATCATTATGATCCAAATAATAATTAAAATATAAAAAAAATGATCAATAATTCTAAAAAAAAAACTAAACACGGAAAATTATTATGCAAGTAATACACATAATAATGATATCCACTTTAAAGTTATTATTATGCAGGTAATACACATAATAATGTTTCCGATTTAAATTTTAAACAATATAAAAATAGCCCAAAATGTTTTAAATAAGCCCTTTCTCCTTAGATATGAAATTTTGTCAAAATTTTACATTCTGAGTTAAATTAATACTCATTGTAATATAGATAGGTTTATCTAATAACGTCAACTACTTCCCTAAGAGTATATAGAAAATATTAGTGGCACGAAAATTGAGAAATGTTACAAGATGCTAACAAAATCTCCTTACACTCAAAATTTAAATTATTTTTTATGGGTATGAAAGGAAAACATGACTTGATACAATTTAAGAATTTTTAAATTATCTTTTTTTTAAAATGAGTTATGATTTTCTTGACTAAAATTATTTGTGATAATATTTATATTATTTTTAGATATGATCTTTTTATTTAAAAGAGTTTATTTATTAATAAAACATTAATTTTCATATTTTGTAGATATCTATTCAAAGAATAATATACAGGATAAAGATAATATATATAAATAGAGGCCACAATAGAGGACTTATGACAATGAGAGAAAGAGTGAGTAAGAAAAAACGAAGAACCTATGTGTTGCTCGTTGCTGTTTTTTTGTGTTGCCATGAAGTGTTGAAGACATTCAAACACAACACTTAATTAAAGTGTTGCTGGAAAATTTTTTATTCAACTAAATTTTGGTTTCACAGAATTTGCATACATTGTTAATGGTTATTTTTGTTAATATAAATTTAGGATGTGCTTTGACATCTCATTGTATTAAGGGAGATATATTTTGGTTATTCACTTGTATTATTTTTGTGTAAATTGAAAGTGTTTTCCAGTAAATATTTTGTCCCGAGTATTGAATCTTTGTTCTGACGCGCCGCACAAGTGTGTTCAGTAACGTCCAAAAAATCTGATTACGTAAACTGCATGCATGAAAATTAATAAATTACTAAAATATTTAAATTAAATGATTTTGTATGCATGAATGATATATTTTTAGTGTAGAAATGATTAATTGTATACTTTTGCTTGATTTCGTAATTTAAAATTTTCAGATGAATATCGTTGGTTGATCAGGAATGGAGGACCGGAAGACGATTAAAATGTTGAAGATTTAAAAGCTAAATTTTTTATTTCAGTAAAGAAAATATTTATTCTAAATAATTTAAGAATTTTAGCATCTTTTTAATTTGAGGCCTAATAATTTTATTAATCTTAACGGGCCTAATTTATTAATTGAAAACTAGGGTTATTAAAGCCCATTAATTAAGTAACTAAGAAAGCTTTTTGTTTTTTTAATTAAACCCTAAGCCCTAAACACACACACACCGAAACATACACACAATTCACGAAAGTGTGCAAGTGGCCGAAACAAGGAAGAATAGCTGCCGCACGTCCTAGCTTGCAAAGGAGTTTTCAAAAAAAAAAAATTCCTCCATCGTTCTTCGATTTTCTTTCTCGTTCTTCCTTCCAACAATGATCACCCATCTCCCTTGCATCCCAAAGTGGATTTTTGATGGGTTTTCGGTGGCTTTTTGTTGAGAAAAAAAATGTAGAAATCATCTTTTCAGGCACTCTCTAAAATTCTTTTTTTTTTTTTTTTTTTTGCATCATTCAAACCATATTACGCGTGTTTATAATTTTTGAATGAAAAACATGATGATCAAGTTTTATTAACATGTTAAATATTTATTTTAAAGTTTCGAAGTTTTTAATGCACGTTTGAGTCGCGTTATAATTCCTAGGTCCTCGTTGCCATTAAGGGGAAGGGAGATGATGTTTGTAAGTCCTAAATGAGAGTCTCGTGTAGGTTAGAAAAGAGATGGAACGGGGGGAAAAGCGTCGAGCCTTGGTTAGGGTGTATTGCATATGTTGAGTTTGTTTTGGAAAAAAAAGGGGAAAGACGGCGCATGGGGGTTGTTCACGGTAGCTGGTGCATGAGAGGTCCAGTAAGGCCCTAGGTGGGTGTCTAAGGGGCGAAAGTTGGTCTAGCTAAGGGCTGGTCAAAGGTGGCTAGTGGAAGGAAGGGCTGCGACGCGTGAAGGAGGGAAAATGTGTGGTTTGGCTAGGGCTGACGGAAGAGGCTAGACTGTTGAAACATCCACTACTCGTTTTGCTTAAAAAATACTAATTTTTTTTTAAAACACTTATTATTGAAGAATATACACATGCACATAAAAATATTTTGACATCATTTTAAAATAAAACCAACCAACTAATATTTGAAAAATCAAAGGAATAGTTCAAATCGTAAAATTATCAAACCTAAAAAGCAATAATTTGAAAAGTATAGCCCATACTAAAACCTCTCGAAAACCTCTCAAAGCATAAATAAAAATTCGTAAAATTTTTAACATAAATCATAAACGTAAATCATTAGTACGGAAAAATAAAAGCGATGGTCCTCGGGTTATGTGCACCTCCAGTCCAGTCAGATCAAGTATCAAGACCTCCATTACCCTCAACATCATACTCACCTGCATCGACCACATCTAGTGAGTTTAAAGACTCAACACCACATATTTTTTATAACAAATAATACGTATAAAATCACATACAACAGTGAAAATACTTTTACTTAAAATAACATTTTCATGATATGCATAAACTTAAACATAATCATTTTCATAAACATTTTCATATCGACATATTCATATTCATATTCATCATAAACATATTCATATTCATAATTCATATTCGTTGAATTCAAATCGTTGATTGTGACTTTCGTATTCGTATTCGTATTGGACGATGGATCCATCTACATGTAACCACAGTACTAGCCGGCGGGGACATCAGCGACACTCTCACCCGTCAACTGAGTCTTGGCCTTACATATTAACATATCATCATATCACGTGTTCGTATTAGTCACAATCCCTATACCTCCTTCAACATTTCATATTTCCATCACTTTATAAAAATCATACATAATATATCATTTTTCTTTTAAAACCAAGCATGCAACATGTCTTTTAGCGTCAACAAAATACCATAAAAATCAATAAACATTTAAAATCAACATTTTAACATATAAAACAGCAATCAGAGCATTGTCATGACGTTTACAAATTTATAGGTTTAAAATTATCGTTTTACCCTTAGACGTAAAAATCCTCGAAATTGACATTTTCTTAATTGTATTGACTCTAACATGTACCAAATAATTATTTAAGTTAAAATTAAATTTTTCATAATTTTATTTAGCATAAATACTAGACTTTTTAATTATTCCATAATCATTTGTTTTTAAGGCGTTTTAATCCCGAAAAATTTCAAACTTTAATATAAAATTCCTAAATTAAAAACTTAGACTTTTTATATTATTTTAGCCCTCATGAACCATGACTCGACCCCCATCAGCCATGTTTCGATTTTATTTTCAATAAGAAAATCGTAGGTCCCTCGAACACTCTCCCTCGAGCCAACTTGTTATTTCATTGAGCCAAGCTCGAACCATCATGATCCAACCTTGAGCCAGACCACCTAGGAACCTAATGGACTCGTGTTGACCCATAGGACTTGATCTTGGCCCAAAAACCGAACCACCAAGACCCATACATGAAGTGGCCGAGGACTCCCTTAGACATAGGACTCTCCCATCGCGCCTAGGACCTAGCCAACCTAGGCAGCCCCTGACCCTGCCCCTCAAGCACCATCCTAGGACCCTAACCACTTGACCTAGCCCAGCCCGAGCCCCTTGTCCAAGCCCCTGAGCCCTTGCGAGCTGCTGCACAAAAACGCCCAGCATGGCTCCTTCTCTGGTTGGAGTCCTAGATTGCCCAGGACTCCTTCCCAGCCCTTGTCCTTGAGTCCTAGCACGGCTAGGACTCCCTCCCTGACTCACACATGACCTTATCTAGCCATGGTCCCAACCGAGCCCAAGCCTAGCCTTTAATTCCCAAAATCGAGCCCCTATGATACACCAACACAGTTTTGGTTTCCAGCTTGTATTCTTCATGTCGTGCAGCATATTGGTGGTGTCTTAAGACTCTAAATTTTGTGTAAAGCCATTCCATATTAATACCCTATCCATGGCAGCACCTTAAACAACATAAAAACATGATTTTGGAATCAAAAATCACAAGTTAATCACATGCATGTGCATAGCTACAAAAATAACAATTGTGTGCCATGTTTTCATTCAAAATATGTTTAAACAATTACTATGGTGCGATAGATGTTTGAAGAAGGAATATGGCGTGTCTTTGCGTATTTTACGCACAAATTAACGTTGACGATTGCAAAGAACGACGACGAACGACCTTGGCTTGATTTTTCCTTAAAACTTTCGAACACTTCTTGATGAATATGATGTTTGTGCCATGTAAGTTTGTTGAGAGAAGTGTTTGTAAACTGATGGGGTGTGGGGCGTGGGGTTTGAAGGGTTATGGGAGGGTTTTTTGTATATTATATAGCTTAATTAATACACTAATCAAGCATTGGCCCATTAAGAAGGTTAATTAGGCTCATTAGTGCTTAATTAAAATATAAAAATTCTTTTGAGTAGAAAAGTTTGTGAATTTATTAGCGGGGTTTTCAACACGTTCGTATTTTTTGTTGAAAATCCAACACCGATAAAATTTACGTTCCGATGTATAAAATCACCTCAAAACTCCTTATTTTCAAAAATATGAAAAAGCATCAATCATATTCTAAATAATTAAAAACAATTATTTAATAAAAACATTTTTTCATTTTTCAGTCATCGGTCTCCGTTGCTCGATCGCAACTCGAATAATCCTTAAAAATACATTTTAATGCATATACGTAGAAAAACTTCTAAAACATCATATAAACATGTCACATAATCAATTTAGCAAATAACATCAATTAATTAATCATTTTTCATATTTCCTAGATTTGCATGCAGTTGGATTACGTCGTCTCAATTTTGGACCTTACAACCATGGTCTAGTGTGTGCTGGACCGTGGCTCATGAGGGTGTACTAGGGTCTAGTAAGTTGTGGTTCGAGTTTGGGAAAATGTTAATAAGTTTTGAGTTAAATCGGGTTACGAAACGGAATTACGGTTTAGCGATTAAGTTGAATAAATCGAAGGCGCGAATTTACGTTTAATAAAATTAGTAGAAGTTGAAAATAAATTTATATAATGGTTCGGGATAGGCTCGAGTTAAAAACGAGAAGTTCGGGGTTCAGGGGTAAAATAGTCATTTATGTCCCGGGTAGTTCGAATGACTTGGCAGTGCCCCAATTGGTCATAACACATGTTAAATGATTTTTAAAATAACTATGGTGAATTTATGATATTTTTACGATAAATGCTACAATTGAGCGATTTTCTCAAAAATGTTTATTTTACGATTTTTGGAAGATATAATACGTTTTAAATAAAAGGAAACGAAAAATATTTTGAAGAATGTGAATTGATTATGATTCAGAGGATTTGTGGGGATCCGTCTTAAAAAGGGCGATGAACTTACTTTATTTTTTTGCTCCACGGCCCAGTGACTGGAGTTGTTGATGCCCTTCCGCCAGGTACCATGATTTATAAATTGATCAATCGAAATGAGGATAAAGGATAAAGGATATTCACTTTCAATTATCAAACTTCATTAAAATGATTTATGACAAGGAAATGCTTTATGATATTAAGTGCTTAAATGATTTACGAAAATATTTTAATGTTTACGATTTTTTATGTCATCTTATTAAAAGTATTCTTTTAAGGATGTATGTGCTTGTCTATGTATTAATTTCTATCACGGTTAGAATGTACTGAGTCGTTAGACTCACTATGTTTGAATGGTCGTAGGTGAGGATGATGTTGAGGGAGGCTCGAACGTTTGAGTGGATCGGGCATGGAAGTACACTCCCGAAGACCTTACGTGTTCCACAATAATATGATAATCAAAGTTTTGATTAAGATTTGAGGATTATTTTAAAGAGATATTTATGTTTCGTTTTTAAAGAAGTTTAGACGTTGGATTTCATATGATTAACGTATTCTTTTATGATTGACGATTTATGGATTTTTAAAGCAAATTTCGATTTTTTTTAAAATATGGATTCATGTTATGGTATGGTTCGGTCTTTGTGAAAACAATTCTAGTATTATTTATTTAAACTGAGAGGTAAGGGACGTTTCACTTGGTATCAAAGACAAGTATCTTGTAAGGATTGTGTCTACTGCCACTCTGAGATGCTCAAAAAGTCAAGCTTCAAGTCTGTGAGTTCTTACCGCTTTAAATTTTTCATGCAAAATTTAGATGCCGTTATGGTACAGAAATTGGGAGGTTGGATGTTTTCGAATTTAAATGCATGTTGTGACTTGGACTCTGTGTACAGCTATGCCTCCAAGACGTGTTGTTTCCATGAGTGGGGAGGAGGAGAGACATGAGGAGATACCTCAACCACCCCTGGATGTTGATACACAGGTTCTATAGGAGATGGCTCGATCATTGGAGCAGCATGCTGGAAATACTGTTCGGAGACGACAGGAGCGTGTGTATTGAACTTGATGATTTAGGGCTGCATGCTTCGAATTTTAAAGAATGGGCTTGAATTATAGGAAATCGAGAGTTTAGGACCTAAATTATAATTAATTAGAGCACTTTAAGGATTCAATTGCATAATTTAGAAATTTTAGGAACTTAAGGGCATTAAATTTGATATTTTGGGCTTAATATGAATAATCCAGGAAGTATAGGGATTAAATTGTGAATTTCATAAAATTGAAGGGTGGTACCGCAATTTTCAGAAATTATGGGGCTATTTAGTAAATTTTAGAAAATTTAGGGGTTGTTATGCAATAAATTCGAAGGCTAAGAGGCTGTTTTGCAAATTATTCGAAACTTGGAGGACCTAGATGATAGGAAATTTTCGAATTTCATGGCCTTGATTTGCATATGATACGATTGTTCACACATGCAAGATATTTATATCGTGTGTAGCCACCTGCGCTTTACTAGATTCTGGAGCTACACACTCGCTTATATCTGAATCCTTTGTGAAGCGATTGAGAGTCTTATCGAAGATCAGTGAAACAAAATTTAGAGTTACAGTGCCTTCGGGTGAGCAGATGTTGTCTACAGCATGGTGAAGGATGTGGAGCTTAGGTTGCAAAAGGATATTGTGCGAGCAGATTTTATTAGGTTGCCAATGCATGAATTCGATATTATCTTGTAAATGGATATTGTGCAACAAATGCCGCACATCATTTCTTGTATTTGTGCGAAGAAGCTTATGCGAAGAGGCTGTCAGGGTTTTACCGCCTCGTGTCGGATATTGTCAACCATTCGGTTGAAGATGTAGAGGTTGTCAGGGATTTTCCAGACATACTTCGTGATGATGTTTCTGGCATTCCTCCCGAGAGAGAGGTGGAGTTTTCTAATGATTTGATGTCGAGTACACTGTCGATCTGTAAGGCACCATATCACTTAGCACCTACAAAGAAGAATGGGCTAAAGGATCAAATTCATGAGCCGCTAGAAAAGGGATTCATTCGCCCTAGTTTTTCCCCATGGGGAGCACCGGTATTGTTTGTGAAGAAGAAGGATAGGAATATGAGACTCTGCATCGATTATCAAGAGCTAAACAGGGTAATGGTGAAGAACAAGTATCCCTTGCCAAGAATTGAAAATCTATTCAATCAATTGCAAGGAGCTTCAATATTGTCGAAGATAGATCTTCAATCAGGATACCATCAGTTGAGGGTAAAAGTAGCAGATGTGCATAATACGGCTTTCAGGACTCGTTACAGACATTATGAATTCCTATTATTTTCCCTTCGGATTAAAGAATGCCCCAGCGATCTTCATGGATTGCATGAATCGCATATTACAACCATATCTTGATCAGTTCATTATCGTATTCATTGACAATATTTTGATCTACTCGAGAAGCAAAAAGGAGCATAGTCAGCACTTAAAAATAGAATTACAAAAACTGCAGGACCGAAAATTGTATCTAAAGTTCAGGAAGTGTGAGTTCTAGTTGGAAAATGTGGCGTTCTTAGGCAACATTATCTCAAGGCATGGAGTGGAGGTCGATCCAACTAAGGTCGAGGCTGTCAAGGAGTGGTCAGTGCCTAAAAATGCAACCGAGATATGCAGTTTCTTAGGCTTAGCCGGATATTATCTCAAATTCATCAAGGACTTTTCCTCCATTGTAGTGCCCTTGACAGCTCTGACAAAGAAGAATTCCAAGTTCATATAGGGAGCTGATTGTCAGGACAGCTTTGATTGGTTGAAGCAATCTCTTACCACGGCACCAGTTTTAGCTATGCCATCAGGACAAGGAGAGTATGTGCTGTATAAAAATGCTTCGAAGCTAGATTTGGGTGCAGTTCTTATGCAGCATGATCGAGTTATTTCATATGCGTTTAGACAATTGAAAGTGATGAGAAGAATCACCCGGCTCATGACCTCGAACTAGCATCAGTAGTTTTTGCTCTGAAGATTTGGAGATATTACTTGTATGGTGAGAAGTACAAAATATTTACCGATCACAAGAGTCTCAAGTATTTCTTAACCTAGAAGGACCTGAATATGAGACAGAAAAGATGGTTAGAGCTTGTTGTCAATGTCAATCAGTTAACTAATGTAGTACGGAAATAAACTGACTGACAGATTGAATACTCAAGGAATAATTTAAACAATTAACACGAAGATTTTATGGATGTTCGGAGACTTCAAATGCTCCTACATCACCCCTTCTATCAAAAGGATAGGAATTCACTAAAAGACTTTGATTGATTACAAAAACTGTAATAACCCACTTCAATTTGGTCTTAAACACTGCCAAACTGAAACTCTTAGTATCTTTACAAATTTATCAGTTTACAACTGATATTCTTTTCTTAGCACAACTGATCTTAAAAGATCGAATATAACAAAGAGATGTGCTAGTGCTTTTGCTCGAAAGATAGCCTGAAAGCTATTAATATATCTGTTAAGTGTGAGCTTTTTCGTAGCTGATCTTGTAAGTTTGATTTCAAAATTCACTCAAAATAAGTTTTTTTGCTCTCTCTTTTCTCTTAGCTGAACTCTACGGCTATTTATAGAATTTGCTTCCAACGATAAATTGAATGTGTTTAAATGACTTATATCCGTTGTATTGTCCTGTGTAAATGTTTTAACATTCTTCTGACAATAGTACACTGTTGCAAATGCTTTGAACAGAAAAACCACAGTCTTAGCCCAACTATCAGTACAGGAACCTCTTCAGAGGTTCAATATTGAGATATATACTAAGGGTAAGGTACCTAATCTATCTACTTTGACGGCACATACTACTTTGCGAGAAAGAATTCGAGCCGAGCATACTACAGACGAGCAGTTACAGAAATGGAGATAGCAGGATGGATCTAAGGGCCGGATGCTATATTCAGCAGAGGATGGCTTTGTCAGATATCGAGGCCGACTTTGGGTTCCTAGTGGAGAGTCACTTAGGATTGAAATCATGGCAGAAGCCCATAATACTCCATATTCCATATGCTCACGGAGAACAAAGATGTATAAGGACTTGCAGTTACTGTATTAGTGGCCGGGTATGAAACGAAACATCATACATTTTGTATCTGAATGCGTAAATGGAGAACATCAGATGTCGATAGGAATGCTCATACCACTTCTTATTCCTGAGTGGAAGTGGAAAAATATTACTATGGATTTTGTATTGGGCTTATTGAAGACGGTAAAGGGCTTCAACGCTATTTCATGACGTGGTCGAGGAGTACTCGAAGCTTTCTCAATCATTTGACGAAGTCAAAACTGAAATCGAAAGATTAACTGATCAAATCAGTAAGTCAATTCATTTAGAATGAAAGAGTGAATCCTGATTTCCAGACGCTACTGATTGAGAATCGGAAGCTATCTTTACTGGTAAATGCATGGAATAAGTCTTTTGTTTCATTAGATAAGATGCAAGATCTTCAAACACAATCTGGAGACAGAAGTGGTCTCGGATTCAGTAGCAATGCAGGCACTTCTGTAACCAGTTCTCAGTCGCACCTGAACATGCACAAAAGGAAATACAATTGCTTTGTTAAGTCCATTACAATATATGAATATAATGAACCTAATATTCAAGTTGGAAAACCTATAAACAAATGAACAACGGTAGGAATTTCGGACTCGGTTATTTAAAGCATGAGAGGAAAGCTTATTTAAACATTTTAGCCAATAGAGGATCAGTTTTAGCAAAGCACCCCTCAATAAAGGCTACATACTACCGATATCAAAATAACAAATAAGTTCATAAGAAATATAGATTACAAGACAAGAACAACATTGGATGAAAGCATAATAGGGTACATTTTGTGAAGAATAATGTCAAATCTTCTATTGAACATACCCCTGAAGTTACCCGAAGTACAACTTTAGGGTAGTACAAATGTGGGTTCATAAGGAAGTAGTCAAGTTTGGACCTAAATAGATTGGGTACCAATTACTAAATTTTGTGTTTGAAAGGAAGCAAGAGCTCTACTAGCATCAAAAGATCAACCTGGTGCCTAGATATTGGATGCTCTAGACACATGACTGGTTGATCAAAAATACTTTTAGAAGTCATTAGATGTAGCGGACCAAAGATTACTTTGGGTGGCAACTCAAAAGATAAAATCGTGTGTAAGGGTAAGATTATCCATGGAAATATTGTCATTAATGATGTATTATTGTTGAAAATTTGTTCTATAACCTGATTAGCATTAGTGAGTTATGCGATAATGATTATTTAGTAAAATTTCAAAAGCACGCATGCCCAGCTAAGGATACTGATTTTAATGTTCTGTTGCAAGATATTAGAAATGGAAATACCTATAAAATTAATTGGGAATTTACTCAATCTGTTAATCCTTATTGTTTTATTGCATCATCTTCTGATAAACAGTTGTTATGACATAAAAGCCTAAATCATTTAGATTTCAGATCGATTAATAATCTTCTAATAAACACTGGCTATGACATAAACACCTGAATCATTGTTTATTATTGATGATTTATCTAGATTTTGTTAATATTTCTGAGTGGTAAGGTTTGTAAATGTTATCAACTAATTAAATTCTTTAAACGCATAAAAAATAAAAAAAATCAGTTTAGTAGCTAAGATCAAAAGTGATTGTGGTGTTGAATTCACTAGCAAAGCTCTAGCGATATATCTGTCAAAGCATGGAATTCAGCATGAGTATTCAATAACAAGAACTCCTCAGCAAAATGAAATTGTTGAACGAAGAAACAGAACACTGAAAGAAGCATCACGAACAATGCTTGTTGAATCTGGAATCTCACAAAGGTTTTGGGCAATATCAGTGAATACTGCCTGTTATAATCAGAACCGGACTATGATCAACAAAAAAGCTGGAAAAACACCGTATAAAATATGGAATAAGAGTAAGCCAAATCTTTCTTATTAACATATTTTTGGATGTAAATTTTATATCCATAACAAAGATAAGAATCATTTAACAAATTTTGATTATAAATCAGACACTTGTATATTTCTTGGATATTGATGAATCTTTCAATACCATTAATCAATATAACATGAATGAATTAAGCATTGGAATGGATATATTCAGCTAGAAAAAAACATTGAAGATGATGTTCCCAAAAGATCTATCCAACCTCCAAAACCTGATGTTTATTAGATACAACCATTAGAATACATCAGCAAAGGACAAGATCAAGTGAAAATCAATCAAATTATTCCAGAGAATACTGAAGAGATTCCATTACAAAATAACCGTGATTCATCCCAAATAAACATCTTGTTAGAACCAAGTTATAAGTGGAGTAAGACTCATTTTCTTTCACTGGTAATCAATAATCCCTTATAACCTCTTAGAAATAGAAATCAAATGCTCAGCGAATATATGCATGCTATATTCATCTCTCAATTAGAACTTAATAAAATTGATGAGGACCTTATTGATTCCAATTGGATAGAAGATATGCAGGATCAATAAAATCAATTTAAAAGGAATAATGTTTGGTTTCTAGTTTTTAGACCTTGTCATCAAACAGTAATCTGTACTAGATGACTCTTGAGGAATAAATTAAGTGAAGATGATTTAGTAATTAGAAAAAAGAATAGATTAGTTGCTCAAGGTTTAGACAAGAAAAAAATTATATTTTGATGAGACCTTTGCACTAGTAGTCCGAGTAGAAGCTATTTTAAATTTTTTTCTGATTACAAAATTTTTAGGGTATTCCAAATGGATATAAAAAATGTTTTTTCAAACTGTTTATTATAAGAGGAGGTATATGTTGATCAAATTCTAGAATTTACATATCATACTTTGCCAAATCATGTATACAAGCTGTATAAAGTTTTATATGGTTTAATGCAAAAAAAAAACAAAAACAAAAACAAAGGCATGATATGATATTTGTATCAGTTTCTAATTAACCATGAATTTGTTATTAGATCAGTAGACAAGACTCTATTCAATTTTTGTAAAATTTATCATATCTTATGTGGATAACATTATTTTTGGATCTGCTAACCTAAAGTTATGCGATAAATTTTCTAAGTTAATGTAGGGAAAATTTGATATGAGAATGATGAGATAACTGACATTTTTCATAGACTTACAAGATACCAAGAAGCTGCTGAAAAAGTTTGTTTTGAAACATATTCTACAGCAGCGACTCCAATGAGTTAATCAACCAATTAGTAGAGGTAGCTCGGTATCGATGTCTTATTAGATTACAAATTTATTTAACTGCTAGTATATCAGATATAATGTTTTCAGTTTGTATGTGTGCTAGATATCAAACTGAACCTAAGCAATCTCATTTTATTACTACTAAACTGATACTGGAATATTTAAAAGGGACTCGGTAGATGATGATTTGTAATGTATATAGTGTGACATGAAGTTTAATTCTGGTCAAGAGAACATATATTTGATAGAGTTGTTGATATGAATGTGTATTTAGTTGCTATATTGATTTGAACTATTAATGAACTGATACATATAGATACATTTGATTATATTATTGATTTCGCGAAATAGATGCTTGTATCACTTGAATAATAATCGGATTTAATATATAAAATCGTGATTTGAGTTGATAAATGACTTATAGTTTTTCGTGAGATACTTACAATTTTTCTAGTGTATGTATATGTTTGATTATGAACCTACTGGGCATCAACTCACCTATTATGATATTTGTTTTCTAGTGTGTGTCGTTGCAAAAAGAAAGCCAAGATATATCTTTTGTACTAAGTGTATATTATAATTGATGATAGCTAACTAGCATACAACTACATTTCACATAGACCAACAGTTTCAAGAATTTTATCCATATGTTGAATATATAGACAATGAATGTCAAAATAAAAATACTCTTAAACATGTAAAGAATTTTCGTTTGAAAAATATTACTATACAAAAATTTAAAACTTCTCAAGTGGGAATCCGATGACTGGTTTTATTTCCGACGCCATGGATCGTAGCTCCTCCATCTCGTCTTTATCAAGACTCCACCCCAAGGCACCAGCAAACTCTTTTACCTGCTCGGCATTTCTGGCTCCTGGGATCGGAACCACATTCTCCTGGCCGATCAACCAGTTTAGGACCACCTAAACAAAACAAACATCGCTATCAGTTGTAGCTCAACTGGTACCAAGTCTCTTTGAACTATGTACTTATGGCAGGAGATCATGGGTTCGAGACTTGGGGAGGTATCACTCCACCAATCTGGTGTGGAGAGTCCTATGAGCAATGGCGCATGTGAAAAGCCGTGAAGAAAAAGGCCCCAGTGGAAACCCAAGACGGGACAAGGCCCTCGAGGGAGCTCAAGATCATGATAGTCTATGGTCGTTACAATAAATACATAATAAATAACGATAGTTAGTTGTTATATATATATATATAAATAGCGAGTTGTTTTTTATATATATATGTATATATATCACTGTTCATTTTGATGCACTGTCACATTAAATTTCGTAACTACTTGGCTATGGGGGGGTTCATAATAGGAAAACGAAACACATGAAATTGACCTTCAGATATTTGTCTCAATAATGCAACACTGGACCGCTAATCATAAAGAGATGAAATTTTATTTTCTTTTAGTTTTCTGAGCAGAATTTTTTTTGCATAAAAAAACAAGGGAAGTAAGATTTTGCACGCTTAAATTCAAGTGAGCAAATAGTCCCTAAAAAGTGTATTGAACAAATCTTGCATTGTAGATCAAAATACCATAAAGGGACTGATATCAAGCCACAAATACAGACCTGAGTTGAAGTTTTCCCATAGCTTTGTCCAATCTCCTTTATTCGAGTTATTAAAGGTTGAAGCTGCAAATAACAAATGTATAACGAGAAAGTTAGAGGTAAATTTAGAATGAAATTGGTTTTCATACACTGACGATGCTTACTTTAGTCAGAAATTCCCGGGTGTAAATCCGTCCTCTGGGGCCAGATGGAATGTTATTTGGAGTATACTTCCCTGTCAGAGCACCTGAATATCCCAGAACTCGAGATTATCATATAATTTTGAGGCTAAGCTCACAATCAGAGAGCAAAAATAATAGAATTAGCAGAATAAGAGTGAAACTGAAAATCTTCACAAGGCGGAGGGAATTAGGAATAAGAACAAGAACAAGCAAGAAATACAACAACTATTTCCAAAAGAATGAGCTTGCACGACTGTAGCTTACAAGTTTACCATTCAGAGGTATTTGTTGATAAAATTGATGGTCTTTTAGTAATGTTTGCAATAAAAATACCGGCAATAAATACCTATTGCTTTGCAGAATAAAATTCCAGGAGATATATATGCTCACGATATTTTTTCAGTCACTTTTGCAAGAATTTGTCACCCCATGTAACATAACCACCAGAAAGTACGAAACGTGAAAGGAAATTGATCTCAAGTCACCAAACAAATTATCATCTAGGCTAAGTCAGAGTTAGGGTGTTCAGATCCATCAAATTATGCCCAATAAATGAGTTACTTCATCAAAGGCAATTAGAAAAATCAACACCCTACATAGTGGCCAATATTCCAAAAGTAAATGACAAATGATGAAAAGTGATGCATTAGGTTCCATGGCTTTGATTTCTGGGATGAAACATGGAACAGATTTTTATGCGGCCCACATAGTTCTCATGTTTTCAACTATAGAAATTCTGCATTTGAGTCACAAGGACGCTCCAGTTTAAGGAAAAAAACTAAACAACCACTAAAAGAGAGTGGATTTAGTCGAACAATATATGAATTTCAATGTTTACCAATGTTGAATATTCATGCATGAAAAAGGTAATAAAAATGTGCATTGTCAAGAAAATCTTGAGAAGAAGGGATCGACACTCCACCTTGAGCAATTGGTGAATATGCAATTAAGGTAATCCCAAGTTCATCACACGCGGCTTTAACACCATTTTCCTCTGGGAGTCTGTATATGAGACTGTAGTTAACTTGGTTTGAAGCAAGAGGAATGCCTCTCTTTTTGAGTTGATCATAGGCATCCCGGAGGCGTTTCTCTGACCAAAATGACTCGAGTAATCAGATTTTATGAATCAGGTAAAAGAATAAACAGCAAACTCATCCAAGAACTCAATTGTTACAGAATAATCTACTAAATGGCAGTGAACTCTACCGACGATAAAGACAACATGACTAGCAAAAAGCAAGATCCAAACATGAATTCAGGGATATCTTGGGTGCCCTAGAGGCCAGAACAACAATTCTTCAAAAAAGAGTCAAATAGTGGCGAAGCTATTCTCTGTTATTTTTGACACTGACACAAACATAAAAGAATTTATGCAAAACAAGACACAGAGAATGGCATTATAAGGAGGTTTCTCTAAAGATTGGATATGGTGATTTGACACGATTGATGTTAATGTACCAGTATAGTTGGATACACCAACAGCCTTCACAAGACCCTGCTCCACTGCATCCGCCAGACCATCAATATATCCTGGAAAATGGATACCGATTTTCTAAGCTCCACTTGTTTATTAAATATGCATACGTTCAAATTAAGTGATTAGATCGATCTTCATTGAAAAGAATAGTGTAGTTATTAACAACCTTCATTTCCCCATATTCCTGGCCTGAAATTTTGTAAAAACATAATGATCAATATGCATAAATATATATATGCTATGAAATATGAGGAAGACATGAATTTGGAAGGGCTAAATTTGAAAACCAGTGAAGCTGGTAGACGTCCACTGAAGGCATTCCGAGACGACATAAAGAATCTTTCAAGGCAGAAATAACACTCTGGCGACCAAGTCTCCAAGGCAAAGCTGCATATTTGGTCGCAATCGTAACCTCCAAATCAGGCTCTCTTTCTTTCCGTTCCTTGATGAATCTTATCAAACATGGAAAACCCAATCACAAATGGAAACAATAAAGGAAAAGCAGCCAACTTTTGAATTTCAAACCAACTCATAAAAGAGTTAGAACATACCTACCAAGCAGGGTTTCAGAATTTATTGCACCCAATGCCATCTGCATGCACAGAAAACATAGTGTATTGTGGAGATTATGTGTGCTCGATGAATGAATAAAAACAGCAATTATATGCAAACAAATTTCATACCCTTGAGCCATAAACCTCAGCAGTATCAATGAATGTTATACCGTAGTCGAGGCTGGCATCAAAAGCAGCTTTGGCATCTTTCATTTTCCGGTCTATTTTTGCCACAGAATCATAAGAACCATCACATACATGACTAATTAGAATTTATGGTCAAACACCGACATGGAATTGAAAAACACCACATGTATCTGACCAAGGTAATGAAATAAAACAAGGCTAAAAATTATTATAAAATCATTTCAAGGGAAAAAATTGAAAGAGGGCTTGTATCCAGTGGAAAAAAACTACAAAGACTAGGCACTTTAAAACATGACTTAGCGAATATGTGGTGGAATGGGGATTGAAATTGACAGAAAAGGGGCATGCTCAATGTAGAAAATGTTACTGATATCGGAATAGAAGAACCCCAAGGAATGCATATAACTTTTGGGTTTAATAGTTTGCCACTGAAATCCAATAAACAATAATTATAAGTAATCTCCAGAGGAAAAAAAAAAGATACCATTCTTCTAAATACAAACTTAAGAAAAATTAGTAATATGACAGCATTGCCGAAGTAAAGGGCGTTACAGCGGCAGGGTTCAATGAGTTAACACTGATCATGTACTGAGCTGTGAGGATATGTTACTGGTAATGGCCTTTACTTCGGCAATGCTGTCATGTTACTAATTTTTCTTAAGTTAAGTTACTGGTAATGCATGGAAAATTCAAACAAATTTAGTAATCGATTAGGGGGGATCATGGTTTTCTTTATTTTAGGGTATGGTTTTCTTTATTTAGGATTCTTAAATATCGTTACATTTGAATAAAAAGATTTGGAATTATTCAAATCTCTAGGATTCTTATGGATTTGATTTCCAATTTAATCTTGTAAGCCCTATTATTTAAAGGGCAGAATTAGTAAGAATAAAAGGATCGTAAAAGAATTATTCACAATCTTGTGGTACGAGATATGAGGGTTCCCTCTGGACGACCCTCAAACCCAAGAGATCAAAATGTTTTCTCCTAATGAGCCTCAAATTCACGACAAACCGCCTCATGATGCGATCCACACTTTGGGACCATAACTGATCATTCCAAAAAAAATTGGTGAAAGGAAAAACACAATCTATATAGGAATGAATTCAGTTAGGCTGCATTTTGCTCGATGGATTTGGAGTTGACTAGGAATTAGAGATGAAACTTTACAAAAATTCATTGGATTTTAAATGACAAGTTTTATAGGGATACAAATGCAATCAAAGACAAACTAAATGTATATTGAATTTGGAGATGAATTTTAAAAAAGGATCAAACTCATCAAGCAAAGCAAACATTAAATCAACTAGCCTGTGCCCTTCTTCCAATACAGTCTCAACAAATTATTACACAAGTTCCATACATAACAACCAACAAAATCATTTTTCCTTGACTTGGATACAACCTAGAAGCTGATTCTTGACAGATATATGCCAGCTACTTTTACAGGATCAAATAGCGGTATCCGTCAATAAAGAAATTGTAAATACCATATCAGACAGGGCCAACAGTTGTATCTTGGTCGTACCGAATACCATTTGAGCTACATTTAAATTTTTAACTAGTATTGAAAAATTTTTGTTGAAACAATTATACAAAATTTAAAACTGTGACATTTCTACTGTGGTATATGTAGAACATTTGAAGATGCTAATGATGAAGGATATACCAGCACTAACAACAAAGAAAAAGGTTATTTCATCAACTTTAAATAAGAATATAAAAAAAAAACATAAATAAATGAATGATAACGCAAATCGCAAGAAATAGAAGAAAGAAACTACCATCCCAATCAAAGCTATTCCAATAGCTGGTGTCTCCCCACGACCAAGCTCCAATCCCAAGCTTGCTCACCTTCAATTCCGAACCCCCCAGCCTCGTCTTTTCCACCTCCGCAACTTTTACATCCACGCCAACTTCCACTGCTCGGACTGGAGGAACCTTACTCCCGCTAAATGCGGGAAAGCAAGCACTACTTAAATGAAAAGCCATACTTATTACGAAACCAATATCGACTCCAGCTCTATTTCGTGAAAAAACCCAAAGTTGCAGAGGAATTTGAATATTGGGTCGGTGAATTCATCAGCAAAATGGCAAAATTGTTGTGGTGGAACTGAATTCTTGGAGATATGGTGGAGCATTTGTACACGTATAATATAACGTATTTCATTGTGCTGGCAAATGTAAATTTTTTTTTTCTAAAGGTTGAGTATTAATGTTAAAGTACGAATGTAAATAATTTGAGTCGACTTACGAATTTTTCGAACGAGTTTAATAAATATTTATATTCATCATATGGCGGATTGGATTTTTGGAGCTCGATCGAAAAATTAATTTTAAGGACTAAAAGCCTGTTATTTGTGGTTGATATGGTTTTTAGTTCTAATATTTCAAACCTACTTCCTTTTTTTCTTATTTAATCTAAAGTTTGATTCTCCTTGTTGAAGAAAATAGGTAAAAATACGTGTAGAGTCGACTCATGAGTTTTATGATTCGGCTCGATAAATAATTAATTTATATTCGAAATTATTAAATTCAAATCAATCTCCAAGCAAAATTATTTTATTTGATAGTTCGCAAACTGGTAACTAGTTTTAAATAAAAAATTTATTTGTATCTTTAGTATTTTATAAATATAATATAGTTACATAATAAATATATTTTGAGTTTTTCGAGTCTTCATCTTTAAGCAACAATTTGAATTTACAAACATGCTCAAATATTTCAAGTTGAGTTTGAATTTAAGATCTAATTGGAGTCAAATCCAAGCCATAAGTATTTTACTGTTTGAATTTTTCATTGAACCAATACATTCGAACTCAAATTATAGCATTAATTTTTTTCTTGGCTTGTTTCGATTAGTCTGCACACCTTTTAAAGAATACTGTTAAGATATAGTTTAAACAAAGTTTTATTAATTAAACTGATCCGATTTTATAAATTGTTAAATGCAAATCACTCAATAAATTTCCTACAAACTGAAATTAACACATAAGTATGAAGAACCAATTTGATAGGCCTACTCTGAAAATCATCTGAACTAATAATCTTACAACGTAAGAGCAACTGATTTGATCTCCTTACAGCAGAAATATGCTGAGATGATGACATTATCTAGGTGCAACAATCATTTCACTGCCGAGCTTATTCTGAAAGGACTGACATCGTTTAAAGCTTTCAGTATATCCCTATTTCAACTAGTGTCCAAGGAATTTGAATTTATTATTTACCCAATACAATATTTGGAAAGAAAACAAAAACACATGACAATCTCTGCATAATTTCGGGCATACAGTATGACTGTGAGTGCCAGCCATATTTATTAAAGTTGGATCGACAACTATAAAATGGGAATGCATAAGAGCCATTAAGATGCTGCTACTCTAAACTTTCCTCATACATTCTCTCATTCATTGGCTTTTTATCAAGATCTATTTCAAGTTGATTTTCACGCTTTCATCATATCACTTAAGCATCATTATGTGCACGTATTTTCTCACACATCTTCTGTTTATTTTTTGCTGATTTGTGTTTTGAGAAATCATTGTAATTGTGATAAAGTAATTTCTGAATAGATTGGGTTAATAAGTTAGCTGCTAAGAGTTTTAGCTCAATAGGGCTATTGAACTGAGTTAAAGTGGGTTTGTATAAAAAAATTCTACTGATCAAATCTTCTAGTAAAATTTTTCTGAAAACAGAAGAAGGGGAAATCTGTATGTTTTCTAAGAAAAAATATGGTGACTGAAAAATTTGAATGCATGCACATTTGTCAGCTCAGGACGATGATATATGGTACGACGTCACAGACGGACCAATAAAGATCTTAAAAGGCAACATTGTTATAAGCATTTAGATACGGTCCACATATAGTCGAGAAACCCATAATAGACTGGACTGCCGATGATAAGAAGGCTAATTTGGTTAACGTTACCAATGATATTGTTTATAAAACTTTAGATAAAAATATGTTCAGTAAAATTAAATATTTTTCCATAAGAAAAGAGATTTGAGAAAAGCTAACACAACTGTGTGAAGGAAACGACAAGATCAAATAAAACAAGATGATGGTAGCCATTCAAAAGTTCGATAATATTGAGATGAAAGCTGGAGAGACGATTAATGAGTTCGATGAAAGATTCAGTAGCATTGTGATCGAGCTAGATGATCTTGGGAAGGACTACAATAACGAAGAGGTTGCACTGAAGGTGATGAGGGTCTTACCGAGAGAATGGAACGCGAAGACCATTGCCATGCGAAAATCAAAAGAACTGAACAAGCTCTAATTGAACGAGTTGTTCGATGATATGAAGGCTTATGAGTTCAAGGTAAGAATTAGAAATGGAGAAGAACCATCAATGTCTCATCCAACAAAAGCTCTTGTGTTAGCAGAAGAATCTACATCAAAGTATGCTGAACAACTTAGCAACGATGTATGTCACTGTTTATAAAGAAATTCGAAAAATTTATCAAGAATCGTCACACTAACTTTCAAAATTTCTATAAGAAAAATAATTACAAGAAAGAATCAAACTCTTCTGATCAAGCTTGTTTTAATGATGACAAAATATGTCACTTCATTGTTTACTGTACCATACCAAAGAAAGATGAAACGAAGTAATCTGAATGAAGAAAGACAGCTTATGAGATGAAATCCTTTAGGAAGAAAATAGAGCATAAGGTGTTGTTAGCTGAAGAAAGCAAGAGAAAGTAGGCTGATTCAGAATCAGGGACCACCAGCTTAGAAGATGCATCTAGTGAGAGTGAAGAGCAGTCTATAAAGTGCCTAATGACAAATGATGATCTGGAATCCAACAATAATGAAGTATTTGACTTTACCTCATATTAGTTTACACCAGATGACTTAATCACTAGACTAAATGAAGTGGTCATGGAGTACAAAACACTTACGCAATCATTTGATGAAGTTAAAGCAGAAAACAAGTATCTGACAAACAAGTCTGGCAGCTCAAGTTGTAACCCAACTTGATGTGCTAGATAGTCTTAAGACCAAAGTTACTATGCTAACAAATGAAAATGAGAACATACGATCTTAAGTCCAAGTTATAATTATTGAAAATCCAAGGTTGAAAATTTGTTCAACACTTGGACAAAGTCTTGTGTTTCACTTGGGAATTTGCATGAAGATCAAAAGAAATCTGGTGACAGATTAAGCGTAGGCTTTGATCATAATAAATGTAATTCTTCTGAAACAAGTAGTCAGAAGTGTTTGGACATACATTTTGTTAGATTAAGCACAATATATGAACATAAAGAGCCATAATCTCATAAAAGTCAACATGTTTATCAGAAGAACAGATGATTTTATTGTAGACTTCGATATGAAAAACCTGAGAATTCTAAATCAGGTTGGCTCAAAAACAGACTCAACAAGAATGAATATGGTTCCCATCACAGACCAAGATGGTCTGATAATAGTCAAACCAGACAGAATTATATGAAGGTTACACATAAGCACTACTACAATTGCAAAGCAGTTTAGAAGATTTATAGAATTAAGTACATGAAGGAAAGGCCTAAACAGAGATTTGTTACGGATTCACCATACACCAATAATATTTCAGCACAATCACACACCCTATCGGAGACGCAAAATGGAAAATTTGTTCGGATAATTTATTTTTGAGTCTCGAAAGGACAGATCCGATCTAGACCTAGATGAGATATGGGTACCAAAAGTTACTTTTGATCTGTGGTTGCAGGTTAGTCAAACCGAGCTATTAAAAAAGTCCACCTGGTATGTACTTAGACAGTGGATGCTCAAGGAACATGACAGAAAATGCAAATATGCTATTTGAAATAATTGATTATCAACGTCCCAAAATCATTTTTGTAGATGATTAAATGGGTAAAACTGTGGGTAAGGGTAAGATTATTGATGATAACATTATCATTGAGGATATTCTTTTGGTAGAGAACTTGTGTCATAACTTGATCAGTATAAATCAATTATGTGATAGGTGATGATCACAATCACATGATCAAAATCGATCTCATTACCCAGATTTGGGTGGAAATATGAACGGGTACCTCGGGAAAGTAAACAAACGCGGAATCTCAAACGTCTGTGTTCTAATCAAACGACCAGCAAGAAAAACACGCGATCAAAATTATAACATATCATTTCAATGGTTCAGATGCAACCTAAACTAACACAAAAGTAGGAAGAAACACAAATCTAGAAGCAACATGACAAGCACGAGTCGGCCACTACTTGGTTCAAATGTTTGGTCTGAATTTCATACTTCTTTTAGACCAGAAAGAGGGGATACTATTTGTACCCCGTATAGCCGACCCGATTCGACCCCAATCATTTTCTACCCGAGCTCATTTACTGGAAGGATAGAAATAATGGGCCTATGATTGATACTATTAGGGCCAGAGCCAGGGCCTAAAATCTTACACGGAGTCTAAAGGTTATCAAGCCCGAGTAACTGAGCTAAATGAGAGATTTTATCGAGCCGAGGCCCAAACAATTATGGCGGTGAATACACAATATTATTAATGTGAGATACTGGTCAAATCTCCAATGAAGGGAAAATTTCAACGATATCAAAATACATTTAAAATTCATAATCTGCCAAAGATAAGGTCGTATCAATACAAATCTTGCTATGAATCTAGTGTTTCACAGACTTGTCTGTTAAAGAGTTCTTCTACAAGGTATTCAACTCCTCTCAACACTTCAAATACTATGTATTTTTCATGATTTTATACATTCATTTGTTATTATCACTCATCAATACTTTTATTACACACTTAAGTTATATTTCACACTGACTTAAATATCGGAGAAGCTACATCGGAAATACTTCTGATGCCCTCTAACTTCTATTCGTATGTACATATCCATGCTGAACTATCGTCTGATCCACATTGAACCAGTTTTAATTTTTTGACTCACAAAACCGAACTTTCTCACATTTTGTTCTTATCATCACATGTAATTTAATTTGAGGAAATTTGACTTCTTTAAGCTAAGTAATAGAAGAAAGATATATTTAAAGGGAATGAAAATTATCAGTATCCTCCTCGCGGTTTTGACCTGCCTCACAAATTTCGTCTTTAAATTCGATAAATATTATTGTCCCTTATGATATAGATATATTTCTAATACTATATTCAACATAAATAAAATATTCAATCATATTGCAATACCAATATGAAATTCTACTCCTACACATGCAACGGTTTGGTAAAGAGGCAATAAATAGAGATGAATGAAGGATAAAATAACATCTTAGAAAAACCCAAAATAAAAGGATAAATAAATAGAGATGAATGAAGGATAAAATAACATCTTAGAAAAACCCAAAATAAAAGGATAAAGTTGCTCTTCCAATTATTTTATTCAGACTTGTTTTAAAATTTTCAAAACATAAAATATTAACACTAAAATATATAGTAAAGTCTCAATTAAAAAAAATCATTTAGGCGACTGAACATAATAACAATTATTTTGTGACAAAAAAAACATTTTTATTTAATGATTTATTAGGAAAAAATTTGATACATTCTTTAACTACCTATTCAACTTTACATCTGTTTCTCGTACTCTCATCTTTCTCAATCCTCTTCCTCAATCGAATGCAACTGTTTGAAATCATAATTTTTAAATTAAACGTTTTGTAGAGCTTGAAAATCAAACACTTGCTATTAAATTAATAATATTTACAGATTATTCCATCCATTATTTTTTTACTTGATGCAATTAACACTGAAATTACTTAAAAACTAAAAACGTTACTTATGCTTATAATCTCCAACTAATCACGCTTAAACTTTAGTTCGTGTATTTTAGGACCTTGATTTCAAGATTTGAAGGGGCAAAGTGATGCAGGAAGCTTTATTACAAAAGATCAAGACCTTATTCATCCTAAACTCACTCACATTAAGATTGGTTACAATCATGGATGTGTAATTTGTAGACAACACACCTGCAAAACACACACATACACTCGTTCATGTTTTCATGCATAAATACAAGTGATGGAAAAAAGATCGCGTCCGGAGATTTTGATATCAATCGCTATATAAACGGAGCTAATAATGGTCGACAACCTAGTATTTCTGCTTATTGTTACAAGTAATCACTACTCAAATCTTCATCAATGCACTCCTAAACTTCCAAGAAACGAAGTTTTTACCTGCCGTTGACAATGAATTCGGCTCATTCCCCCGAATAAAAGTTTGAGGGAGAGGGAATACCTTCAATGCCAGTATTCTGAATTGCTTACCTGTATATTTCACCCTTCAGTTTTAAACCAGAGCTTGCAGACTAGGATCAAAATAAAGCTTCCCATATCCCACAGCTTTCGAAAGTCATGTTAGTTTGTATTCCAAAATAAAGCCTTCCCATATCCCACAGTTTTAAACCAGAGCTTGCAGACTAGGATCAAAAACGCCGCCTAAAATATACCACACCCATTCTTTCATCTTTGTGAAGCAGAATGATGGGCTCCACGGTGAAGAATTCACAACTCTGGCTACCACATAACTTGTCGCTGTCTCAGCTAGCCCCTCACTGATTCAGGATTTTTTTGTCCACTACCTACATCATGAGTATTAAATCCAGTAACAGGCACGGACCGCTGACCAAAATTCAGTAACAATTTCTTCTGACTCTCATCAGTGTGTGGGAGACTGGCACGTAGAATTTCCACAGGCATCTCCCTGCTCACAGCTCTTGCAGCCTCCGCCTCTGAGTTTAGTGGGCTTTCGGTAGTTAATGACTGCATTATGCTATCATGTTTACTCGTGCAGTACTTCGTCAACAGACCGAAGAACGCATCAAATGAAGCCTGCCAAAGAGTTTGAATAGGCATGCTGAAGTGGCTGGGAGTTTGAGAACCTGTTAACAAGTTAGTTGCTCTTTCTAAAATAGACGTTAAAATGAGGGAGGCACCATCTCCAGCAGGGCTCCTTATCGGACGAAGAGGTGGCTGCTCTGAGGAACAAACTACAGCAGCAAGACAAGCACTAAGTGAATTAAGGTCCATACTACTAACACACAAAGCCACTGCTTTGGCAAGACCATTAATGGTATCAGCTGCATCTGGATCAGAGGGAAGGCCACCAAACAGAAATCTTAAATGGCGGAAGATGGCCATGCAAACTATTCGAGCAAGGTCACTTCCAGGTAAAAGGTGAAGAAACCTTGAAATAAGCTTCCGACCTTTAGAAACAGAAACTAATCGCAGAAACAAAATATCATCCTTGGGAGACAGCCCGATAGGATTACTACTTTTACCAAGCGGATCAACAAGCTGAAGAGAAGCAGTTAAGCCTTCTAATAGAACACGGCGCTTCCGCCTAAGAAGACTTCCACCATCTTGGGGTTGAGTAAACTGTAAGAGTCGGTCAATGTCATCAACATTCAAAAGAAGGCGAAACCCATCCTCAATAGTGACCCTTGCAGCAAGCATTGGTTCCCGTTCCAAAGGCTTCTCTGATGATTTATGCTCAGCATTACCATCACCACAAGCAGAGGGAGGAGGATCTAAATCAAGAAGAGACTGGGGCCTACGAATTGAAGAAAAACAAAGTTTTCCAAGTGCATCAACATGGAAATATGGTTGTGATTCAGCACTATTACGGGACCTAGAAAATTGTTCCCTTGAGTGTGAAGGGCAAAAATGATATTTTGACCCTGATTCAGCAGATTGTTTGGCCAGACGGGCTTGGTGATAATAATCATCTACATATGGGTCGTTTCCATGAGTGGCGGCATGCTGAATTTTAAAAATGGTCTCTATTTCCTCAGCGGTCATATGTTTTGATTTAAACTGTGGCAAATTATTCTCACTCCTATGGCTGCTAGAATCAGGCCCTTGATGAGAAAATAGGGCAGAATGTCTATCTCTACGTGATGACTTTGATTTTGACTCTCTTTTATCAGTGTACTTATACCTACCCAAATATGATGGTGAAGGGAAGGTGTTGTATGCGTGAGGTTGCAATGCTGAAAAATTGGCTAAAGGTAAATGATATGAAAGATGCAATCTCTGTTGCTGTGAGGGTATTACCGGTGGTAATAACCCATTTTGATACTGATGTCGTAAAATATTTTTTAACAGGATAGAATTATCACCACGAAGAACATTGGTGTTACTATTCCAGTGATTTTGCCGATGATTGTTATGTGAGAAATTAGGGGAGAACGAGTGCAGCATGTTTACATGATCACAAAACCCAATAGGCATTTCGGCTAAATGAAGACTTGAACCAGATAATGGAGACTGGTATGGCAAAGAGAACGGTGACTGAGATCCACCAGAAAGAGATAACAAATTAAGATGATTCAAATTATTCATCGAAGCTTGTAGCGATCCCGATGGAGGAAAGGAAGTGAAAGAAGATTTTGGGACTAAAATAGGCTCACTAGAGAACCGTTGTAGCTGCTGCTGCTGCTGCTGCCGAGGGTATGACGATGTTCTATGCAATGGTTTAGATTCTGGGTGATACAGCGAAGAGAGATGTGGCTGTGATGACCATCTCTTATTTTCATCAAAACATTCTGAGTCAGACATACGATGGTCAAGCCAGTCAGAAAAATCTGCCTCTCGTGCCCAATCTGCAGCTGATGAACCTGCAGCAACCTCGTGTTAATGAAAGGAATCAAATTACATAAAGCACAAGCGCACAAATAAAAAATGGAGAAACAGCAAGGAAAGTTATCTGAAAATCAAACCACTATAATACACATGCCCTTACACATTGCAACAAAGCTCCAGCTATCTCACAGTAAAGCCAAGGCAGTGAAAAATGAGAAAATGAGAAAAAGGAGATGAATTTCCAATAACACATACAACTCTAGACACCACTAAAAAATGAACCACCGTCAATATTTCATATATCTTCATAGGCATCTGAAACATTATCAGAACAGCCAGGGATTTTCTTAATGATGATTGATGAAGAGACACAGCTACTAAAAATTAAAAAATACATCACATTAGAAATTTCACACCCAATTAGATAATTTAGTCTAACTTCTTACTTACGAAATTTTCAGCTACAAAATAGTAACAGAAGAAAAATCACAAGTTATCATACAGAGCGATTAGAAAGGACATTATACTCACTCTCCCTAGAAAAAGATCCCGATCCAGATCCAGATCCTCGGTCACCAATAACTCCAGGGTGCCTTGGCCCAGAAACAACTTTGTTCAACTAAAAGAAATAAAAAATATGAACATCAGATAACATAGAGCAGGCAAAAAAAAAGTTTGTAACCTTGGCATTCAAAAGCTCCGAGGCTCTTTAGAGACACTTTCAATGTAACCTAACATCTATTGAGCATTTCAAAGTTCCCTTGAGTGTAAACTATCAGCTTATGCATTTGAATTTGAACAAGTTGTTTAGTCAGCAACTCAAATTATGCTGAAGTATCATTTTGTACATTCAAATTCACATCACCAATAAAATTTTATCGACAATGTTTGTTTTCCCAAACAAATCCTATTTATTTTTGGTAATGTACATCGAGGAATGTCACTCTTCCAATTCAATTAGCTATAAAGTCCATACAGCTAAATATTTAATGCAATAATAACTTCCAATATGGTTTTGCTTTAGATTTCTTCAAATGTTTATATTACTGTTGGCGACGATTGGGACATCTCCAAATCTTATTCAAGGGACTGTCCTCCCATAACAGAGTAGGTCAACCTAAATCATAAAGTAGGTTTAAGGAGGATATTTCATAGTTATTTAAAACATGCGCCTGGCTGCGCCTAGGCGACAGGCCCAGCCACACGCGCCCATCACAGCACTTGAAACAAGCGCGCTTAAAGCGTGAGCCTCGGTCTAGACGCGGGGCATCCGGGAGGCGCAGAAGTATGGGCTTCAAAGAAGTGGGCTGATATTCTGTAAGTAAATAAAAAAAATTAACTCGAGACCAACCAATTTTGAATCTCAATTAGCAAAACTTATGGCTATTTAATGATAAAAGAACCTGTTGTCACTCCTTTATGCAAAAAGAAAATTATCAGAAAGTTCAGAAGCCCCCTATGCAAACTTTTATTGTCATCTTCCCTCTATGATGATGATGATACAAATGAGGAAGATGAAAAAGAATTTGATGATTTAGATAATACTGTAATCCTCTATGCAAATTTTTACTCTAATTTCTTTTAGACTCGTGACTCATCATGATTTTGGAAGAAGATGGTGATATAGTTGAGGAAGATGGAGATGAATTTAATTATTTAGATATTTGAATTTTTTTTCTTAATATACTATGAATTGCTGACTTACTGATCTTGCTGATGAATTTTAGATGATTAAAGTTTTTTCTGATTATGATTTTTGCTACATTATCTATTAATGAATTTTTATTTTTAATGTTTGTTATCTTTGTGAAAAAATTTAAATTTATGTAATATTATAGATTTATAGTTAAATCCCTTTATATATATTGAATTTTGAAATTTATGTCAAATGTGTTTTAATTCGACAAAGCGTGCGTTTTGCCTTGCACCTTAAGCTTCAGGGTACACTATCGCTTTAGTGTGCCTTAGCGCCCTAAATAATTATGGGATATTTTATCTTTGTTGTTGCAATCACAACAATCCGGCAATAGAGATTACGACAACCTGTTTGATTTCATTCATAACACACTACAGAAAACAGATTGAAATAAAATACCATGGGAATCGCGTAAACACAAGCGCTTGTCAAGATTTTAATTAACCCCAAACCATTCATAAAAGATGCAGCGAGCATGGTTAGCAGAGAAACATGGTGGAGCCACATTATGCCGGGTACACAAGTAAATCAGATCCAGTTCCAATCAAAGAAATGGGAAGAACTTCCTAGAAGAAAAAATTTAAAATCCAAAACTATATCAAAGAACACAAAACAAAACCAAGTGTTTCAAGTTTGAGATGAAGAAACAACCTTTGCAAATGTAGTCGCCAGATCATCAATTTCAGATAATGATCCAAATACAGATCCCTGGAGAAAGGGCAACAGAATACGATCAGTTGTCAAGAAATCCATGAAATAATTGTTGGCAAAAAGTAGGCATCAGAGATATTATGAAGATCAAATAATGCAAGAGATGCACAAAATGCAAAGATGTCTGGCTAGAATAATCATAGGTATTTTTTTTTTTAAATGTCATTTGCATCCTCGGATGAACTGTGAACTTCAAACGTATCTTTTAAAGAAGATAAAATAACGGTCAAAATAGAAAAAACTCCAACATCATTTTGTGATCCTCAAAAAGAAGGCAAAAGCAAGTCACTGACTTAACACACAATCCATAAACTCTCATCCTTTAGAACTGACCACTTTTTTAAGACTAAAAACATATCTAGTTCTGACCAAATAAATCACAGGCATCACAATCTCCAAGACCTTATTCTATCCAAACAAACTGCGAGCTCTTTTTTAATTCTTTCACAATATCTAATCTCTCAAAGTCAAACTATATATGCATCTTAAAAGCTTCACAGATTAGAATATTTCAACACAGGCACAAACAATCATAAAACAGAACGGAAAACATACAGACATCGTCTTTTAGTCATTCTGCCATCTATCAAATAGTCGAATATGGGTGACAATTCGTATTCATTTTCCGGGCGGCAATGGTGCAACTTCAGCATGGTGAGAAAGAAACAGTAGATTGTGCGAGAATATCCAAATCCATAAGTCAAAACACCAAGAACAAATTAATTATCTCAGAACCAAGTAAAGTAGAAAGAGCCCGCAGCACAAATCTAAAGTCAAAACACACATATAATGGAAAATCTCTTAAGGAGTGATTAAATATATTCACCTCATTTTTGCCAAATAAATGATACTCTTGCAATTCTTCCTCATCACCAAGTCCACCTCCAAGTACAGGATCACCCTCCTCTTCTTCAACTTCCAAACCCCCTAATTCCACTGCATACATAACATCTTTCCCAAAAAAAGAGTACTGGGATGCATCGAATACAGCTCCATCTACATAAAACAACTCCGTTATTTGAATAATCCAACACTATATGGAGCAAAGAAAAGGGTAAAAAATGCAGAAGTTCCATTAAACAAACAAAGAAAGGAAAGAAACACACAAAAAACAAAAACAAGACATAAAAAAGATCAAAGCCGGCATAGAAACAAGAAGAAACAGCAAGTTGGAAGTAAAGCAGCGAACCAGAAAGAGAACCAGAACCCGAGTCGTTGCCGTCATTGAAATCCTTCCCATCCCCTAACATCTCCATAGCTAGACAAAAGTCCAAGAAAACAAAAACCCAAATGTAAATCAATCACAAAGAGAGACAAATTCCCCAACTTCCAACTTTCCCGATGCAGATAATTAGGGTTTACAAGAAGAGAAAAAAAGAGTGACACATAGAGAGACAGAGAGAGAGATCTGTGGGTATATAATTGTGTATGTATATGCGGGTGTGGGATGGGGTTTCGTTTGTTTCTGAAAAAGTGAGAGAGATCGCAATTTACAGCTGCACATGATCTGTGTGTATATAATTGTATGTATATGCGGGTGTGGGATGGGGTTTCGTTTTAGATCGCAACTTACAGCTGCGCATGTTTATTTATTTATTTATTTATTAATTATTTTTATTATTATTATTATTATTGATGTATTAATTATTTATTTTTATAATAAAATAAATGGGAAACGTGACGAGGTATGTATGGTTAGGGACTGGGAAGAAATACCGAAATACCGAAAAATCATACCGAAAAAAATATCGAACTTACCGAAAAAATCGGTATACTGAACATACCGTACCGAAATGTTCGGTATCGGTATCGGTATGAAATATTTTTTTTTTCGGTATTTCGGTATATATAATTTTTTATTATTATTTTTTTTAAATTTACCGAAAACACATTTTCGGTATACCGACATTTTTTCGGTATACCGACAAAATTTTCGGTGTCGGTACGGTAACGGTATGAACTTTTTTCATACCGAAAATTCGGTATACCGAATGTGCAGTATACTGAAATTTCGGTATCGATATAGGTATGGAAAAATTCCTTTTCCATACCGATATTTTCGGTACGGTATACCGTACCGTACCCTACCCCTATGTATGGTCTATTGCTCTATTTTTTATTATTCCTAAGCGATGGGGTCGGGAGGTCTCGAACATATGCGGCTTGCATTTGAGTCCATCCAAGTTACGGGATAAATATTTTTTATGCTGGAATGCCATGAATATAAGCTATTTATTTAAATAAATATGCATTTACCCTCTTTAAATATTTTTTAATGTGATTTTTGGGATAGATAAAGATTTTGTATTTTAAATTAATTTTTTTTATTGTTTGTAGATTAATGAGATTTTGTGGTTTGGCTCAAGTATTTCTCAGACAAAAATTGGTAAAATCTCCAAAGATTTCTTCTATTATTTCTTGTAAATGGATGATATCACATACAAAAATGAGTTTATCTTGGTCCTTTTCAAGAAACATGTGCATCCTTTTAGATGGCCTTTCATCCTTTTTAGATCTCTTGAGAAAATTAGAAACATGTGCATCCTTTTAGATGGCCTTTCATCCTTTTCAGATCTCTTGGGAGCGTGTAACTTTCCGATTGGCTATTGGGATGGATCTACCATTTTAGGTGTGGGTTTTTCACGAATCTCCTCGAATTCTATCATTACACTTTTTTTATCTAATAAAAACTTCATCTCCAAAAATATGACATTCCTTGAAACAAGCGTTTTTGTTTTTTAGGATCATAGAAGTAATATCCAAAGATGGATTCCCAGAAAGTAGAAAAAACTAGATCTACTATCCAACTTGTCTCTTGCTGCTTACTTCATATAAGTAGGACATCCTCATATTATTAGATAAGAATACTTGGGAGGATTTTTTTATCCATATCTCATGTGATGTTTTATCCATTGTCTTTTTATGGATGTTATTCAACAACATATTCGTAGTTTCAAGCACAAATCCCCAAAAATATGGCTGCAATTCAGTGAATCCCTTCATAGATCGAACCATGGTTATCAATGTTTGATTATGACGTTCTGACACACCATCATTTGTGGTGTGGTGGGATGAGCCCACTGTGAGATAATCTCGTTCTTTTTAAGATAGTCTTGAAATTCAGTACTTATGTATTCTACATCTCAATTAGATATAATTGTTTTAATATTTTTTCCTAATTGTTTCTATACTTTTGCTATAAATTCTTTGAATTTTCTAAAACTTCAAACTTGTATTTCATCGAATACACATACTTATACCTCGAGAAATCTTCAGTAAAGGTAATGAAGTAAGAACGTCCCAATTTTGTGCTAACACTTGCCGGGCCACATGTTAAAGTAGATGTCCTGCAAGCCAACATTTGGCTAGGAAATTTATTGACTCAAGTGTAATAAACAATCTTTATTTTAATAAAATTTAACCTTTCATGGTTTTATTTTACTTTATATGTATACTCATGCAATAAGCATAGATAAAGTCTTTGATATACTTTAATACAAATGAATCGTAATTCGATCTTGAAACTCATTTGTAAACGCTGTATATTCTAAATTCGTTCCTAGTCGATTCAGAGCCTAAAATAAGGATAAAAGTCGCTTGAGCTTGAGACTAGCATCTCTGATGTTGTGTACCGTATTTCATGGTATGGGCATAGAGATGTCCAATCATGCAGATGGATAATCATATGTTGATTGTACCGAACAATCCTTCCTCGGACTTTCCAAGTAGTTATCATTCATCGAGATGAAAAGTCTGGTTGTGATTGTACAGGATTAGTCCTTACGACCCAGGACAATACTGAGGCTCTACATACTAAGATTGTGCTTTGACTCGTTTACCGACTCAACAGGGTCACAAGGTGGCGAGGTTGGGTGCAATTGCAACATATGTAGGAGCTAGTGCACTGTAGTTGAGAATTCACCGCTCACCTACGGGTGTGGATATCCTATATGATCTGACAAAATAATAGTGCATGAAATCTCTAGCTAGAGTGTGAGATGTACATTAGGAAAAGGGTTCTCTAGTTGTACATGCGATGACACTATGAATATTTCATGATTGTATCACATAGCTATCGAATTAATATGCAACCTTCGATAAACCAATGGTTGCATATTCGATCGGGATATATGAGATGAAGGGACCGTACTGTACGTTAATCATAATCGATTGGTTCTTGTCGGCACTATCAGTGCTACTTAGGGAATCATGGGGCAATGTTACTAGAAGTGTAACATACCGTACTTTTGAACATACTTAAAATTTGTGAAAAATAAATTTTTTTCTTAATAATTAACCATCTCTCAAAATAAACTTGTAAATAAAATGTTTGATCAATTATTGGAAATGTAAACGAACTTCAAAAAGTACTTTTTCAAAACAACATAAAGTAATTCGTTAAAATCAGCGTAAATGAGTTCAACATGCATAAAAATCCTTAAAACTTAAGCGGTCCTCGGGTTTGTCCTCCGCCCAGTACGAGCCATCTCACTGGTCTCCGCCTCTCGTCTCCTCAAACTCATCATCACATGCATTGATCAAGTCTAGTGAGTCTAAAGATTCAACATATATAAATTGAGAATAACAAGTAGTACATAATAAAGCCACATGCATTTTAAAGTAACACATACATATTTAAACTTCGAACATACTTATATAAAAAAAAACGTGCCATCAATTCATAAACATTTTCATAAACGTGATGCAAAATACATACTTAAACATGCATAATCATCATCATTTTGTGTAGAGATATATTTCCAAGCAAGTGACCCATATATATTGCACCTGATCAGATTAAACCACAGTACTGGGCTGGCAGGGATGTCCACTGCCACATACATAAGATCCCCGGTCATGCTTTATCGGGTGGATTGGTCCCTGATCATGCTTTATAGCTTCCCAATCTTGACCATAACCGGTCATGCTTCACTGGGGTGGAGAGGTCCCCAGACATCTTCCCCAGCTTCCAAACCCGTTCATAATTGGTCGCAAGACAATTCGCATACCTCAAAAACATAAAATATTATCTTTGTACGTCGAACATACTAATACATTACGCATGCCTGCCGAAGACAAAAAAAATTAAATTCTTTTTTTCCAGAAAGCTTGGTGCTCGGGCGGTAACAACTTACCACTCCAGGGCGCCCGTCTAGAAGTCGTGGCGCTCGAGCGGTAAAATCTTGCGGCCGCCCTGCGCGAAGTTTTTTGAAAACAAACACAGTTGAGCAGTCATAAGAGAATGATCATAACTCACTTATCTCTTGTCCAAAAATTATGAATTTACTGTCAAATCGAAGATATCAAAAAGTACTACGTTTTATATGTTGAAAGTTTTCCAGAAAACCGATCAAAAATTCGCATGATTCAAAATTACAGCGGGTTCGGTTTTTGAGATCTAAAAATCGTTTCAAATATTTTTGCTCAAACTTTGCATAACATAAACTGATTTTTACATACAATATAAATCAAAATATTTACTATGACAAGATCGATGCAAAAAATGAAAGAATATACATGCCTTTGTGTCTAAACGCTCGAAGATAACGAATACAGACGTGGTGGATTACGGGAGATGACCGGGGAACGCTTGCTACAGGATTCTTGCTCTAAAAGGGACGTAAATCACCAGAAATTTGCAAGGGGAAAGGTGGCTGCTGAAAGAACTCTCAAGAACCCTAGCCACACTCAATTTTTGCAACGTGTGTGCGTGTGTTGTGTGTGCGCGTGAGTGTGTATTAGATTAGGTAAGAATTTTTTTGCTTAATTAACTAATTAGGGGCTAAAAGCGCTTAATTAAATAATTAGTGATAAAAATAATATTAATCTAATTATTTAATTCCACCCAGAGATTTAATTAAATAATTGAGTACCAAATTTTCAAGATTAAAATCTCCAATTATTCAAAAATAGTATTTGAAAGCTTGAAATCTTTAAAATCACCTAATAAGTTAAATTAGGCTTTAAAATGCTTAAAATTTCATAAATCAATTAAAATACTAATTTTTTTGACTTGAAATAAAATACTGCATTTTCATAATCGCCTAAATCGTCACCGGTCTCTTTTCCCGATCCCGTATCGAATATTCGCCTGAAACATACAACTCAAGAAAACATTTTAACATGCATTAAATAAACATGTAGTAATTTGAAATAAATGCAAAATCATAAATAATGCATTGTTTAAAAATCATTTTAAAATTAAATAAACAATTTAACAATTTAATAAATGCATAGGTTTTACGTGTACTGATTTTGGGCTCTACAATTCTTCCTCCACTTAAATAAATTTTTTCCTCGAAATTAAATCTTACCAAACAAGTCCGGGTAGCGACTTCTCATATCTGCTTCGGGCTCCCAAGTGGCCTTCTCCACTAATTGATTCGGCCACTAGACTTTGACCAACTTGATCTCTTTGTTCCGAAGTCTCCGCTCCAGTCTGTCTAGAACTCAGACAGGTCTTTCTTCATATGACAGATTTGGAGCAAGATGCAACGGCTCATAACTCAAAACATGCGAAGGATTTGCCATATACTTCCTCAACATCGAAACGTGGAACAAATTGTGTACTCCAGCCAGATTCGGCGGTAGAGCCACACGATAAGCAAGTGTCTCGACTCTATTAAGAATTTCAAATGGCCCAATAAATTTCAAACTTAGCTTGCCTTTCTTCCCAAACCTCATAACACCCTTCATAGGTGCTATCTTCACGAA
This sequence comes from Primulina tabacum, assembly GCF_025594145.1. Taxonomy (NCBI): domain Eukaryota; kingdom Viridiplantae; phylum Streptophyta; class Magnoliopsida; order Lamiales; family Gesneriaceae; genus Primulina; species Primulina tabacum. Next base: position 23,776,065 of record NC_134564.1, read on the forward strand.
TAAGTGATCTCATATGGCAAATTCGAGATACCTTCTCCTCTTGTCAGCATAACTCTTTTGACGACTCTGGACGGTCTTCATCCTCTGGTGATCTTCATCCTATCTTGGATCTTTACCACCACGTCTGCAGTCTGCTGAACAATATCTGGCCAAGTTCTGATCTCTCACCGACTTCGTTCCAATGAATCGACGATCTGCACTTCTTTTCATACAGTGCTTCGTAGGGAGCCATACCTATAGATAATTGAAAATTGTTGTTGTAGGTAAATTCCACTAGGGGTAGTTTCGATTCCCAATTCTCATGGAAAAAGATCACACATGCTCGCAATAAATCTTCCAAAATCTAAATCACTCGCTCAGACTGGTCATCTGTCTGAGGGTGAAATGACGTACTGAATAACAACTTCATCCTCATAGTTGAATGTAAACTCTTACAAAAGGACGATGTGAATCTCGGGTCCCTGTCAGACACAATAGAAACTGGTATTCTGTGCAATCTGACTATCTACCGAATATAGAGCTCTGTATACTGAGTCATGGAGAATCTCGTCTTCACCGATAAGAACTATGCCGATTTAGTAAGTCGACCGACTATAACCTAAATAGCATTAGATCTCCTAACTGACCTTGGCAATCCAACAACAAAATTCATGGTGATATTCTCCCATTTTCACTCGGGAATAGGGAGCGACTTAGGCATCTCTGCTGGCCTCTGATTCTCTGCTTTCACTTGCTGACAAGTGAGGCATTCAGATACAAAGCATCGAATATCTCGCTTCATCCCTGGCCACCAATACAGCATCTGTAGGTCCTTATACATCTTGGTACCCCCTAGATGAATGGAATATGGAGATTCATGTGCCTCTGTCAAAATATCCTCTCTGATCGAATCAAAACTAGGCACCCACATCCTTCCTCTATACCTCACAATACCATCGGACATTGCATAGAGTACACTGCCCTTGGCTTCATCTCTCAGTCTCCATTTCTGTAACTGTTCATCTGAAGGCTGACCTCTACAGATTTGGCCCAGCAAAGAAGACTGGACGATCAGATTAGACAACTTGGGAGCTCTGCCCTTAGGGTAAACTTCTAGGTCAAACCTCTGAATCTCTGACTGAAGATATATCTGCACTGACAGCTGTACGACGACTGCTACCTTCCTGTTCAAAGCATCTGCCACAACATTAGCTTTCCCTGGGTGGTAGATAATTTCACAATCGTATTCTTTTACTAACTCCAACCATCGTATTTGTCTCATGTTCAGTTATTTCTGCGTGAAGAAGTACTTGAGACTCTTGTTATCAGTGAATATCTGGATTTCTCGTCTTACAAATAATGTCTTCATATCTTCAACACAAAGACAATGGCAAGTAACTCGAGATCATGAGTCGGGTAGTTCTTCTCATGCACTTTCAACTGTCTGGAGGCATATGCTATAACCTGACAATGCTGCATCAATCCTATGCCTAAACCGAGCTTAGAAGCATCGGTGTATAACACAAAATTACCTTGCCCTGCTGGCATAGCTAAATCTGGCGCTGTGATAAGATCTTGTTTCAAAGTATCGAAGCTCTTCTGACACTCGTCACTCCAACCAAATTTAGCATTTTTCTTAGTCAATGAAGTGAGTGGCACTGCATTCGAGGAAAACCCCTGAATAAATTTCATGTAGTAGCCTGCCAAGCCTAGGAAACTACGGATCTCTGACGCATTCTTCGGCTCAACCCATTCTTTTATTGCGGCAACTTTAGCTGTATCCACCTCAATGCCACTGCTAGATATAATATGTCCCAAAAATGCTATTTTCTCCAACCAGATTCACACTTACTGAATTTTGCAAGCAAATTGCGACTCTGCAAGACTTGCAACACTGTACCCAAAAGCTGACTGTACTCCTCATGGCTCTTCGAGTATATAAGAATGTCATCAATTAATACTATGACGAGCTGATCTAGGTAGGGCTGAAATACTCAATTCATTAGGTCCATAAAAATTTCTGGAGCATTCTTCAGTCCAAACGGTATTACTAAGAACTCTTAGTGCCCATATCTAGTTCTGAAGGCTGTCTTGTGAACATCTGCATCCTTTACTTTCAGTTGATGATACCCAGAACGTAGATCTATCTTAGAGAACACTGTAGCTCCCTGCAACTGATCAAATAAGTCCTTGATCCTTGGTAATGGGTATTTTTTCTTGATCGTTACCTTATTCAATTCTCGGTAATCGATAAACAACCTCATGCTTCCATCTTTTTCCTTTGCGAAGAGTACTCATGCGCCCCATGGTGAGAAACTAGGGCGAATGAATTCTTTGTGTAGGAGGTCCTGAATTTTCTATTTGAGTTCTAACATCTCTGCTGGAGTCAAACGGTATGGTGCCTTAGAGATTGGCACAGTGTCTGGCACAAAGTCAATGGCGAACTCTACTTCTCTCTCTAGTGGAAGGCATGTGACGTCGTCTGGGAAAACGTCAGAAAAATCTCTGACAACTGGTACATCAGATATTGATGGGATGGGTGCGTCAGGTGTTGAAATAATATTGGCCAAGAATGTCTGACACCCCTTATGTATAAGTCTCCATGCCTGCATGCAAGAGATCATGCGAGGGAAACTTCTCCACCTGTCTGGCTCAAAAAGAAATTGCTCCATGCCCAACGGTCTTACCAACACTGAAATTTTTTGAAATTCAATTGGAAATTTGTTCTTTGTCAGCCAGTCCATCCCCAAAATAACATTGAATTCTGGCATCGAAAACACAATCAGATCGGCGTAAACTAGGTGGCCCTGTAGTTCAAGATCGATATCTCTGAGCACGCTAGTAGCTTATAACTCATCCCTTGATGGGACTGTCACGTAGTAGTTCACGTCGAGTCCAATGGACTTGACATCCAAATAATTAGCGAACGTCTCTGAGATAAAAGAGTGAGTGGTCCCGAAGTCTAAGAAGGCATTCGTGGCTACTCTCTTTATAAAGATATTTCCTGAAGGACGTTAGCACAACACATAAACTTATACCCGAAAATACTAATCTTAGCCTCATGCATAGTTGGAATTTCTATCCAAAGTCTCCAAAATACAAAAACAAAATACTAATATCCCAAAGCAAAATTCGAAGCATGCATGGCCAAAAATAAATATTGTGCTGAATGAAATAGGTTATCAGTCAGTAGGGTCGTGTCTGGGTTCGCCTCCTCGGCATGCATGGTGAAAACTCTCCAGTGAGTTGGCTGCTGCAGGCAGCCCTTCAGCATGTGATCACTGGCTCCACACTTAAAGCATTTGCCCGAGCCCCATAAACACTGCCCCATATGTTGGCGGTTGTATTTCAAGCACATTGGATACTCACCAGGCTTCTGAGGAGCCTTCCTTTGCGGTATAGGACCTTTTCCTTTCAGCGGTCCTTGAAACGGCCTCTTTCCATGCTGTCCCTGGAAAGGCCTTTTGAATTGTTGTTGGGGGTCCTGATAGGGCCTCTTGCCTTTCATTCTCGAAGTCTTTCTGGTCCTGATCTGCTGCCAAGGCTCTCGACACGGCAACAACATAAGTAGTAGGACCAGTCACTCGAACATCATGACGCAAGATCGACCGTAAACCATCAATAAAATGCCTAAGCTTCTCCCGAGCATCATTCGCAATTAAGGGCACGAAGTGACACCCCCTCTCAAACTTCATTACAAACTCTGCCTACGCTGCTCTCTCCCTGTCTCAAAGTCATAAACTCACTGGTCAGTCGGGAGCGTACTTCCTAAGTGAAGTACTTGGAGTAAAACACTTCCTTGAAACCTTTCCAAGTAAGGGTCTGCAAATTCACTGACACAGACGCGCTCTCCCACCACAGTCTGGCGTCCCCTGTCAACAAAAATTTGGCACATCTGACTCTGTCTGCAAATTGTAGCTCCATAAATGTGAATATCACCTCGATGGACTTAATACATCCCTCCGCTATCATCGGATCAGTAGTCCCCGAGAACTCCTTTCCATCCTCCTGAATCTCTCATACACCGCGTTTGGCCTAGGCAGCCTCGCTCTAGTATCTACCCCAGCATTGTTCCCCACAAACTGTGCGAAGAACTGAGTCATTCCTGCAAGCATATGCGCCTGCATATCTGGCGGTGGATGAGGAGGAGTGGCTCTCTCCTCATCCCGTGCCTCTCTATCCTCTTCACCTGCTCTCCGTGCAATCATATGTCTAAGAGGCATACTGTTCCACAATTTACCCAACACGTAAACCAACATGCATGAACATAATATCCATATCATCATAAGATGAACGTAAATCGAACTTAAACGTGTACTTTGATGCTTACTACATGAAAGAATTTTAAAACTTTAAAACTTACAGACTTGATGCGTGACTTCGTGAGCTTCTCGCAACTGGCAGTAGGCATAACCCTTTACAGGAACACCACTTTGATACCAACTGTAATGTACCGTACTTTTGAACATACTTAAAATTTGCGGAAAATAAAAATTTTTCTTAAATAATTAATCATCTCTTAAAATACACTTGTAAATAAAATGTTTCATCAATTATTTGAAATGTAAATGAACTTGCAACAAGTACTTGTTTAAAACAACATAAAGTAATTCGTTAAAATCATCGTATATTAATTCAAAATACATAAAAATCCTTAAAACTTAAGTGGTTCTCGGGTTAGTCCTCCGCCCAATCCAAGCCATCTCACTGGTCTCCCCCTCTCGTCTCCTCAAACTCGTTCTCACATGTATCAATAAAGTCTACTGAGTCTAAAGACTCAACATGTATAAACTGAGAATAGCAAGTAGTACATAATAAAGTCATATGCGTTTTAAAGTAGCACAGGGATGTCCACTGCCACATACATAATGTGGGGACCCGGACGCTAATCATCTTATTAATCGTCATTGGGACTAATTTAATTAATTATAATAAACAGGGTCTAAATTTTTTTTTAAAATGCGGAACGTAATGGCATACATCTTAACATACACGTCAGTACTAAAAGTACAAATCTTGCACTATATACAATCAGGCTCAACTAAGGTTTAACAACTATATAACAAGTGTTTAAACCCTAACTCTAGTCCAAGTCCGTAGTCTCCACTCTAACTCGATCTTTCTTCACCTCTGTGACCCAGAACCTGTCCCACCTGTTGTCATGCACACATACAGACAAGACAACAGCCGGATAACTCCGGTGAGATATAAATATCCCAGTATAAACAATGTATCAATGCAATCATATAAAACATATATAAAAGCATAAACAATCATTAAAACATGTATCCAATCTGACTACCATAACCAATACGAATCTGTATTTAAGTCAATGACTTATTATCTTATCTCAACTTATTTCTAACCTAGGGATCCCGATCTAATTTAGACTTTGGTATGCTGTATCGAATGTCTACAATAGATGTCGATCTACATCTAAGCTCATCGATACACCGTAAGTCTAGAGTCTACGCGGTTCTGACAAAGACTCGGCGGTTCTGCTCTAGCTAGGCTGATCTGCCCTAGACTCAAACTCTGGCTCTGCTATAATTCAATAGACTAAACATATCAATCTGATAATCTGCAAATATCAATGCAATAAAATAAAGTATGTGATTTTGGGAAACTCAAGTCAAACCTAACTCGAGTTGTGGATTCCCGAATCAACATTTATTTATACCTTTTTTTTTCTATCGCTCTGATACAATCGAAGTCTCGACTCAAAGCCTGTCAATGTTCAATCTGGCAATGACAATATCAATATACTGTATCAATATTCTATTCAAATCAAAACATCCCCGTCTTCTCAAATTCTGACGGTACAATAGTACAATCTTGCGACACCGGTGTTACCACACCAGTATATACTAATTCCAATAACTTATAATCAACCACCGTACGAATCTGACATCACATCTCAGTCAATTTAACTCTGAAATTCATAACAATTCCATAATCAATCTGTTTCTTAATCTGACTTCGATTCTATGATGTCTACTATGTCAATAATACTATATATGAATCGTATCTGATTCTGGACATAGCATAATTTCAAATCTTAACAAAACGTAACAAAACTTACGTCCTGTTGTAGCTGTCGTTTCTAGGAACACGGTGCCGTACTCGGATTCAAATTTGGACAGACGGATTGATCGCAAATCGAATTTTGAAATTGAAAGCTAATTTTCTTCGGAGCTTCGCTTTTCCTTTTCTTTTTGCTGAAGACTCTCGGTTGTATATATATATATATATATATACATATACGCACATGCAAATGGACGAGTGGCTCAATCTTTGTAGCACACGTCTCGCGCATATACGCGACCCCAATCGGCGCATATGCGCGAGACACTCGGTCTCCGCGCGTATCATGCACATCGCCTCGCGCATATGCGCGACTCATCTCCGCGCATATGCGCGAGACTCTCTGGAGTTCCTCGCATAGGCTTCGCGCATATGCGCGACATCTTCCGCGCATATGCGCGAGGTCTTCTGCCTGTTTGGCGCATGTGCGCGCATCTGGTCGTGCATGTGCGCCGATGCTACTGTCCTCGCACATCAATTTTCACACGCGATCTCATTTCGTGTCCCGGTTAGCCTTTTCATAATTATCTCGATTAAAAATCAATAATCGTAATTTAACACGGTATAAAATCTCGGGCATTACATTTCTCCCCCCTAAGATACGATTTCGTCCTCGAAATCACAGGCATTCAATTATATCAATAGGGAGTATATACAGAAATGGTCTAAAAATTTTACATTATCGAAACATCTCAGGGAATTCTTGTCTCATATCTGATTCACTTTCCCAGGTTGCTTCTTCAGTGCCATGACGAGTCCATTGAACTTTCACAAGTGGAATGGTCTTTGTTCTGAGCTGTTTTTCTTTACGATCAATAATCTGAATCGGTTTTTCAATATAGCTCAACGTCTCATCCATTTCGGCCTCGTCTAGCTGAATAGCATGTGAAGCATCAGGTAGGTATTTCCTTAATAACGATACATGAAAGACATCATGTATCCCGGATAATGAAGGCGGTAACACGAGTCGATATGCACAATCTCCTATCTTTTCGAGAATCTCATAAGGCCCAATATATCGTGGAGACAGTTTCCCTTTCTTGCCAAATCTGACAACTCCTATGAAAGGTGAAATCTTTAAAAATACTCGGTCTCCTGTCTCAAATACCAACGGTCTACGTCGAACATTGGCATATTTGGCCTGTCTGTCTTGTGCTGCCTTCATTTTCTTTTGAATTAGCTTCATTTTTTCTGTCATATCTCTGATCATATCAGGTCCAATCTCAGGCACTTCGGATATATCATCCCAATAGATAGGGGATCGACACTTCTTTCCGTACAATGCTTCAAATGGTGCCATCTCAATACTCGTCTGATAGCTGTTGTTGCACGAAAACTCACAAAGTGGCAATGCATCTTGCCAATTAGTGCTAAAATCAAGCACTACTGCTCTCAGCATATCCTCCAGTGTCTGGATAGTTCGCTCTGACTGTCCGTCAGTCTGTGGATGATATGCGGTACTCAGATGTAACTTCGTACCGAGAGCCTGCTGCAAGCTCTGCCAGAAGTGCGAAGTAAATCGAGGATCACGGTCTGATACAATTGACTTCGGCACTCCGTGCAATCTGACCACTTCTCTGACATAAATCTCTGCCATCTGGTCAAATCTGTACGTCATCTTGTACGGAATAAAACATGCGGATTTGGTCAATCTGTCAATCACGACCCAAATCGCATCACAACCTCGGGAGGAACGCGGTAGCTGCGTCACAAAATCCATGGAAATGTGATCCCATTTCCATTCAGGAATGGACAAACTTTGTAATAAACCTCCTGGTTTCTTTCTTTCTGCTTTCACCTGCTGGAAATTCAGACATTTGGAAACAAATTCGGAAATGTCAGTCTTCATTTTTTTCCAACGAATACTGAATCGACTGTTGTGCGCTTCTGACAATATTTGTCGTCTCAAATCTGAAACATTCGGCACAACCAAACGATTATTTACATACAAGACGTTATCACGTACCTGATATTCCGATCGATGTCCTGTTCTGATCATCGATACTGATTTCTGTACATTCTGATCAACTTTCTGAGCAGCCTTAATTCTTAAGATCAGCTCGGGTTCCACTTGCACCGTATAAAGTTTCAATGGTCTATAATCTGTTTCAAATGCTAATCCAGACAAACAGCAGTCTTCTATCAAATTTGAAACACCGATCGTCGACAAGGATAAAGAACATACCTTTCGACTTAGTGCATCAGCTGCTGCATTAGACTTTCCTGGATAGTATTTGATTTCACAATCAAAATCCTTAAGCAAATCAAGCCATCTTCGTTGCCTCATATTCAATTCAGATTGTGAAAACAGATATTTCAAACTTTTATGATCAGAATATATCTCGAACTTCTCACTGTAAAGATAGTGTAGCCATATCTTTAATGCAAAGACAATGGCTGCCAATTCCAGGTCATGAATTGGATAACGGGTCTCATGTGGTTTAAGCTGTCTTGAGGCATAAGCAATAACACGCCCTCGCTGCATCAGAACACATCCCAACCCTCTGTGAGAGGCGTCGCAATAAACCACAAAATCACCAGTACCGGATGGGATAGTCAACACCGGAGCACTGGTCAATCTCTTTTTCAACTCCAGAAAACTGGTCTCGCATTCTTCAGACCAAACAAATGGAGCATTTTTCTGAGTCAGTTGAGTAATTGGTTTAGCAATACTTGAGAAATCTTTAATAAAACGACGGTAATATCCCGCTAAACCCATGAAACTGCGAATTTCGGGCACTGACGTCGGTCTTGGCCAAGAAATCACGGCTTCAACCTTACTGGGATCCACAGATATCCCATTTCCGGATATAATATGGCCCAGAAATACTACCTGTCTTAACCAAAACTCGCATTTCGACAGTTTAGCATATAATTTCTCAGCCCTTAAAATTCGCAACACAGTTCTTAGATGCTCAGCATACTCACTCATATTCTTTGAATAAATCAAAATATCATCGATGAAAATAATCACAAAATCATCGAGATATTTCTGGAATATACGGTTCATCAATCCCATAAATACAGCTGGAGCATTCGTCAGACCAAACGGCATGACAATAAATTCATAGTGTCCATACCTGGTTCTGAATGCTGTCTTTGAGATATCAGAATCTCTGACTCTCAGCTGATGATATCCAGATCTCAAATCGATCTTGGAATATATAGAAGAACCCTGCAACTGATCAAAAAAATCATCAATACGAGGCAAAGGATATTTATTCTTTATCGTTGCCTTGTTCAGTTGCCGATAGTCGATGCAGAGTCTCATCGAACCGTCTTTCTTTCTTACAAACAATACTGGAGCACCCCAAGGAGAAACACTCGGTCTGATGTACCCCTTGGTCAGTAAGTCTTCCAGCTGATCTTTCAATTCTTTTAATTCAATTGGTGTCATTCTGTACGAAGCTCTAGAAATCGGTACTGTACCTGGCATCAATTCAATGCTAAAGTCTATTTCTCTAACTGGAGGTAATCCCGGGATCTCATCTGGAAAGACGTCAGCAAACTCACGTACCACTGGCAAATCAGCCAATGATGGACTGGACTTCAGTAAATCTACTGAATATACAAGGAATCCCTCTGCTCGTTTCTGTAACAATCGAGTCATAGATAATACGGATACTAAAGGAATTCTCGATCTAGAACCCTTACCGTAGAATTTCCACTCTTCCATCATATCTGGTCCGAATCTCACTATCATTGGAAACAATCAACTGTAGCTCTGTACTTGGTCAGCATATCAATACCGATAATACAATCAAAATCTAACAACCCAAGTACGATGCAATCTAATTCAATCTCATGCCCGTCATACTGTAGTACACAATGTTTTACAGAATTTACGGATATCAAACCTGTCCCTAAAGGAGAAGAGACAGACACTACAGTAGCTAAAGACTCTACAGGCAATGCATGACTTAATGCAAATCGTTCAGAAATAAAAGTATGTGAAGCACCGGTATCAATCAATACATAAGCAGGGTAACCATATAAAGAACAGTTACCTGCCACAACGTCATCTGGTGCTTCCTGGGCCTGCTCCTCTATCAAAGCGAATACTCTGGCCTGCTGTCTAGGAGGCTGGCTAACAGTCTGGCTACCTCCTGGCCTCTGCTGTGACTGAGCTGGCGCTGGCTGGAATGTATGAACAGCAATTGATCGTCTCTCAGTCTGTGCTGCTGATCCCGATGACTCGGCTCCCTGAGATCTTTGGGACCCTCTCTGTGGACACACTTTAGCAAAGTGTCCCGGTTGTTTACAGATGTTGCAACTACCAGTTACTCCCTGGCATTGCTCAGTTGCATGTCTTCCTCCGCAAGTCTTACAATAAACTCCAGTATAACTCTAGCTCTGTCGAGAACCACCGGAGCTAGAAGAACTGCTGTCAGATTTCTTAAATTGCTTCCTCTGGCTTTCAAAAATTCTTTCTTCCCTCCACTGCTGCTGCCACCCTCGAATCTGGGAGGTGGTTGCTGTGGTCTCGGTGCTGGAGGCACAAATGAAGCCCCTTTCTGTCTCATCAGACCGGCTTCTGCTCCCTTAGCTCTGTTCAGGGCGTCAGTAAAGTTATTCGGTCGCCCTGTGTTCACCAATGTGAAAATATCGGGGTTCAAGCCATTGATGAACTGGTCAGCAGTAGCTTCCTCGCTGTCAGCCACATGTGGAGCAAATTTCAACAAGGTGGAGAATTTGGACACGTATTCTTCTATGTTCATCTGTCCCTGCCTTAGATTGGCAAACTCCGCCCCTTTGTCCTTCCGGTACGACACTGGAAAGAATCGTTGATAAAATTCAGTTCTAAAAACATTACAGGTGATAGTCGTACCTCTATGCTCCAAAGCCCTCTTTATTGTAATCCACCAGTTCTTTGCAACATCGTGTAACTGGTGTCCAATTAATCGAATTCGCCGCTCATCTGTATACTCCAATGAATCAAACAACATTTCAATATCATCAAGCCAACTCTCGCATTCCACGGCGTTCTCTGTTCCTTCCAAAGTTGGCGGATGAAATGACTGAAATCGTTTCAGTAACGTTTCCATTGGAGTCGGTGTTACATCCATTGGAGGAATTGATGTACTTCCCTGTTCTGGTACTCATCTCGGAGGCATATCTGATAATCAAATAGATTAGTAACAAATACCACAATTCTGTTTCAATCTCCTCTGATCATCTTACTGCTGATCTAGAATCGGTGCTGATCCAATCTCAATAAAACATATTACTATATCAGATCAGATAAAGAAGTAACATGTATTAAAGCAGTAAGACATGCTAGCATTCAAAAGCAGGAAAGAAAACCTCAATCTACCCCGCTCACTAGCCTCTTCTATCTCAATCTAAAGGATCTATCGCTCTGATACCACCTGTTGTAGGGACCCGGACGCTAATCATCTTATTAATCGTCATTGGGACTAATTTAATTAATTATAATAAACAGGGTCTAAATTTTTTTTTTAAAATGCGGAACGTAATAGCATACATCTTAACATACACGTCAGTACTAAAGTACAAATCTTGCACTATATACAATCAGTCTCAACTAAGGTTTAACAACTATATAACAAGTGTTTAAACCCTAACTCTAGTCCAAGTCCGTAGTCTCCACTATAACTCGATCTTTCTTCACCTCTGTGACCCTGAACCTGTCCCACCTGTTGCCATGCACACATACAGACAAGACAACAGCCGGATAACTCCGGTGAGATATAAATATCCCAGTATAAACAATGTATCAATGCAATCATATAAAACATATATAAAAGCATAAACAATCATTAAAACATGTATCCAATCTGACTACCATAACCAATACGAATCTGTATTTAAGTCAATGACTTATTATCTTATCTCAACTTATTTCTAACCTAGGGATCCCGATCTAATTTAGACTTTGGTATGCTGTATCGAATGTCTACAATAGACGTCGATCTACATCTAAGCTCATCGATACACCGTAAGTCTAGAGTCTACGCGGTTCTGACAAAGACTCGGCGGTTCTGCCCTAGCTAGGCTGATCTGCCCTAGACTCAAACTCTGGCTCTGCTATAATTCAATAGACTAAACATATCAATCTGATAATCTGCAAATATCAATACAATAAAATAAAGTATGTGATTTTGGGAAACTCAAGTCAAACCTAACTCGAGTTGTGGATTCCCGAATCAACATTTATTTATACCTTTTTTTTTTCTGTCGCTCTGATACAATCGAAGTCTCGACTCAAAGCCTTTCAATGTTCAATCTGGCAATGACAATATCAATATACTGTATCAATATTCTATTCAAATCAAAACATTCCCGTCTTCTCAAATTCTGACGGTACAATAGTACAATCTTGCGACACCGGTGTTACCACACCAGTATATACTAATTCCAATAACTTATAATCAACCACCGTACGAATCTGACATCACATCTCAGTCAATTTAACTCTGAAATTCATAACAATTCCATAATCAATCTGTTTCTTAATCTGACTTCGATTCTATGATGTCTACTATGTCAAGAATACTATATATGAATCATATCTGATTCTGGACATAGCATAGTTTCAAATCTTAACAAAACGTAACAAAACTTACGTCCTGTTGTAGCTGTCGTTGCTAGGAACACGGTGCCGTACTCGGATTCAAATTTGGACAGACGGATTGATCGCAAATCGAAATTTGAAATTGAAAGCTAATTTTCTTCGAGCTTTGCTTTTCCTTTTCTTTCTGCTGAAGACTCTCGGTTGTATATATATATACATATACGCACATGCAAATGGACGAGTGGCTCAATCTTTGTAGCACACGTCTCGCGCATATGCGCGACCCCAATCGGCGCATATGCGCGAGACGCTCGGTCTCCGCGCGTATCATGCACATCGCCTCGCGCATATGCGCGACTCATCTCCGCGCATATGCGCGAGACTCTCTGGAGTTCCTCGCATAGGCTTCGCGCATATGCGCGACATCTTCCGCGCATATGCGCGAGGTCTTCTGCCTGTTTGGCGCTTGTGCGCGCATCTGGTCGCGCATGTGCGCCGATGCTACTGTCCTCGCACATCAATTTTCACACGCGATCACATTTCGTGTCCCGGTTAGCCCTTTCATAATTATATCGATTAAAAACCAATAATCATAATTTAACACGGTATAAAATCTCGGGCATTACACATAAGATCTCTGGTCATGCTTTACTGGGTGGATTGGTCCCTGGTCATGCTTTACCGCTTCCCAATCCTGATCATAACTCAATCATGCTTTACCAGGGTGGAGAGGTCCCCAGATACGTTCTCTGGCTTCCAAACCCGTTCATAATTGGTCAAAAGACAATTCGCATTCCTCAAAAACATAAAACATTTTCTTTGTACGTCGAACATACTAATATATTATGCATGCCTGTCCAAGACAAAATAATAATAATTTTTTTTCCAGAAAGCTTGGCGTTCGGGCGGTAACATCTTACCACTCGAGCGCGCTCGTCCAGAAGGCCTGGCACTCAAGCGGTAAAATCTCGCGCCCGAGCGCCGCCCTGCGAGAAAAATTTTGAAAACAAACACAGTTGAGCAGTCAAACGAGAATGATCATAACTCACTCATCGCTTGTCCAAAAATTACGAATTTACTGTCAAATCGAAGATATCAAAAAGTACTATGTTTTATATGTTGAAATTTTTTCCAGAAAACCAACCAAAAATTCGCTGGATTTGAAATGACAGCGGATTGGGTTTTTGAGATCTAAAAATCGTTTCAAAATCGTTTCAAACATTTTTGCTCAAACTTTATATAACATAAACTGATTTTTACATACAATATACATCAAATTATTTACTATGGCAAGATCGATGCAAAAAATGAAATAATATACATGTTTTTGCGTCTAATCGCTCGAAGATAACGAATTCGGACGCGGTGGATTACGGGAGATGACCAGGGAACGCTTGCTACATGATTCTTGCTCGAAAAAAGGGATGTAAATCACCAGAAATTTGCAAGGGGAAAGGTGGCTGGTGAAAGAACTCTCAAGAACCCTTCAGATTTTGCGACGTGTGTGTGTGTGTTGTGTGTGTGCGTGAGTGTGTATTAGATTAGGTAGGAATATTTTGGTTAATTAACTAATTAGGGGCTAAAAGTGCTTAATTAAATAATTAGTGATAAAAATACTACTAATCTAATTATTTAATTCCACCTAGAGATTTAATAAAATAATTGAATACCAAATTTTCAAGATTAAAATCTCCAATTATTCAAAAATAGTATTTGAAAATCTTGAAATCTTAAAAATCACCTAATAATTAAATTAGGCTTTAAAATGCTTAAATTTCATAAACCGGGACGCTGCCAACTCTTATTGTACTACCCATGTGTAAAATGAGTGTTTTGTCCATGGACGTAAAAATTTCTCAATTTTGACTTTTTCTTATTTTTATTGACTCTAGAGCATCTCAAATAATTATTTAAGCTTAAATCTAATTTATATATTTTTATTTAGCCTTAAATTCGAGGTTTTCGATTTAATTTCCTATTTACTAATTCGTGAAGCGTTTAATTCTCGAATTAATTCAAACTTTAATATTTTCTTCCCAAATTTTAAACATAAACTTTTCATACCTAAAGGACCCCCGTGAACTATGAATCGACACCCTAGGACCATGGTTCTAACCCTTGACCATTAAACTCCCTAATTCGAACCATGCATAACTTGTATCGAGCCAGCTCTCAATTTTCTTGGACCATGGTCGAGCCACCTCGAGCCATCACTTGACGGACCACCTAGGGACCCTACTGACCACCCTAGACTCGTTTATTCAGCCCTTAAACGACGCAGAAATCCCCTGCATGCATGTTCATGAGCCACGGGAGTTCCTATTTGCTTCCTTGCTTCCCTAGGACTCCTATTAGAACCAGGACATTATTGCTTCTTAAACACCTGATCACATCAGACCCTAGCCGACCGTGGACCAGCCTTAGACTCGACTTACACCATACTCGAGCCCCTAGACTACGCATGAAGGCGCTGCGCACCAGACTCCTTGTTGAGCCCTTCCCGTGCGTTTCTAGAGTCCTAGCTTTACTAGGACTCTACCACACCAGTAGCCACCGAGTCCAACACACTCTTGTCTTCCCTAGACCACCCTCTAGCCCCTCCTGAACAACACTTGGCTAGCCCAACTCGAGCAATATGCCTCCACGAAGAAACACCAGTCGCGTGCAGCTCCCTTAGCCGAGAACCCTAGTGCCCTCACGTTTCCTTGTGCAGCCTAGAGTCCAGCCCTACTATGACTCTTCCTAGCCACGTCTCTGAGCCGTGCACATGGCCCTGGACTCTAGGCTGGACTCTTCATAGCCACATCTATGAGCCGTGCACACGGCCCTGGACCAGCCCTGGTGCGCCCCTTCATGGTCGAATCCCCTACAAGCCACACTACCCATGCAAGCCCTAGGAATATACCCTCCAACATGCACAGCCCCTTCCAACTCATGTACAACGCTCGTTTCACTCCTAACACGACATTTTACTAGCCCTTTAATGTTCTAAATTGGCAACATGTCATTAGAAATCGTAATGTTAAATAAACAAGCGTAAAATCGTCAAAACATTTGAAATCTTTGTTCTATCGTACAGCTAATCGAGTACAAGTATTTTTCATGCAAAAATAATCAAAACATGCATAATATTATTTTAATGATGCATCAAAGGATTTAGAAACGTGCCTTTGCGTTTTAGAACGCTCGAATATAGGATCGTCGGCATGGGGTGCGAAGTAGAACGAACGAGCGACGAAGACTCCTTGTTTTATCCCTCTCCTTATTTTCGAAAATTGTGTGTGTAGTGTGTGTGTGTTTTCGGCTGAATGAAGCTTTGAAAGGCCTAGGTTTGTATTTTATAGATTTTAATTTGCATGATAATGGGCTTTTTAAGTTTAGGAGCAATTGAGCCTACTTATCCTAGGTAAATTAGATCAAATAACACCTATTTCATTGAAAAATAAAAGTTAAAAATTAGTTTAAAAAATAATGCATTTGATATTTTAAAAATCTGTTATTTGCCCAAAATCGGCTTCCCGGATAAAATCGTGTTCGTCTCGTAAAATAATTTGAATTCTACTATTTTTAGAAAAAATTGATCATATTTAATAATATCAAGAAGCCTTAAAAATATTTATTGAAAAAAATATTTATTTTATCTCAGTCATCCCCGGTCTCCTTTCTCCAGCCTATTATCAAATATTTGAATAAAATCTTTAATTTCATGAATCATGCAATTTAAGCATATAAAATATATCATTTAAGCATTCAAAATTACTTAAATAAATAAACAAGCAATTTAAATAATTTGCATTTCATGCGGTTTACGTGGACTGATTTTTCGGGCGTTACATAGAGAAATATTCATGATACCATAATTTTAGTAACTTGCACACAAAGCAAAATAAATTAATTCATTATATTCTTGAAAAGATATGTGTATTAAAAGTCGAGATTGGCTATGATTTGGGCATGGATTTTAGAATCTTTAGTTAACTTAATTAATTAGATTAAATAAGTAAATGATGGATTAAAGAAATAATAAAAATTCTGTTTTCTTATTGCATAGCAATCATTCGAAACTTTTTGGAATTTTGCAAGAAAAGCTTTCAACTCTCGAAATCCCAATTTTTCAAGAAAAATTCGGCTTATAATATTGAATCGATTTCTTCTTCGTGTTCCATATCTATGCAAAATAACTTCTAATTTTCTAGTGCAAGTTAGAAGAGGAACAAGTGATCCGGTCGTGACCTGATTCGAAGATTAAAGAACGAGATTTGAAGAAAGTTCGTATGGATTTTCAACAAGAGCTATATCCACTAACACCAGAATAGTTGGAGCCGAGTAAATTAATTCATTAAAGGTATATTACCAAATCCCTATAAATGTTTATGTTTAATTTAAACCATACGAGTGTCCAAATATTTTGAATGTCAAAATAAAATTTTAAAACTTCCGCTGCGATTTGGACACGAGAAAAACGATAACCCAACACCACACATAAATTTATAGATCAAATCCAATAGATCATGTGCACATTCCAATTTCCCTAAAAAAAATTTGTTCAGTTTTCCTTTCAGACATGACTCACATGTTGCATGGGAGTTAATGTCTGACAAATCAAACATAGCATCTTCCACTAGCTTGTGCATCATTGTTTGGGAAATATTTCCTAGCTTAGCCGGCCATAGTTAGACTTGATTAAGACTATCTTGTTTTTCTTTGTTTGTTGTTGAAATCATTTGGACATTGTTTAACGGAATATCATCATATTCTTTGAAAAATAGTTATTGCCAGAACACTTTTGGTCTAGATATTTTCCAATGTCAAAGCTTCTTGCATTTAAAACAAACATATTCTGACTTATCGGACTTTATGGTCCTTCAGATATTCCTCGAAGTATGCTTCTTATTGGACTTGTTTTTGTTGTAAGGGGCAAAAAATTTCTTTTACTTACTTTGTAGGACATATTTTGTCCCAAACAATGAGCCCACTAGGAAAACATATTTTTTCTTCTTTATGATGGTCTCGTAAGTTGTAAGCATATTGACTATCTCTTCAAGGCTACCTTTTATCTTATTCATATCAAAGTTCACCACTAAACCCATCAAATGAGGAATGAGTGACAACAGTTGATGGCATCACTGAACTCGTTTGGAATCACCGATTTCAGGCTCACCACATTCTTAACAAGATCAATCATATATATACCATGCTCATGGGCTGAGGCCCATTTTGAATGCGTGTAGTTATGAGATCCTTGATAGTAGTGTGCCTAATTGTTCTAGTTTGAGCACAATACAACTCTTGTATGTGTTTATGAATGTCAAAAACATTCATTCGAGTCCGAGCAACATATAACTCTTGTATGTGCATATGAATGTCAACAACATTCTTTATTTCTTCAAACTATCTTTGCAGTTAATTTGATATAGAATCTAACATATAACACTTTATTTTGCTGACGATGGTCTCACCATCTCGCATGCTTCTGTCAGTTAAGCAAGACTGACAAGATATTCATCTTTTTTAGAGGATACATTAGTAACTATGTATGCGATCCTTTTCTGATATCAAAACAACCTTTTAATTCTTTAGCCAATCTTGATAGGTAGGTTCGATTAGCTTTGTTTTGATCGAGTATGGTGGATAATGTATTAGATTATGAAATCGCGAATATAATAAATATGGAAACATATAATTATTGTCGACTATTTTAAAATATTTAAAAGGCATAAAATATGAACTTTTGTTTTATGAATTACCTCTCACTATTTTAACATTTTCACCACTCTCTGGTAAAAACACGATATCTTATTTTCTTAGTGAGTACATAAGACCTAATTGCTAAATTAAGATCCTAAATAATATTAGTCAATCATAATTTTCAAAAGGTATAGCCCAATTGTAATCCCTTGTAACCCTCATGTAATTTGTCTCGCGTTTGATTAGAGCTCAATAATATGATGTTATTTTTCTTCACGTGTGAAGCCCAACCCATCAATGTCGAATCTTAGTGGACGGTCGTCATGAGGTCCACCAATAATACGAGCCAAAGTTATGGGAGTTTCACGTAATTCACATCAAGTATATCAGTAGGAAGTTACAACTTTCCGACGTCTAAACTTTCCCAATAATATGAGCCAAATACTGACCGCGAGTAGCATTCATAATACAACCACCATAAATGGAAGGCAATGAAAATTTGAGACCTGTTTAATTTTTTTATGACCTTTATATAAATTTTGAATCTTATAAAAAAATAAATGATTTTAATTTTGAAATGTCTTATCATTAATTTAAAATCTTATAGCATTCTTGTTTGTATGTTTGTCGGATTCATGCAATTCTTAATAACTCACATACTGATTATTTATAATATATCACATATATTATAAATAATAAATGATGATTGATAACTACTGGCTATTTGATATGTGAGAGCCATACACAGATCCAAGGTCCAACACTAGATAACTGCAATATTACAAAATCTTTCAATATTTTATATATGAATATCTTAACGCAGACCTAGCATATTGGTCATGACTATCAATTATACTATATCATATATTATATAAAAACTTAATATAAATATTATCACATAAATCAAATATCTTGTGAATTCATTACTAACCACCAAAATTAAAAATAAATTAATAAATGGAATAAAACACATTTACTCAATTATCCAATTAATTTATTAATAATTAAAATTTCTTGTAAAACATCTTTTACTATAAATAATAAAATCATATTTCATTAATTTATATTATAAAAAAAATTCTATGAATTTATCAAAAATTAATTTTAAAGGTAAAATTGTCAAATTTTCAAAAATATCAAATTGACCTATAATATTTTTTTTAAAAAAAAATCAGAAAATCACCCCTACGACTCATTATTAAGCCCATGTGATATTGATTGCCGGAGACCATCTCGAGCAACCATTGCCCGTACTCTGCCTGCTACTCGGACACTTCTGACACCAATTATGGGCTACCAGCGTAGGCAGTACTATCAACCCTTCTTGTGCGATAATTTTCATTATTATTATTTTTAAAATTGTAATGGGTAGTCGCGCTGCCTAGTTTTGCAGGGGCTGCCCGCGGGCATCCCTTGCGCATGTGCACTTCCCAAAACTGTTTTGGGTAGCTGCATGCATATTATTTTTTTTTCTTATTTTCAGATGCTGTAATTTTCTAAAATTTCAAACGCTGTTAGATACAATTAACTCAACAAGATTTAAAATAATAAACAATATGAATCACACGAACAAGAACCTAGTCTTTGATACTACTATCGAAATATTGTTTTCTCGTACCCAAAACACAATATAATCCCATTAGGATGCTAGGAATTTAGTTGAGTTGCTACGACTTAATTAATCAAAACTCCGAAATAGATATTTCTTCTTTGTCAAAATTCCCATGTATATTTTCAATTTTTGAAAATAGTAGACTTTATTAATTAACTACGTAGTGTTATTTCAACTTTTAATAACACGAGATATAATATAATTAAATAACAATTATTTAATTAATTACATCAATTAATTAATAGATTCCAATATTCTTTTGGAATATTCTTTGGATATTTTGACTTGGTAAAAATCCACTAGTCAATCTTTGACTAGATTTTCTATGTTTTAACAATTAGATATTTTTGGATTTTGAATTCACTATAATCACAATCGACTGATATGATATTTTCGATGTGAATATGGTATAAAACTCGTTATTATAATGAAAAACAAAAATTTCGAATACCAAAATTTTCCATTGTACATTTTTGGCAGTTGCCTATTTTGGAAATCTTCACTAAATTAGTCAGTTGCACTCTTTTCACTAAATTAGCAGTCAAGAAAATTTTCACAACTTTCAAATATGGAATACATCCATAAACTCCTTTAAAAGCAATATATTTGATCTCCATCAAACTACACTCGTCGAATTAAACTTCTTGAATTTAACTATATCAACGAAAACACATAATTAAATACTTGTTTGACCATCGATGGTTAAGGAACACAACTAGCTGCGGGTCACAACTTTATGTGATTTAGGACAACATTTGTCCTTATTCGGACTTACCCTAAAGAACGTCAGAACTCAAGTCTGATTGCACCCATCAGATCATAGTAAGAACGTCTAGTAGCATCACCCCATGATCACCTAGGTATCACTGATAGTAAATACAAGAACCAATAAGCTATAGTTAATGTGCAGTACGGTCCTTTCAATACATATATCTCGATCGAATCTCCAATAATTGATATATCGAGAGTTGTAAATGAATTCGATAACGATGTGATGTATCTTTGAGTAATATAGTGGCATCGTATGTGACACTAAGGAAACACCTTTCCATAATGTATATTTATACTATGGCCATAGATTCCTTACACTATTAACTCATTAAATCACATGAGATATCTGCACCTGCAGGTGAGTGATGAATCCTCGACTACAATACATCAGCTTCTATATATATCGGGACTACACTAAATCTCCTCAGGTGATGACACTCCTGGTGTCGGTAAAAGAGCCAAATTGCAGTGTTAATACGTAGAGTCTCCATGTTGTCCCGGGTCAAATGACTAATGGTGTACGACTATATACCAGAACAATCCATTCGATATGTGATAACCACTTGAAAAGTTCGAGGATGGGTTATTCAGTGCAATCATGATATAATCAGCCACCTGTATGATTGGACATCTCCATACCCATACAAATAAAACATATCATTACCATCACATATGTTAGTCTCGAGCTCGAGTGATCTTTATTCTTGTTTCAAGCGGCTAAATCGAGTAGGAACGAAATTAAAACACATTATATTTCCTAATAAATTTCATGATCCACGTGACTTGTGGACCTCATGATACTCATAGTATTTTCAAAGACTTTAGGTATATAGATAAATTAAATGTCATAGTTGGATAAAACGTAAAATATTATTAAAATAAAGATTGTTTTCACATATGAGTCAATAATGAAACGATTCCTAACTTCTAAATTCATTTAGTTTACACTAGTTTTTTTCGTAAACCATGCATAATTGATTCATCTTAAATAAACTATTATAAATAGTCAAATAAATGAATTTCAAAATATCCATAATCATTTATGCAGAATAAATAAAATAAGCAATAAAAATCTAAATTTAACTCAATAAATTCTAGCATCCTAACACTCTATAAATAAAAACGATAATCCATAAAATCATCAAAAGTCTTTAACATAAGCGGAATTTCTAGGTCCTCGGGTATGCACTGTGCCTTCTCGGATCACTCGATAGTCTGCACCTCACGACTCAACATCATCACTTGCAACTATTCAAACCTAATGAGTCTAATGACTTAACATGCTCAAACCTAATATAGAAAGTACATTAATATACAATCACATGCATGAAAATTACGTTTACTAAAAATATAATTTTCATGCAAACTTGAAACCTCCAAAAAAATGCAACTTGTGAAACCATGCTTAAGTATGAACTTTTTCCATAAAAATATCATTTTTAAGTGAAGTCTGATCCTCGATAGTGACAATGTTCAGTCGATTGATCAATCTATAAACCATAGTGTTAGGCCGCCGAGTTCAACGTTCACTTTTTTGACGATCCCTCCAACTATCATAAAATAACTTCACCGTTCACTTCTTCAACGGATCCATTTTCATTGAGATTTCTACCCCCGTTTTCGACGGTTTACTCCCTTTTCATTGCAAGTTCACCGTTCCCATTTTCAACGGATCTCTAACCACTTTTACGTCACGATCAATTCACATTCCTCAAAAATATTTTCCTTTACTTTAACATTTCATAAAAACATGTATAACTTTTCATATTCTTTACAACTTCCAAAAATGGCTTATATAATTCATAAACGTCGAGACTGCTAAAAATAACATAAAAATGCAAATACGTTAAAACTTCTGAAAATAGCATATAATTTAAAACTTCTAAAAATAACATTTAACATGATATGAAATTGTTTTAGGAAGTTGCAAACCGCCCTCGACTTTCCTTGAACTGATCTCACAGGATTCAACGCTATGCGTACCCGAACGATCGGACGATCCCGGACTTTGACTTAATGGTAAGAATCGATTCCATTATTTTGAAATACCAAAAATGTCCAGAGGCTTGCTGGAAATTCCATCTTAGGACCGAAGTTTCAAAATGACTCGATTCGCTCCCCGGATGACTCGTTTACCCCCGCTTTCGCGTTTTCGGGTAAAAAAATGACCAAAATACTCTTCTGACTCGAGCCAACCCGAGTCCAGACCTTTATTAACATCCTAAGACCCAATATAAGCTGCTGGAACATCCCAAACTCAAGCCAAAACCGAAACTCAAATCACAATTTTAACCTAGGTCCAATTCGCCTCTATTTTGACACATTCGGGCAAATTACAACCCCGAACGAACCACGGCTCGAAACGACCCCAAAAAAGGCCCTAGACCTCTTCCTTAGAACCTAACTAAGACCATGATCAGGCCCTTTTGGACACAGACCAGACTCCCAAGGCCCTAGATCTCTCGCACCAGCAGCGCTATAACGCCCCAGATTCGACGACTGTCCTCACTGTACCAAGACGAGTCTTTCCAGCGTGCTTATGTCCTCACTCACACGCACCCTAGGAAACTTCCCAGGAGGTCACCCATCCCAAAATTGCCCCAACTCAAGCACGCTTCACTTTGGAGTTCTTATGTGACGAGCTATCGAAAAGAAGATGCACCTTCGTGATATGAGTAGTACAAATCAAATTTTTTAAGCCCTCTTCAACTGTACAGTACATTACATTGAACAGTCTTGGAATCCCTCTCTTTCCCGTGTGGGTCGGTTCATTCATGTTCCCTCCACCTAGAAGCCTGCCAGGAGCCTGCTCATTGTCCGTGCAACTGATGGCACCGGCGATCACCCCCCGCCCTCTTCGGCCCCGGGCCTCACAAGCGCACCAAGCGTATCTTCTTGCGCGCAGCGATCCTCTCACATCCAGCGGATGTCATAGCCCCTTGGTTTGACTCTTGGCTCACACCAACCCCTCACCAGGACCCTAAGGCACGTCCCAAGCCCCTGGTCCAACCCTTTCCATCATCCCCTAGCCCATATAACCTACACACCCCAAACGAGCCAACAACTGCAATTTTCAGAGACACGGTCGCAACGCTTCACCAAATGGTCCAGGCCATAACCGAACCCCTCCTAGCCCTTTCTAAGACCCTAACCCTTCCCTCAATACCACGGCTAGGACCCCATGCAGCCCCCATGGCTGATGGAACCCAAGTCGCCCCCCCTTAAACCTCAAATGCGTGCAGGGCCGAACAGCCTCGTGCGGCTCTCATTTCATCCTTTGTCCCTTCAAAACTACTCTTAAACATCTAGACCGACTCTTAAATTCCTTGGTTTGCATCCATCCCTCAACAATTCTAACGTTAGAAAAATTTTGATGAAAACATGAATGCACATGAATGAAATTGAAACACATCATCCTTATAAAATTTTCAGACAAAAGCAAATACATACAATAATGTGGATTTTATGGTGCATAAAGAAGGGTTTGAAAACATGCCTTGTTCCTTTATGCTTACGAAATACGAACGCGCAACGAGAGACGAATGTGACACAAAACTTCCTTCCTTCCTTTCCTCTAGTGTTTGGCCTCCCTAGGGTTTGAATGAGTGTGTGTGTTTTGTGTGATGATTTGTGTGAGATACGTGTGAGGGGTGCAGGGGTGGCTAGGTTTATTTAATTAAATCATTAAATTGCTAAGTGGGCTTTAGGTTAGATTAAAGGCCCTAACTCGTTTCTAGTATCGTAAACCCGAAACTTCTTATTTCCTATCAAAAGTTCGTTACCGATTAGGCTATAAATAAATTTGCCGCTCTCCTATTGTTCATGCATTCATGTGGTTAATGTGTTCGTGTTTTTGGGCGTAACAAATAAAGTCCAAACTACAAGTTGGTTCGTGGAAGATATGTATTTTGCGTCTCCTTTTTCAATTAGGGTTTAATGCAATATATTTATAATGGTGTCTTGAGTAGCCAATGAGCTTTGGACTCCTAGAACCCAACATGCCAACTTTTGGTTTGTAAAACATAAGTAACATTGTTTTTTCCTGCATGCTCCTCTGATGCTTAAGTCTAAGGTAGGTGAGAGGAGTGGAAACAAAACAGTGGATAGAAAATAAAGTTCAACGAAAAAGTGGTGGTATTAGAAGTGTCGTACATATGTATTTCTATGTTTTCGGAGAGCTAGTTACCTTTTCGGAGGACTCTAGTCAGGAGTGTTTTTTTGAATGATGATTTGTTGCTAGATTTATGCTCATCCGCATCTGATCTTGGTAGATTCATTCATATTCCAAGAGTTTTCGGATTTTTGCCTAAATTTGCCTGATTCCTGCATGTATTCTGATTTTATAAAGATTTTGTGATTTATTTCCGAGTATAATCGGACTGCCTACCAGTGGATCGCGTAAGACGAGCATGGCTCGGGGTATTAAAGGCTTATGCTTGCTCAATAATATTTTTCAAGTTGAATTTTTAGTGCTTAATATTTTATTGAAGTTTTATATACTCATTATTATAATCAAAATTAAACAAGTTATCCAAGTCAAGCTGAAATTCAAGCAGCTAATTCATTGTACTGGCACAGAACAAATCGAGCTAGAGTTCAAAGCGTAAGTCGAGCCTAACTCAAACTCGAACTATATCATTTGCACGTCGGAAGTTGACTGAAAAAATTGAGCTCAAGGCTAAATATAGAGGAACGGTGAGTATCAGATATGATTCGATTCATTCACACGTACATGCATGAGCATGTAAATCTCTAGTTCTGTCGTGTATTACACATCCATTATAAATGTATACGCCATTTAGCAGTCATCATATATCTTTGTATTCCAAACTTTAAAAAAGCCAATGCTTCTTCCTTTGTTTTCTTGTAGGAATCTCTGCATAAAATACACACACCAAGTAGCCGTCGTATTAAAGTTTTATAAAACTTTCTGAAGTAAAAAATCGTTTTTAAAACTAAAAATATAAATGTCAAAACAAATTTATTTCACTCCGAGACTAAAAGTGTTACCTGCTGCTTGATACAATGAATTATAGTGAATTTCACTCCAAAAGCTCAGCCACAATTCTGCAAAACAATGCAAATTAGTATCATAAAGTGTTCTGGTGCAGTTCAAAAGTTGGAAGGATTTAAGTTTCATGTAAACAATATGTGATTTTACAAAGAATTATCGACAAAATAATTAACCAAGATTAGAAGTACATAGTATTTACCTTTCGTAGGAGTTTTGTCCTTGGGAAGGATCTCGATGTAGCAGGTATCCCGGAAAGATGTAACCAAACAGATTTTTACTTCAAACTACATGGAAAATTTAGACTTTTTTAGAAGCAATATGATATGTTTCCACTCCCAAACCCATTTTACGATATAAATCATTTATCAAGGCGATTAATTCTTTGAGAACCACAAGTTTTGGCAATTGTACTAAAATATTTTCCACATCAACCATCATAAATTACATCATCAAGAGGGATTGTAGCCGTGTGTAATTCTATCAATACCTATTAGACTTGAGAGATTTAGAATCAAATGTAGGTAAAGAGCTTCGTGTTGAAAAAACAAGGAAAAATAGTGCCTTGATACACGAAGGACGGACAATGAATCATCATTGACTCGAGCATCTGAGTTGAGAATGCATTTCAAACGTATATTTTTAAAAATTACTATGAGCGCCTGAAATCCCCGAAGTATCATAAATTATTGGGTGACTGGCCTCAAGTCATTTTGTGTAAAAATCCATGGAGGGGCTTCAGAAGGCTTTTCAATAGTTCTAGCTAAAGATAAGAGCAACTAATGAAGGTTGCAAAAAAATCAAAGTAAAGTCTCGAAGTTTAACTTACTCGGTCGGCAGCTGCTTGGAGGGTAACATGATCTCCCCATCCCCCCAACCTATATTTCGATCAAGAATATGTCGATGGAAAATATTGATTCGATTCCCATACTATGAGAAAAATAATACCAAAAAAATGCACATGACAAACCTTTTCATACTCTTCACATAGCTTTTGTACTTCATCGGGACGTAACTTTCGTACAGTTTTTTGTGATGTTTTAGCTGAAAATAATCAAGACACAACAATAAGGCTGATATGTTGAATTCTCCAGATCGAGATTATATTCAGTTCACAACTACATAAGGTTATGTATTATAGTAAATTAAGTCATGTGATGTGAAAGGAAACATGCGCCAAGCTTTGCAAGACAAAATTATAGCCAAAATTCTTTTCTTTTTTTTTTTTTTTATATATAAAATTTTGCATAAGAGTTTTGTCTTTTCAGAATATTGAGTTTCTTAAACTCTAAAATTGATCTCTAATATTTAAAAGAGTTTGTTTGCTAATAAAATACTATTTTCTTTATATTGTACGAATTTATTCAAGGAATACTATCAAGATCAAAACAAGTCTGCATATTGAAGAATAGTTGTTGCTCAATGCACGAGCGAGATTCAAGAAAACATAGATGAAGCTCGGGAGAATTTTCTAAAGAACTCGCAAAGACGAAGGATCGTTGTTTCAGTGTGTTGCCGTGACATGTTGGATACACTTGAAGACAACGTCCATACAAATTGTTGATTGAAAATAAGTTCTTTTGCTCCAAATTTCGACCACACAAGTTTGCATTCTTGTGTTTTGGTTATTTTTGTTATTGATATTTTAGGATTCAATTTACTTTCTTGACTTGTTAAAGAAAATAGTTTTTTGTTTCTTCAATAGAATTGGTTTTGTAAATCCGATTTCTTTTCTAGTGATTATTTTGTCATGAGAAATCACACGAGTGAATACACTCGTGCAAAATTATCTTTGTGATATTTTTAATTAAGTTATTTATTTGTGTATTATATTATTTTGGTGCATGTTGTCATAAGGTATTACAATATCCGAGACAACACTTATATTCGATACACATAATCCTTACCATTATCTTAAACAAAATTTTTTTCAGGATGTAAGAAATATAGATTGCACGACCAAGTATGCGCACTTAAAAACATTATTGTTTTATTTTGTTTTCTGAATTGAGAAACTTGGAAAAAGGACGGCAGATGTTTGAGGTAATCTATAACAGGCTAGAATTTATTATAGAAACATGGTGAAATTTTCTATTTAAATTTCTATCATAAATACTTGATTTACCAAAAGTTAGCAGCGGTTGTGAAGTTACATGAAACGCACCTGTTTGACGACCTCCTTTCTTACGTATTTATGGTAATCTGGATTCCGAAGCAACTGATCTGCGATGGCTCGAAACTGTAATGTAAGTCAAGAATGAAACAGGTTAAAGAAATTCCCAGAATGCTAACATGAAATGAAAAGTGGAACAAAAAAGTGACAACAAAATCTACTGATAAACAAAGGCAAATGGATGTGCACCACAATATCCAATCGAGACAGTATTGGGAACCCAAAACTTTGAACATTCGACTACTAGACCGGAACAATTGGTTATCATTAATTATAGACAGACACACGAGATTTAATCCAAATACTTTTGTTCTGAGCAAAAAAAAGAATTCTGATTTAAATCAAGATAGCTCGAGCGGGTAAACATATGCTCGAATGGCTTATTGAACAAAACAAACCTGGCAATTTCCATCTCCTTCAATTTGCATTTCAGCTAAGCCATATGTTGTCAGCCTGATACATAAAGAAATTGTTGAGAAACTGATTATAGAGAACATACACTGGTTGCCAACCATCTCTTAGATGGGATGGCACCAAACCTATCCCCCACAAGGGAGAGGCGTGGTCGAAAACCACGTTAATCAAATTTCGCTTCCACCCCTAACCCACCCCGCAGTTGTAAGAATTGTACTAAAAAAAAAACATACACTGGTTGCTTTCTTGTATTGGTCAACAACACTCGGCCACACTTAAGAATTAATCATCAATTATTGATCACAAACAAGCAGTATGAATCACGAATGTAAAATGAATGAGAAAATTACACAAAGAATTTTTACATGGTTCGGTTGTTAAGACTACATCCACGGCAGCCACACAGCAAATCAATATTCCACTATGAGAAAATTTTTGAATTCTGTACATCCCTAGACCCTTAATGCTATGTATTTATGTTGCTTACAGAGGAAGCTTATAAGTGCCTGAACCAACTAAAATACACATGGCCAAGATAACTTAAGCCTTTTCATTCCTTCACTGTTGCACTCTTCCAGCTCATAGTGCTTAAATCTTCCAGAAACATAACCAACTTCAACGGAAATGCTGAAAAAGCAGGCACACATTAACATTGATTGGGACGTTTCTTTTCAAGTTACTTTGCTCATTAGTTATAATGTAAGAATAAGTCTTTTAAATCAGGGTAATGTGCAGAATATCCTACTAATTTAGCTCGCATAATTATGTGAACAAGATGCACTTAAGTTGAGTCCAGCTTGAAGAACACCCTACTCGGACTCAACTCAGAAAGAAAATTCAATACTTTAGCTCAAGCTTGAACTTAATTGAGTAGAGATTTTTTGAATTTGGGTTTGACAAAGGAGTAATTTCTGAATGACACGAGTTTAGCGGGTTCAATTTTGTATACCATCAACAAAGCTCAAGCTTGAGTTCAATCGCATATCGACAAAAAATATCGTTTAATGTTTAGGAAATAATCTTTTATACATGTAATTTTGTGATAAAATTAAGTAAAATTTTAGATAATACATAGAAAATAAAAAATCAGAAGATTTTGCACCTTAAAGCTCAAGCTCGACTCGAGACAATACATAAACTCAACTGGATTTTGGTCCAAGTCGAAGTTTGCTTGAGCCACCCAAGAGGTACTTGCGATTTTCTCGGGTCACTCACACCTCTACATACAACCCCTTCAATAGCATTAAAATACCTTTCCGTTACTCCATCAAATCTCGCCACTCACACCAAATTCACCAGTACATTTACCTCTTTCCCCACATCCAGACCAGA
Organism: Primulina tabacum; assembly: GCF_025594145.1. NCBI lineage: Eukaryota > Viridiplantae > Streptophyta > Magnoliopsida > Lamiales > Gesneriaceae > Primulina > Primulina tabacum. The sequence goes on from NC_134564.1 coordinate 23,805,664, forward strand.
CCAATAACGTATTCCAAAAATGTAGCACCGTTATAAACACATAATTGGTCAACGTTCTAGCTACGGACTATGGTACACAACTGTCGTTGTTCACACATCACATGTGGATTGGTGGATTTGTCATATTGGTGTTGTTGCGCATACAACCATTTTTATGGTAAAAGACTATGATCCAACAACTCGATACAACGATCTATTAAATTGTTTCCTTCGACATCGTGATGCAATCATATCACATCACAACTAGGCATGCATATTTTTTGTCTTTCACAGTTTTGGTTTGTATATTAGTAATGATACCCGACATTATGGGTAACGTATGAAACTAGCACTCTTTTGGCAAAGCTTGAAATCCCCCTTTCACTGCAGAAAGTTGACCGCATTTTGTGTGGCTTTCCCACCCAGAAACATCAACTAGATCATATAGTTGAATCACACAGGAAAAGATGTGAAACAATACATTGAATTCAATGGTATAAAAGATCTAGCAGCCAAAAATGCTATTGTAATAACCATTCAGTAATATGTATGTCACAGCATTTTATTTGTCTTCCTTGAAATTTTCCAGTGGGTCTAAAGTGTTCTATGAGTATACAACACAATTTACATTCACGTCTGGAGAGAAATCCAAACCTGTCAGCTAGCCTCTCATGATCTAATCTTGCATCGGTTGCATCAGGTATACTACCGATGATCCGTGGAGTATGCTGCAAATCCCATGAACTTGTAAGAGGATATACAATCACAATAAACCAAAAAATAATTGACGCAATGAGCATTATTGAATTTTCATTTTTCTTTTTAACCGGAAATAAAGTCAATCATTGTGAGGCCGTGCTCCAAAAAATGTTCTTTTTCTCTAAAATAGATGAACATTATCACCATAACCTACAACAAGTCAAAGACTAGATTCCTCTTTCCACAAACAAACATAAGGATTCCATAAAAACAAAAACAAAAAAAAACCAAAGATTTTGCCAAAACAATGATCATAGTATACCGGGATCGAATCTAAGTGCGAAAGCCTCTTTCCAAGTTTTCCATCACAGCTTAATTTCTCTTCTTCTGCCAATATCTCGGCAATGGTATGATCATCCTCTGTATCATGTGAACTACTGTTCAAACTCGAACTCGAGCTAGAACTCGGGTTCCCGGAGATCCCATTCATACTTTCAATCTTAACCGATTCAACTACAAATTAACAAGAACCCACAATTTACTAACCAAAGAACTAGAACGAAAACTATCAATCAACCATGACAAACAACTTTCTTGATCACATATTCCAACCAAATCAATCCCAAAATAGAATATTTCCCACTTGGCCACGTCACAAAAATGTAAGAATCCCCCTTTAAATAACCTTCCAAAATAAAGATCAAGCAACAAAGGACATAAATTAGCATAATTGAAGGATAGTAAAAGCAATTGAAACACAAGCATAACGTACCTACGAAAACACTAAAAGGGAAGATAAAAAAAATTGGAGAAAAAAAGCAGATATAGATATGGAGTTTGGAATGAAAATGAGGAGAAGTAAAACAGTTGAATTCTTGATGCAGAATCTAACCAACCTGCTTAGGCAAACAAACAGCGCCTTACAACGAAGCGTGTCCTTGTGCTGTCGCTTCTTGAATTAGAATGCTGTCTTTTATCCGTAGGAAATATGTTTCCAAATGTAGAGCCAATAAAGTCGCTGGTATCATTAATTATTACATTTATTAAAATTAATCGCATTTTACTTTAATAATAATAAGGATTACAAAAAGAAGGTTACTTTTGAAAACAAAAATTTGATCTATTTTACATATAAAACGTAATTATTGAGAGGTTTCATAGATAATAATAATAGCTATTATTTACGGGATATGCATATAAATTAAATTTTAATATAAAGTGTAATTTTTTCTGTGCTAATTTTTTTGTATAAAATATAATTATGCTGAATTAATATTTCCCCACTAATATTTGATTTTTCATTGAAATAAGGATATTAAATTGGTTATTCTAAGGGCATCTCGGTGTCATAAAAAATAGCGCCCCCTTTATTTTATTTTATTGTATTATATATTTTTATTTAAATTTTATAAATATTATTTGGATAATAATATAATATTTATTTTATTGTTTTAATAATTAGAAATTTAAAAATAAAAATTAAAATATTCAATCAAATAGATATTTAAATAAACAAATATTTTTAATATTATTTATTTATTTATTTATATTAATTAAAAATAATTGGTTTTATTTAATGATTTATAAATAATATAATAGCCTAATACAAATGCAAATAATTAATTCAACAATAAAATTTGTAAAAAATACAAAGATAAAATGATAAATCAAATTTTAAGAATTTCTCAATCTATGTAAAAAATTAATAGACAGATACGCACTTTCCACTACAAAATGTTTTAATTGATTATTTAAAGGACTAATATAATAATTCAAATGTTTTGAAGTTGTATTTAATTAAATTTCATGTATTCAAGTTATTAACCAATTTTAATAATTTCGTTTATTACTTCATATGCTATATATATAATATAAACATTATTATAATTATATTGTTAGTTTATTAAAAAAAATTAAATCAAAGATTATAATTAAAATGTGTAAAATTGTATAAGATTTGAACTAAATTGGTTGAGTTTGGTATAAAAATTATAATATTTTAATATATAACTTGTACTAAAATAGATTTCATTAATTAGATATGACCTAAGGATTTCACGGTGAATAACATATTATAGGTTATAGTTTCAAAAAAAAAACATATTATAGGTTATAAAATATTTTAATGTTGTTATTCTCATCGTCGTCGTTTTCTAGTAGATTATTTGTGTTTACATGTAATTGATTTCCAAGAACCTTCGAACATTAACGATAAGTGGCACGAAAATGATATAGTTTATTGTTATTTAAAATTGTGAAGTTAAAAATTAATTTAATTTAATATAATAAATAAATAAATAAATCACATTTAGTCAATCTTTTGGAAACGTGCGGTTTTGTTTGACTGACTCTCTATAACCCAATTAATTTCTTTATAGTTTAATTAAACGTTGAACATCTATATTTAATATTAGTTATCGGCAAAAAACTTGTGTGAAACGATCTCATGGGTCGTATTTTGTAAGATGGATCTCTTATTTGAGTCATCCATGAAAAAATATTATTTTTTATGCTAAGAGTATTACTTTTTATTGTGGATATCGGTAAGGTTGACCCGTCTCACAGATAAAGATTTGTGAGACCGTCTCACAAGAGACCTACTTTTAGTTATCTTACTTGTGATTTAAATCTATAAATTAATATAATAAACATAATTAGCATGCGATCAATCAGATGGTTAAAACTGATCAAAAATAAGAGTTCAGGTCGTAGACGTGCCTGAAATCACGAAAATAATGTTAGAAGATGAGTGAATTCAATGTTTATCATTTGCAAACATGATTTTTATAGTTGAGGTGGGGAGACGATTTTTAACAGAGAAATGAGATAAAAATTACACTAAAGTGAACGAAAGAATTCGCCCATTGAGAAAAATTAACAGTGGAGCTGGTAGGGCCTTCTCTCGCTGAAGCTAATCCATTTGGGCTAGCTTAACCCTTGTGGAGCTCCGAGGTCGTTGTTTTGGGCGAGTTTATGGGCTACGAGAGCTCGCCTGAGTTGAATGGCTGGCGATAGCAATTAACTAATTACTCTTTAAATACGCTTGACGACTATGGGGCCATCTTTGGGGAACATTTCCAATGGGCCGTCACAGGGTCCTTATTATGGGCCAAATTCGAAATATACTTGTGTGTTTTTCTTGTTTTTGTTTTTTTAATCCCAATATAATATAACATCATCAAAATGCTAGAAATCTTATATGGGAAATTTTTTAAAAATGGTCATGTATGGGTACAATTATAGCATACGAAACCATGACATTAATTACTTGAATAAAAGAAAATTAGCTAGGATGGATGAGGAGGCTTCTTATAAATTTTGTCTTCACCAATGGCAGAAGGATCAAAACTGATCATCTTCTAGTTGTAGTTTGTCTCACAGCATATTCGTTGTAGCACATACACACACACGTGTATATGTATTTATATGATGTCCGAGTAAATTAGGTGAGTTGTGTGAACAATTTACCAGGATGGATGGTGCTCCTTCTTTGTGAATGCTAGCGACCGAGTAGAGAGATCCCAGGCTGAATGATCTGCAAATTTGAAAAACGAAGAATGCTAGCGGAGTGCTAGAAGGGTTTCCGACGTAGCTACTCTGAAGCTCAAGTCAGTTAAGCATTCATGCAAAATAAAGAAGAGTGCTATTTTGGGAGTATATAGTGAATGATTATGAAAATGTTAAGTGAATGTTTTTTTAAATGATAGAGTAAACCTGTGTATTTATAATAAAAAACAAGTCATGATGACATCCTTTTCAGTTCACAGTCACTTCTCATAACCAGACGACTGCCCATACCCTGCTTCCTGACACCGTTACAACTGAAAACTCATATCGCCTTTGGCCTTGTCACATCGCCTATACGTGCGCTAATTGACATGCTAACGATTTTGATACGTAATGATCCATATATGTGGGCCCAGAATCGATACATATCCTGAGATGCTCGGGCACTAGACACGATGTGACACAGAGTGGATTCCGGTACCTAGATTACTCGTGGACAGGGTACTTGATCCATCATCTTGGTCTTCTTACGTTGCTCAGGCTAGGGTGGGAGCTCAGGTTCGCATGAGTATGTACTGGTCTAATCGACTTTCAGCTTTCCGGATTTATGTACGTCGGGGGACTGTTTGACTAAGGTACTCTTTCTTTACTCAAGTTGGCTCTTACCTAGTCTTATATCGGATTCCCGGGACAAAGTCTGAGCTCCCGGTCTTTCTTACTCTGCCCGAGTCCAAAGATGACCCAGAATCGGGCACTCTCCAATATATCACCACTCCCTCTTAAAATAGTCGGCTTAGAATCCTACTCGTTGTCCCAAGGAGTCAAATTGGACTTGGGTGGGAGATCAATTAATTTTCAACTTTTAGGTAGGCTATGGCTGACGGATGAATGATGTAAAACCCTAGCTAGCTGAAGAGACAAAAATATGGCAGACGTCTCTTCGAATTCTGGACTAGTATTTTCGTCTTCTCGGGTGACCCAGTTCAATTTTTTAGGCGCATCCTATCAGCTCATTTATCCCAATATCGATGGCTGAGATTACTCGTCTACATCTATAAACATCAGCCGCTTTACTCCTTACCCTATTTTCACATTTTGTCAATTCATCGTGCTTATACTCTCATTTCTCCATAATTCTGACGCACTTTCCGGTCTTCTGCTTGCTTCCGTTCTAGTCGCCTCCTTCTTCCTACCATCATACTCGAAGTTCGGTCTTTTTTATTTTAAAACATGTATTCCTCCACTTCTTCTACCTCCGGAGCCAACTCCCGCGGTTCGTCAGAATACAAGTCTGTGGCGTTGCACTCCGACTCCCATCTTAATAAAAAATCCACTTCCAAAAAATTCCTCCTCGTTTCTTCTTCCCGAGCTCCAGTTCAGACCCCCACTAAATCCAAAAAATCTAACCTTTCCCAACCAGTTGTCGGGCCCTCCAATTCCCGGGAGAACGGTAAGGGTAAGATTGAGATCTCACCAAAATCGGACTGAAGCCCCGGGTGCCCCGTGGTTTTCTACCATGCATAGCACTCTTCGTCCCAGTGCTGATGAGGACCTTCGAGTCCTCAAGTCCATCCTTTCATCCCACTCCATTATTGTAACGTCCCAAAAATTTGAAGGTCCGTGTGAACCACATGCATACAAGTTTTCAAATTTCTTATGTGTTTATATATACATCGGCCGAAGGTAGTGTAGTTTGGGAAAAAAATTTAGTACTTTTCAAGAAAAACGAGTAGTGGAAGTTTCAGTTGGTATCATAGCAATATTCCTGCAAAGGGTTGTGCCACCACAGTTCCGGAAAGCTCTGTCGTCAAGCCTCAAGTCTGTAAGTTTAAATGTTTTAAATGTTATCACCTGCATATTTACATGGTTCATACGTTCAAGTTACATGTTTAAACATTTTTTGAAGTTAAATGACATTTATGTTTAAGTCTGCATGATAAATGATTTTTACAATTAAAACTGCATGGTTGTATGATTTTTTTTATGGTAAAAGACTATATGCTTTAGAATTTTAGTGCATGTTACGATGTGAAATAAGAAATTATATAATTTTCATGCATGCTGGCTTGGTGGTGTAATTGGACATGTTTAAGAATTTGGTTAATGGGCGTTAGGGAAGATTGAAAATGATTTGACTATATGTATTTTTGGGTTTTAATACTGATGTTCTACTTTTTGGATCATAAGTTAATCGTGAAAATTATGAATGCTTTTGAGACACGTAGATCTTCTAAGAAAATACTGATGATTCGTGGTTACTAGTTGAGTTAATTTTTGAGAATTTCGTATAAGGAATAGTGATTCGAAGACTACTATGATATTTACGAGTATAAAAATGTATAATTTGAGATTTTAGGTTTTGATAGAAATGTAAGATTGGTTACGAGAATTAATTTTGAGTTTAATAAGCTTAAAATTATTGAACGTGCTGTTACAGGAAACCTGTAGAATGTAATTAGGAATGCCCAAAACCTATGTGTTAATTGTAGAATTTTCAAAATTTAGGACACACTGGATAATTTTTGAGGAAATTAGGAATTAATTTTGCAATTGCTAAGAATATTTGGGAACTAGTTTAGCAATAAGTGAGAATTAAATAGTTTAAATGATAGGAGTGTTCGATAATTTAGGCTTGAAGGGATATTCGGAACCTTGAGATATCTTGGTTATAATGTTATACAGAATTGTAGTAAAGGACATTGTAGAATGAATCAATATGGTGCTTGAAAATCTAAGCGTTAGTGTAATAATGTTGTGACAAATTAAGAATTTAGAGTGATGACAATTTAAGGTAAAAATGAGCAATTAGTTAAGTTTGGGAAAAGTTATGTTTCAAATTTGGGAAGAAAATATTAAGTTTTGAATTTATTCGGGTTAAAAAAACTTCATGGTTTAGTCATTAAGTTATTCAATATTATGGATTGAATTATGCATAAAGTGTGGGGACCCGGGCTCTAACTCAATTCTTTTCGGGATTAATCGGATCTTTATTCAAAAATGTGGGTCAAAATTTTGCTTTTTAACATTAATTCAAATGTATATAAACAAACACAAGATAGTTCTTTATTTTATTTCAATAAACATAATTACATGTCTTGTTCTAATACATTCATACAAACCAGTGTTTAATACAAACTACAACCACAAGTAGTACAAGTCTAGTAAGAAACAACTAGTAATCTTCGGCGCCCGAAGTCACCACGCTATCTCGAACTCATCTCTGTCGTGACCCAGATCCTGCCCCACCTGTTGTTATGCACACATACAGACATAACAACAGCCGGAAACTCCGGTGAGAACAAATCCCAGTATAAAACATGATATACATGCATATACAAAATATAAATCATGAAGCATACTGTCATGAATAAAATCAAAAGTAATAGATTCCATAGTCTATGAAACCAAATCAATATAAGCATGCAATTCAAATCAAATCATGTCTTGACTCGACTCGACTCTAGCTCTAGGGATCCCGATGTGAATAAACGTCACTGTCTGCCACCTACCCTCCCAATCGGGGTGACGGTACGTCTTATTCCTAGAATTCGGTCATGTTTGTATCGAATATCTACAATCGGAGGGAGTCTGATCCTATGCGTCGATACACCGAACATCTAGAAGTTTGGCAAATCTGCCAATGACTCTCCTATCTTAGATGCATGCATATAAATCTATAAATGCATAATCATATCAAAAGATTTGAATATAAATCTATAAACAATCATAATCATATCAAAAGATAAACAATTATTCTGGTATGTGATTTTGTTGGGAAACTCAAATTGAATCTCATTTGAGTTATATCTCCCCAAAGTCACATGAATTATACCTTCTTGTCGTTGGAATAAATCGAGATCTAGAAGTCGAATATCAAGTCTGTCAATCAAATCTGAAATGGCAATGTATAGATGTACTCTATCAAGATACAACTCAATTCAACACATATATGCATCAATAATAGATCTCGATACCCCTCGACGGTACAGCGGCATAGTTTCTCGATACCGATCAAATCAACACAACATAATCAATATCCGCAACTCACAAGCCTTATTAGAACATAATATCAATTCTGAAATCTGTATATCTCAACTCAATATATGCTGAAAATCATAATAATAGCATGCGGTGTTCATTCTTCGATCCAGTTGCATTTCCACAATCACTATAATCATAAGAACATACAAAATCTGCATCATATCAAACTTCCTCCAACATCTATATTTCAGAACAAGCTGAAAGTTAGCAATACTTACATCCTCTTGTAGCTTTTGATGCAAGGAGCACAAATCTATGTTTGGATTGAAATTTGGTTGGTTGGATGTTGCACAATCTAATTTCTAAGACATGATGAATACTTGAGCTTTCATGGAGTTCCTCTCGATTCTCATTCTGTTGAGGAAGGGTGAATGAAAGACAACACACCTTATATGGATGTCCAAGGACACATGCTTTATTCTTCAATCAACACGTATGACCGCGGGTGCGCTGCTTCTTAGACCGCGGGTGCGCTCAACCATCGGCATGCCATCCAACAATTTGCATAAACGTCGACCGCGGGTGCGGTCAGTTCTGCACCGCGGGTGCGTTGTTGCTTCGTACCAAAATTCCTACCCTACTGGCCATTCACCGCGGGTGCGTTGTTGCTTCGTACCAAAATTCCTACCCTATTGGCCATTCACCGCGGGAGCGGTATCTCCTTAGCGCGGGTGCGCTGACTCTACTGTAATCAACATGGAACCCTACTGTACAACAACCGCGGGGGCGGTAGAAAAGTTGGCGCGGGTGCGGTCTCTTCTTCAAGCAACATTTCATATTAGCATTTTATCGACAAACAATCTAGGTCATTACATTTCTCCCCCTCTTAGATATAAGTTCGTCCTCGAACTTGCAAATAATACATCAAGGCATGTAAAGGAAGCAATGTAATCAAAATTGAATAAATACTTACATCATCGAAATAACTCGGGATGTTTCTGTCTCATATCTGCTTCTGTCTCCCAAGTCGCTTCTTCAGTGCCATGACGACTCCACTAGACTTTCACTAGTGGAATAGTATTCGTTCTGAGTTGCTTCTCTTTTCGATCCAAAATCTGCAATGGTTGCTCAAAATAACTCAGTGTATCGTCAAGCTCGGCCTCATCAAGCTGAATGACATGAGAAGCATCAGGCATGTATCTACGCAGCATCGATACATGAAAAACGTCATGTATCCCATATAAAGAAGGAGGAAGAGCAAGTCGATATGCTCGATCGCCAATCTTCTCAAGAATCTCATACGGACCGACATATCTAGGAGACAACTTTCCACGCTTGCCAAATCTGACAATGCCTCTGAAAGGAGAAATCCTCAAGAATACTCTGTCTCCCTGCTCAAATACTAACGGTCTACGTCTGATATTCGCATACTTGGCTTGTCTATCCTGCGCCGTCTTCATTCTCTTCTGGATTATCTTTACCTTCTCAGTCATTTCACGAATCATATCAGGCCCAAGTTCTGGTACCTCAGATATATCATCCCAGTACAACGGAGATCTGCACTTCTTGCCATACAAGGCTTCAAACGGAGCCATCTCAATGCTCGTCTGATAACTGTTGTTGTACGAGAATTCACAAAGTGGCAGTGAATCTTGCCAACTAGTGCCGAAATCTAGCACTACAGCTTGCAACATGTCCTCTAGAGTCTGGATAGTCCGCTCTGACTGTCCGTCTATCTGAGGATGATAAGCAGTACTCAAGTGTAATGTCGTACCTAGAGCCTGCTGCAGACTGTACCAAAAGTGTGAAGTGAATCGTGGATCACGATCTGATACGATAGACTTCGGCACGCCATGCAATCTGACAACCTCTCTGACATAAATCTCAGCCATCTGATCGTGTCGGTATGTCATTTTGTATGGAATAAAACACGCTGATTTGGTCAATCGGTCAATAATGACCCAAATCGCATCACAGCCCCGGGATGATCGAGGTAACTTCGTAACGAAATCCATGGAAATGTGATCCCATTTCCATTCAGGAATAGCTAAACTCTGAAGTAGACCTCCGGGCTTCTTCCTCTCGGCCTTCACCTGCTGGCAATTCAAGCACTTAGACACAAACTCTGCAATATCTGACTTCATCTGTTTCCACCAGAATTGTGTCTTTAGGTCGTTGTACATCTTTCTGCCACCAGGATGAATACTAAACCGACTACAGTGCGCTTCTGACAAAATCTGTTGTTTCAAATCTGAAACATCTGGCACTACAAGCCGATTATTCACATACAGAACATGATTGCGTACCTGATATTCTGACAGATGTCCTGATTGGACCATCTCAATAGATTTCTGAACATTCGGATCACTTCTTTGTGCTTCTTTAATCCTCATAATCAAATCTGGTTCAACTTGAATGGTAGCAAGTCGTAGTGGTCTACTATCTGTATCAAATGCTAAACCAGACAAACAGCAATCCTCAACTAAATTCGAAACGCCTATCGTCGATAAGGATAGGGCACATACCTTTCGAATCAAGGCATCTGCTGCTGCATTTGACTTTCCTGGGTAATATTTGATCTCGCAATCAAAATCTTTCAATAAATCGAGCCATCTACGCTGTCTCATATTCAATTCTGATTGAGAAAACAGATACTTCAGGCTTTCGTGTGGCTTCAGCTGTATCGAGGCGTATGCGATCACATGACCTCGTTGCATAAGAATACATCCCAGCCCTCTGTGAGATGCATCACAATATACAACGAAATCGCCAGTACCTGAAGGAATCATCAAGACAGGTGCACTGGTCAGCCTCTTCTTCAACTCTAGAAAGCTAGACTCACAATCCGCAGACCACACAAATGGCGCATTCTTCTGTGTTAACTGGGTAATTGGCTTCGCAATGCTGGAGAAATCTTTAATGAATCGTCGATAGTACCCTGCCAGACCCATGAAACTGCGTATCTCTGGCACAGAAGTCGGTCTCGGCCAACTGATCACAGCTTCAACTTTACTCGGATCTACAGAAATACCGTCTCCAGATATGATATGACCCAAGAAGACAACCTGTCTCAGCCAAAACTCACACTTTGACAGTTTAGAAAATAAGCTTTCATTTCTCAGTGTCTGCAATACAATTCTTAAATGCTCTGCATGCTCATTCTTATTCTTGGAATACACCAAAATATCATCAATAAACACAATAACAAACTCATCCAAATACCTCTGGAAGACGCGGTTCATCAATCCCATAAACACCGCTGGAGCATTCGTTAAACCGAAAGGCATGACAATAAATTCGTAATGTCCATACCTGGTTCGGAATGCTGTCTTCTGTATATCAACATCTCTAACTCTCAGCTGGTGATATCCTGATCTTCAAATCAATCTTAGAATAAACAGATGATCCCTGCAACTGATCAAATAAGTCATCAATGCGAGGCAAATGATACTTGTTCTTTATCGTTGCCTTGTTCAGTTGCCTGTAATCGATGCATAATCTCATGGAACCATCTTTCTTTCGCACAAATAGCACTGGTGCACCCCAAGAAGATACACTGGGTCTGATATATCCCTTGGCTAGCAAATCTTCTAACTGTGCTTTCAATTCTTTCAACTCAATAGGTGCCATTCTATACGGATCTCTCGAAATAGGAACGGTACCTGGAACAAGATCTATGCTGAAATCTATCTCTCGGGATGGGGGTAACCCTAGAATCTCGTCAGGAAATACATCTGCAAACTCCCGTACTACTGGCAAATCTGCCAATGCCGGGCTCGATTTCTGTAGATCTACAGAATAAATAAGGAACCCCTCTGCTCTTTTTTGCAACAATCTACTCATAGTCAAAGCAGATACTAAGGGAATCCGAGATCTGGAACCCTTACCGTAGAATTTCCACTCTTCTGTCATTTCAGGTCTGAATCTGATAATCTATTGTAAACAGTCTACGGTGGCTCTGTACTTAGTTAACATGTCAATCCCGACAATACAATCAAAATCAGATAAGCCAAGTACAACACAGTCTAAATCGATCTCATGCCCTTCAAACTGTAGTATACAATGTCTAACTGAAGTCACAGATATCAAACCACTCCCCAACGGAGAAGAAATAGACACTACAGTAGACAATGACTCGACATGCAATGCATGTGTCAATGCAAAACGTTCTGATATGAATGTATGTGATGCACCTGTATCTATCAATACATATGCAGGATACCCGCAAAGAAAACAGTTACCTGCAATCACATCGTCTGGTACATCTTGGGCTTGCTCCTCCGTCAATGCAAACACCTGAGCCTGTTGTCTGGGAGGTTGGCTCACTGTCTGGCCACCTCTGGCTCTAGGTTGGGACTGTGTAGGCGTGGGCTGGAAGGAAATGGACAGACGAAGCTTGCCTCTCAGGCTGAGTCACTGATGTAGATGACCTTGCACTCTGAAATCTCTGGGCACCTCTCTGGGGACAAACTCTAGCAAAGTGTCCCTGCTGCCTGCATATGTTACATCTGCCCATCACTCCCTGACACTGCTCAGTGGCATGCCTACCACCACAAGAACTGCAATAAACACCAGTATACTCTGCACTCTGGCCAAGACCTCTCTGTCTTGACCCACTGGAGCTCGACGAACTGCTCCCTGACTTCTTAAACTGTCTGCCCTTTGCTTTCAGAAAATTCTTCTTTCCACTACTACTGCTTCCACTATCAAATCGAGGAGAAGGTGGTGGAAACTGGGCGGTGGGCTGTGGCGGTCTCCGACTCTGAGCACTATAGGAAGCCCCTCGCTGCCTAATCAAGCCAGCCTCTGCCCCTTCGCTATGTTCAGTGCATCAGAAAAGGTATTGGGTCGTCCCGTGTTCACCAAGGTAAAAATGTCAGGATTTAAACCATTGATGAATTGATCGGCGACCGCTTCATCATTTCCTGCCACGTGTGGCGCAAATCGAAGCAAGGAAGAAAACTTGGCAACATACTCTTCTATGTTCCACTGCCCCTGTCTCAAGTTGGCAAATTCGGCCCCTTTGTCTTTTCGATACGACACTGGAAAGAAACGTTGATAAAATTCATCTTTAAATACTTTCCAAGTAATATAGATACCTCTATGCCCCAGGGCTCGTTTCGTTGTAAGCCACCAACTTTTTGCCACTTCGTGTAATTGATGCCCAACCAACTTCACTCTCCGTTCGTCTGTATAAGCCAGAGATTCAAACAACATCTCTATATCGTCTAACCAGCTCTCACAATCCACTGCATTTTCTGTGCCCTTTAAAGTCGGAGGATGGAATGATTGAAATCTTATCAATAAGGTTTCCATAGGTGTAGCTGTAACATCCATCTGAGTACCTGACGTACTACCCTGTTCTGGCACTTGCCCTGCAGCTGGTTGTGGTATCCTTCTAGGCGGCATAATCTGATTATCAAACAGATTAGTACACAGTCTATATACAATCTGTCTCAGTCCTCCTCTGATCATATACCTCTGATCCAGAATCGATTCTGATTCAGTCTTTACAAATACATGCTGCAATCAACTCAGATAACAATACAACACGTAATAAGGAAAGCAATAAATCATGCTAGCACATCATAAAGCAAGGAAAAAGGACTCATCTACCCCGCTCATTCTACTCTATCTCAGTCTAAAGGATCTATGCTCTGATACCACCGGTTGTGGGGACCCGGACTCTAACTCAATTCTTTTCGGGATTAATCGGATCTTTATTAAAAAATGTGGGTCAAAATTTTGCTTTTTAACATTAATTCAAATGTATATAAACAAACACAAGATAGTTCTTTATTTTATTTCAATAAACATAATTACATGTCTTGTTCTAATACATTCATACAAACCAGTGTTTAATACAAACTACAACCACAAGTAGTACAAGTATAGTAAGAAACAACTAGTAATCTTCGGCGCCCGAAGTCACCACGCTATCTCGAACTCATCTCTGTCGTGACCCAGATCCTGCTCCACCTGTTGTTATGCACACATACAGACATAACAACAGCCGGAAACTCCGGTGAGAACAAATCCCAGTATAAAACATGATATACATGCATATACAAAATATAAATCATGAAGCATACTGTCATGAATAAAATCAAAAGTAATAGATTCCATAGTCTATGAAACCAAATCAATATAAGCATGCAATTCAAATCAAATCATGTTTTGACTCGACTCGACTCTAGCTCTAGGGATCCCGGTGTGAATAATACGTCACTGTCTGCCACCTACCCTCCCAATCGGGGTGACGGTACGCCTTATTCCTAGACTTCGGTCATGTCTGTATCGAATATCTACAATCGGAGGGAGTCTGCTCCTATGCGTCGATTACACCGAACATCTAGAAGTTTGGCAAATCTGCCAATGACTCTCCTATCTTAGATGCATGCATATAAATCTATAAATGCATAATCATATCAAAAGATTTGAATATAAATCTATAAACAATCATAATCATATCAAAAGATAAACAACTATTCTAGTATGTGATTTTGTTGGGAAACTCAAATTGAATCTCATTTGAGTTATATCTCCCCAAAGTCACATGAATTATACCTTCTTGTCGTTGGAATCAATCGAGATCTCGAAGTCGAATATCAAGTCTATCAATCAAATCTGAAATGGCAATGTATAGATGTACTCTATCAAGATACAACTCAATTCAACACATATATGCATCAATAATAGATCTCGATACCCCTCGACGGTACAACGACATAGTTTCTCGATACCGATCAAATCAACACAACATAATCAATATCCGCAACTCACAAGCCTTATTAGAACATAATATCAATTCTGAAATCTGTATATCTCAACTCAATATATGCTGAAAATCATAATAATAGCATGCGGTGCTCATTCTTCGATCCAGTTGCATTTCCACAATCACTATAATCATAAGAACATACAAAATCTGCATCATATCAAACTTCCTCCAACATCTATATTTCAGAACAAGCTGAAAGTTAGCAATACTTACATCCTCTTGTAGCTTTTGATGCAAGGAGCACAAATCTATGTTTGGATTGAAATTTGGTTGGTTGGATGTTGCACAATCTAATTTCTAAGACATGATGAATACTTGAGCTTTCATGGAGTTCCTCTCGATTCTCATTCTGTTGAGGAAGGGTGAATGAAAGACAACACACCTTATATGCATGTCCAAGGACACATGCTTTATTCTTCAATCAACACGTATGACCGCGGGTGCGCTGCTTCTTAGACCGCGGGTGCGCTCAACCATCGGCATGCCATCCAACAATTTGCATAAACGTCGACCGCGGGTGCGGTCAGTTCTGCACCGCGGGTGCTTTGTTGCTTCGTACCAAAATTCCTACCCTACTGGCCATTCACCGCGGGTGCGGTATCTCCTTAGCGCGGGTGCGCTGACTCTACTATAATCAACATGGAACCCTACTGTCCAACAACCGCGGGGGCGGTAGAAAAGTTGGCGCGGGTGCGGTCTCTTCTTCAAGCAACCTTTCATCTTAGCATTTTATCGACAAACAATGTAGGGCATTACATAAAGAAAAGTTTGAAAACATGTCTTTGCGTTTAAAATGCTTGAAATACGAATACCAAAGCGGTGGAACGTCGGTGACAAATGGAGGACGATTTCTACCCTTTTACTCATCAAAACCCTACAAAAAAACCCACCTTGAGATGCAAGGGAGTTGGGTGATCGTTGTTGGAAGAAATAACGATGAAGAAAATCGAAGAATGAAGGCGGAAAAATCAAAATCTTCCCTTGCTAAAGCTCCCAAGTTTCGGCTATTTCCTCACTTTCAATTTTACGTAAATGTGTGTGTGTTTCGGTGTGTGTGTGTGTTGGGCTAGGGTTTAATTATATATATATATATATATAAAGCAAGACAAAAAGGCTTTCTAAATCACTTAATTGATGAGCTTAATTAACCCTAGTTTTTAATTAATAAATTAAGCCAATTAAGATTAATAAAATCATTAGACCTCAAATTTAAAAAATTTAAAAATATATATTTCCAAAAATACTTGTAAATTACATAAATTACTTGCTCCTACTAATTAATTTAAATTTGACCTTAAAAATGCTAAAATTCTTACATTATATAAAAAAAATATTTTCTTAACTAAAAATAAAAATTTATTTTTTAAATCTATAACACCTTAATCGTCTCCAGTCCTCCGTCGCCAGCCAACCATCGATATTCGCTTGAAAATATTTAAATTTTGAAATCGAGGAAAGTTACACAATTTATCAATTAGTCACTCAAAATATATCATTTATGCGTCCATAATCATTTAATTAAAAAGTTTTAGCAATTTAATAATTTTCATGCACGTGGTCTACATGGACTGATTTTCGGGTGTTACAAGAACTCTCAGCCAGTCAAGAGGTAATTTACGGGACCTCCCAAAGCTCAAGGGTAACAAAAGCCCCAAGGACAGTGGAAGAAATAAGTGCAATAGAAACCACCACAGTCTGGAGCCCCAAAACCAGAAAAGAGGCCACTGTGCAAATAATGCAATCATCCACACTATGACAAGTGCATGTGGGGAACATACAAGTGCTTCATCTACAAGGAGGAAGGACATAAAGTCGTTGACTTCCCAAAGAAGAAAAGAGCAACTGTTGGCAGATCTTATGTTATGCATGCTGAGGAGGCAGAGGTAGAGTCACAACCAGACACGACTCTGATAATTGGCAACCTAGTTGTTTAAAATTTTTATATTACTTTTATTGCATGAAATATTAAATTGGTTAGTAGAATTGATTGAGATAAAAAGAATTTAGAGAAAACTAGGTTGCATGCTTTACTTTAGTTGGATTTAAGGGATAACATTGGGAATTATAGAATTGGGCATAAATTATAAGCTTTAATAATTTAAAGGAATGAATTGGACCAAAATAAGAATTTTGAAGCTTAAAAATGGATAAAACGAGAATTTTGGTTTATTGCTTTAATTCGAAAATTTGGGGTCTAAAATGAAAAAATCGAGAGTTAAAGGGTTAAATTGCTCAAGGCCGAGAATTCGAGGGCTAAACCGTAATTTTTAAAAATTCTAGGGATTGAAATTGAGTCGACCGAAAATTCTAAGCTAAAATATGGAATTTCAAAAAATTCAGGGACTTAAATTGCAAAGTTTTGACAGTTCAAGGACTGTTTGCGAATTCTAGAAACCAGGGGCTGTTTCCACAATTTCTGGAATATCAGGGACAAAGAGATGAATTTAGAGAAGTTAGGGCCTAAATTGATTGAATTCAAAATTAATTGGGGCTAAAATGAAATTTTCGAAAACCTAGGGGCCATATATGAAGAATTTTGAAACTTTAAGGGGTTTAACGCAATTTCAAAAAATTATTTTGACAAATTTTATGTTTTCGAGAATTGTTAAGGGTCAAAAGAGATTAATTTTGAAGTTGCTTGATGATTTTTTAATTATTATTTTATGTGCACTAAGATTAATAAATAATAATTAATTTTTGAATTTACAAACACAAATAATAGAGAAGAATTATTAATTTTTAAACTTTTTTTGAGTTATTTATGTTTAAATGATTTCTAATGATAGCTTAGTAAAATTTTAAAATTCTAAATTCGAATATTTTTTTCTCCAAACAAGAAATTGATTTGTAAATTTCATTTTTAAATTTTAAACCAAACATCAAATGGAATTTCAAATACTTAAATTTCCAATTCCAATTCCAATTCCAATTCCTATGAAATCCTCCCAAATCTTGGTTGCCAAACACACTGTTAAGCTTTCGACTTGATTGGATTTGATGATATATTTGTCGTAGGAAGGTATTTATTTTAGGTATAGCTACATATGCATTGCTGGATTCAGGAGATATACTTGAGTATTCGGATTTGGGCTTCAGAGTTTTCATTCATTCTGGTGATCACATGGTTACCACGAGCATTGTGAGGAATCTGGAGCTTTCGTTTGCTGAAGGATGTGGTTCAGGTAGATCTTATCGTACTCCCGATGCCTGAATTCGACATCATTCTTGGCATGGATTGGTTGTCTACGAATGGAGCTTCGATAAATTTTCTGCAGAGGTCAGTAGCTATTCGACCACCCAGCGAGAGATCTTTTTGTCTTTGATGCAGTAAGAAACAAGCAAATGCCGCACATTATCTCTTGCATATGTGTGATGAAACTTATGAGACGAGGCTGCCAAGATTTTCTAGCATGTATACGATTGGCCGATGGAAACAACTAAAAAAAAAAAAGAATTTTGATTCAGAATTCAAAATTTGATTTTCTTCGCAGCTGAAAAAGTTTTTGAAATAAAATTTTATTCTTTTGTGCCTTTGTATAATTATATATTGTTGAGAACATGGTTTCGTGCGATATTATATTTCTTGTTTTTTGTAAATCCAATAGTTATCTAATGCCAATTATTCATGGTAGATCCATTCAGTAGTGGACTGGATTTTGGACATTAGAGGAAAATTCTACAGTTGGGGTAAGAGTGGGACAAAACATGAATATCTATCCACGGCGTCCCTAGGTTGTGCTGTAATGTCTTTTGTGCGTTTAATTTAATATTATATGCAGGTTTATTTTATGAACCAAAGCCAACCGATCGTCTCCAGGATAGATAAATCGAAATTTTTTAAATTCCGCCTCATTTTCGATATGAGTTCCGGAGAACCAAAAATAATCCCCCTTATGGGAGAACAATCATGATGCATGGACTGTTATATTGTTTCAAATATTTGAGTTACACTATTATCATCAACTATAACATTAGGTAAAACTGCAATCTTTCGGTCCTACCGAAAACAATAGCTAGTAATAACGATGCAACTTCAATATTTTAAAATTGTATAACAGTTTAAATGTCCTGTTTCGATTACTCTCAGTAAGGACAATTATTACTTCCCAACAGCCTCTTCCCGGTAATTGCATTTCTTGTCATTCACGAGAATCGAATATGCGATATTGACTAAAATACTGATGCTAGAATCGAACACTTGTTACTGTACTAAAATTTATAGATGGTGATAATTATACAACTCATACGTAATCACAAACATCATGTTTCGATCACTCTATTTTAAAAAAAAATTATTACTTCGGAAAGATATGGGATTGATACTGTTTATTACCCACCAATCCAGAATCAGTTTAATTCGATCTGATCCACTAACATCCCTAGCTAGTAGGCATCAGTTTTTTCAACTGTGTTCATTTCCCGTACTGCGAGAATGATGGGAGTCTTCTCATATCCGTTTCTGCGACAAGAACTCAAAACCAATATATATGAAACTGGAAATGTTTCAAGACAAGAGTGGATAACATCACTAAATACACTTTATAAATACAACAAATACTTATAAATCATGAAACAATTATACAAATATTACATTAAACCCAAATTTGATTACAAAATCTCCAAACACCATGCAATTTACGTAAGGAAAAAGGTTTGTCACGTTAATTGGCCTAAATTGGATGTGATCTTCTCATCAGTCGAAAATAGACCTTGGTTGTAATTGAATAACTAGACTTATTTTGCATTTTTAATTATGCCAGAGTACTATTGACATTGTCATATCATTAGTATCTAGTGTTCTATCAACACCATAGCCCAAAAAAGCTAGCCAAAATCCGATGTAGCTAGGCCAACTTATCACACTGATTTTCTATTTAAATAATGAATTTACCTATATATCTTGAATAAATGCCATTAGCTTAGCCCTGGCTTTAGAGATCCCTTCCTTCCCAAACAATTTATCATTCAATTTCTCAATTCTCCATCTCATTTGCTCGTCCTCTAAAACAGTACTTATCACATTCTCGATTTCTTCTCTTCCGAACCCTTCTAATTTGACTCCAATTCTCCACACATTCACAATGTACGCACAGTTCAAGAATTGGTCACCTGCGATAGGATAGCACAAGAGGGGTTTCATGCATTGGAGGGATTCCATAGTCGAATTCCAACCGCAATGCGTCACATAACACCCCACGGCATTGTGTCGCAGCACCTCCACTTGCGGTGCCCATGACATGATCCTCCCTCTCGTTTGTATCCTCTCCACGTACCCCTCGGACAACCCCTCTCGCCACTCGGACCCCAACACCCAAAGAAAAGGTCGTTGGCATGACTCGAGCGCCAAGGCCAGGCTCCTTGTCTTTGCCTTCCCGATCGGGCTGACCCAACTTCCAAACGAGACGTACACAACCGAGCCCTTGTCTTGCTCGTTGAGCCATCGTAAGCAGCTCATGTCCTCTTCCCAAAAACTCGCCATGGCTGATGATTGCATGATTAGAGAGCCGATTTCGAGCACTTGTGAGGTTTTAAAGTTCTCGAAAAAGGTGGCCTGTTGAGTTGTCTTAGATTGTGATTCATTGGGGAAAGTGTTTGTGAGGATCCATGGGAGGGTGTTGGATCGGTCTAGGGTCCGTGTCCAAAATTTGAACCTTGAGCTTCTTGATGTTGCAGAGCCAATCAGCCAGGGAAGATCACTTGTGCTTATGGTGGGATCATTCGGAGACAAACATATTGGAGCATTTTCCTTTTCTGGAATACCTGTGGCATTGCACCACACAAACATTAATTATTAGCTTGGCTAATATTTATTAACTTAATTTGACGTATAAATAATATACCACGAATAAATATTTATAGAATAAGTATAAATAATAATTAATTAATATGAACAGTTTGATCAATTAATTTTTGGTGATTTAACAAAAGACTACTTATTTAATGTGAGACTAGCCGAACTGAATTCATTAGGGAAAAATGGATATTCATGCGTAACTGTTTTCCATGACAAACTGAAGCATAACTGATTTTCAAGCATGACTGAATATCAAAAGCCAACTGATTCACAAGGACTACATAACGACATCTTAGATTGAATCAATCAAGCAATTCAACGGATCGACCCTGTATATTCAAAACATTATCTTACAAGATCAGAGTTTTGTGCTAAGTGTAACATTTGTCAGAAATAACAATGACATGACACAATGGTTACTATACCTGGAACGAATATTAGATTTAAAAATTTGACCATTGGATGGAACCCCTATAAATAGATCAGTTGGGTGGGTATTCTGAGATTACAATCTACGATCTACAATCAAGCATTATCTATCTTGTGTGTTCTTTTATCAAAAATTTCAAAGCCCAATTGTTCATGAGTTTATTTCAGATTTGTGAAGTGTATTTTGTTTTGAAATACAAGCAATTGATAGTAAGAGTTTCACTGATCAGATTGATTGAGTTTTGATATAACTAGAAGTTTCAGTAGATCAATGATAAGTCCTACTGAAGTGAGTTATTGCAAATTATTGTAATCGCCAAAGTCTTCTTATGAAATACTTTCTGAAAAGAAATAATGAGATACATAAGAGTGTTTAATTTTCCGAATTTCCATAAAAAAAATTTGTGCATTTACTTCAGTTTTTATAGCCTAATTGTTCTTGATCCTTGACATTTATTGTTCAAACATATTCAGTGAATCTATTTCCGCTCAACGTCCAACTACTGGTTTACTGAAGCCCAACCAACAAATCTACAATTCAGTGTTGCTAACCTAATAGAATTAATTTGCTAATTTTGTGAGATTTTTTTATTGAACCCTCCATCTTCTAATCAATCTCTTGATCTTAACAAGTGTTATCAGAGCGGGTTAATTCTGGTCTCTCAGCACTGAACATATAATGACACCTTTCACATAGATTCCAAAGTTTTCTAAAGAAGACTTTGATGACTAGAAGATTAAAATGCAGACTCATATATCTGCACATGATGATGATATGTGGTATGTCATAACAGTAGGACCAATGAAGATTTTGAAGGCAACACAACTGTTGTTATTTCAGAAAGTGCATTACATATGGTTGAAAAACCAAGGATGGAATGGACAGGTGAAGATAAGAAGAAAGTCAACTTGGATAATTTGGCTAAAAACATATTGTACAAAATGGTGTATAAGAACACATTTAACAAAAATAAAATCTGCTCAACTGCAAAGGATATCTGGGAGAGTATAGGAACATAGAGATAGTCTTGAAGGTAAAAAGTATGGGAACAAAGAGAGTCTTGAACAATGACCTTGCGAGAATCCAAGGACCTAAAAAATCTTGAACTACATGATCTGTTCGCAGATCTTTAGTCATATGAGTTTGAATCGAAATACAAGACTGATGGTGAGTCCACATCAAAAGTGACCAAAGCACTAGTTGTTGCAAAAATCGAGCCATCAGTTCCAAAAGAAAAATCAGCTGAACAAGTCAGTAATGATGCAATGTCATTATTCGTGAAGAAATTTGGGAAGTTTCTGAGGAAAAATTAGGGCAACTTTCAGATTCTCAGTAGAATAACCATTACAAGAAAGATCCACTTATGAGGACAATGCCTATTTCAATTGCAGAAGAAATGGGCCACTTCATAGTCAACTGTCTAAAGGAAAGAAATATGGCAAGAGGTCAACTGATTAGGACAAAATATCCCATGCCAACAAGAAAATACATAAGAATGACAAGATGTTATTCAGAAAAAAGAGGGATCAGGAAGTGTTGGTGACTGAGGAAAGTAAGAGTAAGTTGGTGGATTATTAATTCGTTTCATCTGAATTAGAAAGTTGAAGCTGCAGTTGAAATCAACATGAAGAAGATGATTCATCATTCATCTGAGCCATAAATGCAAGATCAATCATCTAGAGAGGTTATTAAGGAACAAGAAGACTATATTAATAACCAAGTTGATCTAAATCGAGCTGAAAAGAACCAGGCAGATGATATTCAAGATGATGGCAACCTTACTGAAGAGAACCAAATTGAAAATACTCAGAACAATGTTGAAACCAGTCCTCTCACAAGGCCATGCTACAAATGAAAAAAAACTCATCCACCATCATTGGTGATCGGTAACCTCTCAGCATTGTTTGGAACTAAACAACAGATGATTAATGAGTTATTTCATGTTTCTTTTATTTCGTAATTAGAAATTAATAAGATAGACGAAACACTTAGGGATAATAGTTGGATAGAAGAAATGAAGGAAAAATGGAATCAATTTTATAGAAATAATGTTTGGTATTTATTTTCTAGACCTACTCATCAGTCAGTCATAGGAACTCGATGAGTTTACAGAAAAAACTAAATGAAGATCGAATTATGATTAGGAATAAGACAATATTAGTCACACAAGAATTTAGGCAAAAAGAAGATATAGACTTTGATAAAACCTTTGCACCAGTAGCTAGGTTACATGAAATTAGAATATTTCTTGCTTATGCTACTTATAGAAATTTCAAAATGTTTTCAATATGGATGTCAAGAGTGCTTTCTTGAATGGCCTACTGCAATAAAAAGTTTATGTGGAACAACATCTAGGTTTTGTTAATCATACCTTACCAAATCAAGTGTTTAGATTAAATAAAGCTTTGCATGGATTAAAACAGGCACCAAGTGCCTGGTATGATACTTTATCATGGTTCTTGCTTGATCATGACTTCACAATTTGTTTTTATTGATAAAAACATATTTATGTTTTTTAATAATGATCATACTCTGTTAGTTCAGATTTATGTTTATGATATTATTTTCGGTTCAATTAACCCCAAATTAAGCGAGAAGTTTATCAAGCTGATGAAGGGAAAATTTGAGATGGACATGATGGGAAAACTAATATTCACTACAAGAATAAATGCTTATCGTGACATTCATAAATGTCATCATATTCAATATTTAGTGACATTTTAGTTTTAGTGACACCTCCAACAAATGTCCTCTGTTCCAATGTCGTCTTAAACTTCCTGACATTTTTTAATATTATTATAAGATGTTAATGACAACTTCATACGTGTTACTAATTATTCATATAATGACAATTTTAAATGTCAGGAAAAACTCATGTTTTAAATACATTTATACATGCCTTGTTATTATAGTAATAATGACAAATTTATATGTCAGTTAAAATCATTTATAATGACAACTAAAAATGTCATGTATGTTATTTATAGTGACAATAACAAATGTTAGAATATTTGGGTTGGATAAATATTGGAGGAGGAAAAAATAGATAAAATAAATGTGGGAATAAAAAACATATTAGATTAGTTATCCTGACATTTTTAATTGATGTCATTATTTTCCCTCCTCCAATATATATCCAACCCAAGTATTCCCACATTTATTTATAGTGACAATTTTTAGTTTTTTAATGATTTTTTACGATGTGGGAAAAATAATTGGTTCCCTCCATATAAAACATGACATAAATTAAAAATGTCAGGATAACTAATCTAATATGTTTTTTTATTTTACACATTATTAATTTTTTACAAGTGTCATTATTAAGTATTTGTAACAATATTTAATTAAAAGTATCTACAAAAAAGTGTCACAATAGCCTTTATTGTTGTAGTGATTATTTTTAGGCTTACAATTGAAACAATTAGATTTGAGAATTTTTATCAATAAAGTTAGCACACAAAAGAGTTGCTGAAAAGATTCAGAATGGAGACGTGCTAAGCTCCAGCTATGCCCATGAGCTCATCAGTTAAGTTAGATAAAGACGAATGAAGAATTTCAATCGAGGTAACAATGTATCAAACTCTCAGAGTTTTATTACTTTATGTAACTGCCAGTCGACTCGATGTCATGTTTTTTGTATGAATTTTTTATCATTTTCATTCTGATCCCAATCAATCACAATATTTAGCTGGTAAAAAAATACTTAAATATTTGAAAAGAACTCGGAATATAGGCCCTTTGTATCCCAAGAACCCATTGTGCATTCTAATTATATTTTCAGATACAGATTATGCAGGATGAAAGGTGGACAGAAAGAGTACGAGTGGAACTTGTTAATTTCTTGGAGATCGGCCGACTTCTTGGTTCAAAAAGAAACACACACCAATTGCAACATCCACTTTCAAAGCTGAATATCTATATGCTGGGAGTTTCTGTGCTCAATTGTTGTAGATTCAACAACTCAATGACTACAGAGTTGATGCACTAGAGTAATTGATTTTTTGTGACAACACTAGTGTAATTTCAATTACGTACAATCCATGTTTACACTCTCGAACAAAGCATATAGATATCATATATCATTTTAATTGAGATTATATGTTAAAGAAGCACATCAAATCGATGTGTGTCTCAACAGAGCAACATGCAACTAATGAAATAATGGCTGAAACAATAGTGTTGATACCGAAAGTTGTTTTGGACAAAAAAATGGTACAAAGTTATGTGACCATGCCTGGGCCAATTTTTATGATCGATCAGGCTGGCCCATCTTTATCCAGCAAGGCTCTAGATCTTATACTTGTCATTACACCTCCAGACTAGATTGAAAGAAATTCCAAGGTTTAAGCAGCCTCTAGAGATAGATATTCTAGCTGAACTGTCATTGGATGACATTAATTGTAATCTGATCTCAGTTGCACATAATCTTAAGACATTAGAGAATAGTCAGTTAGATTCTTGTAGCAATTGACCAAAAGGACAAAATGCTTAAAGAAGTATCTTTTCTCTTAAATAATGTGATGGATATCTTGATGAATCTAGAATCAATAAAGAAGAGACAAGCTGCCACAATTAACAGCCTAGATGAAGAGATTCAGAGAAGTAAATTTCAGTTATACTTAAAGATTGATGATGTCAGTTCTCAGCCTTCCAGGACACTTGAATTTCTGAAAGACCCTGATGTTGAAAAGAATGGGGAAATTGTTCTTAAAAAGGAATCAGCTTACAAGGGTGAGCCAAAACAAAAGAAAGATCCTTCTAAATCCCCTGATTCTAGGAAAAAAAAAACTGAATCTAGCAAGCCTCCTTCGGAGTCAAATAAACATTCAAGATCTCACAAAGAGCATCACAAGAAACAGTTCTTAGTTCAGTCTCAGTTACATATTTCAGTTTCAATATCAATTTAGCATCAATTATTTTTCTTCAAGCTCTTTTGGTTATTATATGAATTTAGTTTTTGTGACATCTCGTGCATATTTTTACAAATTAAGTATTGACGATTTATCAAAAAGGATACTTATTTAACGTGAACATTTATAAGAGCCTATCTGAACTGAATTCATAACAGAAAAATGAATATTCATGCGTAAATAAATTTTCGAAGACAAACTGAAGCATAATTTAGTATCAGAAGCCAACTGATTTACAATGATCACTACCTAATGACATCTTATATTAAATCAGTCGGGCAATTCAATGGATAGACCTTGAAGTATTTTCACAACAACTTTTCAATCCGTTATGATGTATGATTACATGTGCACTATCATAGTATACTTTCTGACAGAAAGAGCTATAAGTTGACACAACAATTACTATATCTGGAACAACTATCAGATTTAAAAATTCAATTGTTGGATAGAAGCCTATAAATATCAGTCGGGTGGACATTCAGTGATTACAATCTCCGATCTACAATCAAGAATTATCAAAACTTTGATAGCCCAATTGATAAAGAGTTTATTTCAGCACATGCTTGATTATTCATAGGGATGTAAATGAACCAAACCGTTTGTGAGCTATTCGAAGCTTGATTCGATAAAAGCTCGTTTGAGCTCGTTTAATGAGGCTCGTTAAGATAAACGAACAAAGTTCAAGCTCTACAATATTTGGCTCGTTAGCTTGTGAACATGTTCGTTAGTAAATTCATAAGTAATATCTTAGATGAAAAAAATAATTTTGATATTTAATTTATTTATTTAACACATTAATTATGAAATATATAGAAAAATCTATTAAATTTATTTATTATAATAAATTGACAAATTTTAATAAGAAAATTATATTTTTTTTCTAAATGTATAATTTATTTTTTAATGTATTTAATGAATATTTAAATGTACAATTCATTTTTATTGAGCTCGTTTATGTTCGATAAAAGCTTGAATAAGCTCATGAGCCATGGATATATTCGTTAAATAAAGCTCGAGCTCGGCTTGATTATAAACAAGTCAAGCTCAAACATTCAAGAGTCCGGCTCGGCTCGGCTCGATTACATCCTTAAATTTATTCATATCGGTCATTGAGGATCATTTTTGCTAAATGTATTTTGTTATGAAATATATGTAACTGATAGTAAGAGTCTCACTGATCAGATTGATTGAGCTGTGAAATAGCTAGAAGTTTCGGTAGGCAGAGTAATAAGACATAATGAAGTGTGCTGTTGCAAATAGATGTAATCGTCAAAGTTTTCTGGTTAAATATTTTTTTTTAAAAAAAAGAGAGAAATATAAGTGTTTAATTCTCCGAACTTACATAAAAAAATTGTTTTGTGCATTTATTTCAATTATGTTGGCCTAACTGTTATTGATTCTTATATTTTATTGTTCAAACCTATTCATTGAGCCTATATTTACGCATTGTCCAACTGCTGGTTTACTGAAACTTAACACAAAAGAATTACAATTTAGTGTTGCTAATCCAACCAAACTAATTTGATAATTTTGTGAAATTATTTATTCAGCCGTCTTTTAATCTATCTTCTTATCCCTATCAAAAACAATTGGAAACGTATATTTATATGTGGCCTACCTAACAAATTGCTCATCCATATGAAATACATGCTCTTGAAGACATGCACTATGCATAATTATAGTAAATAAAATTTATGCTCTGAAAGTCATATTTAGGAAACAAACACATTAGACACCAAATAATATTAGTCGTGAGTTGTAAAATATAATTTACTAAGGTATATGTTTATCAACCTATTTATTTATGGAGTAGGTTTCTTGTGAGACGGTCTCACGAATCTTTATCTGTGAGACGGGTTAACTCTAACGATATTCACAATAAAAAGTAATATTCTTAGCATAAAAAATAATATTTTTTCATGGATGACTCAAATAAGATATCCGTCTCACATAATACGATCCGTGAGACCGTCTCACACAAGTTTTTATCAAATTTATGAGGTACTTGAGTTTGAAGATCCGTTAATTCTGGTAACAAATTAATCATGTGCTATCTTTTA
Source organism: Primulina tabacum (assembly GCF_025594145.1). NCBI lineage: Eukaryota > Viridiplantae > Streptophyta > Magnoliopsida > Lamiales > Gesneriaceae > Primulina > Primulina tabacum. The sequence continues at coordinate 23,833,808 of NC_134564.1, forward strand.
ATAATCTTTTTTAAAAAAAATTAGAAAACTAATCATGTGCACTGTGTGAGTTAAAAATAAATATATCACATGTTAAAATAATTGCTTTAATAATTTTTTTTTAATTTAACATACTTTTTTAAATAGATAAATTTATTAATCATTTGTTGAAAAAAATTACTTTGTAAAAGAGATTTAAAATCAGGCTTGTATGGTATGAATTTCTTACATTACAATCATGCATGTCAGCTCTGAGTTATATTTGACAGTTTTAAGGTTAAAATTTCCAAATTTTAACTTTTATACAAGCTCAAATTCTTAAATTGCTCCTATAATTGGTTTATCTAAATTTTCATTAAATTTTGATTTTATTTAATAAATTGATATTTTTACACATTCAGCCTCTCTAATTATTCGTAATAATAGTAAAAAAATTATACTCATAGTTGCAAAAATAAAAAATAAATCGTTTGAATAGTGTTCGGATAAAGGCTTACGGCGGAAAGAGTGGGAACACATACCGTCTTCAGATATGACGCCCGCATGGATCAAGTCAGGAATGGCGGCGACCACGCGATAAGTGGCGTGCATGGCCGGCCAGAACCCCGCCACCGCCACGCGGCACCGCCGGCCGAACGTCGATCGCCCACGACGCCAACAAGTCCACCACGAAGAACCCAATCCCACCGCCATCATTTTCTTCACCACCGTCCATGATCATCTTACGAACAAGCTCTTCTAGTGGCGACGCCATGTTCTTCTCCATGGCCATTTCGATGGAGAAGAAATCCCGAGGCGTGCCTTCGCGAAGTCCGTCGGGAATGGACATGAAAACAATCCCGTCGTTGATTCGGTGAGAAACTCGGCGGTGGATGAATTCCGGAGTGATGATTATGGGATTGAATCCCATGCTTGAGAGGAGGGAAGCCAGTTTTATCATGGGATTGACATGGCCTTGTGCTGGATATGGGATTAAGATTACCTTCTTCAGCATTACAGTCATCTTGTTAATAAAAAAAGGAACAAAAATGCTAATTTCTAGCTGTCTGAATTAAGTTTGGCTGCATTAATTATTGGACGATGTGTGTTCATCTTATTGTGGTGTCTGTATATATAGACACGTATGTGTATTCTAACGTGATACGAGTGTACATGTTAAATTATTATTTTTTTGTGTTGCGCACATATTAAATTTTAACATGAAGTGTATGCCTATTAAATTTGTGTATAAAATATAAGTGAAAATAACAAAATTAGATGATTCGAATTTCTTTTTAATGAAAAATAATAAAGGGATTTAATTTTTTAAGTTCGTCTCAGACCCTCAATATTAATCGCAATACTAATTTAATGCCGTGAGTAATATCCAATGTTAACAATATTTAATAACATAGTAATTTTTTTTAAAAAAATGATTGGAAATGAAAAAGGAAGTTATGGGCAATTTTGTAAAAAATACCTGAACCTTTTTTAACTTTCTCTTTACTTCCCTTCCCTATAAAACTTAGTTTTTACTCCCCATTCTTTTAAAATTCCCAATAATGTCCTTATCTTTGTTTTATGGTATATGTCATTGTTTTACCTATCGAGTCTGTTCTTAAAAGCATGTAGCTTAAAGACATACATCTATGCAAGGTTTCCAGCTTATAAGCCTTATTCAGATGATCAATTTTTTTTTTATGAATGTCCCATCATGTTTCCGTTAATAAATTGGACAATAAATCTTTTTGACCAGAATGCCGTCGGGTTATATCCTCCGAGTTTTAGAGATTGCTCCTCACAGTCCAACCACACAATCGCAACCGATGGTTTCTGAAGAAGATTTCTTTAACAACACTTAGCACAACCCTATTTCGTTTCCTACCCCAGGATGTATAGTAAACTAGAAAGAGAAAATATTACTATGTTTCGAAAGAAAATAAAGAGGTTGAATGATGCATTTATCTTCCTTCTGCCTTGTTATTTATAGAAGCCCTATTTAATTTACGGACTTCAAACTCTTGCCATAACTTTTTCATTATTGTCATCCAGTTGTGTTTGGCATTATCTTTTTGGGTTGAGTAGGTGAATGATCCCTCCACTTTTTCTTGCATGATCTTTTTCTAGATCATTAATCTAGAAACATCTTGTTTTTCAAATTTTATCTCCTGACATAACCAGTAGATATGGATTTTGATCATATCAGCTGAATTCTCATTCCTGACAACTTCTAACAGTTTGTATAGATCTTTGAAAATTACCAGCTGCTTTCTTGTTACCTTAATCCATCTTTTGGAAACCTTGAGATATTTATAATACATTTTCTTTGGTTCTAAACTTCGTTTTAGTTCTTCAGCGATTTGATTGTTCCCATTTACTTCTATATTTATTGTAACGTCTACTCCTTTAAAAGTGCGGTAATACATATTTTTTTAAAGCTCATATTTTCAAAATAATGCTTAAACGTTTTGCTTGAATGCGCTCTACAGAAAAATATAACATTTAAAAATAATCTTAAGTAATTGACAGTAAAAATAGTGCAGTTTAAAATAACCAAACTCATACATAATTTTACGCAAACATAAACGAATAAAATCTTAAAATCATCAATGTATGAAAATATTCATCTCCTCTCAAATCTTATAAATCATAATGCGGAAAACATGTGGTCCTCGGGTCGTGTCACCGCACCGGATCTGCCTACTCAGAGTTCGACACCTCCAGTCCCCTAATCATCAAGCTCACATGCATCACACACGCCTATTGCGTCTAAAAACTTAACACACCTGTACCAAGAATAACAAGTACATATACACGGCACACAGTAGTGAAAAATAGCAACATATACTTCGTGAACTTAAAAGCATGAACATAAACGTGTCGTATAAAATCATAACGTGTCAAAGCATGTCTCATCATATAATCATATACGTATAAATTTTTTTTTAATTGAATTTAGTTCATTAGTTGTGACTTTCGTATCAACTCTATCCTATCAGCTCTATTCGGATGGATCCATCTACGTATATCCACGGTACCGGACGGCGGGGACATCAGCGACATCATTACCTTTCCATTGAGCCTTGGCCTCAGCTCATCATATATCATGTCATCGTATACATATACATTGTTAGTCACAACCAATTCTCATTCTTCAAAAATATCATCATATTCACCACTTAATAAAAACATGTATATACGTAACTTTTTCCTTAAAACCAAGCATGCACCGTATTTATCATAATTTCATAAAAATTATAAACATGATGCATAAACATTTAAAAAGTGATAAAGTGTGCTCAGGGCGCTGCCAGACCAAAAATCTCACCGCGGGTGCAAAATAATCATTTTGTCCCTGGAAACCCAAAATTAACGTTTTACCTCTGGACCTCTAAAATTTGACCCGAAGCATGCCAAACTCCTTAAAACATCCCAAACCATTTTGAAATTATTTCTTAGACGTAAACTCGAGCCCGTTTCAAAACTAATCGATTCGTTAAAACTTGGACCGAAGTCCCGGTTTTAATCCTAATCACCCCGAAACGTTACCAAAATTTTCCCAACTCAAATCATGTCTTAAATTTACTAGACCAGCTCCTAAACCATCAATTCCAGACCACCTGAACTCGCAAAAACCAGTCCCAAAGTTGTTGGAAAAATTTAGCTATACCCCCTATCAAACCCTCCATGCCCCAACTCGAAAACTAGCACCCCTAGGGGCTCCATCAGCTCTCACCAGCCACAAACCAAGCAACCTAGGACCTAGAACAGACCCTAATGGACCTACCATACCCACCGACCCAGCCCCATGCAAGTTAGAAATCGCAACTCCTCGCTAGACACCAAAACACGTCCAATCGAGCCAAGTTGCCAAACCAGCGCACGATCGGCCTCGTAACTAGATCCAGCCGCATTCGAGCTATCCCAGGCCATGGCTCAGATCCACCAGGGTCTGGTACAAGGCAGGGGACACAGCCCTTGCACAACTGATGTACCTTAATCTCACGGCTTAACCATATCGAAAAACAAGCACCAAACTTGATCGGCCGTCAAGTATTTTCACCTAAATCAATCAAGTTTCGACTCCAGCTTCTAATTCTCATCGCTCTCGACAACAACAGCTCCCTGTCGACTCAATACACTAGCCCCTTACACGACAAACAAGAAAAATCGTGAGCAAAAAACATGGAAATGCAAGAAAATACATGTAACCCGAAAATCTTTCATGAACAAGGCTAGATCGAAAGTTTTCATGCATAAACACATTCATCAGCATATAAAACGCGAGTGATGAATAAAGAGGTGATATAAAGTGTGTCTTGATGAATTCTACGCAAGAACGCCGAAGAACGAGTGCGGTAAATCGCCGGGTGAATTTTTTCTTGAAAGAAAATGGGATGGCAGAAGCCTCTGCTGAGGGAGGTGCTGAAACCGAGAGGAATGAGCTGTGTGGAGGGGGTGTCGGCTGATGGAGTTTAGATTTAGGTGTAGTGGGTGATTAGGCATTATTTAAATAGATAAAAATTAAGCTAATGGTTCCTAACTTTAATTTAAAAGAGATTAAAAGAGTTTTGAGACCAATAAGCTCAAAAATAAGCCCATCAAGTCCAAACACATTTCCGAAAAATATTTTGTTTTCGTAAGTTTTTGAAAATATTACCCGAACCCTCAAAAAGTCCTTCGTTTTGATAAAATTTGTGTACCGCTGAAAATATGGTCTGGCGGGTAAAATACCCAAAAAATCCCATTTCTAAAAAAATACCTTTAAAACATCTTATATTAATTAATAAAAATTAATCATGTAATAAAAATAATTTTCCTGATAATTCCCCGGTTTCCAGTTCCTCGTTCGAGCGTGAAATGCAACTTAAAAATCTTAGTGCGTAAACTTTTAAAATTTCATGAACTAAATCCTATCATGCAAGAATTATTCATAAAATGCATAAAAATAACTAAACAAATAAATAAATAAAAATCCTATATTGCATGCATTTAGGTTACGTGAATTAAATTCCTGGACCTTACAACTATCCACCCCTTAAATAAAATTTCGTCCTCGAAATTTAGAACGTACCGAATAACTCCGGGTAGTGACTCCTCATCTCGGTCTTGGTCTCCCAAGTAGCCTCCTCCTCGGAATGATTCAGCCAATTGAGCTTGACCATCTGGATCACCTTGTTCCGGAGCTTCTTCTCATGTCTATCCAATATCTGAGTGGGTCTCTCCTCAAAAGACAGGTGTGGTGTCAGCTGAAGTGGCTCATAGTTCAGTACATGTGAAGGATTCGACATGTACTTCCGCAACATAGAGACGTGGAACACATTATGAACTCACGCCAAATTGGAGGTAATGAAACCCTGTAAGGAAGTGTCCCTACGCTCTCTAGGATCTCAAATGGTCCGGCTAACCTAGGGCTTAGCTTGCACTTCTTCTCGAACCTCATCGCACCCTCATCGGTGCGACCTTCACAAAAATATGATCCATACTGCGAACTCAAGATCTCGCCACCTCTGATTTGCATAGCTCTTCTGACGGCTCTGAGCGATCTTCATCTTGTCTTGAATCCTGCCCACTAACTCTGCTGTTATCCTGACAATATCTGGACCCAACTCTGCTCGCTCTCCCACCTCATCCCAATAAACTGATGACCTACACTTCCTCCCGTAAAGTGACTTGTACGGAGCCATACCTATCGATACCTGATAACTGTTATTGTATGTGAACTCCACAAGAGGTAATTTCGGCTCCCAGCTGCCCTTGAAGTCGATCATGGAAGCTCGGAGTAGGTCTTCTAGAATCTGAATCACCTTATCTGACTGACCGTCTGTCTGAGGATGGAAAGCAGTGCTGAACAATAACTTAGTACATAGCACCTGATGGAGACTGTTCCAGAATGCAGACGTGAACCTCGGATCCCTGTCTGACACGATGGACATTGGAATTCCATGTAGTCTGACTATCTCTAGGATGTATATCTCTGCTTACTGAGTTATGGTGAATGTCTTCTTGATCGGTAAGAAATGAGCTGATTTAATGAACCAATCAATAATCAGCCATATGGCATTGAATCCCCCAGTAGTCCTCAGAAGCCCGGTCAAAAAATCCATGGTGATGTTCTCCCATTTCCACTCGGGAATAGGGAGTGGTCTCAGCTTCTCTGCATGTCTCTGATGCTCTATCTTGACCTGCTGACAAGTCAAACACTCGGAGACAAATAGTAGAATATCCCGCTTCATGCCCGACCACCAATACAGAGTCTGTAGATCCTTATACATCTTCGTACTCCCTGGATGGATGGAGTACGGGGTGCTGTGGGCCTCGCTCAAGATATATGCTCGAAGAAAATCACTGTCAGGAACTCATAGGCGGTCCATATATCTGGCTATGCCGTCCAAAACTGTATATAGTCTCTGGCCCTTAGTCTCGTCCATCTGCCTCCACTTCTGTAGCTGCTCGTTAGAAGTTTGCCCTACTCGAATTCGGTCTCTCAGAGTCGGCTGTACTGTCAGAGTAGCAAGATTTGGGACTCGCCCCTGGCATAAACTACAAGCTCAAATATCTGGATCTCAGCCTGTAGCGGTCTCTGCACTGACAAATGAGCAATCATTGCGTGCTTCCTGCTCAAAGCGTCCGCAACCACATTAGCCTTACCTGGATGGTAGCTAATGTCACAATCATAATCATTCACCTGTTCAAGCCACCTCCTCTGTCGCATATTCAGCTCCTTATGTGTGAAGAAGTACTTCAGGCTCTTATGGTCAGTAAAAATCCTGCACTTCTCCCCATACAAATAGTGTCTCCAGATCTTCAGGGCAAATACCACTGCTGCTAGCTCGAGGTCATGAGTCAGATAATTATTCTCATGGACCTTCAGCTGTCTGGACGTGTAGGCTATCACTTAGTCCTTCTGCATCAGAACTGTGCCCAAACCAAGCTTCGATGCATCTGTAAAAACCACAAACTCTCCCTGTCCTGATGGCATAGCTAGTACTGGTGCAGTGGTCAATGCTAGCTTCACTCTGTCAAAGATCTTCTGACACTCAGGTCCCCAGATAAACTTGGCATTCTTCTTCGTCAAGGGGGTCATAGGCACCGCAATAGAAGAGAATCCCTGGATGAATTTTGGTAGTAATCTGCTAACCCCAAGAAACTACAGATCTCTGTCACGCTCTTGGGCACTGGCCAATCTCTGACTGCCTCGACCTTACTGGGGTCGACCTCTATACCATCCTGAGATACAATGTGGCCCAAAAATGCAACTCTGTCCAGCCAGAACTCACACTTACTGAACTTGGCATACAGCCGCCTGTCCTGTAGAGTTTGCAGTACTGTCATCAGGTGCTGACTGTGCTCCTTTCTGCTCTTCGAATAGATCAGGATATCGTCAATGAAAACTATGACGAAATGATCTAAGTATGGCTGAAACACACGATTCATGAGATCCATCAAGATCACTGGCGCGTTTGTCAGGCTGAAGGGCATCACCATAAACTCATAGTGTCCGTAACACGTCCGGAAAGCTGTTTTATGCACATTAGACTCTCTAACTTTCAGCTGGTGGTATCCGTATCAAAGGTCTATCTTTGAGAACACAGACGCTCCTTGAAGCTTATCAAACATGTCCTTGATCCTCGGCAGCGGATACTTATACTTGACCGTGACTCTATTCAGCTCTCTGTAGTCGATACATAGTCGCATGCTGCCATCCTTCTTCTTGACAAAAAGAAGTGGCGCGCCCCAAGGAGAAACACTAGGGCAAATTAAACCATTATCTAGCAAGTCTTGTATCTGGTCTTTCAGTTTTTTCATCTTGGCAGGTAATAGACAGTAGGGTACCTTAGATATCGGCATTGTCCCTGGCATTATCTCAATTGAGAATTCCACCTCTCTGTCTGATGGAACGCCTGAAAGATCGTCTGGGAAAACACTAGATAACTGACTGACTACATCCACGTTCTCTAGCCTCTTCTCGACTAGCTCAGACACTGACACGATGCTGGCCAAAAACACCTGGAAGCCTCTTCTCATAAGCTTCTTCGCACACAAGCAGGAAATGACGTGCGACTTTTGCTGATGTCTAGCTGCCTCAAAAACAAACTGCTTCCCACTAGGCGGTCTGATAGACACCGACCTCTGCCGAAAATCTATGACTGCACCATGAGAAGATAGCCAGTCCATACCCAAGATGATGTCGAACTCCGGTAATGATAGCACTATCAAATCTTCGTGTATCGTATACTTCTGTAAATGTAGCTCCAATCTCTATACTATTTGAGAAGTTAACATATGATCCCCATATGGGATCGATACTCTAAACCCTGAATCCATCGCAACTGGTAAGATTCCTAGTCGCTTGACGAAGGATTCAGATATAAATGAATACGTAGCCCCTAAATCTAGCAATGAATGTGTGGCTACACTTGCAATAGATATCCTCCCAGTAATCAGTGTCGAGTCTGGTTCCGCCTCGGCCTCCTCGGCATGCATCACATAAGCTCGGCCGGTAGTGGGGCCCTGGCTCCTAGGGCTATCCGCTGCTTTATGGCCCTCCTGTCCCCAAACGAATAATCTAAAGGTCCCCCACATACACTTGCCAAAATGGAACCTGCTGCACTGTGGGTATGGCTGCCTGTCATCTGGCTTAGGCGCCAGGGGTCTCTGCTGCTACTGTTGCTGTGGTCTCCTAAACTGTCCTTGGGGCTTCCGATGCCCCTGTTGCCTCGGCGGCCCAGTAAACTATTTTTTATGCGGCTGGGAACTGGACTAAGTCTGATGCCGCTTCCTGTGCATCTCATGGTCTATATGCCGCAGATCCTGCTTCGCCTGAAAAGCGCAGGCGGTGTCCTCATAATAACCTGCTGGTCTCATCAGCATGACGTCCCGGCGAAGGGTGGGTCTCAGTCCATATAAGAAATGCCTCAGCTTCTGGGCGGCATCTCCCGCTATCATGGGAACAAAATGGCAGCCTCTGTCAAACTTGCGGATAAAATCCGCCACAGATAAGTCCCCTTGCTGGAGACTCATGAACTCCCTCGTCAGGCTGCCCCTAACGTCCGCTGGAAAATACTTCTCGAAGAACATCTCTCTAAATCTAGCCCACATGAGAGTAGCCACATCCACTGCATGTGCAGCTCCCTCCCACAAAAAAGATGCGTCATCCCTCAGCATATAAATGGCGCACCTGGCCCGGTCGCCATCCCTCATCTGTAGGTACTTGAAGTGTAACTCCAGATACCTAATTCATCCCTCTGCAATGAATGGATCGGTGGTACCCCCGAACTCCTTCGGGTTAATCGGACTGAACTGCTCAAAAACATCTGTCTGCTGACGGGGTACCTGCTGGCCTAGCTGGGCCTGCTCCATGAGCCTCTCTATTCTCTCAAGTACTCGGGTAGCTTGGTCCCCTGGAGATGGTAGGTGGAGTTCCTCTGCCTCCTCCAGGAATCTCATCCTGTCTATCTGTATTGGGAGCACGTCTAGAAGGACATATCTGAATACAGTCCAATTTATAAACGTAACCCATCATGCAATTAATCTAGTTTTTTTTTAAATAATAGATCCTTAAATCGTAAAAGCAGTTAAACCTGTACAGTAAATTATCGTAAAGCGTAAATCATGTTAACATGCAGGTGATAACAGTAAATCATTTAGAATATTTAACTCATACATGCTTACAGAATTGAGGCTTGAAGATTGAGCGGCAGAAGCTGGCGGTGGCACAACCCTATACATGAACCTGGCTCTGATACCAACTGTAACGTCTTCTCCTTTAAAAGTGCGGAATTTTTTTTTTAAAAGCTCATATTTTCAAAATAATGCTTAAACATTTTGCATGTATGCGCTCTACAGAAAAATATAACATTTAAAAATGACCTTAAATAACTGACAATAAAAATAATGCAGTTTAAAAAATAACCAAATTCATCCAGAATTTTACGCAAACATAAGCGAACAAAATTTTAAAATCATCAACGTATGAAAATGTTCATCTCCTCCCAAATCTCATAAATCATAATGCGGAAAACATGAGGTCATCGGGTCGTGTCAGCACACCGGGTCTGCCTACTCAGAGTTCGACACCTCCAATCCCCTCATCATCAAGCTCATCTGCATCATACACGCCTAGTAAGTCTAAAAACTCAACACACCTGTACTAGGAATAGCAAGTACATATACATGGCACACAGTAGTGAAAAATAGCATGATCAACATATACTTCGTGAACTTAAAAGCATGAACATAAATGTGTCGTATAAAATCATAACGTGTCAAAGCATGTCTCATCAGTTCATTAGTTATGACTTTCGTATCAGCTCTATTCGATGGATCCACCTATATATAACCACGGTACCGGGCGGCGAGGACATCAGGGATATTATTACCCGTCCACTCAGCCTTGGCCTCTGCTCATCATATCTCATGTCATCGTATACATATACATCGTCAATCACAACTAGGGGTGGGAAAAAATACCGAAATACCGAAATATCGAAAAACCGTACCGAAAAAAATACCGAACTTACCGAAAAAATCGGTATACCGTACCGTACCGAAATGTTCGGTATCGGTATCGGTATGAAATAATTTTTTTTCGGTATTTCGGTATATAATTTTATTATTTTTTTTAAAATTTAAGTTCGGTATACCGAAAAAATGTCGGTATACCGAAATTTCATACCGGTACCGTACCGACACCGAAAATTTTGTCGGTATACCGAATGTGCGGTACACCGAATTTTCGGGATCAGTATCGGTATGGAAAAATTCCATACCGATATTTTCGGTACGGTATACCGTACCGTACCCACCCCTAGTCACAACCGATTCTCATCATTCAAAAACATTATCATATTCACCACTTAATAAAAACATGTATATACGTAACTTTTTCCTTAAAACCAAGCATGCACCGTAATTATCATAATTTTATAAAAATCATAAACATGATGCATAAACATTTAAAACGTGATAAAATGTGCTCAGGGAGCTGCCAGGCCAAAAATCTCACCCCGGGTGCAAAATGACCATTTTGCCCCTGAAAACGTTAAATTACCGTTTTACCCCTGGACCTCTAAAATTTGACCCGAAGCTTACCAAACTCCTTAAAACATCCCAAAAATTTTAAAAAGTATTTCTTAGATGTAGATTCGAGCCCGTTTCAAAACATAATCAATTTGTTTTAAAACTTGGACCGGAGTCCCAGTTTTTATCCGAATCACCCCGAAACGTTACCAAAATTTTCCCAACTCAAACCATGTCTTAAATTTGCTAGACCAGCTCCTAAAATATCATTTTCAGACCACCTGAACTCGCGAAAACTAGTCCCAAAGTTGCTGAAAAATTTAGCTATTCCCCCTATCAAACCCTCCATGCCCCAACTCGAAAACTAGCATCCCTAGGCTCCATCAGCTCGCACCAGCCACGAACCAAGCCACCTAGGACCTAGACCAGACCCTAAGGAGCCTACCATACCCACTGACCTAGCATCATGGACACTGGAAATCGCAACTCCTCGCTAGACACCAAAACACGTCAAATCAAGCCAAGTTGCCAAACCCGCGCACGATCGGCCTCCTAACTAGGTCCAACCGCGTTCGAGCTATCGCCGGCCATGGCTCAGATCCACCAGGGTCTGGCCTAAGGCAGAGGACAGCCCTTGCACAGCCGATGTACCTCCATCCCATGGCTTAACCATATCGAACCCAAACAAGCACCAACCCCAATCGGCCCTTAAGCATTCTCACCTGAAGCGATCAAGATTCGACTCCAACTTCTAATCCTCATCCCTCTCGACAACAACAGCTCTCTGTCGACGCAATACAGCAGCCCCTTACACGAAAAACCAGAAAAATCGTGAGCAACGAACATGGAAATGCAAGAAAACACATGTAACCCGAAAATATTTCATGAACAAGGCTGGATCGAAAGTTTTCATGCATAAACACATTCATCAGCATATAAAAGAGGTGATATAAAGCGTTCTTTGATGAATTCTATGCAAAAATGTCGTAGAACGCGTGCCGGGAAATCGCCGGGTGAATTTTTTCTTGCAAGAAAATGGGATGGCCGAAGCCTTTCACTTAGGGAGGTGCTGAAACCGAGAGTAATGAACTGAGTGGAGGGGGTATCGGCTGATGGAGTTTAGATTTAGATTTAGTGAGTGATTAGGTATTATTTAAATAGATATAAATTAAGCTAATGGGCCATAACAATAATTTAAAAGGTATTAAAAGAGTTCTGAGTCCAATAAGCTCAAAAATAGGCCCATCAAGTCCAAACACACCTGAAGGATCGTTTGCTGAGCATCTTTGGGATGCTTCAAACAAAATATTCTCCAATGAGCTACAATAGCTCGTGTTCTAAGAATATTAACACCGATGAATTAAAACGAGTTTGGTTAAAAACCAAGCGGAATAAACTCGAAGTAATCCTTCGTGAAGAAAACTGTTATACTGGAAAGCATTTTATCTTATGTAAACTGAATAACCGAAAAGAGACATATTAGTTTTTGCATTCATCATTTCAGTTATGGTGACAACTGAACTGTGCAAACAGTTTGAAAACAATAGTTAAACATTTAAATACACAAGATATGTTTATGGATGTTCGGAGACTTCAACTGTTCCTACGTCACCCCTTCTACCGCCTCGGGTAGGATCCACTAAAATACTTTGATTTATACAACTCTTTGTACAAACTCACTCAGCTAGGACTTACCCACTACCTAAACTGAACTCCTAGACTAGACTGAAGGCAGCACCTTCCAGTCAACACTTGTTTAATGTCTATGTGAGAAAGACTATATACACAAGTTTAACATCTTTGTGCAAGACTGTATTTGAGTGATTGAGAGTGTTTGTGTTTGTGAGAACTGAACAAGGAAGTCTTAACACACTGAGGGAAATACGCTTCTAATCTAAGCTGATATATCTGTGAAGAGTTCCCTCTGGGCTGATTGTTTCTGAAAGCTGTATGTGCAATAAGCGTGCCCTTTCTTTTCTTTCGTATATGCTTAAAAGCTTCTTTTGCTCAATCTTCTTCTTGTTGTTCTTGTTCTATTGAGTCTTCACTGATCTTCTCTTTATATAGGCGGGAAAACTGATCTTTCAGTGAGACTCATGTGTTGTATCCGTTGCATCTTGAATTCATTTTTTGGACTTTGTGTCTCGACTTTTCGACTGCCCTTCTGAAACGTTTTTGTCTTTAATTCTCTGATGCAACGTCCATTATTGTCCTTTGACTGGATAATGACTTTGTACCTTCACGTACAGCTGGATTCCACTTGAAAGAGTTTTTCTTCATTCATAACTGAAAGATTCTGACTGATGCTTCGAACTAGTCAGTTGAACTGATCTTTCAGTTGGGCTTGTGAAATCAGTTGACTCGTCAGTTGAACTTATTTTAGACTTGTTCAGTTTGACTGATCAGCTGGGTTTCTTCATCAGTTGAAAACTTCTTCGGCTGGCCAGGCTTCTGAGGTTCTCCTGCTGAATCACCTATCAACTGGATAATCAGCTGGAATGCTCAATTGACGTAATCAATTAGACTGATTCATTTTGTGCGATCAGTTGGTTCTTCAGTTTTGCGATGTTAACATCTCGTGAGTGATCCTAGATGCTGCACAATAAGGTAGATCATTATTAATACAATTAACAAGTTTTGTTATCATCAAAATCAAGATTGCGAACTTAAAAAGTTTCAACAATCTCCCTCTTTTTGATGATTACAAAACCTGAGAAGTTAAGCGCAATATATTCTGTTTAAGGATTAGCAAATTCAAATATCATTAAAGGCTCCCCCTTTATAACTGAATTTAATGAAATACTAAAAAAATAACCAAAAGCTCCATCTCCAAAACTGAGTTAAAAACCTTTTAAAAGAGATGGACAGAATTAAGAAAATCCTTTTAAGTTGATGAAAAAAATTTTCTCAACAACTGAATTTTAAAACTGATTGACAATACTTTTAGATTGAGAGAGAAATGAAAAGCTCCCCCTCAGAAACTGAATAAAACCCGTATCTAAAAGATATTTATATAGTCATTCATTTAGAGATTATAATCATTCAAGCAATGTAGACAAAAAATTTTGGAAATATCCATTCAGTCACAATGAAACACAGCTGAATAAATATGATGTTTATTTAAATAAATTTCCTTGTATTTACATCTGAGTACATACATCAGTTGAACAAGAAAGATTACTACAACGGTAGCATATGTTAAACAATATCAGATATCAGTTGGTTTGTGCGACAGAACTGGATATACAATCAACTAGTTGCTTGACTGCTTGAACTGCTGCATCGGTTGTGAGTTCATTTTGCTAGAGAAACGAGTTAAACTGCTTGAACTTGACTTCTTCGCAGACTAACTGGTCAAGCAGACTCTGACTAGGCTCAACTGGAATGCAGCTGGTGATTTAATCAACCAACGTCCCAGCATGGATCAGTTTCGTCTGAAGAACAGCTGACTTGGTAGGCTAGCAACTGAAGACTTGTTCAAGGAGCAATTTAGCTGTGCATCTTTGCAGATGATTCTCAGTCCCCTGTAGGCTAATTAAAATCCCTAAGTAAAGAGTCTAAGGAAGTGGCTGCAATATTAGTCGAAGAGCCAATCCTCTCAACTCTTTACCAAAGAGCAACATATAAATATTTTCAAATAGTTTTGAAAATTGTATGAGATACTTTTAAATAGCTTTGAACACTATTTTAAAGTAAGATGTTAAAACACATTTTTCTTCAAATGTTTTTTTTAGAACAACCCGCTCTGATACCAATTGAAGGATTGTTTGCTGAGCATCTTTGGGATGCTTCGAACAAAATATTCTCCAATGAGTTGCAATAGCTCGTGTTCTAAGAATATTAACACCGATGAATTAAATCGAGTTTGGTTAAAAACCAAGTGGAAGAAACTCGAAGTAATCCTTCGTGAAGAAGACTGTCATATTAGAAAGAATTTTATCTTATGTAAACTAAATAACCGAAAAGGGAACATATTAGTTTTTGCATTCATCAGTTCAGTTATGGTGACAACTGAACTGACGGATACTCTAACTGATCCAAACAGTTTGAAAACAATCGTTAAACAGTTAAATACACAAGATATGCTTATGGATGTTCGGAGACTTCAACTGCTCCTATGTCACCCCTTCTACCGCCTCGGGTAGGATCCACTAGAAGACTTTGATTTATACAACTCTTTGTACAAACCCACTCAGCTAGGACTTACCCACTGCCTAAACTGAACTCCTAGACTAGACTGAAGGCAGCACCTTCCAGTCAACACTTGTTTAATGTCTATGTGAGAAAGACTACATACACAAGTTTAACGTCTTTGTGTAAGACTGTATTTGAGTGATTGCGAGTGTTTGTGTGTGTGAGAACTGAACAAGGAAGTCTTCACACACTGAGGGAAATACGCTTCTAATCTAAGCTGATATATCTGTGAAGAGTTCCCTCTGGGCTGATTGCTTCTGAAAGCTGATGTGCAATAAGCGTGCCCTTTCTTTTCTCTCGTATATGCTTAAAAGCTTCTTTTGCTCACTCTTCTTCTTGTTGTTCTTGTTCTATTGAGTCTTCACTGATCTTCTCTTTATATAGGCGGGAAAACTGATCGTACAGTGAGACTCATGTGTTGTATCCATTGCATCTTGAATTCATTTCTTGGACTTTGTGTCTCGACTTTTCGACTGCCATTCTAAAATGTTTTTGTCTTTAATGCTCTGATGCAACGTCCATTATTGTCCTTTGACTGGATAATGGCTTTGTACCTTCACGTACAGCTGGATTCCACTTGAAAGTGTTTGTCTTTATTCATAACTGAAAGATTCTGACTGATGTTTCGAACTGGTCAGTTGAACTGATCTTTCAGTTGGACTTGTGAAATCAGTTGACTCGTCTGTTAAATTGATTTCAGACTTGTTCAGTTGGACTGATCAGCTGGGTTTCTTCATCAGTTGAACACTTCTTCGGCTGGCCAGGCTTCTGAGGTTCTCCTGCTGAATCACCTATCAACTGGACAATCAGCTGGACTGCTCAATTGACGTAATCAATTAGGCTGATTCATTTTGTGCTATCAATTGGGTCTTCAGTTTTGCGATGTAAACATCTCATGAGTGATCCTAGATGCTGCACACTAAGGTAGATAATTAGTAATACAATTAACAAGTTTTGTTATCATCAAAATCAAGATTATGAACTTGAAAAGTTCAAACAACAGCCCCGAAAAATATTTCATTTTGGTACGTTTTTTAAAATATTACCTGAACCCTCAAAAAGTCATTTGTTTCGATAAAATTTGCGTACCACTGAAAAATATGCTCTGGCGGGTAAAATACCCAACAAAGCCCATTTCAGAAAAATACCTCTAAAGAAACTTATTTTAATTAATAAAAATTAATCGTGTAATAAAAAAATTTCCTGATAATTCCCCTGTCTCCGTTCCTCGTTCGAGCTCGAAATGCAACTTAAAAATCTTAGTGCATGAACTTTTAAAATTTCATGAAATAAATCCTATCATGCAAGAATTATGCATAAAATGCATTAAAATAATTAAACACATAATTAAATAAAAATCCTAGATTGTATGCATTCGGGTTAGGTGAATTAAATTCCCGGACCTTACATTTATAGTTGTATTTTGGTCCAAGTCTTTTTGTAAGTCGGAAAATCATATGCCTACTTTGCTTTTGTTAGAGAATCTTTATCTTTTTTTATCCCCAAGGAAAAGTGATGGTAGTCACATGTCCACTTATTTGTTTCGTGGAATCTTAAACTTTTGTGTCCCCGAGGAAAACGTGGTTGTGGCCCTTCACCTCTTGGTCCTGTCTCTACAAAATGCTTCCTGTTTGATCGAGGTCTGAAGTCCTTACCAAATTCTTGCTCCTTTTGATTTTGGCATTCTGGGCAGATTTGTTCTGACCATTTGACGAATTTC
The DNA here is from genome assembly GCF_025594145.1 of Primulina tabacum. NCBI lineage: Eukaryota > Viridiplantae > Streptophyta > Magnoliopsida > Lamiales > Gesneriaceae > Primulina > Primulina tabacum. Next base: position 23,850,702 of record NC_134564.1, read on the forward strand.
CGACGAATTTCTTTAATCCCCAGTAGCTTGCTGTTCCACAAAAGATTTCTTTTTTTCTCAAATAAATATTCTGCAAAACTTGTTGTTTTTCCTGTCATAGTATTTAACAGGAATGATCCGTTCACCGAATTATGATAAAACTTAAACTTGACTTTGTCCATCTCGGTTAGATAGGTCTATAGACCCCATGCTCTTCTAGTAGAAATGTCGTCTTCAATTATTGAAGTAACAAGAGGTGTTTCTTTTGTCGGAGGATATTTGATGAATTTTTGAACAATAATATATGGCCTCCTTAACTTGATGAAATGAAAAGGTTCGTAAGAGCTTTTTTCCTGCTGGTTCTGGTGCTGTACTAAAGAAGTATAGCTCCAGAATGTTTCCTCTGGACAAATAGTCGTTATTTGCCCATGTTTAATAAACTGCTTCCTGAATCCATTTAGGTAGTCCTGAAATTTCAGGGAAGCTAGGTGATGTTGTATAAATCGAGGCAAGAGCCCCGAATTCGTACCAAGCTTTTACTTCATTTGGATATGAATTGGGTTTGATCCATACCCTAGAATATTTTCTTGAAACATCAGACCTGAATGTGGCGGGGTTAATGACTACTTGTGTTTTTAATTTCTTCCAAATTTGTTGATAAACCTGAAATAGAGAAATTTTACCTTCATTAGTATCAACTTTAGATTTTTCCTTGTCTGTATTGGGTCTAAGGTTGATCTTTCCCTCTTCGATTCCCAAGGTGAAGGGTTGACTTGAAGACTCGAGATTTGAATATGGAGTTTCAATTTTTGTTTCAGCTGACTCATCTGGAGATGATCCCGACTTAACTCTTGTGCTAGGGGTATTTGAGTTCCCTGCTCCAGGTGTAGAGTCCTGTACTCGAAAACTCTCCATTTGGGAAACTAGTGGCTTCTCAATGCCATGGAGGATAAGCCTTTGCATTACAGACCATAACTGAGTATAAGCCTGTAAACATCATGTAATTCGATCAGAGACAACTCTCTTATCGGCTTGTTGTAGCCTTCCCGCAACTTCTGCATTTAAGGCCAACTTGTTGAACTCGTTTTGAAGTATTTCAAGGTGTTCCCTCAAATGCCTCTACGTTTTATGATGGCATCGATATTACCGCTGTCCATCTCAAGTTAAAAAATCTGCAAAAATATTTTAATGAGATTTTATAATCACAATATCAAAAATATAATTTTGACATAGAGCTTGCCATCTTAATAATCTTGCTTTCTTGGGTTTAGATTCTATTCTATTCCTCAAAAAACATTTCACCTGTGTGTTATCAACTTTTAAAGTGAATTTTTTTGCAAGTAAGAATAATGTCCATTTTTCAAAAGACCTATTTACTGCATATAATTCTTTTTCATTGATATGACATCTTATGACTTCTGCATCTGAGAAAAGTCCACTACAATATTTGCATAGCTGTTCTCCTTCTGGTGTGAGCTTGGTTAAAACTGTCGTCCACCATTAATCACTGGCCTCTGTATATAATACCAGACTATCTTCATCATGAGGAATATCCATTTTCGGAAGATTTTACAAATCTTCTTTAGTCGACTAAGTCCCTGGTGTGTTCTTTCGTCCATATGACTTTCACATCTTATTTCAGTAATGGACTGAAAACTTTCCTGTGCTTTGCTAGGTTTTTAATAAACATCCCAACAAAAATAAAAACTCCCAGAAAACTTTGAAGTTGTTTCTTTTCTTTTAGTTCTTTTGGAAACTTTTGCACATTTTATACTATATGATCCTGCAAAATTATTCCAGACTCATCGATTTCTATTCCGAGGAATTCAATTTTTCTTGTGGCAATGACTGCTTTCTTTTCAGATAGAACCAATCCCTATTTTTTTGCAAACATTAGAGAAAATCTATAAATGCTTAATATGTTCCTCCATATTTTTAGATGCGATTAAAACATCATCAATATAGACAAACATAAATTTGAAATAATCTTTAAATAGATTATCCATTTTCCTTTGAAATATCTAGGGTGAATTGGCCAATCCCATTGTTAAAACATCCCAGATATAGTGTCCTTGTCGTGTGGAGAAAGCTGTGAATTTCTTGCTGTCTTATTGCATCCAAATTTGATAAAATCCAGACTTACAATCAAATTTCGAGAATATCTTCGCATTGCATATGCAACTAATCAAATGTTCTATACTAGGTATAGAATACCCATCAAACTCCAGAATCTTATTAATTTCTTGGTAATTAATTACTAGACTAGGTTTGTTCCTTTTTATTTCACCATGATTTTTTACCAGAAATCATGGGCTAGTGTATGGTGAAATTCCTGCTTTGATCAAACCAAATTCCAAATGTATTGATTATAATCAGCATATCTCTTTGATCAATTATGTTCATTGGAATAGGCTTGCAGCAGACAAATTCACACTCTTTTCATTCTTTAATTTTAAAGCAAGCTTTGAGTTGATTTTTATTCTATCATACCAAGGGATCTTCATTGTAATTTTCTTTTATCCTTCTCTTGACATCTTCTAATGATACCTTGAATTCAAACTTTACCTCATTCTTATGTAGAGCTATCTTGAGGCATTCTATTTCTTCTGGTTTGAGTTGTTTATATGCTCTTAGTTGGAGCATTGTTTCTACAACCCGTCTGGAATCCTTCATTTTTTGGTTCAAAAGTTTTCCTTCATCATCACGCTTGCTGTGAAACTGAATTGGCAATTTTCTGTAAAATGCATCTCTTAATCGCTGAACTATGATTTTGTGATCACAAAATGTTATGAACACTAATCGTCTAGTCTTATTTTCTTGCGTATAGTACTTGAACATTTGTAGGAAATTATTTCCTAGCAGAATGTCAGCTCCTGTATCATGAAAATAAATCGGTGGTGTTTTTACCTTGTACCAAGGCGTTTGTCTAGCACATTCAATCACGATTTCAGTCATCTTAATTCCCTTATATAAGATTAAGATTCTTCTGGAGAAATCTCTTCCAGCAATTTTTGGCAATTCTTCTTTCAAATTATTTTGAAAAACTCCTCTTTTTTCTGTACATATTTCAGCACCTGAATCAATATAAGCAACAAAGTATTCTGATTTATATTGTTTGTATAACATCCCTTGTAATAGCTCAAATTCTGCTAAGTTAATAAACATGATTAAGTGTTTTTAATTAAGTAAATCATGTTTTAATTCACATTGGAACTGCCACAGATGATTTCAGAAGTCATACTTGATTTCAGAAGTCATGGCAGCCTAGGTAGTGGCTGAACAGACATGGCTGAACAGAAGTGGCAGAACAGAAGTGGCTGAGCCGAACTGGTGCTAGGGAATATTTCCTAACTGGTGCTAAGGAAAGAGTCCGAACTGGTGCTAGGGAATATGTCCGAACTGGTATGTTAGTTAGGAGCGAAGATGGAGGTCGATATAGTGAGCTGAGATGTCCAGTAATGTGTCACAAGTCGGGACATGTGTCTTTGTGCATGTGGCCGAGTGACAGGTGGCCGGACAGGTGTCGAAGTGCATGGCATTGTGTTGAAACATCTATGAATGAAAGGGCTCGGGAGTCCCTAATTGAGGTCTATAAATAGGCCATAGAATTTCTCACTGTGAAGGGGTATTGTGTGTTTATAGCGCAAGTTCAAGCCATTTTAGAGATCAGCCCATACAGGACAGAGCATAATAGTCCAGACAGAGCTGAGCAGTTCGAACAGGTCAGAGCAAAGCAGTCCGAGCAGCGCAGAGCAGTCCGGACAGAGTAGAGCAGTTCAAGCAGGTTATAGCAGAGCATTCCGACGATAGCAGAGCATTACGGACAGAGCTGAGCAGTCCGGGCAGGTCAGAGCTGAGCAGTACAAGCAGAGCAAAGAATTCTGGACAGAGCAAAGCAGTCTGAACAGGTCAGAGTAGGGAAGTACGAATAGAGCAGAGCAGATCAAATCGGACAGGTCAGAGCAGAGCAGATCAAACCGGACAGGTCAAAGCAGAGCGGTCCGGACAGGGCACCTAGGGAACGAAGCAGTCAGGGAACGAACTGTTCGAACTTGGATGGGTTGGACTCAGAGCATCGTCATCAGCGGGTTGATGACAGAATAAGGTTTGGAATTGTATAATTATTATTTCATGAGTATTTGTTATTCTAGTTAAGTCTGGTACATACGTTTTAGTGATGGTTTTCACTTGATGTATAAGCTTGGACTAGACCTGGTTGTTCTTGTTTTTCCTGTGGATTAGGATTGCAGTGTTAAAGGTACGAAAGTACTATCCAAAATATCCTGGTTGAGTATACGTTCTTATATGTGTTGCATGATTATTTGCTACATTGATATATGTCATATGATGCATGCTATTATGTCACGTTTTATGATGCATGTTGCATTTCATGTTGAGCTATATCTCCTTCGAGATAGCCTTTACTGTTGAGCTGTATCTCTTTCGAGAGAAGCTATATCTTGTGGGGCCTCTTAACCCTGTCTTGTGGACACTTGAACACTGAGAGTACACAGTGGCCGACGGGTCGGGAGGGCTTCAGTGATCCGGGACATTTCAGTTCCACGTCTGATCTTGTAGTGGATGTAGTGACCCAGAGGAGTACCATGCGGCACTATCCACTTGGTGCCTTTAGACTGAGCATGTTGAGATCTTTTATGATTCATGTTTCTTGACTACCCTGGTATCATATCATAGCATGTGCATGTCATATAGGTTTGTATACTCATGCTTATGTACTGGGCGTTCTTATTGCTCACGTCTCCAATTTTGTTTATCTTGGACACCCCATTCCCCTAGGGCAGACCTCAGGTTGGATGGCTCAAGAGGAAAAGGAGGACGTTGAGTAGCCGGTTGATTTAGTTTATCAATACTATTTTGATTCGATATGGTTGTACCGTATATTTTGATTTGAGTTATTCTGGACTTCGATTGGGTTGTATAACTATTGTTTATTGACTTTTTCCGCAAATATATCTGATTATTGTTATTTAGGTTAATTGCATGCTTAGCTCTTGGTTACTAGGTTATTCTGGAATGGGTCACTACATCCCTAGTGGAATGTATATCGAGAATGGGCTCATGGTCATTGAATTTGCCACATTTTATCGTCGTCCATAAACTCCATTCCATATTCTATACGTTTCCAAGGTTTATGTTCCTTTGATATTAACTTCCAATCCTCCGATATTGATCATTCATTGGTAAGTTCCTATCATAGGTTGTTCTAAATAGTATATTGTATTACAAGGGAATTGATTCCTTTGTTTCGTAATATCAAATACTATTTCAACTTCCTTCCACCCTTCTGGGCATGTAAGCTTTCCTATTGTCGAAAAGCTTTTAGCTCCTGTTGGGTTGCTTGGACAAGTGTTTTTCCTCACATGTAACTTCCAATTCTATCTCTTTGAAAAGATAGTGTTCTTGATTCCAATCTAAGACTTTGATTCCTTTATAGAATCTGTTTGTGTTGTATTTGGATATTTGTTTCCTGTATTAAGGGAAACTCATCTCTTTCTGGATAAATTGTCTGAGCACTTTTCCAAATATCTCAGGTATTTCAATAAACTCATTTTTAATAAACAATTCTGAATTATGTGTATTAGATATAGCATATGAAATTTGATAGGTAATAGAATATGGTCTATTACCCTCTTTTATCAATATTTTTTCTTTGAAGTTTTGATGCAATGTCAAAGCTCAGCTGATTGTAAGTAATTCTTGGATAAATTACTCCTACAATTTTTCCTGCACAGAGATTTCCTGATATTGTTTCAGTACTAAATCTTGAAGGTTACCCATTCTTTTATCGCATATAGCGATATCAATAGGTAAATCTATTCTTTCTTTAAAAGTAGCTTTTATTATAATCTGAATTGCTCCAATATGAATCCAGGACATGGTTCTTGCTACTTCTATCTTGAGGTTTTGTAATTCTTCCTCAATCTCCTCAGAAGGAATTAACTGCATTTCCATTCTATTTCCTGTGAGTTCCATTCGATTTGCCATTTTTCTTCTGGAAACTTTATAGATTAGATGATGCTTTTTATTTCTTAGGCCAAGACTTCCTAAGAAATTTTCTACCTGTCTTGCAGAGAATCCTTAATATCTCTGAAGACTAGGGTTTTCTCTCATGATCCTTTGGACCAAGTTATGAGATATAGTTTTCTGGCTAAAGAAAGCAGACAAGTCCTCATGTGTTTCATGTCGAAACACCTCGTCTTCAGTCAGATTCTGATTCTGTTCCATCAGATCCTTCCTGACTTAAGACTTCTTCTTCTTCATAAATACTTTCATCTAAGGCAATATCCTCAAACCGGTATACCTGAATAAGATCCTTATAATAAACTGCTTCTTCAATATTCGGGGTCGGATTGAAGCATTTTATTCCCCTTTTTCAATTTCTTGACAGTTGATCGAAATATTACCTCTTGCTCCACGTGTCCAGCAATTGCAATCCTTAAAACTTTCATTAGCTCGAGTGTGAGCTCTTCTGAAATTTTTCTTTGTAGGTGTTCTTTTTATTCTTCGAGATGTACTCAATGCTTGAGATGATATCCTAATTCTTGATGGTCCACTACTTTAGCCATTCTTCCGGTTATCTTGCTAAGAGATTCTCCGGCTAGGGCTGATTCTTTGGTTTCTACCAAAGTCATGTCCCAAGCAATTTTTACCAATCCCATAAGACTCATTTCTAGAAGTTTAATGAATCATTCTCTATTGAGATCAAGTGTTCCTGCTGCGATTCTCATAGCAGATGTCCAATCATCTATGATATATTCTCTATTTTTGAAGTCTAATACATCTAGGTAAGCATAACTCGATAAGGATGTATATGTTCTAAAACAAATTCCCATAAGGTGTATGGTGCAAAGGAATTTGACTCTTCCTTGACCTTGTTCCCATTGGGTGCGATTCTCCACCAGTGTAAAAGTCTGGTTGGGATTCTCTCATGTTTATATTCTGAGATCCCACACTTTCTCTTGGTGGTTCTTGCGAAGATGACCAGGTTATTGTGGGTTGTTCACTCTCAGTTGTGTTTATCTTTAGATCTACAACCTTGAGATTTGCAAAGGATTATACAAGGTCTTGTAGGTCCTCTAGACCAATCTTTTCTAAATTTTTCATCATATTAATTTCTTTTTTGAGACTGTTTTGATTAGATTGATCTTTTTTTTTCTTCAGTTAAAGCTTTTGGCATCACTTTAGCCTTCCCTTTTTGATGTAATAAGGGTTCAATAGAAAAAGATGGTGGTAACCTTCTTTCTGAAGTCCTTTACTAGAACTTGGTTGTTGTTATAGGTTTTGAATACTTGTTCTGATATCCTTTAATATTCCAAGAATTTCTTCCTGGATTTCAATGATTTTCGCCAACTTTTGTGGTACATAATATAGTAAAGTGCCATAATTTTGTACTGTCTTTTGAATTTCTCTAAGATCTCTAGAGAGTTTAGATGAATACGGTACTATTTCTAAGAACTTATTATTTTGAATCATAAATTTACTTTAGGACTCTGATAAGTTCCTTCTTGACATCTAACCTTGGTTAGATCTTCCCATTTCAAATATTCCATAGTTTTGGAAAAAAATCATGTAAATAATTAATCTCGAACCTGGGTTCAGATTCATGTTAATTGAGAAAATTCTCCTCCTCAAACATTTAATTACATAATAATAATAAATTTGTATGTTTGAAATAATTTTACCTTGGCTCTGATATCATTTCTAGCCCCATAAAATCAATAATTTGGGTAATATTGTCTTTTTAAATGGTTTAGGGGGGTTTAAACAAAGTTTTTTTGGGGTAAGGAGTTGGGATAAAGTTGAAGTTGGGTCTAAGGATTTATTTACAAATTACCCAAAATTGTAATATGATTAAATAATATGACAACGAGACCAACTGATAGGACCAATATAATAGTTTATTTCAAAAATATAATTATACTCGAATAGCCGAATAATTTCCATGAAATCTTAGTTTTCTTATATTTTGTTTTTTACGAAAAAAAGGATACTATTTAGAGGTGTATTGAAAAATATTTTTTTGTAGACGATCTCACATTTAATAATATAATATATATAATGTTAGAATCAGTAGATTGATTAGAAGAGTGGTGATTGAGCAATCTTTATAAAATCTCCGAAATTGGGTTGGGTTAATAATACTTGAATTTTAATTCTTGTCGTTTGGCTTCAGTAACAGTTACGAAACTTTGCAGAAAAGACTCACTAAATCAGTTTGAACAATAAACGATAAGGCTCAAGAACAGTTATGTTAGCAAAATTGCAGTAACAATTGTTTATGGAAGTTTGGAGAATTAAACATCCTTACGTATCCCCTTATTTTTTTCAGAAGGTATTGTTAGAGTACCGTTATCTCGCACTGAAGGCACTGCGAAAGTTTAAATATTTTATTTTGACATTCAAAACATTTATTAGGCGTCATATAATTTAAAACGTTCATAGATTTTTAGACCTGTTTATCTTTGCGTATTGAACTTTGGCTCCGACTATTATGGATTTTAAGCTGAAATGACACTTCTTGTAATTCTCTATGAATGAATCTCCCCTTTGATCGTCTAATCAGGGCCACAATCAAAGATAACACCACCACTGAGCTTGGAATTCTTTGAAGATATATCATCACCATTGATCTTGAACAAAAATCCAGATATAGATTTCGAATCATCCACATTTGACTGAAAACAAGAATCAATATAGCCTTCTAATTTTAACTCTCCACTCCCGTAGAACAAGAACAAATTCTTAGTTATTCTTAAGTACTTAAGAATGTCCTTAACAACTTTCGAATGCAATGGACAGGTATTCGACTGATATCTGCTTGCATCTCTCAGTGCAAAGACTATGTCGGATCGATTAGATACCATACCATACCATACATTATATTGCGTATGGTGGACGCATATGGGATGCGGCTCATGGTTTCTATCTCATCTTCAATCTTAGGGCACATAGATTTAGGTAGATCACATCATGACACATTGAGAGATATCCTCTCTTGGACTTCTCCATAGAGAATCTCCTCAATACAGTATCAATATAAGTGGACTAGGTGAGCCTTGGTATCCTCTTTGATCTATCTTTATAGATCTCTATTTCTAATACATAGGATGCTTCACCAATATCTATCATTGATAATTTACTAGCTAACCATACTTTAGTTGACTGCAACATCCTTACATATTCTTAATGAGTTATTTGTCATCAACATAAAGTACTATGAACATCAGTAGAATCCAACAAATCTTTTTGTATACACAGGATTCCTCAAGATTTTTGACAAAATCAAATCCCTTTATAGTGTTGCAAAATATGAGGTTCCAGCTAGTTCAATACATTGCTTTTGAGTATATCATTTTTCATAACAATATTGCTTTGAAAACCATTACCTTCCAATCTGCCCAAAGTTTTCTTTCGTAAATCCATTTGCTTCATATGAGAACAATTCTCTCAGGTGGATCTAATTAAGGATCATACTTGGTTCGAATATATGGAGTCCATCTCAGACTGCATGTCTTCAAGTCATTTAGATGAATCAACATCAGACAATGTTTACTTGAAGTTTCTTGAATCACATCCAAGAATGGACTCATATTAGCCTTCTTTAAGATGCAAGCTCATCCTCTTAGGTGGCCTTGAGACCCTTTCGGATCTCCTAGGAGCTTGTATGTCTTCAACTGGCTATTTGGGTGTGGATTCTATTATTTCAGAGGTGGCTGGTTCCCGAATCTCTTTGAGTTTTATCATCTCTAATTTTCTATCCAATAGAAAATCCTTCTCTAAGAACGTGACATTCCTTGAAAAAATGCATTTCTTCATTGGGATCATAGATATAATATCCAACAGAATTTTTTGGATATCCCACAAAGTAGCAAAATTGGTTCTCATATCCAATTTTATCTCACTGCCTATTTCACATAAGCAGGACATCCCCATATTCTTAAGAAAGAATATTTGAGTGTCTTTCCCATCCATATCTCATATGGAGTTTTATTAACTGCCTTTGTATGAACTTGGTTCAATAACTTTGCTGCGGTTTCAAATGCACATCCCCAAAGGGATGTTAACAATCTAGTGAATCACATCGTAGATCGAACCATGTCCATTAATATTTGATTAAGAAATTTTGACACAATATTCAACTGGGGTGTGGTAGGAGAGTCTGCTGTGAGAGAATCTCATTTTCTTAAAGGTAGTCTTGAAACTCAGTATTTAAGTATTCTCCATCTCAATTAGATTGAAGTGTTTTAATACTATTTCTTAATTGTTTCTCAAATTTAGCTCTGAATTCTTTGAAACTTTCAAAGACTTCAAACTTGTATTTCATTAAATACAATAGATAATGTTGACGTTTCACTTTCTCTATGGAATGGGCCTTGGTAATCTTTGCTTTTAGACAAGATTCACATGTTTCAAGAGAGTTAATTTCTGACATATTAAACATGTTCATATCCAACTATCTTGTGCATATTTCTTTGGAAAACATGTCCTAGCCTAGCATGCCACAATATGCTTGATTTATACTATCTTGTTTTATTTTGTTTGTTGTTAATATCATGTTTACTTGGACATTGTTAATTGGAATATCTTTTTCAAGTTGATCGTTTTGTAATTCGTCTGTTTCAATTAAAACATTCATTCTTGTAAATATTGCAAATACTTTTAGCAGATAAACAAGAAAATTCATCTTTATCAAGTATAGAAAGAGAAATAATGTTTTTAACCAAATCTAGAACGTATAAAACATCTCAAAAGCAACTTAAAATTATTATTTAATATTAAATAAACGTCTCTTATGGCCTTTGCAGCAACTCTTGCTCCATTGCTCATCCTCAGGAAAGTCTCACCATCCCTTAATCTTTTACTTCTCGTTATCTCCTGCAAATCATTTCATAAATGAGATCCACATCCAAAATATCTAATACCCAAGAGGATGAATTAATTGAGATATTTACTTCAATATAAAAATATACGATTTCTAGAACTATTTTGAGCTAGATATTCCTTGCAATTGTAATTCCAATGTCCAGGCTTCTTGCAGTGAAAGCAAACATCTTCTACCTTATTGAGATTTGTGGTTCATTTAGAAGTGTTCGGAGATTGTTTATTACTTGGTTTGTTTTTCTTGGCAGGAGAATAACGTTTCTCTCCCTTTCTTTGTCCAAGACGAGGAACCCACTAGGAAAACATGTTTTTCTTTTTTGATGGTTGCTTCATATCTAGTAAGCATGTTGACCAACTCTTCAAGCTGCCCTCCAGCTTGTTCATATTAAAGTTAATCACAAACCTATCAAATGATGATGGTGGTGATAGCAGTAGAATAACCGTTGACAATTCATTTGGAATAACAAGGTTGATGCCCACTAACTTCTCAGTGAGCCCAATCGTTACACCATGCTCATGGACTGATGCTATTTATCGCAGACATGATGCCATGAGCTCCTTGATGGTAGCATGCCTTAATGGATGTGATTGTTCACCATACAAGTCTTGCAGATGACCATAAATGTCAGCAGCATTTACATCTTCCTCAAATTGCCTCTGTAATTCATTTGACATAGAATTCGGAATATAGCACTTAGCTAACAGATCATGGTCTCACCATTTCTCAAGACTACCCAATTCATCAGCAAGAGCATTGGCAGCAGCCATTTTTGGAGGCGCTTTTATGATTACATATGTTATTTTCTCAAAATTTAAAACAATTTTAAAATTACTTAGCCAGTCTTGGTAGTTGGTTTTGGTTATCTTGTTTTGATCGAATATCACAGATAGAGGATTTCTCGACGACATCGTAAATATACTGAAATGGAAATAGAATAAATGTTATTGAATATTTTAAACTCGTTTCTTTGTAATACTTCTCAAAAAATGGTCCTAACAGAGACTTTGTAAATGGATCATCAATGTTATCTGCAAAGCGACTCTCTCTACTGATATGTCTCATCTTCCCACAATCTTCCAGATGAACTGGAACTTCCTCAGTATATATTTGGATCTCTGAAGAGGCCTCGGCTCTGTTGCTTGTGCAATGACACTGGTGTTGTCGTAGTAACCGGGACTGGATCATCTCTTTTAGGAATGATACCCAACTCTTGAAACAAAATTCCTCATCCAAACAGGCTCCTTTGTCGCAGCTGTTGCAGCTATGTATTCAGCCTCAGTGATTGAATCTGTTGTGGTGTCTTGATTGGAACTGTTCCAAGAGACCTCCATTGAGCTTCAATACAAATCCAGAGGCTGATTTTAAATCATCCACATCTGATTGGAAGTTAGAATCAGTGTAGCCTTCCAATTTCAATTATCCCCTCCCGTAAACCATGAACAAATTTGTCGTACTTCTCAAATACTTTATAATATCCTTCATGGTTTTCCAATGCAATGGACCAAGATTCGACTGATATCTGCTTGCAACATTCTGTGCAAAAGCTTTATCAGATCGAGTATGTATCATATCATAATGATACTACCAATAGAAAAAACATATAGATATGTCTCCTCATCAATATTGGGGACATAAACTTGGATAAAGTCACAACATGACACATTAGTAGATATTCACTCTCGAACTCTTTTGTAGAGCATCTTCTCAGTATGGTCTCGATATAAGTGGATCGGGTGAACCCCATCATCCTATTTTATCTACACCTATAGATATGTATTCCTAATAAATAGGATGTTTCATCCATATCTTTCATGAATAATTTACTAGCTAACCATACTTTAGTTGATTGAGGTATACCTACATCATTCGCAATAAGTAGAAGGTCATCAAAATAAAGTATTAGAAATTTCACTTCACTCCCACTAACATTATTGTATATAAAAGGTTCCTCAAGATTCTTAACAAAATCAAACTCGTTGATGATAATCAAATTTAAAATTCCAACTCCTCGACGCATGTTTGAGTCCATAAATGAATCTCTAAAATTCACTTACTTCATGCTAACTTCACACTGATATGAATCCTACATGTTGAAAAATAATAAAAAAAAATTTCCCTAATATCATCATTATTGAATGTTGTCTTCACATCCATTTGTCTAATTTCATAGTTATATTATGCTGCTATGGCTAGCAGTATCCTAATTGACTTGAACATTGTGACTGGAGAAAATGTTTCTCATCTTCAATTTATTACTTTAAGTATATCTTTTTGCTATCAATCTAGCTTTGAAGGTCATTACTTTCCCATCTACCCCAAACTTTCTTTTTTAAATCATTTTGCTTCATATGAGAACAATTCTCTTAGGTGGATTGACTAAGAACCATAATTGGTTCGAATACATGGAGTCTATCTCAGACTGTATGGCTTCAAGGCATTTGAGTGACTCGGCATTTGATAAAGCTTGTTTGAAGTTTCTTGGATCACATCCAAGAATGAGCTCGTGTTGGCCCTCTTCAAGAATCAGGCTCGTTCTCTTAGATGGTCTTGAGATCATTTCAGATCACCTAGGAGCTTGTATTCTTTAACTGGATGTTGGGGTATATATTTTACTATTTTAATAGTCTGTATATCTCGAATCTCCTTGAGTTCCATCATCCCACCTTTTATATCCAATAAAAATCCTTCTCCGAGAGGTGGCGTTCCTAGAAACAAACATTTTTGTTTAATTTAGATCATAGAAATAATATCCAACTGAATTCTTTGGATATCTCACAAAGTAGTGCAAATTGGCTCTATTTTTCATTTTATCTCCCACTGACTGCTTCATATAAGCACGATATCCCTATATTCTTAAGAAAGAATATTTGGAAGGCTTTTCCATTCATATCTCATATGATGTTTTATCCACTATCTTTGTATAGGCTTGGTTCAACAATATTGTCGCAGTCTCAAGTGCAATCCCCCCAAAAAAATGGTGGCAATTCAATGAATCTCATCATAGATTGAAAAATGTCCATTAGCGTCTGATTACAACTTTTGACACACCATTCAACCGAGGTGTGGCATTTGGGGTCCATTGGTGATAATCTTATTTTTCTTAAGGTAGTCTTTAAATCAAGTACTTAAGTATTCTCCACCTCGATCGGATCGAAGTGTTATTACTCTTTCCTAATTGTTTCTCTACTTCAGCTCTGAATTATTTGGACCTTTCAAAGGTTTCAGACTTGTATTTCATAAAATGCACATACCCATACCTCGAGACATAATCGGTAAAGGAAATGAAGTAAGAATACTCATAACTCGTGCTAACACTCAGCGGGTCACACGTATCTGTGTGGATCAAATCCAATAGATCATGTGCACGTTATATTTCCCCTAGGAAATGGACTTTGGTCATCTTTCTTTTCAGACATGATTCACATGTATTAATAGATTTTATGTTTGACATTTCTAACATGTCCTCTCCCACTATCTTGTGCATCATTTTTCGAAAAATATTTTTTAGCCTAGAATGCCACAAGTGTGCTTGATTTAGACTATCACGTTTTCTTCTATTTGTTGTTGAATCGTATTTACTTGGAAATTGTTAGTTGGAATATCTTTAATTTTTAATTTATAGATATTTTTTTATAATTCGTCTCTTTTAATTATACATTCATTCTTTTAAATATTTCAAACACTTTTAGCAAATAAAATAAAAAATTCATCTTCATCAAGCATAGAAATTGAAATGATATTTTTAATCAAGTCAAGACATATCTCAAAATCAACATAAATTTATTGTTTAATAATAAATGAATAGCTCTCATGGCCTTCACAGCAACCCTTGCTCCATTGTCCATCTTCGAGAAGGTCTTACCATCCCTTAGCCTCATACTTCTTGTCATCACCTGCAAATCATTGCATAGATGAGAACCACATCCGGTTAAAGTTGAAGTAATTGAGATATTTACTTCAATATAAAACAAACCCTTACTAGATATCTTATGCGCTAGATATTCCTTGTAGTTACGCTTCCAATATCAAGGCTTCTTACAGTAGAAATAAACATATTCTTTCTTATCAGACTTTGTGAGCCCTTTAGAAGTGTTTGGAATTTTCTTCTTCGTGGGCTTGTATTTCTTGAAAAAAGTGGAACGTTTCTTTCCCTTCCATTGTGGGCCTTTCTTCATCCCATACGAGAAGCCCATTAGGAAAACAACTTTTCTTCTTGATGGTGACTTCATATGTGGTAAGCATGCTGATTAGCTCTTCAAGGCTATCCTCCAGATTATTCATATTAAAGTTCACTACAAACCTATCAAACGAGGACGACAATGATAGCAGAGGAATGTATGTTGACAATTTGTTTGGGATGACAAATTCCAGGCCCACTAGCTTTTCGATGAGGACAATCCTCATCACACCATGCTCATGGACCAAAGCCCTTTCTCGCATATGATGTCATGAGATCCTTGACAGTAGCATGCTTTAATGGACATGTTTCTGAACCATCAACTCTTTCAGATGACCATAAATTTCAGCAGGATATATAACATCCTCAAAATGCCTCTTTAGTTTTTTTGACATAGAAGTTAGCATATAGCTCTTAGCTTGCAAGTCATGATACCACAATTTCACAAACTAGCTGCCTCTTTTGGATGAGCCTTATTGAGCACATATGCTATTTTCTTGAAATTTAAAATAATTGTTAAATTCCTCAGTCAGTCTTGGTAATTATGTCTGGTTAGTTTATTTTAATCGAGAATAACATATAAAGGATTTCGCGACAACATCGGAAATATTCTGAAAATAGAATAAAAATAAACATTAGTGACTATTTTAAATATTTTATAAAACATAAAATATTGTATTTTATTTTTATGAATTTTCTCCCACTATTTTAGCATTTTCACTATCCTATGATGAAAATGAAAAATCATATTTTCTTAGTGAGTATTAAATACCTAATTACTAAATTATGATCCCGAATTATATCAGTTAGTTAAAATTTCCAAAAGTTAGAGCCTAATTGAAACCCCTTTCAATTCTCACGTAATTTGTCTCACGCTTGATAAGGGCCAAATAGAACGATGTCATCTCTCTTCACTTGTCATGCCCGACACGTCATTGTTGACCCTTAATGGAATGTCACAATGAGATCTCCAATAATATGAGCCGAAATCAAAGGAGTCCTACGTAATTCACATCAAATATGTTAGGGAAGTAACAACTTTCTGGACTCTAGGTTTTCTTAATTAATTAATCCAAACACTGACCACAAGTATTGTTCATATCCCAAATTAGCTCCGTTTAATTTTCCATTTACGGGTTTGATATAAATTTTGGATCTTATCCCAAATGATGGATTTTAATTTAAAAAATTTTGTCTCATCATTTAATTTAAAAACTGTGATGTGTTTGTTTATATATTTGTCAAATTCATGCAATTCTAAATATTATAATAATAATGGATATACTGATTATTTATAATATATCACATGCATTATAAATAATAAAATATGTTCGATAACCTAGAGTTATTTGATCCATATAAGCCAAATATAGACCCAAATCCAAAACCTAAGTAAATGCAGGAATGCAAATGAAACAAACAAAAGCTTCCAATATTTTACATGTCTTCAATCTTCAAAATTTTTGATTATCTGGACCCACCATCTTCAAATATTGATCTCCCACTAAATCTAATATTTACATTAAATTTTCATTGCACATTGATATAAAAATTTAAGAGGTCGGAACGCACCATAAATCAGACTTACTTTAAATAATTATCAAATAATTAAAAACACAACAATGTTAAATATCATAACATACACTAGCAAATTGGTCATTGTCACTAATGACCATAAGTAAGATTAAACTAAAAATTAAATAAATACATTTTTGAATTATCTAATTTATTAATAATTAAATTTCATGTAAAACACTTTTGAATATAACTAATAAAAATCATATTTAAAATTATTTATTTCATAATAAAATCAATTTTATTAAAAATTATTTTCAAGGGCAAACTTGCCAAATTTTCATAGAGTATCAATTTGAAAATCATAAAATTTTCAGGCACAACGCATTGCCATGCACGAAACTACCTTGTAATTACTTTATTTTTATTTAAAATCTATTGGGCTAGTTGCCGCTAACTAGATGTGCAAGCCAGCCGAAGTACACACAGGGAAAAAATTGTTCTGAAAATTTCGGGGCATGCGATTTGTTTAGATTGATTATGTAACGTCCCAGATTCGACGACTGTCGTCACTGTATCAAGACGAGTCTTTCCAGCGTGCTTATGTCCTCACTCACACGCATCCTAGGAAACTTCCCAGGAGGTCAGCCATCCCAAAATTGTCCCAAGTCAAGCACGCTTAACTATGAGTTCTTATGTGATGAGTTATCGAAAAGAAGATGGACCTTCTTGATATGAGTAGTACATATCAAATCTTTTAAACCCTCTTCAACTGTACAGTCCATTACATTGAACAGTCTCGGAATCCCTCTCATTCTGGTGTGGGATTGGTTCATTCATGTTCCATCCATCTAGAAGCCTGCCAGAAGCCGCTTATTGTCCGTGCAACCTCATGGCACAGGCGATCACCCCCCGCCCTCTTCGGCCCCGGGCCTCACATGCCCACCAGCTTCCGCTTGGTTGTCCCCGAACCACACCGTACTAAGAGAGGTCGGCTCTGATACCACTTGTAATGTTCCAGATTCGACGACTGTCCTCACTGTATCAGGAAGAGTCTTTCCAACGTGCTTATGTCCTCACTCATACGCATCCTAGGAAACTTCCCAGGAGGTCACCCATCCCAAAATTGCCCCAAGTCAAGCACGCTTAACTTTGGAGTTCTTATGTGATGAGCTACCGAAAAGAAGATGCACCTTCTTGATATGAGTAGTACATATCAAATCTTTTAAACCCTCTTCAACTGTCGGAATTCCTCTCATTCCGGTGTGGGATCGGTTCATTCATGTTCCCTCCACCTAGAAGCCTGCCAGAAGCAGCTCATTGTCCGTGCAACCTCATGGCACCGGCGATCACCCCCCCGCCCTCTTTGGGCCCGGGCCTCACACCGTACTTTTAAACTACTTGAAATTTGCAGAAAATAAAAATTTTCTTAAATATGAAATAAACTTTCAAATTGTGATCATCCATAATCCGTTCTAAAAAAAATAACTGCAACCAAATGTTCAAAATTAAAAATTTTGCTAAAGCATTTGACTAGGCATCATGACAGTAACATAAACAGAGCATTTGAAACTTTCATAAATTCTTAAAAAAAAACATGGTGGTCCTCGGGTTTAGCCTCCCGCTCAGTCCAAGCTAGCTCACTAGTCCTCACCCCTCGTCTCCTCAAATGCATCCTCACCTGCATCGATCAAGTCTAGTGAGTCTAAAGACTCAACATGTATAAAATGGGAGTAACGAGTAATACGTAATTAAATCACATGCAACTTTAAAATAGTGCGTACATACTTGAAACTTGAACTTGCATACTTAAAAGCCTGAACGTAACATACTTGACACTTGTGCATACATACATAAACATAGATGTGTCATCATCATAAGACTTTTCTTAAACATGCTTGCGTACTTGTACATACTTGAATATTCATAAACTTCATCATTTTGCGTAGAGGCATGTTTCAAAGCAAGTGACCCATACATAAATACGCCTGATCAGACTAAACCACAGTACTGGGCTGACAGGAAAGATCCACTATCACATACATGAGATCCCCGTTCATGCTTTAACGGGTGGATTGGTCCCCATTCATGCTTTAACGCTTCCCAATCCTGATCTAAACTCATTCATTCTTTAACGGGGTAGAGAGGTCCTCGGCCACGTTCACCGACTTCCAAACTCATTCATAATTTGGTCACGAGACATTTATCATACCTCAAAAACACAAATTTTTTTTTTGCACGTCGAACATACTTACTTGGCGTTGAGGGATTCGTTGGATCTCGCTTGGTGCCGCTGCTACAACGTACTAACATGTTCAAACACTTATCTTTCACAGCTTAGATGTAGGTACTCGTGCTCACCACCGAAGTAAATAAATAGCTTATGGCATTCTTAATCTCTCGGAATTTGACCTCGTTTAATAATCGTACTAAGCCAAGATATAGAATCCCAAAACAAATCCTATATTTTTACATAAATAAATTTTAACCATCGTACTAAATCAAGAAATAGAACCCCGAAGCAAATCTAAAAAAAATAAAAAAAAAATTAAATTTTTTTTTAAGAGGGAGGTACACGGGTAGAGGTCCGTGTACGGGTCCAGGTAGGCACGAAAATTTCGTATTTTTGAAGGAAAAAGGACACGGACTCCGTGTCGATGTCCGGGAAGGGGTCCAGGTACATGCTAGACATGAAAACTCACTAACTTAATAATTCATTCTTCCAACCCAAGCCTAAGGACCATGAATCAACACCTCAAGACTCATCCTAGGATCTATTACCTTGATTCAAAACCGTACAAACACCCCAAACGTCCCCAAGCATCAACAAGCAACTTCAATACCACAATAACTCGTAATTCGACATTGCTTCGCTTCCTACGACTTCTATTACATCCCAAGCCAATCCCGACCCAAACGAACCACCAAATAACACCTAAACACATCCCATAACATATCTAAATGCAGTAACACAAGCTCGGCGGTGCCCAAAGAAGCCTACAACTCAAAAACTTCAAAACATGATGAACATCATTTTCATAAGATCGCAGGTTTGAGCAGTCACACAAAAACAATCATAACTCACTCGTTTCTTGTCCAAAAATTACAATTTTTATATCAAATCGAAGGTATCAAAAAGATCTACCTTTTTTATGTTGAGCATAATTTCAGAAAACGAACCGAAATTACACAGGAACCTAAATGACAGCAAAAAACTCTTTTGAGATCTAAAATATTCAGAAATCGATTCAATGCATAATCGCTCAAACTTTGCTCATAATAATCAAATTTTCACGCATAACATACATCAAAATCTCTACTATGACAAGATCGATGCATAAAACGAAAGAATATACATGCCTTTGATATTTAAAACTCACGATACGGTGAGTATCGAAGCGACACGGTGCGGGAAATGATCCGGGCGACTTGAGGCACGATATTTTGCTGCTAAATCAACGAAGGATTATTGAAGGAAATTTGGAGAGAAAGATGGTGATATGGAGGCTGCTGAAAGAGAGTTTCAAGAAAACTTCTCTTCTCCTCTTACCATAATAGAGTAAAGGAATTGACCAAGTAATGTTTATGTGTGTGGTGTGTGTATACGTGAATATATGTGTGTGGTGTGTGTTTTAATTAAGGAAAAATTTGTTTAATTAATTAATTAATTAATCATGTTAATTAAAATGTTAAACCGATTTTTAAGTTCATAAAATTCTAATCTCATAATAAATTTACTAAAATCCCCTAATTAAAATAAAATCCACAATCGATAAACTTTAAAAGTTTAAAATCTTAAAATCAACTAATATTTAAATTAGGCTTTAAAATGTTAAAACTTCATAAATCATTTAAAAGTGTCATTTTCTTTACTTGAAATAAAATACCACATTTTAAAAATTACCAAAATAGTCATCGGTCTCTTTCCCTCGATCCCGCTTCGAATATTCGCCCGAAACATAAACTCGAGAAAACATTTTAACGTGCATCAAATAAACATAAATAATTAAAATAATGAAATTTCATAAATCATGCATCTCTAAAATTATTTTAAACTTAAATAATTAATTTAACAAATTAAATAAATGCACAGGTTTTACGTATACTGATTTTGGGCTCTACAGTTTCTCCCCCACTTAAATAAATTTCGTCCTCGAAATTAAATCTTACCAAATAGTTCCAGATAGCGACTTTTCATATCTGCTTCTGTTTCCCAAGTGGCCTCCTCCACTGATTGATTTAGCCACCGGACTTTGACCAACTTGGTCACCTTGTTCCGAAGTCTCCGCTCCTGTCTATCTAAGATTTGGACAGGTCTTTCCTCATACGATAGATCTAGAACCAACTGCAACGGCTCAAAACTCAAAACATGCGAAGAGTTTTCTATATACTTCCTCAGCATCGAGACGTGGAACACATTGTGCACTCCAGCCAGATTCGGCAGTAGGGCTACCCGATAAGATAGTGTCCCAACTCTATCAAGAATTTCAAACGGTCCAATAAATCTCGGACTCAACTTGCCTCTCTTCCCAAACCTCATAACACCTTTCATAGGTGCTATCTTTATGAATACGTGGTCTCCTACGGCAAACTCAAGATCTCTCCTCCTCTTGTCAGCATAACTCTTTTGACGACTCTGGGCGGTCTTTATCCTATCTCGAATCTTGACCACCACGTCTGATGTCTGCTGAACAATCTCTAGGCCAAGTTCTGATCTCTCACCGACTTCATCCCAATGAATCGGCGATCTGCACTTCCTTCCATACAGTGCTTCATAGGGAGCCATACCTATAGAGAATTGAAAACTGTTGTTCTAGATAAACTCCATTAGAGGTATCTTCGATTCCCAATTCCCATGGAAATCTATCACACAGGCTCGTAACAGATCTTCCAATATCTGAATCACTCGCTCATACTGGCCATCTGTCCGAAGATGGAATGCAGTACTGAATAGCAACTTAGTCCCCATGGCTGTGTGTAAACTCTTCCAAAAAGACGATGTGAATCTAGGATCCCTGTCGGACACAATAGAAACCGAATCCCATGCAAACGAACTATCTCCCGGATATAGAGCTCTGCATACTGAGTCATGGAGAAAGTCGTCTTCATCGATAAGAAATGTGCCGACTTAGTTAGTCGATCCACTATAACCCAAATGACATTGGATCCTCTGACTGACTTTGGCAAACCAACCACGAAAACCATGGTGATATTCTCCCATTTCCACTCGGGAATAGGGAATGGCTTAAGCATCCCTGCTGGCCTCTGATGCTCTGCCTTAACCTATTGACAAGTGAGACATTTAGATACAAATCGGCGGATGTCTCGCTTCATACCTAGCCACCAATACAGCATCTGCAAATCCTTGTACATCTTGGTACCTCCTGGATGGATGGAATACGGAGATGTATGCGCCTCTGACAAGATATCTTCTCTGATCGAATCAACACTAGGCACCTACATTCTCCCTCTGTATCTCACAATATCATCAGACACTGTGTAAAGTACACTGCTCTTGGTCTCATCCTTCAGTCTCCATTTCTGTAATTGCTCATCTGAAGGTTGTCCTTTATGGATTCGGTTTAGCAAAGAAGATTGGACTGTCAGATTAGACAGCTTGGGAGCTCTGTCCTTAGGATAAACTTCTAAGCCAAAACTCTGAATCTCTGACTGAAGAGGTCTCTACACTGAAAAATGTGCTAATATTGCTACCTTCCTGCTCAAAACATCTGCCACCACATTAGCTTTCCCTAGATGGTAGCTAATTTCACAATCGTAGTCTTTTACCAACTCTAATCACCGTCTTTGTCTCATGTTAAGCTCTTTCTGCGTGAAGAAATACTTGAGACTCTTGTGATCAGTGAATATCTGGCATTTCTCACCGTACAAATAATGTCTCCAAATCTTCAACGCAAAGACCACGGCAGCTAACTCGAGATCATGAGTCGGATAATTTTTTTCATGCACTTTTAACTGTCTGGAAGCATAAGCTATAACCCGACCATGTTGCATCAACACTGCGCCTAATCCGAGCTTAGATGCATCGGTGTACAACACAAAATTGCCTTGCCCTGATGGCATGGCTAAAACTGGCGCCGAAATAAGAGCTTGCTTCAAGGTATCGAAGCTCTTATGACACTCTTCACTCCATACGAATTTAGCATTCTTCTTGGTCAATGAAGTGAGTGGCACTGCTATCGAAGAAAATCCCTGAATAAACTTTCTGTAGTAACCTGCTAAGCCTAGGAAACTGCGGATCTCTGATGCATTCTTCGGCTCAACCCAATTGTTAATGGCTTCCACCTTTGCTGGATCCACACAATACCACTGCTAGATACTATGTGACCCAAAAATGCTATTTTCTCCAACCAGAATTCAAACTTACTGAATTTTGCATACAACTTGTGGCTCTGCAAAACCTGCAATATTGTTCTTAAATGCTGACTGTACTCCTCATGGCTCTTCGAGTATATAAGAATGTCGTCAATGAACACTATGACGAACTGATCTAAGTAGGGTTGAAATACTCGGTTCATGAGGTCCATAAAAATTGCTTGAGCCTTCGTCAGTTCGAACGGCATCACTAAGAACTCGTAATGCCCATATCTGGTTCTGAAGGCTGTCTTATGAACATCTGCATCTTTCACCTTCAGCTAGTAATACCCCGATCGAAGATCTATCTTAGAGAACACTGTAGCTCCCTGCAACTGATCGAACAAGTCCTCGATCCTTGGAAGTGGGTATTTATTTTTGATCGTTACCTTGTTCAGTTCTCGGTAATCGATACACAGCCTCATGCTCCCATCCTTCTTTTTTACGAAGAGTACTGGTGCGCCCCATGGTGAGAAAGTAGGGCGGATGAATTCTTTGTCTAGGAGCTCCTGAATTTGCTGCTTGAGCTCTAACATCTCTGCTGGAGCTAAACGATACGGTGCCTTAAAGATTGGCATGGTTCCTGGCAAAATATCAATGGCGAACTCCACCTCTCTCTCTGGTGGAAGGCCTGTGACGTCATCTGGAAAGACGTCAGGAAATTCTCTGAAATTCTCTGACTACTGGTAAATCAGATAATGAGGGAGCGGTTACGTCAGGTGCAGAAACAACGCTGGCCAAGAAAGCCTGACAACCCTTGTGCATAAGTCTCCGCGCCTGCATGCAAGAGATCATGCGAGGGAAACTCATCCATCTAGCTGGCTCAAAGAGAAACTGCTCCATGCCCAACGGTCTTACCAACACTGACCTCTTCTAGAAATCAATAAGAACTCTATTCTTTGTCAGCCAGTCCATTCCCAAAATAATATCAAACTTTGGCATTGGCAGCACAATCAAATCGGCATACGCTAGGTGGCCCTGCAGTTCCAGATCGATGTCTCTGACCACGCTAGTAGCTGATAATTCTTCCCCTGATGGGACGGACTGTCACTGCATAGCTCACGTCGAGTCCAAAATACTTGACGTCTAGATGATTAGCGAACGTCTCCGAAATAAAAGAGTGGGTGGCCCTTGAATCTATCAAGGCCTTTGTGGCTACTCTCTTTATGAAAATATTTCCAGTCAACAAGGTCGTGTCTGGGTTCGCCTCCTGAGCATGCATGGCGAACACCCTTCCCTGAGTCACCCTTCCCTGGGTCGGCTGTATCCACTATGGGCAGTCCTTCAACATGTGGTCACTGGCTCCACATTTAAAGCATTTGCCCGATCCCCACAAACACTGTCCCGGATGTTGGCGATTACACTTCGGGCACACTGGGAAATTACCAGGCCTCTAAGGAGCCTTCTGCTGAGAGATAGGACCCTTGCCCTTCGGCGGTCCCTGAAATGGCATCTTCCCCTGCTGTCCCTGGAAAGGTCTCTTAAACTGGGGTCGCTGCTGTTGAGGTGCCTGATAGGGCCTCTTGCCCTGTCTATCATTCTCGATGTCTCTTTGGTCCTGCTCTGCCGCCAAGGCTCTAGATACGGCAACTGTATAGGAAGTTGGACCAGCAACCCTCACATCACGGCGCAAGATCGGTCGTAACCCATCAATAAAATGCCTCAACTTCTCCCGGACATCATTTGTAATTAGGGGCACGAAGTGACACCCGCTCTCGAACTTCCTAACAAAATCTGCTATGCTGCTGTCTCTCTGTCGCAGCGTCATGAACTCCTTGGTCAGTCTGGATCGTACTTCATCAGTGATGTACTTGGAGTAGAAAACTTCTTTGAACACATTCCACGTCAGTGTTTGCAAGTTCACTGACACTGATGCACTTTCCCACCAAAGCCTGGTGTCTCCTGACAGAAGGAATGTGGCACACCTGATCCTGTCTGCATCCTGCAGTTCCATGAAATCAAAAATCACCTCAATGGATTTAATCCATCCCTCAGCCACCATCGGGTCAGTAGTCCCCGAGAACTCTTTCGGATCCATCCTCCTAAACCTCTCATACACTGCCTCGGGTTTGGGCCTCGCCTCTGTGTCCACTGCAGCATTGTTCCCCGCAAACTGTGCAAAGAACTGAGTCATACCTGCAACATCTGTGCTTGCATATCTAGCGGTGGGCAAGGAGGAGTGGACCTCTCCCCATCACAAGCCTCTCTGTCCTCATCCCTTGCTCCATGGGCAACCAAACGTCTAGGAGGCATACCGTTCTAAAATTTACCCAACACATAACCCAACATACAATAACCTAATATCAGTATCGTAGGATGCACGAAATTTGAACTTAAAACATGTACATGCTGAAATCGTGACTTGATGCTTACTACATGAAAGAATTTAAAACTTTAAAACTTACAGACTTGAGATGTGACTTCGTGAGCTTCTCGCAACTAGCAGAAGGCATAACCCTTTACAAGAACACCGCTCTGATACCAACTGTAACGTACCGTACTTTTAAACTACTTGAAATTTGGAGAAAATAAAAATTTTCTTAAATATGAAATAAACTTTCAAATTGCGATCATCCATAATCCGTTCTAAAAAAAAATAACTGCAACCAAACGTTCGAAATTAAAAATTTTGCTAAAGCATTTGACTAGGCATCATGACAGTAACATAAAATCAGAGTATTTGAAATTTTCATAAATTTTTTAAAAAAACATGGCTGTCCTCGGGTTTAGCCTCCAGCTCAGTCCAAGCCAACTCACTGGTCCTCACCCCTCGTCTCCTCAAATGCATCCTCACCTGCATCGATCAAGTCTAAAGACTCAACATGTATAAACTGAGAGTAACGAGTAATACATAATAAAATCACATGCAACTTTAAAATAGAGCGTACGTACTTGAAACTTGAACTTGCATACTTAAAAGCCTGAACGTAACATACTTGACACTTGTGCATACATACATAAACATAGATGTGTCATCATCATAAGACTTTTCTTAAACATGCTTGCGTACTTGTACATACTTGAATATTCATAAACTTCATCATTTTGCGTAGAGGCATGTTTCAAAGCAAGTGACCCATACATAAATACGCCTGATCAGACTAAACCACAGTACTGGGCTGACAGGAAAGATCCACTGCCACATACATGAGATCCCCGTTCATGCTTTAACGGGTGGATTGGTCCCTGTTCATGCTTTAATGCTTCCCAATCCTGATCTAAACCCGTTCATGCTTTAACGGGGTGGAGAGGTCCTCGGCCACGTTCACCGACTTCCAAACCCATTCATAATTTGGTCACGAGACATTTAGCATACCTCAAAAACTTAAAATTTTTTCTTTTTCACGTCGAACATACTTATTTGGCGTTGAGAGATTCGTTGGATCTCGCTTGGGGCCGCTGCTACAACATACTAACATGAGTTCAAACACTTATATTTCATAGCTTAGACGTAGGTACTCGTGCTCACCACCGAAGTAAATAAATAGCTTATGACATTTTAAATCTCTCGGGACTTGATCTCATTTAATAATCGTACTAAGCAAAGATATAGAACCCCAAAACAAATTCTATATTTTTACATAAATAAATTTTAACTATCGTACTAAATCATGATATAGAACTCCGAAGCAAGTCTAAAAAAAAAAATTTAAATTTTTTTTTAAAGAGAGGGGTACACGGACCCCGTGTACGGGTCCGTGTGCGGGTCTCGGTAGGCACGAAAATTTCGGATTTTTGAAGGAAAAAGGACACGTTCTCCGTGTCGTGTCGAGGTTCGGGAAGGGATCCGGGTACATGCTAGACATGAAAACTCACGAAAATTCACTAACTTAATAATTCATTCTTCCAACCCAAGCCTAAGGACCATGAATCAACACCTCAAGACTCATCCTAGGATACTATTATCTTGATTCAAAAACGTACAAACACCCCAAACTTCCCCAAGCATCGACAAGCAACTTCAATACCACAATAACCCGTAATTCGACATCGTTTCGCTTCCTACGACTTCTATTACATCCCAAGCCAATCCCGACCCAAACGAACAACCAAATAACACCTAAACACATCCCATAACATATCTAAATGCAGTAACACAAGCTCGGCGGTGCCCAATGAAGCCTACAACTCAAAAACTTCAAAACTTGATGAACATCATTTTCATAAGATCGCAGGTTTGAGCAGTCACACAAAAACAATCATAACTCATTCGTTTCTTGTCCAAAAATTACGAATTTTATATCAAATCGAATGTTTCAAAAAGATCTACGTTTTTTATGTTGAACATAATTTCAGAAAACGAACCGAAATTACACAGGAACCTAAATGATAGCAAAAACCTCTTTTGAGATCTAAAATATTCAGAAACCGATTCAATGCATAATCGCTCAAACTTTACTCATAATAATCAAACTTTCATGCATAACATACATCAAAATATCTATTATGATAAGATCGATGCATAAAACGAAAGAATATACATGCATTTGATCTTTAAAACCGATACGGTGAATATCGAAGCGACACGGTGCGAGAAATGATCCAGGCGACTTGAGGCACGATTTTTTGCTGCTAAATCAACGAAGGATTATTGAAGGAAATTTGGAGAGAAAGATGGTGATATGGAGGCTGCTGAAAGAGAGTTTCAAGAAAACTTCTCTTCTCCTCTTACCATAATAGAGTAAAGGAGTTGACCAAGTAATGTTTATGTGTGTGGTGTGTGTATACGTGAATATATGTGTGTGGTGTGTGTTTTAATTAAGGGAAAATTTGTTTAATTAATTAATTAATTAATTATGCCAATTAAAATGTTAAGCCAATTATCAAGTTAATAAAATTCTATTCCCATAATAAATTTATTAAAATCTCCTAATTAAAATAAAATCAACAATTGATAAACTTTAAAAGTTTAAAATCTTAAAATCACCTAATTTTTAAATTAGGCTTTAAAATGTTAAAACTTCATAAATCATTTAAAAGTGTCATTTTCTTCACTTGAAATAAAATACCACATTTTAAAAATTGCCAAAATCGTCATCGCTCTCTTTTTCTCGATCCCGCTTCGAATATTCGCCTGAAACATAAACTCGAGAAAATATTTTAACGTGCATCAAATAAACATAAATAATTAAAATAATGAAATTTCATAAATCATGCATCTCTAAAATTATTTTAAACTTAAATAATTAATTTAACAAATTAAATAAATGCACGGGTTTTACATATACTGATTTTGGGCTCTACAAATTAAGCAGTTAGAAACGATTTATTGAATGTGATTTAAAAAATAAACAATAGAATCATATGATTGAGAAACACGCCTCTGATATCAATGTAGGAATATTGTTTTTCGCACCCAAGACGCAACGTAAGTTTATATATTTTTGTTTTGATGTTCAAAACGTTGTTGGGCGTTGTACGAGTTAAACAATTTGCAGGGTGTTTAGATTTGATTACCTTTGCGTTTAAGAACGATGGACACCAAACCAATCTAGGATTAGCGGAATTAGTCCTTCTTTTAAATCTCTACAAACGATCAACTGAAATCAACGTCGTTTTTCATTCTTCAATCGTCATCAGGTCGACGATGGAAGACTAAAATTCTCATATAAATTGTACTAGATATCTAAATGAAAATATGTGTTGAGTTTCAGTTGCCGAAATTTAGCAATTCCAATACTGGTGTACCGGTGGCAGTGAGGCAGAGGCGGTGCACGACAGTGCTTTGGTGGTCTCGATCGTGAGGTAGGTGGCCGAATTTGTGAGTTGGAGAGATTGAAAGAGTTAAGAGAATCTCGATGCAGATTTTCTTAAGTTATGTTGATTGTTCGTTATCAACTTTTGATAACATGTTTTTACTATCACCTTTCTCAATAAACTAGGATTATTCTTGAATCAGGATTCTTGAATTGAGATTCTTCAATTTTCATTATTTAAAATTTTCATGTTGTATTTTTCACTCTTGAAAATATCATATATAATTAAATAATATCAACTATTGATAATACAATATATTTTATAATTAAATAATAATTATTTAATTACTTAATCGACTAATTAATTAATTCCAGACCCCTATAGAATATTATATGAGAATCTTGCATAGTAGTCACTACTACTCAATTATTATTTAATAGTGAATCATAAATTCATTAATTAAATATTGTGAACTCGTTATAACTTTGATCGACTATCAGGCAGCTTCGATGTGACGAGGATACATATCTCACTCATATAGTGAAAAACGAAAATTTTGTCTTCAAAACAAAATTTTCTACTAATTCATTTTTTGCAGCTAACTATTTTGGAATTTGCTACACTAAATTAGGTAGTTTTACTCTACTCACTTAATTAGCAATCATTCCAACTTCCAATAATTAAACCTACTGATAAATCCTATTATAAAGAATTTGTTTGATCTACATCAAACCAAAGTTGCCAAATTCAACTCTTTGAATTTGAATATCTCAACAAGAACACATAATCCAATACATGTGCGACTCTCAATGGTTTAAATACATTTAGGCGAGGTTTCAAAACTTAATGTGATTTAGAACAACATTTGTTATTAACCGGACTTATCCTAATTAGCCCTTGTCTTTTCATCAACCCTTTGATCAAGAACATCGGAACTCAAATCTTATTACACCTATCACATCATAGTAAGACGGTCTAGTAGCATCGTCCCATGATCCCTTAGGTATTGTTTGCAAGAAACAATAAGTTATGGTTAGAGTAGAGTATGATATCTTCAACTCATACACCATGAATGAATCTACAACCATTAGTACATCTAGAATTACAAATAAATTCAATAACGACGTGATGTATTTTTGAGCAATAATAGTGACATGATATGTGAAAATAAGGAAAAACCTTTCCATTATACACATGTCTTACTTTGGTTAGAGATTTCTTGCACTATTAACTCATCAGTTCACATAGGATATCAACACCCATGGTGAACATTGAATATCCGACTACAAACATTAACTCATATGTATTTCGAAACTACACCCAACCTCGCCCACTAATAACCACCAATGGAGTCAGAAAATGGATCAAAGTGCATGATAGTATGCACAACTTCCATGTTGTCCTGGTTATAAGGACTAATGATGTCTAACAATAACCACATACTAATTCACTCAATAAATGATAATCACGTGGAAAGTCAGAGAGAGGGTTGTTCAGTGCCTGATTAAATGAGCACTCTTCTGTATGAATGGACATCTACATACACTTACCAATGAAACACAGTCTTTACATCACTAGTGTCAAGCTCGGACGACATTTATCCTTGTTTTAGGCTGCTGAATCGACTAGGAATAAATTTAAAATATACAATACACTTGATGAATTTCATAATCCACTAGCCTTCTGAACCTCATGTCACTAAAATTGCTGATGAAATTGAATTTATCATATATTTTCCATTTGATTTCCCGTTACCCCACCTTAGGTTTGCCATTATACGCGACTTTGTAAATATCTTGTATCGGCCACTAGCAGGTGATATTAGTATTAATTTAGAATAATGTTTACATGTTTTTCAAGTTATCAAATTTCAACGGTGAAATTGGCAACATGTTCTATCATCGGAAGAAGACGTTGGTTTGTCAAGAGTATATCTTTTCATTAACTGGAACATCTCGTTGTAAATCATTAACTGAAAAATCTTTAAAATTGAGTAACTCGAGACTTTAATTTTTTACTTTAGAATCTGCATTTTTTGAATATTTATCAAATCTATCTTTGTATAACACTTGCATTGAATATTTCTTATGAATTTATTTTTGTTTCGGTCTTTTTTTGTCTGAAACCACTAACTACACCGAATATTGCTTATTTGGCATCAATTCTCTTTGGGGTGGCTCATGTGGCGAGAATAAAGTCTATTTTACGCACATCAAAATCAATCTAGACAAAAATAAAGTGAAATGACACTTTTTTCCACTTACATTGAAAGGTTTGGTGTCTTTTTGCTTTATTTTTCCTTTTTGTTCTTATATATATTAATTTTAATACGTAATATAAGTTTCATGGATCCAATATGATTGGAGATCTATCTTACGGTTCGTGAGATCATCTCACATGAGCTTTAACTCATATTCAAAGGAGTCAATAAAATCGTATCCAACGTTTTTTTTACAGCTCTACATCTGATTTGGTGACAGCAAACCATGCTCTACAAACTTCTTCGTGCCTTATTTTCATTCTGCACTAATTTCTTCTCGACAAATAATCAATGATAAAATTACTCAAAAAAACATTTGCATTTATACTTCTTAAAATGTCGTGGAGTAAGACGTACGTATGCTCATGAATCACAGTCCAAGTTGAAACACTTGACAAGTATATTTCAATATAAATAAATATACTACTGAATGATTACTAGATAACGTCACCAGTGTGGACTGTTTAAAGAGGAAACTAGTTGAGTTCGCAGAAGGGGGAAAGCACTATTAAATTAATTTGTCCAAAAGATAATAGAAAGTTGGACCAAAAAGGTATCGAATATTGCAAAAGGGTTAAATTTTAGGCACATTACCGGAAATTAGGATTTGATTCTAATTTTATATGCTTGCACGTACCTAATCCGTAAAAAAAATATATATATATATATATATGACAAAGAGGTGAGTCGTCGGAAGTTGGCTAAAGATAGCTTGATATATATATATATATATATATATTATTAAACGTGACAGTATTATTGTGGTTGATATTTATTTATTTTGAACTGTATACTAAACGTGACAATATTGCTGTGGAAGATATTTATTTATTTAATTTGGCCTAAAGTGGTTGAGAATTTAGGTGAAGTTCACGTACAGTGGGATGGGACATGATAA
This sequence comes from Primulina tabacum, assembly GCF_025594145.1. Lineage (NCBI taxonomy): Eukaryota > Viridiplantae > Streptophyta > Magnoliopsida > Lamiales > Gesneriaceae > Primulina > Primulina tabacum. The sequence goes on from NC_134564.1 coordinate 23,882,503, forward strand.
TAATTTAATAGATTGAGATAAGATTTCAATTTAGCCAAACTCTCTTGTCGACTCATATTCAATTAATAGGGTTTCTATAAAATAGAACAAAACTGATGCAAGTTAACAAATCAAATTAAACAACATATTTTGGTCATTTTATTTGAGATTTGGATTGGGTCTTATTGAAAATAAATAATTTTGTGCCAAACGAATCAAATTGATTATTAACATAATTATTATATAATTTAAAAATATGACGAGCTAGCAAGGTCATGCGCATTGAATTGAAAGTGAAACAATACCGTTGTCAACAATTATTTACGCCAAAATGTATTCACCATACGTCATTGTAAAGAGGATTGGGTGGGAGAGAATCCGCATAAACAATATAATTTATCATATTAAATCATTAAAAATTTTAAGTGAAAACTAAGCCGAAACGTACATGAAATCATAATTTTGAATTTTTTAGAACGTGTCTCGATCTTCCAGAACTACGCGCTCTTTCCTTGAGAGAACCCTTTAGTTTTCTCTTCTGAACTATTTTTTTAATGAGAGAGAAAATAGAGAACGAGATAAAACGCGATCTGAGGACTGTGACCTATATATAAATAATATCTATCATTATATTGTGATATTTCTATTTTTGCCTATTATAAGAACAAAAATTATAATTATACTTTCGCATATACACGTTAAATATCACAACCTATTAGATACATTAAAGTCTAATAACCTGAAACATTAGTTGATAACTTTCTTTTGGACTTAATTTAACCGACAACACATAATACACAATTATTCACATATAAGCTCGTATAATAAAATTGATTCAACAATCTTCTGCTTGGTCTATGTGTGTAATCCTACATTTATGTTTGTAAACGTAATCTTATGAGATTAAAAATATTGTCGTTCCGAAATGCATCTATAACTAATCTGGTCCATCAATCATATCAACATAGGATCAAAACATTCTTCGCTACGCTCAAAGTAACTAGACTCATCAATGGTCACATTACCAACACAACTAAATTTCATTGATTTTGAAGTGGATGTGAAGCATGGAAATTTCATGCAATGTGATTATAACATGCCTATTTTCAACTGGTCCTCCCTAAACCTTATTGAAATAAAACTTTAAACTATAATTAGAGTGCGAGTTAACTTTAAATTTATTTCTATATAAAATAAATTTACATAATTGTAATTGAAAATTTCTAAAACTAAAAAGCATTTAAAATAAAAAAAACTCCCACTAAAAAAAAATTTCTTCAATTGACGTAACACTCATACGAGCAATGTGCTCATGAAATTATTTCAGTGGTATTCCCTTAGTAAACAGATCTGCAACCATAGATTTTGTATCGATATACTCAATAAACAACTTTCCACTCTAAATTCTTTCTTTAACAACCAGAAACTTGATGTCAATATGTTTTGACGTTGTTGAGCTCCTATTGTTATTATAATACATAACTGCTGATTTATTGTCACAAAATATTCTTAGTGGCCTTTCAATTCCATAATGATCCGCAGTACCGTGACAAAATTTTGCAACCATATTCTATGATTAAATGCCCCATAACACACTACAAATTCAACTACCACGGTAGAAGAGACTATAAGAGACTGTTTAGCACTACTCCATGAAATGACGCCTCCAGCAAGCAGATAAATGTAGCCCGACGTAGATTTCATACTATCTTGCCATCCAGCAAAATCGGAGCCAGTATACCCAATGATCTCAAGCTAATCCAATCTCCAATTTATGAGCATGTAATCTTTTGTTCTCTGTAGGTACCGTAAAACTCTTTTGACTACTTTCCAATGTTCCATTCCTAGATTACTTAGATATCTTTCCAACATTCATATCACATACGCAATATCTCGATGTGTACAAACATGAGGATACATTAGACTCCTTAGTGTAGATGCATAGAGTATCTTCTATATTTTCTTTTCCTCAAAATCATTCTTATGATATTGTTTGAGAGTAAATTTATCTCCCTTAGCCACATGAGTATCTGTTGGTTTACTGTTTTGCATCTCATATCGCTTGAGAACTTTCTTAATATAGCCATTATGAGATAATCCAAGAATACATCAAGAACAATCATGTTGTTTCTGGATACTCAACACAAAAGATGCATCACAAAGATATTTCATCTCAAAATTATTAGCTAGAAATTATCTCTTGTTGTCATGAAAAAACTCTATATCGTTACTAGCAAGAAGAATGTCATCAAACATATAAAATCAGAAAAATATGCTTACGCATGCTGAACTTATGGTATACACAATCATCGATCAAATTCATATAAAAAACAAAGGAAATAATCACTTGATTAAATTTGAAATACTATTGTCAAGATGTCTGCTTAAGCCCATAGTTGAATTTGTTTAATTTACAAACCATATTATTTGTGTCTTTGGGAATTATTTTCTGGCTACACCATATAAATCATTTCATCAATGTTATCATTTAGCAATGCAGTTTTTACATTCATATGATGAAGTTCTAGATTGAAATGCTTTACCAAAGCCATTATCATCCTTAAAAAGCCTTTCGCAGAAACTGGAGAGGAACTCTATTGTTAATTATTGTCTTCTTTCTCTGTAAATCCTTTAACGGCGAGACGAACCTCATATTTTTCCAAATTTCATTTCGAATCTCTCTTGATTTTAAATATCCATTTGCAACCAATGAGCTTCATATCTTTAGGCAATGGAACAAGATCTCATACGTCATTTTTCTTCATGAAATTTATCTCCTCATTCATTGTATCATTCCAATGTCTACATCATGTTCTTGATGAAATACAAAGTATTCATCTGGCATTGTATTTTCCGCTCTCTAGTGGATCTCCTTAATGACATAAGTTCTGGAGGTGCTTAAATTTGTTCATCTGGAATGGGAGGATATCTAATATTGTCTTACTGTATTGTGTCTTGGTCAAAGTGAGGAATGTAATCCTGATCAATGTCCAATACATATGTGGGAATATTTACATATTCCTCTTCAAAGACAATATCTCTTACTTTATATCTTCCCCCGCAAACCAACATCCTCAAAGAACCGGGCAGTTCTTGACTCAAAACTCGACTTACTTGTGAGATCATAAACCTTGTACTCTAGGATCTTTTAGAATATCCAATAAAATAACAGTTGACCGTCCTTGAGTCCAGTTTCGTTTCATTAGATTTATAAGGCCTTGCCTCAGCTGGACATCCCCAAACGTATAAATGCTTAGGACTACGCCCTTTTCCTGTCCAAAGTTCATAAAAATTTTTGGTCCTTGCCTTAGTTGGAACCCTGTTAACGATATAGTTGTTGTCTTTAGTGCTTCTCTCTAGAGTGATTTTGGTAAGGTGGAATGATTAATCATACTCCTCACCATATCCTTAAGCGTTCTGTTTCATCTTTCAGCAACACCATTCATAATGGGCGAACCCGGTATAGTGTACTATGGGACGATACCGCATTCTTCTAGAAATTTAGCAAAAGATCATGGACCTTATTCACCTGAACTGTCATATCTACCATAGTAATCACCACTACAGTCAGATCTAATGCTTTTAATTTTCAAGGCAAGTTGATTATCAACTTCAACTTTAGAATATTTGTACACATCTAATGATTGTGTCTTTCATGAATGAGATAAATGAAGCAATATCTTAAAAAATTGTCTGTGAATGTTATAAAATATTGTTGACCATTTAAAGAAGCCGAATGAATGATCCACAAATATCAGTATGTATAAGTTTTAAGAAGCCTGAACACCTGTTGGCTTCAAATATCCTTTTGTTGGTTTGTATATTTTTTAATAAAATTAACACAATTATTAAAATATGTGTAATATAAAGGTTCGATAATTTTGCTTGACACAAGTCTCATTATTCTCTTTTCAGATATATGATCCAATCTATTGTGTCATAATATAGCTGAATTCTCACTAGTTAATTTTTTTAATGCCTCTGCTTGTTTGCAGGATTCATTAAATGAAATAATAACATCAAAAAATTAAATATTATGGTATCCAAATAAAGAACCAGAACCAACCGATTTTAAATTATGAAACTGAATATTTCATTTGCAAATGAACAAGAATAACAAAATTTATCCAATGCAAAAATAGAAGTCAAATTTCATCTAAAATATGGTACAACGAATGTTTCAAAAAGTTCCAAATGTATTCCAGTCTTTAACCATAATCCAAAATTTCCCTATTGTCTTAACTTGAAATTTGTTGTCGTCATCAACGTAGATGAATCTTTCAACATCAATTGGTTTTCGGCTATGCAGTAAACTCTGCATTGACAGAGTTGTTTCACTAGAATCTATCAACCACATGTTTCTAAGCACTAAAGTTAAATTAACCTCAGAACAAAACATATGCAGAAGAAAACCTTTCTTAGCACGCCAAGCGTAATAATTCGTGTATTGCTTCTTTATATGCCCATCACTGCCACATAAGATACAACAACACTTTAAGAATCACCAGGATTCTTCTATTGTTTCTTCTGAGGCTGTGTATCCACAACTTCCTTATCCTTAATTTTCTTTTTATCTTATGATCTAGAGGCGTAATGAGCACTTTCAGTCTTAGTTTGCTTTAACGTTTCCTCTTCCTGTACAGAGTGCGAGACGAGCTCATTCGAAGACGAAATCTCTTTCTAACAAATATAGCTAACCTTGTACTGTTTAAACTGAGGAAGAAGATATATCAAAACTAGATGCACCAGCAAGTCCCCAGAGTGGTCAAGCTTCAGTGCTTTCAACCTTGAAGCAAGATCAGGCATTACCGTAATATACCCCCCTTATGTTGCCCTTACCCATGTATCTCATCAAAACGAGGCTTGACAAAAGTATACCAATTTCAGACTTTTTCACTTTTAGCAAACCTCTTTTCGAGATCCTGAAGTAAATCCTTAGTCGTAGCAATGTCACTAGATATTGTGCCCCTGAAATGTCCCTCGTCATAATCATCATACACGTGCAATTAGACCTCTCCAACCTATTGAACTCCTTTTTTTCATCAAATGCACTCTTATCAGAAATGGTAGGAGGAGAGTTGACCCTTATCGCAAGGTCCAAATCCATGATTTCGAGAACTAGCAAAGAAGACTGCACTGTCGGATTAGATAGCTTAGGAGCTCTGTCCTTAGGATAAACTTCCAGGCCAAACATCAGAATCTATGACTGAAGAGATTTCTGCGCTGAGAGCTGTGCTACAACTGCAACTTTTCTGTTCAAAGCATCGGCTATAAGATTAGCTTTCCCTGGATGGTAGCTAATTTCACAATCGTAGTCTTTTACCAACTCTAACAATCGTCTTTGTCTCATATTCAGTTTTTTCTGCGTGAAGAAGTACTTGAGACTCTTGTGATCAGTGAATATCTGACATTTCTCGCCGTACAAGTAATGTCTCCAAATCTTCAACGAAAAGACAACGTCAGCTAACTCGAGATCATGAGTCGGGTAGTTCTTCTCATGCACCTTTATCTGTCTGGAGGCATAAGCTATAACCCGACCATGCTGCATCAAAAATGTGCCTAACCCGAGCTTAGATGCATCGGTGTATAGCACAAAATTGTCTTGTCCTGCTGGCATGGCTAACACTGGCGTTGTGATAAGAGCTTGCTTCAAAGTATCAAAGCTCTTCTGACATCCTTCACTCCATACAAATTTAGGATTGTTCTTATTCAGTGAAGTGAGTGGCACTGAAAATAAGGAAAACCCTTGAATAAATTTCTTGTAGTAGCCTGCAAATCTCTGACGCATTCTTCGGATCAACCCATCCCTTAACTGCTGCCACCTTAGCTGGATCAACCTCAATGCCACTGTTAGATATTATATGTCCCAAAAACGCTACTTTCTCCAACCAGAATTCACTCTTAGTTAATTTTGCAAACAATTTGCGACTCTGCAAGACCTGCTAAACTGTACCCAAATGCTGACTTTGCTCCTCATGGTTCTTCGAGTAGATAAGAATGTTGTCAATGAACACTATGACGAACTGATCTAAGTAGGGCTGAAATACTCGATTCATGAGGTCCATAAAAATTACCGGAGTATTCGTCAGTCCAAATGTCATCACTAAGAACTCGTAGTGCCAATATCTGGTTCTGAAGGCTGTCTTATGACCATCTGCATCTTTTACCTTTAGCTGATGATACCCAGACCGTAGATCTAGATCAAGAGAAGAATGTAGCTCCCTACAACTGATTGAATAAGTCCTCGATCCTTGGTAGTGGGTATTTGTTATTGATCGTTACCTTGTTCAGTTCTCAATAATTGATACACAACCTCATGCTCCCATCTTTCTTCTTTACGAAGAGCACTGGTGCGCCCCATGGTGAGAAACTAGGGCGGATCTAAACGGTACGCTGCCTTAGAGATTGGCACGGTGCTTGGCACAAAGTCAATGGCAAATTCCACCTCTCTCTCTGGTGGAAGGCCTATGACGTCATCAAAAAATAAGTCAGGAAAATCTCTGACTACCGGTAAATCAGATATTGAAAGGAGTGGGTGCGTCAGGTGCGGAAATAATACTGGTCAAGAAAACCTGACACCCTTTGTGAATAAGTCTCCATGCCTGCATGCAAGAGATCATGCGAGGGAAACTCCTCCATCTTTCCGGCTCAAAGAGAAACTGCTCCATGCCCAACGGTCTTACCAACACTGACCATTTCTGAAAGTCAATCAGGACTCTGTTCTTCGTCATCCAGTCCATTCCCAAGATAAAATCAAATTCCGACATCGGCAGCACAATCAGATCGGCATACACTAGGTGGCCCTATAGTTCAAGATCGATGTCCCTGACCACGCTAGTAACTGGTATCTCCTCCCCTAACGGGACTGTCACTGAGTAGCTCATGTTGAGTCCAATAGACTTGACGTCTAGATGATTGGCTTACATCTCCAAAATAAAAAAGTGAGTGGCCCCGGAATCTATCAAGGCCTTCGTGGCTACTCTTTTTATGAAGATATTTCCTGAGAGACGCTAGCACAACACAAAACTTATATCCCAAAATTACTAATCTTAACCTCGAGTATAGTAGAAAATTTCTATCCCAAGTCATCAAAAATACGAATCAACACACTAATACCTCAAATCAAATTCGAAACATGCATGGCAAAAATAATATGATGCTGAATTAAATAAGTTACCAGTCAGAAGAGTCGTGTCTGGGTTCGCCTCCTCCGCCTGCATGACGAATACTCTCCCCTGGTTCGGCTGCCTCCATTGCGGGCAGTCCCTCAGCATATGATCACTGCCTCCACACTTGAAGCTTTTGCCCGAGACCCATAAGCACTGTCCCACGTTATGACGGTTGCATTTTGGGCACATTGGGTACTCACCAGGCTTCTGAGGAGCCTTATTTTGTGGCATAGGACCCTTGACTTTCGGCAGTTCTTGAAATGGCCTCTTCCCCTGCTGTCCTTGGAAAGGCCTTTTAAGCTGAGGCTGCTGCTGAGGTGCCTGATAGGGCCTCTTGCCCTACTTGTCGTTCTCAATATCTCTCTGGTCCTGCTCTGCCGCCAAGGCTCTCGACACGCCGACCGTATAAGTAGAAGGAGCAGCAACCCTCACGTCACGGTGCAAGATCGACCGTAAAATGCTTCAGCTTCTCCCGGGAATCATTCACAATCAGGGACACAAAGTGACACCCCCTTTAAAATTTCCTGACAAACTCTGTCACGCTGCTGTCTCCTTGTCGCAACGTCATGAACTCCCTGGTTAGGTGGGAGCGTACTTCCTCAGTGAAGTACTTGGAGTAGAAGACCTCCTTCAAACCAGTCCAAGTCAGTGTTTGCAAGTTCACTGACACAAATGCGCTCTCCCACCATAGTCTGGCGTCTCCTGTAAGCAGGAAAGTGGCACACATGACCTTGTCTGCATCCTGCAGCTCCATGAACGCAAAAATTACCTCGATGGACTTAATCCATCCCTCCGCTATCATCGGATCAGTAGTCCCCAAGAACTCCATTGTGTCCATCTTCCTGAACCTCTCACGCCCCCGTGTCTACTACACCTTGGTTCCCCGCAAACTGTGCGAAGAACCGAGTCATTCCTGCAAGCATCTAAGCCTGAATATCTGGCAGTGGACGAGGAGGAGTGGCCCACTCCCTATCCTGAGGCTCTCTATCCTCATCGCCTGCTCCACGCACAATCCTACGTCTGGGAGGCATACTATTCCAAAATTTACCCAAAACGTAAACCTAACATGCATGAACATAATATCAATATCATAAGATGCACGTAATTCGAACTTGGAGATGTACATGCTGAAATCATGACTTGATGCTTACTACATGAAAGAATTTAAAACTTTAAAACTTACAGACTTGAGGTGTGACTTCGTGAGCTTCTCGCAACCGGCAGTAGGCATAACCCTTTACAAGTACACCGCTCTGATACCAACTGTAGCGTACCGTATTTTGAACTACTTAAAATTTACAGAAAAATAAAAATTTTCTTAAATAACAATAATCTTTTAAAAATGCAATATAATTAAAATGCTCGATTAAATATTTGAAATGTATAGAGTTAGCAACAAGTACTTGTTTAAAAAAACATAAAGTAGTTTCTTTAAAAATCAAAGTACATGAAGCAACATGCTTAAAACTTCTTGAAAACATAGATGGTCATCGGGTTTAGCCTCCGCGCAGTCCGACCCAACTCACTGGTCCCCACCTCTCGCCTCCTCATACTCGTCCTCACCTGCATCGATCAAGTCTAGTGAGTCTAAAGACTCAACACGTATAAACTGGGAATAACAAGTAATACATAATAAAACCACATGCATTTTAAAGTAGAGCGTACATACTTAAACTTGAACGTACATATATAAACATAGACGTGTCATCGTTTCATAAAACTTGTCATAAACATACTTGCTTTATACATACTTGAACATACATAAACATCATCATTTTGCATAGAGATATGTTTCAAAGCAAGTTACCCATACATAAATGCGCCTGATCAGATTAAACCACAGTACTAAACTGGCAAGGATGTCCACTACCACATACATGAGATCCCTGGTCATGCTTTACCGGGTGGATTGGTCCTGGTCATGCTTTACAGCTTTCTAATCCTGATCTAAACCCGTTCATGCTTTACCGAGGTTGAGAGGTTCCCGGCCACGTTCAACGGCTTCCAAACCCGTTCATATTTTTTCACGAGACAATTAGCATACCTAAAAAACATAACATATTTTGTTTGCACGTCGAACATACATTTACATTATGCAAAAAAACCAAGACAAAATATTTTTTTATTTTTTATTTCCAGAATGCTGGGCGCTCGAGCGGTCACGGCACACGAAGAACATTTTTTTTAACCTCACAATTTGAGCAGTCACACGAAAATGATCATAACTCACTCGTCTCTTTTCCAAAAATTTCGAATTTAATGTCAAATCGAATATATCGAAAAGTACTATGTTTTATATGTTGAAATTGTTTCTAGAAAACCAACTGAAAATTCGCCGGATTCGAAATGACAGCAGATTTGGTTTTTGAGATCTAAAAATAATCGTTTAAACATCACAGTTTGAGCAGTGAAACGAAAATGATTATAACTCACTCATTTCTTGTCCAAAAATCACGAATTTACTGTCAAATCGAAGATATCAAAAAGTACTACGTTTTATATGTTGAAAACTTTTCCAGAAAATCGATCTAAAAAGTATAGTTCACGAAATGACAGCAACATCCGGTTTTGAGATCTAAAAACTTTCAAGAATCGTTCGAAACGTCTTTGCTCAAACTTTTGCATAAAAAACATGGATTTTTACACACAATAAACATCAAAACATATACTATGACAAGATCGATGCAAAAATGAAAGAATATACATGTCACGAAGATGACGAATACCGACGCGGTGGATCACGAGGGATGATCGGGTGACGTTTTCGACGCGATTTCTTGCTCAAAAATGGTTGTGAATCTCCAGGAAAAAGCAAGGAATTGTGATGGCTGCTGAAAGACCCAAGAACCCTAATTTTCTCACAAAAACAAACTGAAATGAAATGAAATGTGTATGTGTGTGTTGTGTGCCGTGTATGTGTGTGTGCGTGTGTTTTAGTGTATGTGTGCGTGAATTTGGTTAATTAGGGAATTAAAATTTGCTTAATTAATATTTAAAATGTTAATTAAAATGCTAATCCACACTAACTTTACAAAAATCCCCTAATTAAAATAAAATACACAATTGATAACTTTTAAAAGTTTAAAACATTTAAATCACCTAATAAATTAAATTAGGATTTAAAAATGCTAGAAACTTAATAAATCATTTAAAATGCCACTTCCTTGACTTGAAATAAAATATCATATTTTACAAATCGCCCAAATCGTCGTCAGCATCATTTCCCCGATCTCGCATCGAATAATCGCCTGAAACATAAAACTCAAGAAAACATTTTAACGTGTATCACATAAACATAAATAATTTAAAATAATGCAAATTCATAAATCATGCATCGCTAAAATCATTTTAAAAAATTAAATAAATAATTTAACAATTTAAATAAATGCATGGGTTTTACGTGTACTGATTTTGGGCTCTACAAATTCAGTTCCTTAGTTGTGACCATCGTATCAGCCTTATCGTTTTATAATTATACGATGGATCCATCGACATAAAACCATGGTACCCGGCGGCTGTCAGACATCAGCGACAGTATTACCCATCCATTGTACCTAGGCCTCATCATTAGCATTTATATATACATCATAAGCATTTACATATATATCGTTAGTCACAACTAATTCTCATATTTCAAAACATCATCATTTTCATCACTTATCAAAATCATGAACATGCGTAAATTTTTCTTAAAATCAAGCATGTAACGTACTTTTCATAATTTCATAAAAATCATATGCATGATACATAAACATTTAAAATCATGATGAATATGTGCTCAGGAAGCTTCCACAATTAAAATCTCACCTCGGGTGCAAAATGACTATTTTGCCACGGGAAACTCAAAATGACAATTTTACCACTGGACCTCAAAATTCTGACTCGAAACTTACCAAACTCATTAAAAAATCTCAAAACATATTTAAAAGTAATTTTTACACATAAACTCGAGCCCGTTACAAAACTTAATCGATTCATTTTAAAACTTGGACCAAAGTCCCGGTTTTAACCCGAATTAACTAGAAACTTAACCAAAACTTTTCCAAACTTTTACCATACCTAAAACACATTCTAACAGCCCTTAAACCTCAAACTCCAGCCCACTGTGACTCCCTAAATCATAACCAAATGCTGCTGGAAATCTGCATAGCCCCATTTGAGAACATTAGGTGCACAACCCTCCATAATTTCGCCCCTAGCTCAAGACCGAGCGGACCAGCTCCTAACCAACCTCTCCTAGACCACCTTAGGACCCTACTGGACCAAACCAACCCAAGGACTCAGCCCCATGCACGCTGGAAATTGCACACACTTGCTATAACCTGAAATCACCACACCCGAGACTCGTCTCCTTACAAGCGATCGGCCGACTCCACATGTGGTTCCAATGGTGGTTGAGCCTCCCTGGGCTATGGCTCAAACCCACCAGGGTCTGGTCCATGGCTTGGTTCAGCCCTTGCACCATCGGTTCCACCCCTTACCCGATTCCCAAACAAAACGGCCAACAAGAAAACTAGTGATCGACCTCTACCATGACACGTTCCAAACCCGAATCCAACACCTAAACATCTTCGATCTCAACATGTACAGCCCTTAACAAGACGTAATACAGCAGCCCCCTTGCAGAAATCAAGAAAACGTGAGTAGCTAATAAGTGCATTTTATGTACTTAAATTATCCTTATACTTCATATAGATTGTTAGTCTTTTTCGGTGGAATTACGCGCTTTTGTTGTTTTTTGGAGTGATTGCAGGAACCTAGGTAAGACTGTCATTCGGGCGCGAAGGAAAGTGAAAATGGCACCTAGATGAGAAACATGCAAGACGCCCGGGTCTGAAGACAGTGAGGCTCGCGCATATGCGCGAGTAAGATCGTGCATATGCACGAGCGATGCACCGAAGCGAGGTAAAATACAGTGAGCCCCATGCATATGCGCCACTCATGGCGCGCATATGCGCGAGAGACATGAGGCGAGACCAGTGAGCAGCGTGCATATGCGCCGAAATTGGGCGCGCATATGCGCGCGAGAAGAATGCCAACATACAGAAGGACCCGCGCATATGCGCGAGTCATGGGCGCGCATATGCACGCGGTGCAACCTCTCAGATTTAAATAGGTTTCGGCGTGGATTTTGAAGGGGTTCTGAAAAATATTCCTGGTAGCCGACATATTAGAGAGAAAAGGAGCGAAAAAGTCAGAATATACGGACGACGGAACGCGAAGAACGGAGACTGAAGACGCTAAATCCGGACACGGAGACGCACTTTTATCTCTCTTCAACACGTTTCTAATTCGGTTCTTTGCTTTTACGTTTTAATGATTACAAACAGGTTTTGTTGTGATCTAGATTTGAGCATGAACAAATTTTATTTTCTAGAGATTGACATAGTCGTGGTCGAACCTATGTTATTGACGTTTTGAATTTTCATTGATTTAATTCATCGTGTTTATTTGTGATTTCTTGTCTTTAATGTTTTCGGATTACTGGCCATAATTTGACTGATCTAATAATTGAGATTCTAACACTCGAGAGAGGTGATCGAAATTAGGACAGGAGAAATCGCATCGTCAGATGTTTATAACGTGCAAAAGACGTATAACTTTGGCGAATCCATAAGAGAACTTGGTTGCACTTATTACGTGTTACATGATTTTGAATAGACATATTAAAATCGGTAATAGGTAATACAGTTCTATTTATCACTTGAAAAAGGGAATAGAAAATATTGTGAGTTCTTGGTTAATAAATATGGTGCAAATTAATTATATGTTAGACGAATTTAATTTAGCATAGGGGAGACTCGGCGAAATCATATCTCTAGATTGCTTTACTCATTGAATTGCTACTGCGTGTTAGAATTACAGGATTTGTTATTTTCTTTGAATTGATTATAAACCAACCATTTGATTTGTCTAAATAAAGTTGAGCTATGGCAATTATGGTAATTAATTTACAATTTTAAATAATTACTCTTCATGGGATCGATATATGTACTCAAACCAGTACTAAAACTTGACAACGTACACTTGCGGTAGTACAAACACGCAACAAGTTTTTGGCGCCGTTGCCGGGGAGTAAACTATTTAATTGCATATTGATATCATTACTAAGTAGTCTTTACTTTAATTTAGACTTTATTTTATTTTATTTATTTATTTTGTTAATTAATAGTCTTCTCTGTTTTGCAGTGCGTGCGAAAATATCAAAAACCCGACTTGCTGATTTTTGATCCGGAAATCGAAAGAACTGCCAGGAGATTAAGGAAAGCAAGAAGAGAACAAATAAAAGCAATGGCTGAAAACAGGGATAATCAGAATGAGCTCCCAAGAGAGGTGCCAATCCGGCAACATTTCCATCTGGTCATAAACGCTCACTCTGGAATAGCTCGCGAAAGCATTGCTGCTAACAACTTCGAGCTAAAGCCCGCACTCATTAACATGGTTCAACAGAACCAATTTGGAGGAGCAGCCACTGCAGATCCCCATCTTCATCTCAGAACTTTTTTGGAGATCACGGACACAGTAGAAATTAATGGTGTTTCTGATGAAATTATTCGATTGCGCCTGATTCCGTTTTCTCTTAGGGATCACGCAAGGAGTTGGCTCCAATCTCTACCTTTGGGGAGTATTACTACATGGGCAGATCTGGTTACGAAATTCCTGTCAAAGTATTTTCCTCCTGCCAAGTCTGCTCAGTTGAAAATAGAGATCACCAATTTCAGGCAGAGAGAGCTCGAAGTGTTATATGAGGCTTGGGAGCGATACAAAGAATTACTCAGGAAGTGTCCGAATCATGGATATGCAGATTGGGTACAAATCGAGTTATTTTACAATGGTTTGGATGGGCCAACCAGAGGAAATGTGGATGCAGCCGCCGAAGGTACTATTTTTTCTAAAACACCTGATGAGGCTTATGATTTGTTGGAACAGATGACCATTAACAGTTATCAGTGGCCAAGTGAAAGATCTGGATCAAGGAAACCTGCTGGAGTGTACGCCGTAGACTCGATCACATCACTTACTGCACAGGTTTCGGCATTGACAGCACAGATTGCAGCGATGAACAAAGCAGGCCAATCTACGTCTGAAGTAGCACTGGTGACTGCCGAAGAAGAGCTAGTTGTGGAGGAAGCTCAGTACATCAACAATTGTGGCTTTGGAGGTTATCGAGGTAATCCTCCCCCTAATACTTATCATCCAGGTTTGAGGAATCACGAGAATTTTTCCTATGCAAACAACAAGAACGTGTTGAATCCTCCACCAGGGTTCAATACACAGAAAGGGGAAGGAAAGCCATCTTTTGAAGATCTAGTTGGGACGTTTGTGACTGAGTCTGGGAAAAAAATGGCGAGAACTAAGTCTCGTCTGGATAACATGGAAACACACATAAGCAACATGGGTGCCACGATGAAATCCTTGGAAACACAGATTGGGCAACTAGCAAATGCTTTTAAAGATCAGAATAGAGGACAGTTCCCAAGCAATACGGAGGTGAGTCCTAGGGAGCAATACAAAGCTGTCACACTGAGGAGTGGCAAGGAAATTGGTATCCCAGAGCCGGCTGAAGAGAGTGTAGAGATTCTTGTCGAGGAAGATGATGGAAAGGGTGTAAGTATTGCCGAACAGAAAATTGAGGAACCCAAGAAAGTGATTGAACAACTCTCCTTGCCAAAGGTGAATCTTCCATATCCACAGAGGTTCAAGAATAAAGGGTTAGAGGATCAGTTTGCGAAGTTCCTGGAAATATTCAAGAAAATACACATTAACATCCCATTTGCCGACGCATTGGAGCAAATGCCCAATTATGCTAAGTTTATTAAGGATGTGATGTCCAAGAAGAGGAAACTTCAAGAATATGAGACCGTGAAGCTAACCGAAGAGTGTAGTGCCATGCTCCAAAGAAAACTACCACAGAAACTCAAAGATCCAGTAGAGCTTTATGTGATTTGAGTGCTAGTATAAATTTAATTTCTTTTTCTATTTACAGGACTTTGGAGCTTGGTGAGGTGAAACCTAGCACTATTACTTTGCAGCTGGCGGACAGATCACTTACCTATCCACGAGGGATAGTAGAGGATGTGCTGGTAAAGGTAGATAAATTCATATTTCCTGCTGATTTTGTCATCTTAGATATGGCAGAAGACCAGGAGACTCCGCTTATCTTTGGAAGGCCGTTCTTGGCCACCGGGAAAGCCTTGATTGATGTGCACAAGGGTGAGCTTACATTGAGAGTAGGTGGAAAAGAAGTCGTGTTCAACATCTACAACACTATCAAAGGACCAAATGAGGTAAGTACTTGTAATAGTATTGATATAATTGATTCATGTGTATCTCATGTTGGTGCAGGTAGGATGATGAAAGACTCTTTAGAGAGATGCTTGTTGGAGTCAGCTTCCACAGTGGATGAAGAGGCCTGGGATGTGCGAGAGGATTTACTTGTTCTCAATACGCCACCTAAAGAAATGATTAATGCTCAGCATGAAGAGTTGCTTGAAGATGCAAGTAAAGAGGTACCAAAAGCATCCCCTGCATTAAAGGATTTACCGAGTCACTTGTGCTATGCATTCCTAGACGAGAGTTCGTCCTATCCGGTAATCATCTCCTCTGCTCTTACTATTGAAGAAAAGGATAAGTTGTTGAGAGTGTTGAGAGAATTTAAATCTGCGTTGGGATGGACAATTGCTGATATAAAGGGGATTAGCCCTACTGTTTGTATGCATAAAATATTGATGCAGGGGTCCTATTCCCCCTATGTTGATCATCAGAGGAGGCTTAATCCAGCCATGAAAGAGGTTGTGAGGGGTGAAGTATTAAAATATTTAAATGCTGGTGTTATTAATGCTATATCTGACTGTTCTTGGATTTCACCAGTACAAGTAGTGCCTAAGAAAGGGGGAATAACTGTAGTGAGAAATGAGAATAACGAATTGATTTCAACTCGTCCAGTGACTGGGTGGCGAGTGTGTATAGACTACAGGAAATTGAATGATGCAACTAGGAAAGATCACATCCTTCTTCCCTTTATTGACCAGATGCTTGATAGAGTAGGTGGTTATCATTATTATTGCTTTCTAGATGGTTATTCAGGTTACAATCAGATTGTCATAGCACCGGAGGATCAAGAGAAGACTACCTTCACTTGCCCCTACGGTACATTTGCTTTCAGGAGAATGCCATTTGGTCTCTGCAATGCACCTGCTACTTTTCAGAGGTGTATGATGGCCATATTTTCTGACATGGTCGAGGAAATAATGGAAGTTTTTATGGATGATATCTCTGTGTTTGGTTCATCACTTGATCATTGTTTGCAGAATCTAATGCTTGTTTTGTAGAGATGTCGGGAAAAGAATTTAGTGTTGAATTGGGAAAAATGTCACTTCATGGTCTCAGAAGGTATTGTGCTTGGGCATAAAATTTCGGCTAGAGGAATAGAAGTGGACAGAGCCAAAGTTGTGGCAATTGAAAATCTCCCACCGCCGAAGAATGTGAAAGGGATCCGAAGTTTCTTGGGACATGACGGGTTCTATCGTCGTTATATTAAAGATTTCTCTAAAATTACTAGACCTTTATGTAATTTGTTAGAGAAAGATTCTACATTTATTTTTGACGATGATTGCTTGCAGGCGTTTAACAGGATCAAGACAGCACTGATTTCTGCACCCATCATGATAGTGCCTGATTGGAAGGAGCCATTTGAGCTCATGTGCGACGCTAGTGACTATGCTGTAGGAGCAGCATTGGGACAAAGACGAGACAAGATGTTTAAAGCCATCTACTATGCAAGTCGTACACTCAATGCAGCCCAACAGAATTACACGACTACTGAGAAAGAGATGCTAGCAGTGGTGTTTGCATTCGACAAGTTCAGAACATATCTCATTGGCACAAAGGTAACGGTTTTCACTGACCATGCAGCTCTTCGTTACTTGTTTGCCAAAAAGGATGCAAAGCCCAGGTTGATACGTTGGATACTCCTACTTCTAGAATTTGACTTTGAAGTCAAAGACAAGAAAGGTTGTGAGAACCAGGTGGCAGATCACTTGTCACGACTAGAGCTGGAAGAAAGAACTGAAGGTGGAGTTATCAATGAGTCGTTCCCAGACGAACAACTCTTCAAGGTTAATGTTACACATCCTTGGTTTGCAGATATAGCTAATTTTCTTGCTGGAGGAGAATTACCACTAGATTTAACTTATCACCAAAAGAAGAAATTTCTTTATGATGCCAAGTTTATCTGTGGGATGATCCTTTCCTGTTCAAGAGATGCGCTAATCAGATAATTAGACGATGTGTAGCAGAGGAAGAAGTGGGTACGATTCTAGAGCGGTGTCATTCTTCACCCTACGGTGGACACTTTGGAGCATCTAGAACAGCAGCTAAGGTATTACAGTCTGGTTTTTATTGGCCTAATCTGTTTAAGGACAGTTATACTTTAGTTAAGTCATGTGATAAATGCCAAAGAGTTGGCAATATTTCTAGACGACATGAATTACCACTAACAAATATTTTGGAGGTGGAACTCTTTGATGTCTGGGGTATCGACTTTATGGGTCCATTCCCATCCTCTTTTGGTCAATCTTACATTTTACTTGCTGTTGATTATGTGTCCAAATGGGTGGAAGCAATTGCCACCAGTACTAACGATGCTCAAGTTGTTGTTAAGTTTGTCCACAGGAACATCTTCACAAGATTTGAAACGCCTAGAGCCATTATCAGTGATGAAGGTACGCATTTTTCTGTAACAAAATTTTTAACTCACTGTTGGCTAAGTATGATGTGAAGCACAGGGTGACACTGGCATATCACCCGCAAGCTAATGGGCAAGCAGAGATATCCAACCGGGAGATCAAGCAAATATTAGAAAAAACAGTAAAGGCAAACCGGAAGGACTGGGCAATCAAGCTAGATGATGCTTTATGGGCGTACAAGACTGCATACAAGACACCTATCGGGATGTCACCTTATAGGTTGGTATTTGGGAAAGCTTGCCATCTACCTTTGGAACTGGAGCACAAAGCATTTTGGGCTGTAAAAAAGCTAAACTTTGACATGGGAGCATCTGGCGAGCAATGACTGTTGCAACTGAACGAGATGGAGAAATTCAGGAATGATGCATACGAAAATGCAAAGATATACAAAAAAAAGACCAAGAGATGGCACGACAAGCAGATTCTTCGACGAGACTTCGAACCAGGACAATATGTGTTATTATTCAATTCTCGACTGAGGTTGTTTCCTGGTAAGTTAAAATCACGATGGTCTGGACCATTCACAGTGGAAACAGTGTACCCACATGGTGCAATTGAGTTAAAGTGCAACAATGGTAAGACATTTAAAGTCAATGGTCAAAGGGTCAAGCATTACTTTGGAAATGAAGTGCGACACATGGACAACATCCCACTGGGAGAACCAAAGTAGACAGGAGAAAGTCAGGCTGATGACGTTAAACCAAGCGTTGTGTGGGAGGCAACCCACATTTATTTATTTTTGCATTCTTTTTGTTTTTATTATTTTATTTCAATTCCTTAATTTTATTACTTTTAACTTTCTCAATTCAAGTATTAATTTGCATTTTGTTATTTTTGCAGGTATTTAAAAAAAAAGAAGAAGAAATTCGAAAAACTTATGGACACAGAGCTCGGCGCATATGCGCGATTTATTTTCGCGCACATGCGCGTTTATGGCAGTAAGATCGGCGCATATGCGCCACTCAAGTCGCACATATGCGCGAGATCCAGATGTGAAAAAAATATTGAGGCAGTGAGTCGCGCGCACATGCGCCAATTCAAGGCGCGCATATAATTTAAGAAAAAAAAATGGGATCGCATTCATTCTTCAGATCTAACACAGCCGCTCCCCTCACAAAGAAACACCATCCCCTCACCCGAAACACCTCACGCCGCCGCCTCTCAAGCCAAACCGCCGCCGCCGCTCAGTAGAAACGACCGCCTCCTTCAAGCACCTGCCCAAATTCCGACACGCTCCTAATTCCGGTCATCTTCTTGTTCAAGTAAGGGGTTTTCTCCAGATTTTGTTAAAGTTTTAGGATTTGTTAGAAATTGGTTCAAGCAACATGGGGAAACTTTAATATTGTGAATTGGGCACTTGTTGTTGTTCTCGAATAGTCGTGACTAGGTCGTATATTGCATTGCTTATTGGAATAATTGGTGTGGTGAAATCATAGTGTTCAACTTTGGGGTCCGATTAGCTTCAATTTTGGCTTTTCTGTTGGCTGAGTTTAGTGTGTGGTTGTAATATTTGATTATTGAGTTGATGGCACCGAAAAAGAAATCAAAGAAGGGCGCCTCCTCCTCTTCAAGCTTCGACTCTCACAGATTTTGGAATGAGGAAGCCCAGCAAGTTTATGAGAGCTCGATGACCCGGTCCATAATCCCAGAGAGGGGATTTAATTTATCGATAATACATGGTATGATTGTGCGTGAACTGGAACGATGACAATGGGTTGAATTTGCTCACCCTCCTCTAGATGCTGTGATTTCAGTTGTGCGAGAGTTCTATGCTAATCTGCGGATACGGCATGACGAGTCGAAAGTACTGGTGCGAGGTAAATTGGTATCGTTTGACTCTCAAATGATAAACATGATCTATTAGATGCCAAGCCTTGACGAAGACGAGTACAGTGAATTTCTAGAAGAGGGGGTTAATTATTCAGAGGTCATTCGGACCGTGTGTCAGGCAGGTGCCGTATGGAAAATGAGCTCGAGTGGTCCAGTCTCTCTGAAGAAATCCAATATGAACCCCAATGCAAGTGCGTGGAAATCGTTCGTGTTGGCTCGGGTTCTCCCATCCTCACACTACCACGATGTAACCAAAGACAAAGTTGCACTTGTCTTTGTTATTTTGATGGGCAAATCTATTGACTTGGGAAAAATAATATATGGATCGATCATGAGAGCCGGCACATGATTAGCCACGGTCGCCCTTCCATGCCCTCACATTGTTACCGAGCTATGCAGACAGGCCGGCGTCTCCTGGTCGCCTGATGAGCAAGTGCTTAAGCCGAAGGCTCCCATTGTTGCCGTCTTTGGCGCTGCCTCTTATATGCCCCACGAGAATCCAGATGACAAAGAGCTACCACAAGCACAGCTTCCACCACCACCACCACATGGGGCAGCCCGACAGCGCAGGGGAGACCGATTTCGTAGACTTGAGATAGAGATGGAGGATCAGAGGAGGCTACTAGTTGAGCAGCGCCAGGTGCTGGACTCGCTTCAGCACCGCACCGACCATTTCATGGGATACATGATGGACTTCACGTCCGTGCTTGCACAGCGGTTCCCACCTATAGGCCCAGAGGATCCGATGTTTCCCCAGCCACCTGCATGGCCACCACAGTATCCACGACCTCCTCCATAGGCCCCACCCCAGCACATGGATGAAGATGTCGATGATGATGACGGCGAGCACTGACGCTCGTCGTGGGAGGTATAATTTTCCCGCTCTTTCTTGTTTATACATTGAGGACAGTGCATGCTTTAAGTTTGGGGGGGTGGTGATTTGGTTTGATTTGATGATGATTTAATTTTGACGCTTTAGTGTTTTAATTTTGATGTTTTGATGTTTATTTTCTAAAAAATATATATATATATATTTACTTTTGTCTTTATGTCCATTTTTAGTCGTTAATTTTTTTTAGAGTTGTGGAATTAACGTGATAACCAAACAATGATGAGAGTTGACCCGAAACACATGTTTTCCATGATTACGAATCCGAATGCGTGCTATCTTTACTTAACCGTTTACACATTAATTCACGATTGCTATGATTGTTGATACATCCGATGTCAAGAGAGTGTTCATGTAATTTGTGATTTGGAATGTATGGATGGACTCCAAAACCTGCATGTTGATTACTTGTTGTTGAGTTACATGGTCACTAACACAAAAATGATTCAAGCAGTCTTTGATTTATGTTGGGCCTGTTTTTCCTTGAATAATTTGTCAATCGTTAGCCCTTTGAGCCTGAATGAGAATGAGATGTGTGATTTGTTCTATTAAAATACCCAAAAACATGATATGTCTGTGTTTGTTGATTGGTAAATTGAAAGTAGTCTAAAACTTTGTTTGGCATTCTTCGAGGCGAAATACGGGTATTGTGTGACTTAGGGATGATTTAGGCGATTTTTGGAACGTTTGAGCCTTTCAAGCCTACCCAAGGCACACAAAAGCCCCCATTCGTATCAATTCTAAACTCCTACGTCAACTACCAACTTTTGAGCATATACACTAGTACCTACCGAAAACTGAGAGAAAACGAACCTGTGTATCACTACAAAAGTTCTTCTCCCGTGTGTGCGTATAAGAATATGTTAGGATCGGTTAACGTATCAAAAGTGTTTAGAAGGGGGGGTTGAATAAACACTCACAATTAAAATTGATCTTTTCAAATTTTGAGTTCAGTTTGGTGACAAACTGATTCTCGGAATCTTGTTGATCAATATCAATCAGTTAAACTGAATCAGTTGCGGAAGGTAACTGACTGAAAGATAGAATACAAAAATAAAATGCGCAAGGGTTGTTTCTGGATGTTCGGAGATTTCAATTACTCCTACGTCACCCTTTCTATCACAAGGATAGGATATTCACTAAAAGACTTTGATCAAATACAAGAATTGTATTGACCCACTTCAGCTTGGACTTAACACTGCCAAAAACTGAAACTCTTAGTATAACAGAATGTTCTCAGTGCTTAACTGATCTTAGCACTATCGAATTTCAATGATTATTACAACTTTCTTGTAAGCTCAAATTGTAGCCTTAACTGCTACGAATAAATCAAGTAAGAGGTGAGCTGAGATTTTGACAGAGTGACAGCAAGCATTTTGAATAGTATTCACTTCGTTGTTTTTTTTTTCAGCTGCTCTTCTGTCATATTTATATGTTTCTTTTCCAACGGTAACTTGAGATAAATTTGAATCTATGTATCCGTTGATTTCCACTTCATTGTTCTTTGGACTTTGTTTGCGGCGTCTTAATTGCTTTAGCCGGAATGCATTGTTCTAGGTAGTCTTGGTTGTGGTGCGGCGTTTCATATTCCGTTGTAATCTGTTATGTCTCTTTGTCGGTTGAAAGTTCTTTCCCGAGACATCTTCAGCTGAGAGATACTTAACTTTAAGGCATTCGGCTGGATGTATTAACTGATCGATTTCCAACTGATCAGACAGTCGATTTCAGTTATTAAGTCCAGTTGCTGAGTTCAGTTGGTTCGTATTTTCAGTTGGTTGATCAGTTTGTCAAACTCCAGAATTTAGTTTCCAACAATTTCCCCCTTTATGGTGTTTGACAAAATTAAGTAACTGAACCCTTTGTAGATAAGAGATTGATCAACTGAATTTCACGATTGATTGGACTCTTTGTAGATAAAATAAGAAACTGATCAACTGAATCAGTAACTTGATGAGTACAGTGAAGACTGCTACTGAAACGAGAATTTCTTCTGTTGTTCTAGCATTCCTTTGATTTCTTCCCCCTTTTTGTCAAACAACTCCATCTACTCAGATAATTTTCGAACATCAGTTGAAAGAATGTTGACATCTGCTGAGATACTTGAGACAGCAGTTTGTAAACAGGTCTCCAGCAATTCCATTTTATTAGAAACAGAAGTTTCTAATCGTTGAACTCATTGACTAACTATATCCTGAGTTGTAAATAGGCTTTGAGCTAGACCTTTCTTCATCTCATCTACAGTTTTGGTGAGAGAATCCATGTTTGCTTGAATTTCTTTCAGTTTTGCAGAGTCATATTCAATTGAAGAATCCAATTTGACAGTGTGAGATAATTGTGTAGATTGAATCTTCTTGATGTCAGTGATTATCTGCTGCATATTGTGCTGCATATTTTGGATCTCTTCAAGAACAAGATCCATTTCTTTGGATTGAGGAGGAGGTGACTGATGAGGGAATTCCGGTCCCTTTGTGGTTTGATCAAATATAACCAACTCTTGGTTAGTTGCTACTGTTTCAGCAATATTCTGAACTGAAGTGATTGTTGCAGCAATGTCTTCTGGAACTTGAGGCGGAGAAAGTGGATGTTGATCAGCAGATGAGCTTCCTGGAGGAATAATAGAGTCTGATGAAGTCAAAATTGGTGTCTCTAGAGGATGATCTTGGGGATCAATTTGCACATCAGTTGGAATAGTCTGTTCAGCAGAAGGATCTGGCTGAACTGGTGCTTCTGAAGAGATAGGCACCTCTGGATTGATTTGATCAACGGGATGATCAACATTATAAGAAATGGGTTCACTCAATTGGGATTCTTGCACCACTATCTGAATAATTTCATCAATGTTTGCGAAAGATAATTCTGCTTCAGTGTACATTTGATGTGCACCAGTTGGTGATTGAGACACATCCTGAACTGGCTCTTCAGTTGGAATAATAGCATGTTCTGAGGATGACTCTTTCAGCTTTGAGGGAGGTTCTTCAACTATTTCCTTTTCATCATCGTCTGAATCTCCTTTATGAAGGACTAACTCTTGATCCATTTCCCAAAACTTTATCTGAGATAGCAATCCCATCAGATCGGTGTCTAGCTGAGTGATCACCGCATGATCAGCATAGGCAGTAGGATTTGTTGGAACGTAGTTAGCCTTCAGTTTGTCAATAATTTGTGTTAACTTCTTTGCTCTCATCTGATCAAACAAATATGTTTTTCTCTCCATAGCTTGGGCAATGGTGGCAGCTTTGACTATCTTGAGGACAGAAGCTTCCAGTTTGATGAATTTGTTCAGTTGAGATTTCTTTCTTAGTTGCTTGGCAAAAATTTGTGTACGATAGGCTGTCCAAGCATCATAGAGTTGAAGTTTTGATGCTGCAAAATCATTAACCTCGTCCCAAACAAGGTCAATGTGGGTTTGAATGGGATTGGATGGCCTTGGTTCTTCAGTCAATTTTCCCTTGCCTTTGTCAGAACTGAGTATGTGTAGAATTTCCAGACCAGTTCATGTAGTATCCACCCGTTCTATAATACTAATGCCCTTGGGTAGGGCAGGTGCCAGAGGAGTGGGACGAGTAATATTAATCAGAGGGGCTTTGATCCTAACTGTTTCTTTCTTTGCACCAATTGATTTTTCTGGTGGGATGATCTTCAGAGGGACTGCTTCAATTGGCTGCTGAGCATCTGAAGATATTGGCTTGTCAGAAGGAATAGATTCCTCTGTAGTTATTGGTTTAATCCTCTGGGTTCTCGGTTTCTTGGTGATCTTTGGGGAAGGAATTTTCTCTGAATCGGATTCTTCCACAATTAATTTTCTTTTTGCTGACTTTAGTTGAGCCAATGTCTTGGCCTTTTTTACTGATTTAGGAGCCGCCTGTTGAATCCCAATCTCCTGTTTTATCTTTACAAACTGATCAGGAGAGATGTCCAATTTTGTCTTGGGTGGCATAGTATTCTTTGCATTAAAGACTTTGAATTTTGATGATTTTTCTGTATTATCTGCCACTAACCCCTTCACTTTCAGCAGATAGCTCAGTTGCACTGCAAAACCTTTGGACTGTTTGGATGATAGAAACATATTCTTTAAAATATTGAATATAAGATGCTTCCAGTTGAATTTATGTTCAGCCATAATGATAGAAATAGCTTGAAATTTTTCCAAAGTAAGTGCAGCAAAAGATCCAGCTTTCGCCAAAATCCCTTTGGCGACTATATCAGCAAGTAACTGAACTTCGTGCTTCAGTTCCTTCTTTGGGTCGGAAACATAGATTTTCCGTCCTTCAGCAGAAAGTGAGGTTTGCATCTTTTCAATGTCAGATGCCTTAACATCAGATAAGTGTGTTAGTCCATCAGATGGTAAAGAAAAGATTTCTCCAAAGGAATCTTCGGAAATGGTCAGCAGCTGACCATTGATAGTAAAAGCGATGTTTCCATCAGAATTGATCGTACCTTTAGAGTAGATTTCCTGAAGTTCTTTGGGGTAGATCTCTTGTGATGATTGTCCCAAGAATGTCCTTAACCCAGCAGTTTCGAGTTTTTGAAAAATGTTCTTGATATTAGTGTCGCCAAAAGATAGAATTGATCCAAAGTTGATAGCCATTGCATTCAGCATGTAAGCGGGAATTTGATTCGCCATTTTGATAGATAAAATGATCTGCAATTTGTAAACGAGAGATCTGGAATTAGTATTCTCTTAGAAACTGATTGTAAAAAACTGAATTGAAGCGGGCTTAGTACAGTTGTTCGTGACTGTTTAAATTCGGGACACGTGTCAGTCCATTAAAAATTTGAGTAAAAATGTGTGTACGTGTGCTATAAGCATGTGTACAATTTAAATGGTTCAAATGCTTCCACGTTTTCAAAATAGGATTCATCATTAGATAGTAGACAGTCACGTCACTTGATTTGGAATATAATTCGTTTTAATCAGTTAACTTATATGAGAAGGTTAGTGAAATTCCCAACTGAAAGATTAGTTGAAAGACTGTGTCCTTTCAGTTTGAGAATTTACTAACATTTGTCTTCTCAGTTAACCTTTTAAAACCATTATTCCCCCTTAATTAGTGCATAAGATAATTAAAGCAAATAAATTCAAAGATTAGAAAGATTATCGGTCTGCTGAAATGTTGACGACTCTTCAGCTTCCTTGATATTCTGCTATAAATAGATATAACACGGTTAGTTTCAGTTATATTGGTGAAAAATATTCAAAGCTAAAGAATGGCAGATGCGAGAAGCTCGAGTGCTTCGCCATTTTCTCTGGAAGCTAGGAAGACTGCCATAGAAGACGAAGTCTTCTATAAGAGTCTTCCCTACTGGGAAAGGTTACAGGAGCTAGAGTTCCTGTATAATTCTGGAGAGGCTACTACTCCCAAGCTGATGGCAGAGTTGAGAGAAGTGCGGGAGCACTTGAACATAGCTGTGTGGGTGGACGTCTTCAAGTAAGGTCATATCTATCAGCTGATGCTTCAAAAGGAACTGGAGCTCCTTAATCGCATAGCTTCTTCTCACAGCTTTTGCAAAACATCTTCCTCAGCTCTATCTGTTTGGTTGAGAATGTGGATAGATGATATAGAGGAAAAATATGAAAATGTAATTCAGGCAAATATTTATTGTTGAATGAAGTATTTATTTTGGCTTATCTTTGTTTTTCTTTTTTTTGCAAATAATAAATTATGATCATAAACAAATGAACTGATGAAAGACTAACTTATATAAATTGATTAAGAATTGAAATCAGTTAATTGTTGAGTAGTAAATGGTAGACTGATATCAGTTGACAATGAACAACTGATAGTTAAGAGGCCTCGGTAAATGAGAAAAACGCTTCGGTTGACTAGAGTCTCTTCAGTTTCTTTATCATTCAAATTTTATCTGTCTATAAATAAGATGATAGAATGTGAGACAACAACAGTTCAAAATGTCGGATTCAAGTGACTCTGATGCATGCAGCAGTACACACGTTCATGTTACTGAACAATCGAATCCACGTTTAGAAGAGATGAAGAGAAGGATGGAGGAATATGTTTTCAAAAAGGTGATGTCAACATGGTTTAAGATTCATGAGTTGCAGAGAGTGAGTAGAAGTGGTGCGATTCCTACTTTTGCTCAGGAAGCAACAGCAAGAAAGTATCTTGAACGTTTTGAAGTTAGGCATGTTACAGATTTGATTGAGGACAAATGTTTGTTGGAGGCGATGTTATGGAAGGAGTGGCATGTGGTTGATAAGATTTCTAAAACTAGGGCATTTTCTAGAATTTGAATTTATGAGATGAATGATTGGGTTAGGGATTGGCTAGATACAGTTGGTTCTATGATTTCTGCTGTAAACTGGGAACGGTGGTATTCTTAATGAATTATTATTTTCAATTTGTTGTGTTCTTATTTTCTGCAGATAATTCTATTAGTGAAAACAACATTAATAATAATTTTAAGACAAATCAATTAAACCAAGAATATTGCGAAAGTAAGAAAACTTAGTCTCGGGTAATGGTTTGGTAAAGATGTCGGCTGCTTGTTGTTCAGTTGATATATACTCCAGTCTAATGTCCTTCTTCAAAGCATGATCTCTGATGAAGTGGTGTCTGACATCTATATGCTTTGTCCTTGAGTGGAGAACTGGATTATAAGTGATGGCAATTGTACTCGTGTTGTCACAAAATATGGGCAAATTATTTGTAATTACTCCATAATCTTTCAGTTGTTGCTGGATCCAGATCAGTTGTGCACAGCAACTACCAGCAGCAAGGTATTCTGCTTCAGTTGTTGAGGTAGCTATAGATGTCTGCTTCTTGCTGAACCAAGAGATCAGTCTGTCTCCTAGAAACTGACAAGATCCACTTGTACTTTTTCGATCAAGCTTACATCCTGCATAATCTGCATCTGAATATCCAACTAAATTGAAAGTAGAGTCTTTAGAATACCATAACCCAACATTTTGTGTGCCCTTAAGATATCTCAAAATTCTTTTAGCAGCTGAGAAATGTGATTGCTTAGGATTTACTTGAAATCTAGCACACATACACACAGCAAATACAATATCAGGGCGACTGGCAGTTAGGTATAATAATGACCCAATTAAACCTCGGTATAGTGTCGCCTCAACTGATATTCCCCCTTGATCAGTGTCCAATTTAACTGATGAGCTCATGGGAGTATTTGCAGCTGAACATGATTCCATGCCAAATTTCTTCAGCAGCTCCTTTGTATATTTAGTCTGACTGATGAATATGTCAGTCTCCAGTTGCTTCACTTGCAGTCCAAGGAAGAATGTCAGTTCACCCATCATGCTCATTTCGAACTTTTCCTGCATCAACTTAGCAAATTTCTCGCATAATTTGGGGTTAGTTGACCCAAATATGATATCATCAACATAAATTTGAACTAATAAAATGTTATTATTCTTAGTAAATTTGAACAAGGTCTTATCAACTGATCCAACAGAAAAATCATGATTAGTTAGAAATTTTGAAAGAGTTTCGTACCAAGCTCTGGGAGCTTGTTTAAGACCATATAATGCTTTGTTCAAATGATATACATGATCAGGAAAGATTTGATTTACAAAACCTGGGGGTTGTTCAACATATACTTCCTCTTGCAATTGGCCATTTAGGAATGCACTTTTTACGTCCATCTGAAAGACCTTGAAATTCTTGTATGATGCATAGGCAAGAAACATTCTGATTGCTTTCAGTCTTGCAACTGTTGTTGCGTCCAACCGAACCATCTTCGTTCAGTTTGTTCCTGAAAACCCATTTTGTACCCATGACAGTTTTTGAAATTGGTCTTGGAACTAAGTTCCAGACATTGTTATGAGTAAACTGATTTAGCTCTTCTTGCATTGCATTTACCCAGTTAGGATCAGCAAGAGCTTCATCAGTTTTCTTTGGTTCTATTTGTGAAACAAAAGCTGAATAGATAAATAGATTTAGCATTTGATTGCGAGTTCTTACTGGATCATATGGATTTCCTATTACCAATTCAGGTGGGTGTGATTTTCTCTATCTGTACTCAGTATTTGTTGTATCAGCAATTTCTTAAGCTGGTAACTGAATATCATTAGTTTGCTCTATCAAGTGATCATTAGGAATGGCTTCTGGTTCAGTTGATTGATCTTACACTTCTGGTTCGGGTGTTTGAAGAGTGTTTTGATTAATATGATTGTCTTCTTCATTATCATCCTCCAAACTGATATCTGTCAGTCGATCAACTAGCTCAACTTGACCAGTTGGCTTATTAGTTAGTTCAGTTTCATCGAAGTCAACATGAGCAGATTCTTCAACATTTAGTGTTTTCTTGTTAAAGACTCTGTAAGCTATACTAACTGATGAGTATCCAAAAAATATTCCCTCTGCAGATTTAGCATCAAATGCTTTTAAATAATTTTTACCATTATCAAGGATAAAACATCTGCACCCGAATATTTTGAAATAAGTGATTATACTTTTTCTTCCATGCCAGATCTCATATGGTGTTTTCATATGATTCTTATTAATCATTGATCTGTTCTGAGTATAACACGCAGTGTTTACTGCCTCTGCCCAAAACCTTTGAGAAATACCAGAATCAGCAAGCATTGTTCTAGCAGCTTCTTTAAGGGTCCGATTTCTTCTCTCAACTACACCATTTTGCTGAGGAGTTCTAGCTGCTGAGAGCTCATGCTTGATTCCAGCATTTTCTAGAAAATTTGAAAGAGTTTGATTGATAAACTCAGTTCCTCGATCTGATCTGATTCGATCAATTCCAACTGATTTTTCATTTAAAAGTCTTTTGAAAAGCTTGATCAGTTGTGCAGTAGTTTGGTCTTTTGATTTGAGAAAGATAACCCAAGTAAATCTTGAAAAATCATCAACAATCACCAAGGTGTATTTCATTCCCCCTAAACTCATGACTGGTATAGGACCAAAGAGATCCATGTGCAATAGTTCTAAGCATCGGGATGAAGATTTACAGCCCTTGTTTTTAAAAGACGATTTTACTTGTTTTCCAAACTGACATGCTGAGCAAAGTTTTTCTTTTGAAAATTCTATTTTGGGCAAACCAGTTACAAGTTCATGTTTACTCAGATAGGCAATGGATTTAAAATTTAGGTGACTTAGTCTCTTGTGCCACAACCAGTTTTTAGATGATTTGGAAGCAATAAAACAAACTGGTGCATTATTTTGATCATTCCAACCGACTTTATATGTGTTTCCACAACGTTTTCCAGTTAGTATGATTTCATCAGTTGAAGTTTTAACTGAGCATGAGTTTTTGTCAAAATGTACTGAAAATCCACTGTCGCATAATTGACTGATGCTGATCAAGTTATACTTCAGGTTTTCTACTAGTAGAATATCTTTAAAAATAAAATTACCATGGATAAGCTTACCCTTACCTACAGTTCTACCTTTGGAATTGTCCCCGAAACTGATATTTGGACCACTGTATTTGATCAGTTGAGATAGCACACTTGCATCTCCTGTCATATGTCGCGAGCATCCACTGTCCAAATACCTTATTGAGTTCTTGTTTGTACCTGTTACCTGCAGTCACACACATAATATAATTTGGTACCCATATCTATTTGGGTCCTGAACTGATTAGTCCCTTAGGAACCCATACCTGAATTAGTCTAACAGACTTTCCAGTAGTTGTATTCCAAATGGTTTTTCTCGGCTTTTGTGTGCTTGTGTAGTGTATGGATGATACAATATGAGTTTTAGTTTTATTCAACTGATTGTTCAGTCTATATCTCTTATGAACTGGCTTGCAGTTATAGTAATTGGAATAGTCATTCGAATAGTTTTTGTAAAAGCTTTTTGGTGACTGACTACATGAATCAGTTACCACTTTTGGGCTATAACCAATACCATATCTTTTGCCCTTGTTCATACTTTCAGTTGGCTTTTCAACCAGTTTACTTGGCTCTGATTGTTCTTGTACCATAACTGATTTGACAAAGTGAATGTATTTTCCTTTGCTCATATTCAGTTTTGGTTGAGTATCATTGGTTGACATTTCATCTTGGTTACAGAACCCCAAACCAGTTTTATCAGTTACTGATTTTTGGGAGTTCTGTATATCACTCAATGCGATAGATGATTTGTTCCACGACTGAATAAGCTCGGTCTGTTTTGTGTTCTCAAGCATCAACTTCTGTATTAATGATTGATTTTTATTTCTTTCTGCTTTTAGCTCAGCAATTTCCCTTTTTAGACTCAACCCTTCAACTGATTCATCAGTTTTGGTTTTATTGTCTGTGAGATCAGTTTGCTTTGCTTTGAGTTTTTCAAATGATGATGCAAGTTTCTGATACTCATCTACCATGTCATGTAATGTGAAAATGAGTTCTTCTCGTGTAAAATCAGTTGAACTAAAATCAAATACCTGTTGGCTAGATGACTCTTCTGCTGCATCATTAGCCATTAAGCACTTTACTTCCTCATCATCACTAGAACTGCATGAGCTTTCTGGTTCCGACTCTTCACTGTCAGTTTCTGCCCATTTTGATTTGTTTTCTTCAGCTAAGATTACTTCATGTTTCTTTCTGAATAACTTTTTATCTTCTTTGGGTCTTCTTTAGTGTTCATATGATTTCTTTCTTCTATCAATTGAGCCTTGAACATCCTTCTTAGGTTTAGGACAATCAGCAATTAAGTGGCCTGATTTGCCACAGTTGTAGCATGCATTTGATTCATCCTTGGCGTTGTTTCTTTGATATGGTTTCTGGAAGTTCCCTTGATTCTTTCTCATGAACCTTCCAAATTTTTTGATAAACAATGACATAGCATCGTTACTCAACTGATCAGCAGATTTTTCAACTGAACTGATTTGTTCAGTTCTGACAGCGGCTAGAGCAGTTGTGGCTGCAGAAGTAGATGGTTCTCCTTCTCTGGTCTGCAGCTCAAATTCATAGGCTTTTAAATCAGCAAATAGATCATGGAGTTCGATTTGGTTCAGATCTTTGGACTCCCTCATTGCCATGGTCTTGACATCCCATTCTTTGGGAAGACCTCTCATTACCTTTAGTGCAATTTCTTTGTTGGTATACACTTTTCCAAGTGCATTTAGCTCATTGATTATACTACTTACTTTTTCATCATACTCGTGCATCGATTCTCCTGCTTTCATTTTGATGTTATCAAACTTTTGCACAGCAACAGAAAGTTTATTTTCTTTGGTTTGATCATTTCCTTCACACAGCTGGATCAGCTTTTCCAAAATTTCTTTGGCTGTTTTACACATCTTTATTTTGCTGAAAGTTACTTTATCCAGCGTTTTGTACAGAATGTCTTTAGCCACATTGTCAAGATTTGCTTTTCTTTTGTATTCAGTTGTCCATTCATCTCTGGGCTTTTCTATTCTTTGTGGTGCCCCTTCTGTGATGGCCATTGCTGTATTTGCTTTTAGAATCTTCATGGGTCCATCAGTTATGACATACCACATGTCATCATCTTGTGCTGCTAAATGAGCTTGCATTCTAATTTTCCAATCATCGAATTCTTCTCTGGAGAACATAGAAATTTTGTTGAATGAAGTCATGCTAGCAAGTTTATATATCAAAAGTATTCAAGAACAAGATTCACCCGCTATGATACCACTTGTTAGGATCGGTTAACGTATCAAAAGTGTTTAGAAGGGGGGGTTGAATAAACACTCACAATTAAAATTGATCTTTTCAAATTTTGAGTTCAGTTTGGTGACAAACTGATTCTCGGAATCTTGTTGATCAATATCAATCAGTTAAACTGGATCAGTTGCGGAAGGTAACTGACTGAAAGAAAGAATACAAAAATAAAATGCGCAAGGGTTGTTTCTGGATGTTCGGAGATTTCAATTACTCATACGTCACCCTTTCTATCACAAGGATAGGATATTCACTAAAAGACTTTGATCAAATACAAGAATTGTACTGACCCACTTCAGCTTGGACTTAACACTGCCAAAAACTGAAACACTTAGTATAACAGAATGTTCTCAGTGCTTAACTGATCTTAGCACTATCGAATTTCAATGATTATTACAACTTGCTTGTAAGCTCAAATTGTAGCCTTAACTGCTACGAATAAATCAAGTAAGAGGTGAGCTGAGATTTTGACATAGTGACAGCAAGTTTTTTGAATAGTATTCACTTCGTTGTTTTTTTTTCAGCTGCTCTTCTGTCATATTTATATGCTTTTTTTCCAACGGTAACTTGAGATAAATTTGAATCTATGTATCCGTTGATTTTCACTTCATTGTTCTTTGGACTTTGTTTGCGGCGTCTTAATTGCTTTAGTCGGAATGCGTTGTTCTAGGTAGTCTTGGTTGTGGTGCGGCATTTCATATTCCGTTGTAATCTGTTATGTCTCTTTGTCGGTTGAAAGTTCTTTCCCGAGACATCTTCAGCTGAGAGATACTTAACTTTAAGGCATTCGGCTGGATGTATTAACTGATCGGTTTCCAACTGATCAGATAGTCGATTTCAGTTATTAAGTCCAGTTGCTGAGTTCAGTTGGTTCGTATTTTTAGTTGGTTGATCAGTTTGTCAAACTTCAGAATTTAGTTTCCAACAGAATATCATCGAAAAAAAGAGGAAAAAGATGAAAAGAAAGAAATGAATTTCTATGAAAAGAAAAAGAAAAAAAGGGAGAAGGAAAAAGTTGAATAAAGAGTATGACATGTGATGTGAAAAAAAAAGGACAAAATGGTGAATATGTTGTGGCAAGGAAGTGGAAGTGAAACAAAAGGAAGAAGGAGACGCATGTTGAAAAATAAATTAGTTTGTTTTCTCTCACTTTTGATTCTCTACCTTCATTTGTAGCCATTAGCCATAGCCTAACGTTATAAGCTTAAAAGACCTATTAACCGAGTCACACGTACCCAATATACTAGTGGAGAAGAGTGGTCAAAGTTGAGCCTATGGACACTTGAGAAATGCCGTCGATAGACATAGAATTTGATTGTGTATATGTGTGCATCTCATGATATTGTACTTCTTTCGTCGTTCGAGTGCGAAATGCAGCTTCAAAACCCTATGCATGATCTTTTAAAATATCATGAAAGAAGTCCTATTCATGCAATATTTATACATTAAATGCATAAAATAAATAAACACATAATTTAAATAAAACCCTAGATTGCATGGATCCATGTTACGTAAATTTAAATTTCCTGAACCTTATATAATATTTAATAAAAAAATAAATTTTTTGTTATTTATTAATTAATAATTTTTGATTGAAAATTGTAATTATTTTGTAGAACATGTTGAAAAATATTTATATTGAAGTTCTAATTGAGATATATAATAATACAAACAATATACAGACTATTTGTATATCAAAATTCAAGATGATACTCTTTTAAAAGTTGGAAAATGTAATATTATGTAAAAAAAATTATCTTTTATTCAATATGTTAGAGATTAGTGAAAACTAAATATATAAAAGCAACACAAACTCAAAATCATAGTCAAAATTAAATGAAATGAAAAAAATAATATAGACAGTTAAATGTAATTTATATTTTTAAGGGACATCAAATTCAAATTTGAATTTTAAAAAACAATTTGAAAAGAGTTCACATTTAATCATACATTTATTTGCTATTTTTTAAAAATATTTAATATGGTAGTTCAATACATTAATACTAATAAATATTTCATTTTATAGCATTGTTCGACAGGAAGTTTTCAAATATGACAAAAACTATTGTACATCAATGAATTAAATTGAAATTGGTTTTCAAACTAAGCGGAAGACACTCAAAATAATTCTTCGTAGAAACTGATTAAACATTTTGATAAAACACTTAATAGATATGCGAATTAAATGTAAAAACGATTTGGTTGAAATATTTTATCAAACACTTGATATGCAATATTTTTGTATTTGAAGAACACATAAATTACTTAAACAATGCATATTAAAAAACAATAGCAAATAAATATGTTGAAACATTTTTTGTTCGCAATCTTAATTTTGATGTTAACAAAACTTGTTATTTTGTTTCTAATGATTTATCTAGTGCGCAGGAAGCTGGAACTGATCAGGCTTCGAACTGATCAGTTAAATGAGCCAAACTGAAGCTATCGAGATGCAATATAAAAACATCAACTGATCGACAAAACTGAATCAACTCAACTGATTTATCAAATAACAGTTCAACTGATTGTCCAGCTGATAGGTGGTTCCACAGAAGATCTTCAGAAGCCCGGCCAACTGATGAAGAGTTCAACTGATGAAGAACTCAGCTGACCAGTTCAACTGAAAGAGTGAAATCAGTTCAACTGACGAGTCAACTGATTTCACCAGCCAAACTGAAGATGGGTTCAGATGACCAGTTAGGAGCATCAATTAGGAATCAATCAGTTTCTGATCAAGACAAGCTTATCTAAATGGATTCCAGCTATGCACAAAGATACAAAAGTATATGTACGATCAAAGGTACAATAATAGACATTGCAGAAAAGCTTAAAGACAAAATATTCCAGAAGAACTGTCGAAAAATTCGAGACA
Source organism: Primulina tabacum (assembly GCF_025594145.1). Lineage (NCBI taxonomy): Eukaryota > Viridiplantae > Streptophyta > Magnoliopsida > Lamiales > Gesneriaceae > Primulina > Primulina tabacum. The sequence goes on from NC_134564.1 coordinate 23,917,586, forward strand.
CAAAGTCCAAGGAACGCATTCAAAGCTGCAACGATCACATCTGATGAGTCTTGGTGTACGGTCATCTTGCTGCTATAAATACAGACCAAGACCATCAGAAATATAAAACAACAAAAGAGTGTGGAAAAAGAAAGTGCACGCTTATTTGCTTATCAGCTTTCAAGAAGCAATCATCCCAGAGGGAATATTCAAGTATTACCAGCTTAGTTTAGAAGCTCACTTCCTTCAGTGTGTGAGAACACCTTCTTGGTGTATTCTTAGTTCAGTTCTCACACACGCGCGCACACACCACCACTCAAATATAGTCTTGCACAAAGACTTTAAACTTGTGTGTGTAGTCTTTGATACACAGACGTTAAAAAAGTATTGGCTGAAAGGTGTTGCCTTCAGTCTAGGCTAGGAGTTCAGATTAGGTAGTAATGTAAGTCCTAAGATGAATGGGTTTTTACAAGGTGTTGTATAGATCAAAGTCTTCTAGTGGATCCTACCCGAGGTGGTAGAAGGGGTGACGTAGGAGTATTTGAAGTCTCCAAACATCCATAAACATATCTTGTGTACTTAACTGATTAACTATTGTTTTCAAACTGATTTGAATAGTTCGAGGTGTTATCAGTTCAGTTTTTACTATAACTGAACTGATACATCCGAGAACTGGCCCTATGCTTTTCAGTTATTTAGTTTACATAAGTTAAAATGCTTTCAAATATAACAACTTTCTTCACGAAGGATTACTTCGAGCTTCTTCCGCTTGGTATTAAAACCAAACTCGATTTAATTCATCGGTGTAAGCATTCTTAGAACACGAGCTATTGCCGCTCATTGGAGAATATAATGTTTGAAGCATCTCAAAGATTATCAGCACACGGTCCTTCAGAATATATGCAATAAATAAAATAAACAAATTTGTTTATGAGTATTCGGAGATTAAGAACTCCTACTTTACCCCTTCTTCCCATTGGGAAAGATTCATTAAAAGACTTTGACTTATACAACTCATTGTACAAACTCATTTCAAGTTAGGACTTATCTCTTGTCTAATTGAAACTCCTAAAACAATCTCGATTGTAGATCGGAACCTCACAATCCACATAATGTTTAATTCCCTTATGACAAGGCTACAAATATAACCTTCAATGTCTTTGTGTAAAGACTCATTCATCTAAACTTTGAAGCTCGATTCTCATGTATATGTATGAATGATTGTGTGTGAGGATTTTTACATTGTATGCATATATCAAATGTATCTTCACATTTGGGTTTGCTCTCATTTTAACTAATTTATTCATGCAGGCTGCCTATGCTTTGAATCCTATTCCAAATTCTCTATTCAATCTTCAAGATTTTTTATTAATATCCTCCAAGAATGATATACACATTTGACACAAGAATATGACTGTTCGGGAAGATTTTGGACAATTTCTAACATTAAAACGGTCATTTCCGCCTTGCTGGACGCTTTTACCGAGCCTAAATGATTTTTAAGTCCACTGTAAGTTAGGCTCATCAGCTAGACTGTTCATCCAGTTGGGCTCGTCAACAAGAATGAACCAAACTGATGAGGTCTACTGAAATCAGTCTTCAGCCTTTGCAGAACTCGTAACTTCATAGTCATTTATCAGTGTCTTAAATTCCGATTCAGACTTCAACTTTTGAATCATAAGTTATCAAGCTGACCAAAATACCACAACTGCTCATGCACAACTGGTTGATTTTTTCATTGCAATCAGTTCGATCTTGCAACCACTGGTTTGCCTATATAACATTTGATTTAGCCCAACTGATATGGAATATGACTTGTCCCAAATTGAGTTTTCTACTCAGTCGTTTTGGTGAAAGTTCATTTGCATTATCGAGCTGTAAGATATTTCAAAACACTGTAGTTCATCAGATTTTCAGTTTGACTAAATTCGAGTTTCAGTTTAAATCTTGAGTTAACAACTTCACACTTGATTAAACAAATTAGAAACACAATAAAATATTTTGTTAACATCAAAATCAAGATTGTTAGAGTTTTTAAACCCAACATATATAATAATAGTAATAATTTTATTTCTTGAATTGATAGCAATTGAATCTGAAATAATAATTGTATAGAAAAATATATGAAAGTGGCGGAAAATAAATCGTTTAAAATAATGCTCATAAATTTGACTATATTTAATTTAATTTATTGCTTGCATTGTGAACGAATTATAATACGATTGCTTGATAGAACCATATAAAGTTTAAAAATCATTTCTCAATTTATTTAATTTTCATTTAGAAGAATGCATATAATGTAATATAATAATTAATGTTATCCACATGAATTGCGGGCGTACACCAACCGTCCATATCTAATTGAGCACACCGAAATTAGCCATAAAGTATTTTCACACAATGAAAACATATGGAAGAAAATTAAAGCTCTCGGAGCAATAAGAAACCAAAGTAGAAAATTGAGAAAATCACAACTATAATAAAGTTTTCTGGATTAAAGCTTCTTAGGTCCCTCTTGTTCGTGATGTGTAGAAAATTGAGAAAATTACATTTTTTTGGGAACCAAAGTTAATGCTAAATTAATGTTGGGAACCAAAGACATCCAAAGTTCACAAGTGGAGATCTTTTTGGTACATTGCAAAATAGGAACAAGTGGTCTTTAATTCCTTTCAAGGGGAAACATACGCTGGTCAAATATCATAAGAATTTTTAATTCCTTGCATTTCAAATTTAGGCTACAACACAGCAAATTGAGTGTGTACTATATATTAACGGACGTCAAAGTTTTTAGTACACCATTACTTCTTCTGAGACTTGAGCACCTCGACCCTTTCTTCTGTATCTCTGAGAGCTTTCCCGAATTTTTCGATTAGCTGAGAAATGGAACACGCACAGTTTCAGTTTTCGCTTATGCAAGTAGAGCATATCAAAACAACATTTAGGATGCATTTGGATTGATGGATTTTAAATCCATCGATTTCAAATATGTTCAAACGTAATTTTCAGTGATGATGTTAACTAGGATATATTTCAAGTTCATTCAATAATGAAGATATTTGAAACCCATTATACTTTGTTTCACTAACGTTTAAATATGTAACATATAAATTTAAAATTTCATTTATTGTTAACAATAAAACTATAATTAAAATCCATTAAAATGTCACGTGAACTTATTACCTCATCAACTTCTTCAGGAGCCATTATAAATGGAGGAGACATCATTATATTGTCTCCGGCAACACGTACTAGCATTCCATGTTTCTCACATTGCGCTCCAAAGTATGCACCAATTCCTGATGTCCATACCAAGTTGAAGTGAAAATAGGGGAGTATTACAAGTACAAAGCAAAAACTGTCTTTCTAGAAGACAAAGTATCTCCGAAAAATAAGGATGTTACCCCATTCAGGTGGAAATGCATCATTTGGTGACTTGTTATCGGTAAATTCTGTCCCAAGGATCAATCCAGTTCCCCGTATCTTCAGCATAAAAAGTGTGAGTCAAATTATGAACCAAAAAGCGCGTTTCCATGGTGTAAAGTAATAATAATGCAAAATCTACCTCTCCGATAATGGGACTGCAGGAATATGCTTTCACACCTTCTTGAAATTTTGAGGCTATGCTATTTACTTGTTCCAGAATGTTCCTCTCCCTGTGAACAATCAAACCTATCAAAACTCTTCATGCATATTTAGGAGTTAAAACAAGTGCCTGATCACCAAGCTTAGCCCAAATTCAAACACAAATATATCGAGCCTCGGCAAAAATTCCCAATGAAAATATCCCACCGCAAACATGCCATACACCAACTAATTTGTCCAGTAAAATATATCAGAAGCTTTTTCATAATTTCCACGTTAGCGAGGCAATGTATATGTTGGATTTTATTAGCAATTACTATGTATGATGCATCTCTCCTCGCTTTACAGAACTGATTAGCTTGAGCTCAAAATCTTTTCTTACAACTCCCTCACGATCTCATATAGCGCATGGGTATCATACAGACAATCAGATAAAATACCTAAAGTACCATACACGTCCTCTCAACCTTTCTTTTCCATTCAAAAGAGATTATAAGGACAAGAGTTAATTGGCTTTGCTTCATATTAAGATCGAACTTTGTCAAGCCCTGAGCTCACTGCTATGGAAAGTCAAAATCTCAGTGATGGGCTTCATTAGCCAGCTAACTGGAATTAATAATCTCTATGCAAAAACGAATATCCTATCCACCACGACCCACATGGGACATGATACACGTACTTTACAATATTATCAGAATGATTGACTAACTGGAACAAATTACATAAGAATAGCATACTTGTATATCTTGAGTGTTTCCAATGCAACAGCACATGCTACTGGGTGCCCAGAATAAGTGAATCCATGCGAGAAAGAACCTTGAAACAAAAGATTGTAGAAACATTGAGATTTAGATTCATCACGAGGAAACTTATGAAACTCATGTCAAAACTTCACCACCAACCAAGCTTGTTGCTTTGAGAATGTATGACATCGTAGACTTTGGGGCACACAAGCACAGCCCCAATAGGCATGTAGGCAGAAGAAAGTGCCTACGTATTATTGAGACTACAGGAAATTAAGTATGATGCAAAAAAAAAACAATTTTTTTACCAGATTATTGCAAAAAAATTTACCTTAGCTATAGACACAAGATCAGGTTTGATGTTGTATTTGTCACAACCAAACATTGTTCCAAGCCTTCCAAAGGCACAAATTACCTCATCGGCAATGAAGAGAATATCATACTTTTTTAATACAGACTGAATCTGCAAATACATTAAAGATTCAAATCACTAACTCTATATTCAAAATGAAAGGGAAAAATTAATGATTGCCTGATAAAGAATTTTTAAGCTTAGAGTTAGAGCGTATTATTTACATAACATGTTTTATTATCATATTTTCTTTTTGGATAGGATAAAATGTATTGGAATCATGATATTATTTGTTTCATTGATTATGAATATGATTGATTATGTGATTGAATCTGACTGATTGTATTAGTTGACCTTCATAGAATAGGTTGTACATATTTTTTACAAATTCCCAATTTGAGATATATGAAAATTCATTCAGCAAATTTATCAATTCACGGTTTCCTAGTAACATTCTTTCTAAAATTGAAGGGACGGAAAACTTGCCTTCTCAAAATAAGCTTCAGGTGGAAGTATCACACCACCAGCTCCCATTACCGGTTCAGCAATAAAAGCAGCAATCTGGAATAAAGCCTTTTAATTAGGTCAGCAACTTAAAGCCTAAATCTAAAAAAATAGAGAAATGGCTTGAATCTGATATCAAGAATCAGTTACCGTCTCAGGTCCTTCTTTAAGAATAAGGTTCTCCAAGTTATTGGCCAACCTGGTAGAGAACTCCTCCTCAGTTTCTCCTACAAAATTACGCTTTTAAGATTTTGATACAACCTTGAAACAACACCCCCATCCCCCCTTCACATCAATATATCTCTTATTCCTCCTTTGAAAAAGACAGAAGCCAAAATGCAGAAAAGCAGTGCTGGAGGCAAACAAAAAAGTGGAGGAAATGAAACCATATTTTTTTGCATGAATAAAACTTAAAAATTATACCAAATTATAGGAAAATTTTAAAATCAAGGGGAGTGACCACCCATGCTAGCCCCTCTCTGCCTCTAACAATGTAGAAACTGCATCACACCTGGACGATGATGTCGCCAGTAATGTGGTGCGTCAGTGTGTAGAACGAAAGGAGCAGGTAGATCGAATTTCTGGTGGAGTGCAGGCAGGCTGTTAAAAGCCCATATAAAGTTTCATTAAGAAGTGTACACGTGAAATTTGCCATTCTGAAATTTGATTTGTGACAAGCATACCCTGAAAGACTAGCTGCTATAAGTGTTGAACCATGGTATCTGCCAAAACATGGGAAGACAATTAGAACAGGGTCATACCAATAGTGATGTGTAATACTGTCACAGAAATGATTACGATTTTGCTCGAGCAATGAACTTCTTTTTGTCGGGCCTTCCAAGTGCATTATTGTAATACCAGACCAACTTCACCTAGAAGGAGGGAACAATCAACCAAGGAAGAAATCTAGCTCAGAGAAACAAGTCAGAACATTCTATCAGCATAAACTTTAGATGGGTTTTACAAGTTTTATTAATTCAAAAGTTACTTTATACAATAATAATGTTTGATGAACAAATAAATGCATGGCGAAGTAATAAAAAATGCATTCTGATTAATTTTCTTTTATAAAACTATATCGACAAAATATCAATAGAAAATGCCACTCAATATAGAGATGGCCCAAAAGAATTATAAGGATTCTTCCGTACAATTCATCAAACATAGAAAAAGCCAAGTTTGTTAAGTGATGAAGATACGATATCAAACTCAATATAGCTTAAAGGTCAAACCTGTGAATCATTAGCTTCTGATCCACTATTTGTGAAGAACACCTTGGACATTTTGCTTGCAGTAAACATCTCCAAAAGTTCCTTTGCAAGATCCTAAATTCAAAATGGATCAGAAAGGGAACATGGCGAAAGTTCCAGATTAGTAGTTTCAACTAAACTGGATTTTATCATACCAGAGACGGTTTTGTAGTGCGGTTCCAAAATGAGTGGTAAAATGGCAATGTGCTTAGCTGTTTTGTTGCAGCAGCAACAAGACGCTGTTCATTTCCACCTGAAAGAATTAGAAATAATCAAAATTATGACTAATAACATTGCTTCAAGATCCTTGACACATTACCTAATTTAACTAAAGAACACATTCAACTTGAGACACTTCATGGGGGATGAGGGTTCGAATTCATAAATTAATTTGACAGTTCGATGATCAGTTATGTTTTTACTCTTTTGTGCTGCACTGCTGCTTAAACTTGGATATAAGTTTCTGATGTAATTATTTTTGTAGAATTCAATTTTTATGTACTTATTGATCTCGATATTGAAAAATAACTGCCATTGAAATAGTATACCTCCAAGGTAATATCCAAGAATAAATATCATGCAGATCTCTGACTAAGATTGAATTTACTCAATCATTTTAATCATTTTAGTTCACATTCCTAGTTTCATTCACTATATGACTAGAAGTTAAACTTGTTAAATGTTTCTTAATATCATAAATGCATTTGTAATTCGTCGCCACCACTTCAACTTCTCTTTAATAAACCATAAGAAAATTCTTTTTACGGCTGCTCTAGAAAACAAGTTAAAGCCATACTTAAATAAACAATTTCTAAAAACAAGTGTTTTTGTACCCAAACTAGCCCTTAGTATTGATCAATAATCTGGAAAACTATATAAGCCTCAAAAAAGAAAAA